>NC_143052.1:109009000-109668500 GCF_052426305.1 Pelodiscus sinensis
AGAGCAGCCTCAAATTCCTCTTGCTGAATCCAGCTGTACATTTTGCCAAGGTGCTGCAGGAATGTCGTGCTGTGATCATCGCAGGGGGCACCATGCAGCCGGTGAGGGAGCAAGGTTGCATCTTTAAGATCTAATTGGTTTATCTGGCACCTGCTGCCAATCCATAGGCAGCAGTGTGGGGAGATGGATATTTGCTGTAATTGGGATGATTTAAAATACACTAATGAACAGCTAAGCAACACTAGAACCATGTATTCCCACCCCATTTTAGCATGTTTCTCCATGCTGTTGCCATTGCAGTGATCCGGCTGAGGATAAGGATCAGTTTTCCCATCCTCTGAGCTGCGGGGAAAAGGTGGCAGTCTCTCTGCATATTAGTGTGAGGCCTAGGGACTTTGTGTTTTGCTTTCCCTTCTTTTATTGCTTTTTATTGCATCTCTCAGCAGTCACAGGAAAGCACTGTAGGCACTAAGCAAGTCCCATTGATCCGTTTCTGTGAGGTAGCTACATGATCAGCAATTCCTGATGGTACAAGACTAGCACAGCCCCTCTCCCTCAAAGGCTGTCCATTTTGAACTTCTAGCAATGGGAACGTTAATACCCCCATTGCTGTGCCAGGAGGTTACTCACCCAAACACTTGCAGACATTTTAACCCCTCGGAGTGATGTCTCCATTCTGTCTGCCTGGCCGTGGCTTACGATCTCCCTTCCTTTATCCAAAGGGGCGATGTCCTTGGCCAAGTCTCCCAGCCCTCCAGACACCTGGTTGTGTGGTCTGATCCAGTCCCTCAGGCTGAGTGCAGCTCAAAACTAGCACTGGATAGAAATCCTCTCACTGACTTAATAATACTGATCTTGCCAGAAAGACCTTCCAGAAACATCAGGATTTCAGTAACGTCACAGTAGCACAACCCATCCGTGTTAGGCTTTGTCTACCCCTCTTCCCATGGTATGCAGGTGTATACAACGACAGCACATTCCTGTTTCCTTCCTGCTGTACACCTGTGGGAGGGGGGGGCCACAGCAGTTCTGTTAGGTAATTGTTTATGACAGATATTCCAGTTAGCTAATCTAACTTTACTGAAGCTCAGTTGTTTCTGTTGGGTGAGCGTAAGCCACTAGCATGGTCACACCAGAGGAGAGCGAGTGGCTCCTATGCTGCAGCTCTCAGTAGGGAAAGCCATGTGGAGAGACAAGGGACTAAGACTCTAGGGGAGTGTCTAAATTGTAGGGTGTCTAAATTCTAGCCTGTGCCAGTTGACTTGGGCTTGAGGGGGGCTCGGGCTAAGAGGCTGTCCAGGTGCAGTGTAGACATTTGGGCTCAAGCTCGGCAAAGGGTCTGAGTTTCGGCTGCAATCTGAGCCCCATCACCTACACCACGATATAATAGCCTGAGCCGCGGGTTCTAAGTGCAGCATAGACATATCCTAAGGGGCTCTAGTAGGTTTGGTGCCTGCAGTGACTAACGTGTCCTATTTTGCTGTTATGGAAACTAATAACAGAAGGGAGGGTACTGGCTGTAGGGCCTCTGTGTCCAGTGAAACAGGGATTATCCTTTGATATCCCTCTAGGAAAGTCACAACTTACCCACCCCTCAAAGCGTGGTTTAGTCACAATTCTCCTCTGGCATGAGCCTGGCTTGGGGGAGATCTGGAATCTTGGCATCCCAGCATGAGGGGCTTCCATGTGAGAAATCCAGTTGCTGTAGCGACCCTGTGGGATGTGCCCCTATGCACTGCAGGGGTAACCCACGGAGACTGTGGTACCCAGTTATCCATCTTCCCCCGCCATAACTAGCCAGCCTCAGGGAAGGTATTGAGTCTGGTGCCCATAAATGGTAAGGCAGGAGAGTAGAAGAGGGGTGCTGTGGTACTAGAGAGAGGCCCCTGATCAGAGGCAGACCAGAGCTTTGTGGAAAAAGAGCATGGCACAGATAGGATGAGGCTGTTGGACCACAGGGTGGCGCTCCTGCTCTGCACCTACTAGCACTGGCCATAGGAAGCAGTGGGGGGGACTGGCTGCGGCTTTAGCCCATGCTTTGTGGGTTTTCTGCTTTCCTACCTAGAAACAAATGGCTCCCCTGCCCGGCAGAGGGTCCTGCCTCAGGGCCTGGGAAATGTTAATTGCAGCGTGGAATGGGGCAGCTGTGCTGGCCATGGAATTGCAGCATTTACCTGCTAATGAGCATCGCTCTGGGTACTGCTTTGGTTTCAGGCCAGAGCTGCACCTACCATATTACTGTGTCCGTTCATTCCTCTATGTGCCCTTGTGTTTATGGGTCTTAGAGGCACCAAGTATCCAGCACATCTCTTCCCTCTGTCCTTTTCCCCAATCGTTGGCTTGACTCCTCCTCCACCCTTGCATCTGGCCCTCCCAGCCCTGTGCTTTGTGCTGATTGCAGCCCTTCCCCATCCTTGATGAGAGCACTTGGGCGTTGCTGATTCTCCTTTGCTCTCGGTTTGTAGGTGTCTGATTTCCGAGAACAGTTGCTGTCCTGTGCTGTGGGTGCTGACAGGGTGGTGGTGTTCTCCTGTGGTAAGTGTCTGGTCACATGCTCTCTCTCTGGCTGGGCCCTGAGTTTGGGTGTTCAGGCAGGTGCCACTGACTTTGTTTGCCAGCTCCTTCTAGTTACCAGACATCCTGCCTGGAAATCACAGCAGCAGAGGGGAACCAATTTCCATTTTGCCTCTGGCTGACAGTGCACCTTTCTCCTCTGCCCCAGAGAGAACAGGCAGGAAATTATTCAAGCCAGGTTAAGGCTGGTGTGATCCATGACAAGGCATTGAAGGACTTGTGCTTGCACTCCCTGAGACCGAGAGAGATCAGTGTGCACGTTTGCTGCCAAGAGCATATGACCCCGTCGCAGGGGCCTTGCTGTTAGCTTGCACATCTGTAGCTTTTATTCCATCTACTTGTTTGTCATCAGGACATGTGATTCCTCCAGAGAACATTTTGCCAATAATCCTCTGCAGCGGTCCATCCAACCAGCAGCTAGAGTTCACCTATCAGAAGAGAGATCTGCCTCAGATGGTCAGCACGTCTGTTTCGTTCTTAAGCTACATGGTCTGATGGTTCAAGGGAAAGTTTTGTGTGCAGAGCAGGGGATTCTGCTGGGCTCTGAGGTGGGAAAAATAAGTCCAGAGGGGAGTGCCGGTTGGCAGGGGAGTGGTCCACTTCTGGAGGGGCTCCAGGCCAGGCATGCTGATGGCGGTCTGTTTTTGTTAAACCATTTTAAGGGAGTTCAGTGCTAGCGAAAGTTGGTGACTGGATAGACAGCACTGACGGTGGCAGCCTTTGAGTGAGACGTCAGTCCTCTGACCTATTCAGTCCTTAGCTAACTCTGCTCATGGATAGCTCTCCCCATCGCCCCCGGTGTGTGAAGCAGACATCTATTCACTGGGAAATGGATTGAGACCTGCTAGCTCATGTCATAGAAGCACCAAACAGCCACTGCTTTACAATGACTCTGGGGACTACGGCTTGCCAGGGGCGAGCAAGGAGTGAAAGGGAGCCTGTTCATTTGCAGGCCCCAAAGCCAACTTTTAGGCCACTGTTGGTGAGCTGGCACAGCTTTATTGATTCTCTGTGGTTGGTCACGAGTGTTCTAAGGCTTGTGGTGGGAGGAATTTATACTCCAGCTCAGGGACGGGGCAGCAGAATTAGACCCGTGTTTGCTGGGGCTTGCCATGATACTGCCATGCCTTTCTCTACTCACAGATGGATGAGATGGGCCGAATCCTTGGTAACCTGTGCAATGTGGTCCCTGGGGGCGTGGTGTGCTTCTTCCCCTCCTATGAGTACGAGAAGCAGGTGTATCTGCACTGGGAGAGGACAGGGCTGCTCACCCGCTTGGTGACCAAGAAGAAGGTAATTGCATAACTGAGGAGGGTTGTTACTGTAAACGGGAGGTTTAAAAGTCCAGCAACTATCTCTGCATTAGAGGCCTTGACTCTCTCTCCAAATTGTTCTTGTATCCTGCACAGCAGAGCGGAGAGGGTGTTTATCCAGCCAGTCCCTCCAGTAATGAATAAATGATACACCTCCCACGCAGCTGATCGCTGAGCTGGGATCTAAATTAGATTAAATGCTGTTACATGGCACCTGTAAGTGTAGAGATGGTCTTCATCTGCAGTAGGCAGCCTACATTGCTCTCTGATACCCTTGCTTTGAGGGGCAGGTTATTAAGGTCTTACAGAGGATTTGCTTTCCCCAGACTTGGCTGCACATCCCCTGTCCAGGGAATAGTGTGACTGACTCAGGCTCAGCTATATGCTGCCAGTTACACACAAGCTTTCAGCTCATAGTAGGTCTATTGGGAGGATGAATGGGTCTTCTGGTTAAAGCGCAGGGCTAAGAATAAAGACTTCCATGTTCTGTTCTTGATTGTGTCTGTCACTGTAACCTTGGCTAAGTCACTTAATCAATTTGCCCCTTCCATAGAATGGGGATGATTCTTGCCTATGTCTCGGATCTGTGAGCATGGTACAAATTGTGTGAAACTGAACAGAAGAAAAGTGGCTAAATATCAGGAAACCTTTCAAACAGGGAACTCTGATAGGGAAGTTTTTGGAAGCTGTATTGCTTGTGCAGTTAAAGCTGGAAAAAACAATCCTCAGAAAGCTGTGTGATGGGAAACAGACTGGTGCAGCTCCCCCAGGTGTTGAACTGTCAATAACCTCACCTTTCTATACCACTGCTTCCCCTCCTCCCATTTCAATTCTAATCTCTCTTGGCAGAGACTCTCTTACAATGTTAGTTCAGCACATTAGCACAGATGGGCCTTAATCACACCTGAGGCCTTGAGGTGCTATAGTTACATAATTATTATACTAGCACGAGATCTCTTCCAGCTTTATTTTACTTTCCTGCTACATTGTTCAGGCACTTTTACCTGAATTCCCAACGTTTCATTCCCCCTCCTCCTTTTTCATCCCCTTGGAGTTTCTTTCCACTCCTCAAAGAGCAAAGATCTGTGAGCAAGAACCCATGAAGGCAAAACCCTGGTTAACATCTCAGTAACTGGAAATATGTCCAAGTCACTCATGGCCATCACTGCTTCTACTCTGGATTTGCTAGATCCCACAGGTGCTGAGCAGGGTAATATTAGGATGTGTCTGCATTGCGAATCCAGCATTCATAGTTGCACAGCATGTAGAGATCAATGGTAACATACCTCTAGGCCCCTCTCTCAATACTTTTTGAAATGGCATGATTAAATCTAGTCTCTTCCTGCTGAAACTTATGCTTTGTGCTTGTGACAGATATTTCAAGAGCCCAAGAGAGCTAACCAGGTGGAGCAAGTGCTGGCAGAGTACGCCAAGTGCATAAAGGTAAGCGGGGTTGGCAGGCTGCTGGACATTTATTACCTCATAATGCAAGAGAGTGTTTCTAAAAGTGTTGTGGGTGGTTAATGTGCTCTGTCCAGTGCCGACTGATCACTGTAATGCCAACGCACAGAAATTTCCCTGGCTTCAGTTTCTCATGAGTCATTGGGGTTCTTTTGTGCAGCGCTGCAGCCAGGTGAGAGGCCAGGTGACGGGGGCCTTGCTCTTTTCTGTGGTTGGAGGGAAAATGAGTGAAGGAATCAATTTCTCTGATGACTTGGGAAGGTAAGAAATATCTGGTTTGCTATCTCCTAAGGTGGTATCAGACCACACCTCTCTGCTGACGTGGGTGGGAGACCTTCAAGTAAACCTCAGGTGTGCAGGCAGGAATTGGTGTGATCAGGTCAGGGCTGAGAGCACGGTGCCCAGCACAGTGTCAGGAAACACTGTGAGCCTGAAGACAAGCATGAAGCAGACACACTCAACCGTTGTGGTCATGCAATATCCTAGAGCAGCCATGGCCAACCCGTGGCTTGTGAGCCGCATGCGGCTCTTGACCCTTCTCATGCCGCTCCTGTGCGCCCCCTCAATGGCCCCTGCTCCCCACCGGCTTCCCTGTGCTTGCTGGGTTGGAGATGAGGGGCTTTAAAAATGGCACCCAAGATGGTGGCTGTCTTAAAGGGAAAGCCTCCTTTAAAAAAAAAAAATTAAATATTTTTGTTTTTGCTCGATTAATTCTGTTGTGGGAGGCTTTTTTTTTTTTTTCCCGGCCACTGTCTTAGCTCTCGTTGTTAAATGGGTTGGCCACCCTTGTCCTAGAGCGCTTTTCACAGGCCACTGCTCTGCGGCCCACTACGTGGGATGAATCCCCACTCTGGCTCCCTCAATTCCCATGCCATGTATGGCTGTGCACTGTTGCTGTCGCTGTCATGCCAGAGTTGATTGCATTGCAGTGATAACACCTTCTAATCTAGTATTCCTGTCCGTTATTTAGGATGAGATGGTATGTAACTCTGAGAAAGCACTAACTGTTTGTGTGTGTGTGTGTGTGTCCTTCCATTTCCAGGTGTGTTGTTATGGTGGGCATGCCTTACCCCAACATCAAATCCCCAGAACTCCAGGAGAAAATGGCCTATCTTGATAAAACAATGGTAAGAGAAATGCCCCAACACCTATTTCAGTCTTTGTTCTTTCTGATTCCTGTTGAGAATTACCAAGTTGGCGCTCTCTGTGCCTGTCAGTCACTCTGGGGTGAGAGATTTCCTGGGCTCTTTGTGTGTGTGTGTGGGGGGGGGGGGGGGGGGGCAGGGATAATGGATTAAGCAGGGCTAGATCTGTAGCGATGACCATGTTGAGAGATGGAGAAGTGCATTCCCAGCTCACTGTTGTTTTCCTAGTGCCTCTGAAACCCTGGGGGTTGTCATTGATGCTACCTTCCCCCTCAGATGCCCTGAAGCTGGTTAGTTTTGACTGTCCCTCTCACACTTCAGCTGTGCTTTCCTTGTTCTGGCATGTGAGTAAGTTCCCATCACTTTGTAGTGCCCCTTGAGGTCCCTTCTTTATTACGAGTACCTGGGGCCTACATGGCAGCATCAGTCCCTAAGCTAGTTAGGAGACAGCAGCAGAGGCAAAGAATGTATAACCTCTCTAAGTGCCTGACTTCTGCACTCCTGATTAGAGCTGCACATGCCTTCTACTGAGGCTCATTACTCTCTTCTAGCCAAGAACGGTGAGCCAGCCGCCTAGCAAAATGCTGATTGAAAATCTCTGCATGAAAGCAGTCAACCAGTCAATAGGTAAGATGGCATCTTTCATGGGGTGGGGAGGAGTACGGAGAGAGCAGTCAAAGGTAGCGAGGGTCGAGGAATAGGCAGACTGGAATGGGTGGGGAGGAGCTGCAGAGGAGTCTCTTATGGGACACAAAGTGTTGGGAAGAATTGTCACCGCACATACAACCCATGTGGTAGGAGCATGGGTGTCGGGGGAGACTAAACCTGCCCAAACAGCCAAGTATGACCCCCCTCCTCTCCTCCCCTGTTCTCTGCCTGAGTTCAGTTCTCTCATGACTGACTGTCCAGGCTGGGGTCACGCTGCATGGGAATCCTGGAGCTGCATTGTCTGGTCTTCTGGTGCCTGGGTGGCAAGAGGGCACTAACCTGTGGCCACAATGGGCAGTGGGGGAGGGGGTTGTGCTCTGGTAGGGCTAACCTCCCCATGACTGCGGTTCATCTACTGCCCATAAGAATAGAGACTAGAAGGGATTCAGTGATAAAACTGAGGTTTCCCTTTGACTGATGCAGGGCGAGCAATTCGCCATCAGAAGGACTACGCTAGCATCCTGCTTTTAGATCACAGGTATGCACGCCCCTCCATCTTCAACAAATTACCCCACTGGATCAAGGAAAGAACAGAGGTCAAACCTGCCTTTGGACTTGCATTTGCAGCACTAAGCAAGGTCAGCACTGGTGTTCCTTCTAATTTTTCCCAAGTGTATAGAATGAATTTTGTTGTCACTTATCCATAGTGGTGTTTTGGGGATGGTGCAGGGGTGGCAAATATCTGGCTAGGGGTAGGCTGGAGATGAGGGCTTGGGATGCAGGAGAATGCTCTGGGGCTACAGGCATGAGAGGGTTCTTCTCCTTCCTCCCCTCCCCCCTCCCCCTTGGCCCAGCTCCTTGTCTTACATCAGCACATGGGCTAGGACCTGAACAGATCCCTGAGTGCCTGTGCAGCCGTGCAGCTTACAGGGCACTTAGATCAGTACCATTTTGTGCACGCTGCTGTAGCCTGCTTATTTTTTTTTTCCAAGCATTTGCTGTGTCCTAATTCCCCTTTAAACACCCATCGTTTCCACGCTGCCCCCTAGCAATACATCCTGGACCTGCATCCCCTCCTCCCCAGAAGTGCTGGGGCTACAACTGAATGATGCCCTGTGATTTCCTCTCTCCCTAGTTCCATCGAGAGAAGAAGTCATGTTATGGGACAGAAGGTTCCTGAAGGAGCTGGAAGAGGACTGTGCTGGTGAATGGTACAGGGGCACTCATTGGCTGTATCAAGTCAAAGTGAAGCCCCCTAAATTGCTGTCCCTGCAAGAGAAGGTGTTTTTCTCCCAAGACTTTGCAGTTGAAAATTGACCAAAGCTGCTATTGCCCCTGTGGTTTCTGGGCAGTGACTGATTCTAGTGCATTTGAGCTGGGCTGGACAGTGTGTGGGGGGGAAAAAGGGGGGAATTTAGTTGGGATTGGTCCTGCCTTGGGCAGGGGGCTGGACTTGTTGACCTCCTGAGGTCTCTTCCAGCTCTGAGTCTATGAATAAGAGCCACCCTCACCTATTAGATCTGGGACCCTAGAAGGATTAGGCTGTCTTCTGCACAGAGGTACCTTGCCTGGGCTTTTTTGTTACCCCTGGATGGGAAGCGAACAAAGGAGGAGTATTACTATTTGGCCTATTAGGGCAAGTTGATGTAAAGTATTAAAAAGCAGGCTAATGTTCCCTGGCTGCTGATTTCTCTGTTTGCAGTAGGGCCTAAGGGAACTAGAGTTTCTGTGGACTTCCTGGGGGCAGTGCAGCACAAGCTCTGAGAAAGCTACATCCTTCACTATTAACTAAAATGTCAAGCCTGTGTTCTAGTGGCCACATACCTGCTCTGTAGGTCAGTTAGGGTTCGAACTAGGGGGGTAATGTAGTCATACGGAGTTGCAAATGAAGCCCGGGAAATTCAAATCCCGGGCTTCAAATCCCGGGCTTCATTTGCAACTTCGTATGACTACATTACCCCCCCTAGTTCAAACTAGGGGGGTAGTGTAGACATACCCTTAATTCAGTAAGTAAGTGAAAATGTCTTTGGCCACCCCAGCTTTGCCCTGCTAGAAGTTACAACTCTGTCTACTGGCAGTGTGGTGTTAATCTGTGTGTAGCAGAGCCCTTACTGGATAACTGAGGAGGTGGCAGCACTCCTAGCTGGAGGTATGGTGGGCCTTGCTTCCCTACCCCCCTCCCCCTCCCAGCTACCTTGCTGAAGGCAAGAATATTTAGTGAGCCTGTAGCATGCAACCCCAGGAGTTGTTTGGGCTGAATATACGAAACCTTAAGGGCTTGCTTTTGTAGTTACCCACCCAGAGAGCAGTTCTGTATTTCCTCACTGATGCTGTGCCAGCATTCTCCAGCTGAGGGCACAGCCATTCCCCTCCTTCCTGGCCTATATGCTAATGTGGATACGGAATGGTAAGATGCACAGCCCCAAGGCCTGTGTTGCTATTCTAGCAAATGGGGAGAAAAACTTATTACTCCCCTTTACTGACCTAGCCCTAAAGCAGCACATTATTTCATTTGCTTTTGATTACATATGTCTCTGTCTCCTCCAGGTGCTCAGCTTTGCTGCAGAGCTCTTTGATGTAATGGGGGCAGGAGTGTGCAGCACTGTACCACATTTGTTCCTGGCTATTTCAGCTTTGCTGGGTAGTGGGCTGCTGCCAGGAACCCTGCTAGCCATCAGTGATTACTTTTTGCCAGCCAGTAACTCAAAGCTATGAAATGAGTTTAAGGACATTGGGCTAATGACTGTGCCTGTACACTTCTACACATATTTGGATACTGGGCCCTATAGAGGGCCTTCACCCAACCACTACCTTGAGGGAATAAATATCTTGTTATAGGCTTTTCTCCTCTTTGTGTGAACTGTGCCTGGCCTGGAATATTACCTAGTGCTTCAACTCTTTTGGCACCAGAGGTGCATGGGGGCTTGACAGAGTAGAAGGTGGAGGCTTTCAAAGTCCTTGCTCTACCTAGTTGTGGCTTGTCACATGGTGCCACTCTCCCCAGCCAGCACAAACCCCTGCACAGTGCCTGTTTGACTAAAGCGATTCACTGAACAGCTGGGCCTCTCTTGCTAGAGTCTGTTAATTAAGAGCAATCCACCTGCAGCTTGGAGTGGGCTAGAGAAAGCTGCTGCATACTTGTTCCTTTGAGTTCATTACAGCTGCTATGGAATTCCTCCAGCAGACTTCACAAGAAGCTCTAAGGCAGCACTGGAAGAGCTGCCCCTGGAGGCACTGTGCACCTTCACTCCTATCACCCATGTCAAGAATCCTGCTCAGGAGCAGCCAACCTAGCAAGCTGTGGCATGGAGCTGGCTAAGGACAAGGCTGTTAGTGCTGTGGTTGTGCTTGATCACACTGAGCCAATACTAGTTCTGATCCTCCTTCAGCATGAGCAACCCTCCAGCTACAACAGGATTTATTGAGCACCTGTGAGCAGCAGCATTTGAAATGCATTTTTTGGGGGACAGGAAGGTAAACAGAGCAGAAGTAATGTTCACTACTAACTATACTCTCAAGTGGTTAGAGATAAGCTGAAGCAGCTGGAACTAAGAGAAAGTGAGGGTTTCCCTCTGCCAGGCCTGCACCCTCCCCCCAGCAGTTATTTTCAAGAGCTGGTCCAGTTCTCAGTTGCCCTACATGAAGCCAGTCCCAGGCCTGCGGCATGAGAGATTTATGACTCCCAGTCATCTTCCTCTTCACCAGGGGGCTGTTGTGGAGTTGGTAAGGGTGGGATGGAGTCTGACATACGGGCAAAGGCACTAGCAGGTGGTCCTGGAGCATCAGCACTTCCTGCAGCCGCAGGCCCTTTGCCTGAAATGCCTAGGAGAGGAAAAGCAAGTGAGAGACACTTAGGAACTAGAATGGAGACACTCAGGAGGGAGGACGAGAGGCAGGGGCTAGGTCTGCACCTGTGAAATTTTGCCTCAGCCAAGTGAGCCAAGCATGCAGAGTTATCTCCAATTAACACAACAGTGCAGGGGAGAGGTATACTAGCTAGAGCTCCACTGCAGCATTGCCAGCTGGCAGGACAAGAGGCAGCCCCTGGCTGTGAAGCGTGGTGGGATAGAGATGCTTGTCTGGTACCTACAACTGTCCTAATTGAGCTGAGGAGCAATGCAAAATTTCAATTATTTAGCTAATCAAATAATTGATGTAATTTGCATCACCTATCTGATCAGTTGATAAGGACACTTCCACCTTTGAAGTGTAGCAACAGCCCTGGGCCTGTTGCTACACTTCAAAGGCAAAAGCGCTGTGGGGAACATGGGCAGCTAGCAGCAGTCCCCCACTAGCCCAGGGTCAGCTCAAGACTCAGTCCCCAGCTGACCCTGGGCTCCAGGCAGCACTGCCACTTTGAAATGCCACAGGGAGCCCTGGGCCAGTGGGGGGGTTCCCCAGCTGCCCTTGGGCTGCACACTGTTTCAAAGCGGCAGTGCCAGCAACAGCCCAGGCTCCACATGGTGCTGCTGTTTTGAAGCACTTTCTCCTCGCTTCCTCCCTTTACTGCCTCTTTCTGATAGAGGTGGTAAGGGGGTGCACCTAGCTAACAAGACTGTTTCCAGGCAGATCGAGCCCCCTGCTCCATAGGCAGTGAGCAGAGCAAGGAGCTTTCCTGTGGAGTGTTAAACAGACACACTGCCTCAGTGAGGGCCAGGTTTCTGCCAGTGATACTCCTGCCCACAGCAGCACCTCCCCTCTGGCTTCACTGTAATAGCACTGCCATCAGCAGTCATGTAGCTACTAAAATTTGATGTAGTTATATGCCTATTCAATTACACACTGTTTGGTAGTCCATGGGGAAGGGCTGGCAGCCAGTGTAGTCCCTCTTCTGGGAACCCCAGAACTCGATCAGAGGCAACAGCAGGGGGGAAGCTAATTCACATGAACAGGGGCTGTTGGCATAGAGCAGTCTCTGTCTACAGTGGTCCCAGACTCACCACAGACAGAGGCTGCTTCATGTCCCCAAGACTGGGGGAGGAGGCAGGTGGCTTTTATGCTAGCTCCCACCCAGCACCAAGCATCTCCCCTCCTCTGGAGAGGGCAGCTTGAAAGTCAGTCAGCTCCCCATGTGTAATGGCTCCTGCCTGCCCCCAGCTGCCTCTCATGCAGAGGCAGGAAATGCATGTAGTCAACAGGAGTAACCAGTAAGCCCAGGCTTTCAGTTAATTGTGTAGGCATTTACACAGTGACTTCCCTATCAGCAGCACTGGCCTACAAGTAAGTTCTTCCAGTCTAGCCCATAAGGGCATCAGTTGCCTACCCAGAAGCATGGAAGCATGCACCAACTGGCTGTCCCAAAGCTTCCTCCCTTCCAACTCTTGCAAGCTACAGCAGTGTCATATGGATGGTACCTTTGCGTCTCAAGAGCAGCTTGTTGAAGAGGTCGGACATCAAGTCTCCACCCTGTCCTGGAGTTATCACTGCAACAGAGTAAAAAGCCCCACAGATGAGACAGCTCAGACTAGAATTGATGGCTTCAACGTGGTCAGGACACAATGGGGAAAAGGGGACTGGTCCCACCCTATTCAATGTGATGTGCTACAGGGTACATTTTGCTATACTGGAAGCGGTGACAGGGGAGGTCAGTGCTGAATAGCAGGATATACTGAAAGCTGGGGCTGAGCTAGGACCCTACCCCCATCTCACCTGAAGATTAAATAAATAACTGACGACCTCCCATCCTTGCCCCACACACTTCCCTGCCTCCTCAGGCATAGATTTCAGATCACAGCACCCAAGGCCTGCCTGGGAAATGTGGCAGCTCAGGCATTTCAGCCAGTTTGAATGATCCAGAGTTAACCAGTTTGCTAAAAACAGTCCAATTGTGACCCAGGCCTTCCAGAATCATCATTTCCTCTCCAGCAGTAGCCTGCCCAGTGCTACCTTTGAAATGCTTCTACCACTACTAGTTCATGTGAAATGTTTTCCTCCCCTCCCCCCCCCCGCCCCCGATGAGGGGAGAATTCCCACTGCAGAGTGCTAATGTCCACTGGCACCTAGGGGCTATTGAGTTCAGCCAAACATCAAACATTCAAAACTGCAACATGTGCAGAGAGAAGAAATCCCTCTGCTCAGGGCTTGTGTGCTGTGCTGGGGGCTTGCCATGTTTGGCTTTCCCATGAGCCTCCTACACATGGGTACCTAAGCATATCTAGCTGGGGCAGGGCAGTGAGGATGACTCCTGGTGAGAGTCCTCTGAGCACCTTGTTCTTGCTCTTTCTGCTTCTTTTTCTCCAGCTTCCTCTCCTTGACACTTCGGAGATTGGCCTTCCCAATGCCACCAGCCTGGCGGATGGACTCCAGGAGGGTGGCCCGGCCAGTTGAAGGGGTCACAACTTCTTTTGGAGCCCCTGGAACTGGAGCTGTTAGGGATACAAAAAGGAGTCAGTCTAGAGCAATGGCGCTCAACCCTTCCAAACTACCGTACCCCTTTCAGGAGTCTGACTGGTCTCGTGGACCCTAGGTTTTGCCTCACTTAAAAACTACTTGCTTACCAAACCTGCCAAATCTATACAAGTGTCTGAAAAACTGCTTACTTTCTCATTTTTACTACACTACAAAATAAACTGCTTTGGTTGAGAAACACTGATGTAGTAGAGAGAGCAGTATAAACAAGTCATTGTATGAAATTTTAGTTCATCCTCATTTGGCTAGTGCTTTTTGTGTAACCAGCTGTAAAACTAGGCAAATATCTGCTAGCTGAGTTGATCTACCTATGGAAGACCTCTGTGACCCTGTACTCCTGGTTGAGAACCACTAGCCTGGAAGAACAGATACTGTCTAATGTGTCAGCAATTAAAAATTAACACTGGGCAATCTATGTGCTGCCACTTTAGCTATACCTCAGTCTGAAGAGCTCTGACAACCCATCACTTGCCCTTTCCAAGTCTCTGGGAGATGAAGCAGTGCATACAATGCAGGGGAGCCATTGTTTAAAATAAATCAATGAGTATTCTTGGGTACTATCAAGTGAAGGGCTTTGAGTTAGAATCCCTTCCTTCCTCTCCATATTTTGTCCTTTTATCCCAAGCTGGGAAGAGGCCTTCTCACACCGTTTTCCAGGGAGCCTTCTGCTCTACAAGGGAACAGCACTCACAGGCTCTACCAGGAGACTTGCCCTGCCTAGTTAGCAATGCTGGGATTGCCAGAGTGCATCCGAGCAGTCCATCTAATCTGAGGCCCCCATCTTCAGCAGTGGCCAGTACCACATGCTCCAAGAGAAGGAGCAAGATAACCTCAAAATAATTCAGCCATTTCGTAGTCTGAAAAACAGAAACACTACTGCTTCCCTGGGTCTGGGGGCAGCTTTTCTGCGCTGCTCCTTGTTTTAAGAAATTCACTTCTTTTGTGGGACCAAGAGAAAATAACCCAGATGCTGTCAGGTGTAGCGTTCTTGTGAAAAATGTAAGATTTGTAAGTTATTTAAGGATGAGTTTAGAAAGTGTTTGTACCCAAAACATTCTGCTTCTTGCTAGTGCCCAAGAACCTGCATGGGAAATTCCCTAGGAAACCCAATATTATCCCTAACAGTCTGACTTCCATTGCCCCTGGGGAGAGACATGCAGAAAAGGGATGGACCAGCATGTGAAAAGGAAAGGAGAATGACCATTATTATTGCCATTCTAAGCAGAAGTTGTAGCAACACCAGTAGAAAAGTGTAGACCTTCTAGCATCCTATTAACAGCCAGTGCTGCATAGTCTGTTGTAGCTTATACTCAACACTATTATACTGAACCAGGAGGGCTGCATTGGCAGCCTGGTACACCGCACTCTTAGTTTAAACTGGAGCACGTGTCCACTCTCATTCAGTACTGAAGTGTGGATAGCAGAGATTACAGCTCCCAGGATGCTGAGCACTACCTTGATGATCATGTCCATGACTACACACTCAGGTCTAGTCTCTGCAGCTCTGGTATCAAGACACTTGGCCTGCTCTCTTGGGGCTATTTGTTCAACGTTGCTTGTAAGGCGAGAAGAGCCATTGGAAAAGCTGAACCAAGGAAAAGGGGTGGGACAGTTGCTAGGTCAGATGCTGCAGTGAACAAGCCATAGCAAAAGTGCACTTACCTGCAGGCATTGCAGTGCTGCTCTCCTCGCTTGCTGGTTGTTTGGAAAGAGCGGCAGGCTGGGGCAGAGGAGGGGGTGGGGGAGCACTAGCTGGCATCACAGGGGGCGGGGGAGGTGGGGGGGGAGGTGGGGGCACTAGCACACCATTTTGAAGTTCTGAAATGTCAAAGGGAAGAGTGTGAAGCATCACTCAGGAACATTAAGACACTGTCCCCCCAGATGCTCAGCGCCTTCTCACACAATGGTACCACCACACTCCCCAGCACTTTGTGCAGACAAAGGGGAAGTATTAGCCCTGCTGCTAGAGAGGGGGTCAGGAAGAAGGGCCCCACAGCCAGCCCGTGGCATCAGGGGGCTCTTCCCCCATTTGCCATGTGTAGTCAGGGCAGCACAGCCTGGCAGTTTCTCGTCACAACAAGGCTGACATCAGCTGCCAAGGACAACTCATCATGCCCTAATCCTGATGGGGCCTCTAACGAGACTTTCTCTAGGTCGGGGTGGGCAATAATTTTTGCCCAGGGACCACTTCAAAATTTTTTGAAATAGCTCCAGTTTACCCTGGAAGGGGCGTGGCCTAAACAGGAAAGGGTGGGGGAGCTCCTTTGCTCCCCTTCCCACTAGGCATCCATGCCCTGGAAGAGACTTCCCACCCTCCCCCACCCCAAGGCCAATCTGGGCCTGGGGGCGGGGGAGCACGGGAAACCTCCTGCCCTGTGAGGAGCACATGGCACTTCACAGGACCGGGGCAGGGCGAAGGAAGCTTCATGCAGCTCCCTCAGCCCCAGGTCCTGAGTGGCCTGTGGGCGGGGAAGCACGCACGAAGCCTCCTCCGCTCTCCCCACCCACCCTGTGAGCAGTGTGCAGCGCTTCAAAGCACCACATGCTCCTGGCAGGGTGGGAGGAGACCCTAACTGGCCTGGGGGCGGGGGAGCAGCAGGGCCTCCACAGGCCGGCTCTACCCGCTTGGTGGGCCGGATGTGGCCTGCAGAGGCCCTTTTGCCCACCCCTGCTCTTGGTCCTCACCAGGGCTCACAGATGAGTCACTGTTGGGGAAAAGTCCGAGTTCCTGCCTCCAGGGCCTGTCTCTGGGCAATTCTGCATCTGAAAATACTCATTTGTGCACAGCTCCTTTCCCTGTTTTTCCAACTCCGCCGTGTCCTGATGGTCTTTTCTCTACTTGCCCAGATGAGCCCCAAGGGAGCTGAAATACCTGGCCTGAAGTTCTCCGAGTTCTCAGTGTTGAAGGTGGGCAGCTCTGGGATAGCGCTGCTGGGGGCTGAGGGTGCTATGCCAGGCCCTAGGTCTGCGCTGTACATGAGATCAGCAGCGATGCCAGGCAGGTCTGGCAGGTAGGACGGTACGTCTATCTCAGGCACCTGCCCCAGATTAGGTACGTAGAAGTAATTTTCAGCTACCTGAAAGACAGAAATATGCAGGTAACTGCTGGGCTTCTGGAGACTTTCCACCATAGGGAAGCCAGTAACACATGGACGGCGGACAGCCTGCAGACTGTGGCATGTGGGCTGCAGTCAGCTCTCCTGGTGGTTTTCACAAAGAGTACATCATAAGGTTTCAGAGCCCATGCCCCAGCCTGCACCTGAATATCTACACTGCTAGTCTTAGTTCTGCAGCCCAAATCCCACGTCTCAATCACTTAAGATGGGCTCAGACCCTGCGCCAGGGGCTTGTCTTTGCAGTATACACATCCTCTTCATGGCAGAGCCTCAGCGACTCCCTGGGTATTTGATCAGATCCTGTGGCTAGAGCCTGCGCTCTGGGATAACAGCGTACCTGGGGTCATTCCAGCACAGAACACCAGCGCTAAAAGCCACCCGGTGGGGGTGCATCTGGCCCTTCAAAGCATTTTGTGTGTCCAAAATCCTGCTCCTGTTCAGGCTAGATGAAGACTGACCAGTGGAGAGCTGCTGAAACGATGCCATCGCGATGTCTACGGTTTCGGCAGCAGTGTAGTTCGTTTATTTTGCTTCCACTCAAACTCCAGTGACTAACATGCATTTTGGGTAAGGGAAGTTTGACCTGAAGATTTATCATCAACCCTTCAACTAAGGCCTCCGGAGTTCACAATAACCCTCTCAGAAACCCTCCAAAGCAGCCAGGGAAGACTGGACTTTACGTTCCTTTTTCTTCTCTAGTAAAAACCCAAGCAGGAAAGAGTTAATACTCTTCCTGGCCTCCTCCATGCCTCCAAAAGGGCACAACACAACTCCTGCAATTTCCTTGGCAGGTTCCCTTTACTTAAGATGCCTGAAGAGAGAGATTCCAACAGCACCCCATCTGCAGGGAGACCTGCTACATTCTCAGTGGCAGAAAAGGCCCCTTCATTGTCTTTCCCCACCACCACTCACTGACACTCAGGGGACCGGAGCAGCTCAGCCCCACTGTTATGGGGCACTTTTGTTTACTCTCTGCTAGCAGGGGCTGCTCTCCGTGGCTGGATTTTTCTTCACAGTTGGGCTAAGTGCAGCCCGGCTCAGGGGACTGATCTACACCAGAGGAATAAAGAACTAGTTTGAGGGCATTATCTGAAATCCCTGACACCGTACCAGTTCTGTGATCACCTGCCTCCAGCTAACAGGCTGCTCCTTCCAGGAGCCCTGTCTCCTGCTGTGCCACAGGCACTTCCTATTGAAGAGATAATAGCCCTGGCGGGCTTTCCCAATGGGGAAGATGCAGGATATTTGAATGGTATTTAAACTTTTTAAGAGCCTAGCGCTCCTTTGGCAGTTCCCAAGCAGGGCGCTGCAGCCGCTTTCCACCTGAGGGTGGGGGAAATGGCTCCTCGAACACCTTCCCAGGGGACCAGAAAGAGGAACTCCAAACAGCTGCTGCTTCTCTCCAGCTCAAATAACGCCTCCATTTCTCCACATGCAGCCAAGCTCCTGTCTACAGCTCAGGCTCTGAGCCGGGCGGTGCAGGAGAGGGAGATGCGACGTCAGAGGGAGCCAGCCCGGCACCAAAGGCAGCCACATCAGCGCTGTCACTACCCCACCTCCAAACGTAGACACAGCCTGGAAAAACACAACCCTCAGGTGCAGACGTCTGGTTGCAGCCACTAAGCCCAGCAAGGTCCAGACATACAAATGCCAGTGAGGTTACTAAGGCAAGTGAAATGCTCCACTGCCCATCAAGATCTCCCCTCTGGGTCATTCCCCTGCCAACTCCTGCACCTATAAAACCAGCTCTTTTCTAGTGGAAGGGCACCATGCTGTCTGCAGCACAGCATCCCTTCGCTCTGCAAGGACAGCCCCCTCACTGCCGCATCTCACCTGCCGATCCAGCTGCCCCCTTTTGGTGATAGAGAGGGGTGCATCAAAGAGCTTCTCCTCAGTCTCTGTTCCCAGAGTCACATGGGTCTTGGTCACTGCCCCCGCCAGAGGATCCAGGAAGACGTACTTCTTATACCTAGGGATTCAGACAGCCTCAGTGATTCCAGCTCAGCGGGAAGAGCCAGGGAAAGGCTCTTTGGCCAAAGGATGGGACCAGGTGTTAAGGGTGATGAAACAGCTCTCTGATGACCCAAATCTAATACCAGGCCCAGTCAATCCCACCTCCACTCAACTACAACGCTCCTGCCTTCTATTCCACCTCTCCCTCTCCCTTCTTCCCCACCACAGCCCAGAGCTGAGATTTCCCCATCCTGACCTCACTGTGCAGGCTAATCAGAGTGCTGGGCGAACCAGAACTCTTAACACTACCACCAGGATTCCACCAAGTTTCTCCCCCCTCGCTCCCCACACACCATGTTATGGGGACAGCAGTTACCCCCATTGGCTAGAGCAGGACATGCCTAGCTTGCCAATCTCTACCGGGAGGAAGAAAATCAGGAAGGAGAACAAGAGCCCTAGGAGCAGAGAGGGAAATACTGTCCAAAGCAGATGAAAGATGAAGGAAGATAAGCATCAAGGGGACATTCTTAGATTTGACCAGGAGAAGACATTCTTAGCAAGTGCAGTTTTATTCCAGGGCAACAGGAGAAACAAGGACCGCAAGAGACTGAGTCACTCAGGGAGGAAGCTGAAGTAGTAGGAGTGAAGTGACCATTCAATTTAGGAAAAGAGGTGGAGGGAGATGTGGCAGTAATGGGATAAGCCAACACCACAGAGGGAAGGACAGGGAATAACAGAGAAAGTACTCATGTAGCAAGCAAGTAATGATGAGGGGAACGTAGAGGTGTCAGGAGGCACATGCTGGGTCAGATGTTGACCGTAACAAACTGCTCGGACTGGGGTGAGGCTGAAAAGATTCTGGGTGGAGACTGAAATTCAGATGAATCAGCCCCCTAGTGTGAGAACATCTTCCCAATTAAGGCGGCAAGCTGGGGTGGGGAGATAGCCCTTCAGAGCTGCTTGGTGCTGCTCCAGCACTCACAGGTTCTCGGTGGTGTTGAACAGCAGCAGGGAGCTAAGGGAGCTGATGTTCCTGGGGAGGCTGCCAAGCCCTTCTTCCGCATCGTCCTCCTGATGAACTTTTGTGCTCACACACACTGGGAAGTACTTGAGCTTCTCCTGCAATGAAACAAACAGGTGGCTATTTGCTGGGAAAACCTGACCTATCTCGTGGCTCTCTCCGTTATCCACAGAGCCACCCTACTAAGTCACCCTTGTTCACATGAGGCACGGCACCAGCACTGTGCCCAGCCACAGACATGGGCGTGTTTCAGAAGGGAAACTATTATGGTACCTTTAAGATGTTTGTACACAAACCACCTGGACCTGAATGTCTGTGGCAAGCACTTCCGATGGACTGAGCCCACAGCCCTTCCTTGAACAGACTCTCTTCTGTGCAACGCCTCCTGCTGAGAGGGGCCAGGGTTGGAGGGAATATGCAGGGCCACACAGCCAGTGCACCCACAGCAGTATCTACAGTGTCTCCCTCTGGGATTTACCGGTCAATTCAGCTCTCCTCCTCCTGAGATGCCCCCACCCCTGGTGGGGGGGATAGAAAGGCGAGCATGCCAGCACCAGCGAAGAGGGCCAGTGGGGGAAGGAGAGCAGAGGGAAGAGTGTGAGAGCCAGATGGTTTTACAAAGCTCAGGCGATTTGCAGGACTTTTCAATGCCAGTGAACCAAAATCTCCTCCCTCTCAGCACTACAGCTTCATACATAATGTATAGCACTTCTTTAGAAAGGGAGTTATTCCATCTGAACTACTCAACTTTTTACAGAACATGGGAATTGCCATCCCAGATCAGACCAGTGGTCCATCTAGCCCAGCAGCAGCAAATGCCTGATGCTGTGGGGAAGATGTACAACCTACAAAATGCCCATAAGTATTCTGTGCTATACATAGACTCTGAATTTAAGACCATCTCATACACCACACCACAGAGGAGGGGAAGGAGATTGCTCTCTGGGTGCTCACCAGTTTAAGAGGCCACTGGTCTACTCAACTGAGCACAGAATTTGGAACAAGGAAGTTGCATTCCACATATGCCTCTGGCTTTGCCAGTTAACTTAGCCTATCAGTTTCTCCTAGCTATAAGATGGGCATAGCCTTTGTCTCGCAGTGATGAAGGGACGAGTCCTCAGACCAGAAGTGATTTGTACACCACTCAAGTAGCCAGATTCATATTTTCAGTGTACACATATCAAATGACCACAACCCATTAGCAGCAAACAACAAATCTTGATTTAACTTGTTCTTTAGGTGACTGTATAAGAGGAGTTAGAAACAGATTTAGAAATAAAGTTCCATTTGATCATTAATATTCATTTGCTAATGTTTAATTTTTAAGCACCATGGAATGCTGACGTCTCTGCTAGAGCTGCTCACCCGCATACACTAAGCCCTCAAGCAATGCATTTTTAAAAACTTGCTCTTTGCAAATTTCAATTAGCACTGGAAGTGTGTGTGTCGCTTTTTGGGTGGAGTGAGAAATCAACCATTACTCACATTTACTTATTAAAAAGTCTAATCCTTCCAAGGCATTTATAAAAAGTACAAAGCATGACTATTACCCTGAAGTATGAAGCTTTATATAGTCCTTGTAATTTTTGTGCTAATTAAAGGAACTGCAAATGACACTTTTATACAAAGATATAATCCTGTTCTGAAATTTATAATATCTACCTCAGTAACAACCTGCAACTGTGACTTCCACAGGTGAAACCACATCATAAAAAAAACATTCTTCCAACTGTTTTAAAAGGATAGATCCTGCAATACGCTCAGCATATTTAACTCACTGAAAACAGTGGGAATCTAGGGCATTAAACACTTAGCAGAACAGGCAGCTCAGGACCTGGTAGGATCAGAACTCTACATTTGCTGCCTTTTAATTTATTTTCTAAATAGCCGAAAGTTCAAATACAGTAAAAGCTTTTTTATCCAGCATGTTGGGAGAATGGGAGTGCCGGCAAGCGAAAAATTCCAGATAAGTAAGGAAGGCGTTTGGGTGCAGGAGAGGGTGCAGAGCACGGCTAATGGGAGCTGTGGGAGTGGTCCCTGAAGTCAGGGGCAGTGCACAGAGCTGTCTGGCCACACCTCTGCCAGGAGCAGCAGGGACAGTTCACTGCTTACGGGGACCTGTCGGAGGTGAGCACTCCCTGGATCCTGCACCCCAAAACTTCTCCCACTTCCCAAACCCCTGTCCCAAGCTCCCGCCCATACTTAAACTCCCTCCCAGAGCCTGCGCCATGCATCTCTTCCCCCACTATGCATCCCTTCCTGCATGTCAAACCCACCGGGGCCATTCCTGCACATAGAAGCAGCAGGGACATGTGGCCACATATGAGGAGCTACATGGAGCCAGGTAGGGGCCCTGCTGCCCTGGTGCCAATTAGACTATAAACTGGACTTTCTATGAAGATTAGAAATGCCAGTTTATAGTGCTTTCTGGTTGGTACAGGGCCTCATAACACAGCTTTTACTGCATATTATCCCATGACAGGACTTCATTTTTCACCTTCCAGTTACCAAGTTCCATTAACACCATATCTTGTGAAGGGCTTTAGGGAGGCTAAATCAGTTCTACACAAAAAAAGAATTGTTTCAAATTCAAGCACTTGAAAGACAGGAAATGGTGTATTCATGGTTGTCTGTGCAACCTTAACTGGCCTCTCTGTCTGCCCACGCCATGCACTGAATGAGGCAGGGTCCCACTGAAAAACAGAATGTGCTCATGTAATTAAAGACCACAGCATGCATATGGACCGGGGGGCTGAATGAAGCTGGTGCAGGCAAGCAGAGTTCTGGAATTTCTGCTGTTCGCTAGTTAAATCTTCAAAGAAGCACCCACATGCAAAGTTACCTCATTGTCCACCATCAAATCCCTCTGCAAAACTCCCCTTTGCACACCAGCAGCCCAGCCATTACATTTTTGTAGGGAACATGGCAAATACTACAGGATGCCAGCTGTCCAATACTGCCTCACTGTGTTCTTGTACTCCGGGGCAACAGCCGTCTTTTGTCTCCTGTCCTCTACTCTAGTGCCAGCTGCCTGGGGCCGCTTTCCTTTGTGCTCTGTGCCTGGGCAGAACCCAGTACAGGAGTCGCAGTAACACAAACAATATGTTTGGCGATAGTGATGGCAGCAAAAGCCACCCGGGGCTTTCTGGCCATACAGTGAATACAAACCCCTGTGGTTCCTCTGCCCAGTCAGCAAAGACCCTGCTAGCTGCTCTAGCGCCTAAAGCACAGCAGTGGGCCTCATCAGATGTAACAATGGGCAAGGAGGCTGCCAGTGAAAGCCCAGAACAACTGACGAGGGTATAAAAGCCACATGAGACTTGCCTCTGTCATATCTTAATCGGAGAGCCTCAGTCTCTCCCCCCAGCTGCAAACAGCCACAAAGCAGCCAGAGCCCTGGAGGGAGCTCAGCACTCTGAGTACCCTGAGCCCTGCACAACATGCCAGCTGCCAGTTCGTTCAGACATCTCCTGTCATTAATAAACCAACAGCCACCTGGCACCGCAGCACTGGGCCTCTCTGTCCTCTCCCCACCCAGCCCTCCAGGGCGCTTCGCCAGGAGGAGGCAGCTAGACACGGCCAGAGATGGAAAGTTCTGAGGTGGGCGGGAGAAGCCAGAAGGGTCAGGAGTCACAAAAGAGGGCACGAGGGCTGGGAGCTGGATGCAGCCCAGTGCAGAGGAAGAGGGCTAGCAAGGCACTACAGGAGCTCCACATGTTCTGTGGGGCTGGTCCTCGCAAGTAAAGGAAGACATTAGAAAGGTTCAATGAAGGGAAGTGGGGGCAGAGAGGCAGTACAGAGGAGGGAAAGGACAGCACAGAAAATGGCTGTGAAGGGGGCAATGGAAAGAGCGGGCAGACTGAGGAAGCCCACGTGGCAGCTGACAGATAGGCAGTGTACATGGAAATAAATAACTGGGATTGGGTGGCTAGTGTCTATTACCCATAGGATTGTTATTCTCAGGCCAGACACGCACCGCCCCTCCCCTGACAACTACAGATGGCACATGAGAGGACAGACGGGCAGCTGCCCTTTTGGCTCTGGAAGTGAGGGAAAGAGGAAGTCTTACATGTCCCTTGCGGAGATACAGCTCTTCAGCAGGCTCTGACCTCTCGTCAGCAGGATTCAAAGCAGTCTCCACTCAGGGGCCATCAGACGGTTCCAGAGAACTGCTACTCTGAAGCCGCGACGGAAGCACAAGTCCAGCCGACAGCTCCACTTCCCTGGGAAGTTCTGAGGCCTGGCTGATCTATTCATGCTGCTTTGCTGGAAGAGGTTTCAACTCTTTTTAAGCTCAGGAAAGTTTATAGCACTGAATTATTCAGGGACAGCTTTATTTTTGGGCTGACACACATGAGGAAGAGAAGGAAGAGCAAAGTACTTCCAAGAGGAATTGAAGAGACGGGTCATTTGTCTGGTTTTAAACCAGACAGTCCTGTTTTTCTAAGCTTTGTTCCCCATATGGCACGGAGACAAAAGCAGTTCTGTCTCGTACTGGACAGATCACCCTAATGGAAAAAGTGCCTCTGGACCTCGCTAGTCTGACTAGTCTATGGGAAGTCACAGTACAGAATGGCACCTGCGGTGTAGCAAGGTCACACCAGAGAGGGTAAATCCGCACCATTCCCCAAAGTACTGAAATGTCCAGTACCTTGGGAATGTGAGAGTTGCCTCCCCAGGAAGGGAGCTGCAGGGATCAGCACCAGTTACAATTTTCATCATCATGCATTAGCCATTTCCTCAGAGAGCAGCACAGAATTATTCTTCCTCTCCTTGGGGTATTTTTGCCCTGACAGCTTCAGAACCACCAGGCAGCTCCTCCTGGATCCAGCCCGAGGCTCAGGACTCTCTTCTCCCCTCCTCTACCCCTCTCCCCTCAGTCCAGCACTGGGGAGTCCGCGCTGGTGCTCCAGCCCCTCCGCCTCTTCTTCATGGAATTGGAACACACAAACCCTACTAGCCTGGGCCCCACTAGGCTCTGGCGTGCGAGGGAATGGGGAGGGAGAGGGAGAGAGGGAATCTCTTTCTCCTCCTCAGTCAGGGGCCACACGTCAGTGAGGGTTTGTTTTTTGTTTTGTGTTTGTTTTTCACTTGTGCGTGGCCCCCAACTCATTTTTCTGTGGGTCAGTGGCCCCTGACCCCAAAAAAAGTTCCCCACCCCAGTCTAAGCCACCTTCTTGGCTATCTCACAGGCCCCCACTCACAGGCTGCTCTCCCTTCACCACCACCACCGAATCATTAGAGCTAAGGGGAATGTCACTGGGGATCTTGGGTCCTTTGCCAGTGGTTACACACCTAAGCTTAGCCCTGAACAGTGCCCCTGGTTCCAGACATTACCACCACTGTTTGTATTATGGGAGCATGCACAGGCCTCCGCTAACGGAGGGGCTCCCATTGCAGTAGGTGCTGTACTAACAGAGAGAGAGAGAGAGAGAGAGAGAGACCCTGTCCCGAGAAGCTTGTACTCTATATAGACAAGCACGGGAGGGGAAGGGACTTACCACAAAGTCACCCAGCAGGTCAGTGGCAGACCTGAGAATAAAACCCAAGCCTCTTGACTCCCAGCCCAGTACCCTTATCACGAAACCATTCTGCCACCCTCTGCCTTCTCCTCCACACACACTCATATATATATATATGACACTTCCCTCTTTCCCTTCACACAGTTACTGTGTAATGAAAAACAATAATCTGACAAACTGTTCTTCAAAGGTCCCTTGAGCCTCCCAGACCATCAACCCCATGGAGGTCCCAACAACCTTGGCTCCCTCCTGCCCTGTGTCACAAACTAACACCTTTATGAAAGCCTGCAGCTCCTGCCAACGCCACTGCAGGAAACAATCGGTGGAAACAAAGGTGGCAAGGCAAGTGAATATGGCCTGAACTGAGAGCGCCAGAATTTGGTCAGGGCACCCAACAGAACCCCACGCAGAGCACCCCTAGCCAATAACCACAGTGAGGGGCTAGGGACATCTTTCACTGACACAATTCACACACGATCCACAAGCTTTTGAGCTCCTATGTGTCTAGTCAAGTCCCTTTACCTATGCCTGTTTCCAAAACGCCCAATCCCTTTCTCTCATATACCCATATGCCTTCAACTCCTAGTAACACAACCCTCTCCTGCCCTCATCCCCTTCCATCGCCATACCCCTCCTCCCCCCCCCCCCCCCCCCCCCCCCCCGCGATTCCCTTACCTGCATGGATTTCTCATCCAGCACTCTGTGTTTGCTCTGAATCTTGTGTCTCGGCCGTTTCTGTGTGGCTGGATCCTCTGCACCAGTGAAAATGGAGCTGTACTCCTGCAGCCGCTCTGGGGCAGGGTACTTGGCGCTGGAAAACACCTGACAGAAAAGGAATAAACTAAACATTGTATCAGCAGAGCAATCCTACACCCAGAAACAATGGAGATGGGCACTGGGACAGCAACGAGGGCACAAGATGTGCCATGTGTAGCCAAGAGCTGCCAAGTGGCACGGATAGCCTTGCTTTTCAGCTACAGAAGCCCAGAGGTTTTCTGCTGGACAGCGGGAGCCAGCCATGTATGTACTGGTCCGTTACATTATCATGAATGACAGAGCTTCACCCACAGGTGCCCTGGTTTCTAGAGAGTGGAAGGCAAATGGAAACTCCAGAGCTGGATGTTTGACCCAGAGAGGACAGGGAGAGGGATATGCCACACAATTCCCTCTGGATGCTAGGATTAACTGGAGTTAAACGTGAGATGCTACAACAGCAGCTCCCAACTGGATGGACAAGGGGTAAGGGGTTAAAGGTGGTAAAGATGCAACGCTTACTAACAAAAGTGAGTCCTAGGTTCCTCAGCAAAATGGGATTTTGAGAACACAAGGGGAGTGAGGGTAGAGGGGGGAGCATTTCTAGAGAGCCTCCTTCCTATTCAAGGCCAGAATTATGCACAATTCATGGGCCTGAGAGAAGAGGAGAATTACCGCATGAAGGGGAGATAATGTTAGGAGAGGAGTTCAAATCACAGCTCATCTAATGAGCAGCTCTCCCAAGATAGGCACTTCAGTCAGAGTCCCTCTATGTGTGTTGGATTGCCTGTACTATTAGTGAAGTCACATCCAGAGACTAGAAAGAGAGGGGGAAGAGACCCAGAGGGTGGCTGTGTAGCCTACAAAAGTGGGCGTGAAAAGCATCCACTACCTTAATTGCCTTCTTGCTGCCCTTTATCGTCTCAATCTTAGCCTGAGCGAGTGAGACTCTCTCTCCGATTGCCTGCAGTTGCGTCCGGCTGGCCTCCACCCGCTGGGAGATTCTGAGGAGCAAACACATTCCCCTGGGGTAAGAATCCAGGACTCTTCTGCAAAAACAAGTGACCCCAAGTGCCCATACCAAAAGAAGGAAGGACTTGGTCCTTGGCAAACTGCACTTTGTGGCAAAGTAAATGTAGTGCTGGTGAAACATGCTGGCCCAACAACTCCAGAGAGAATGTCTCCTTTCTTCTGCAAACAGTTATAACCAGGGCAGCCCTTGCAGTTAGCAGAGAGGGGAAACAGGAACTAGGAACTAGGGATGTAAGCGACTAGTCGACTACCTGATAAGCAAATGCTTATCAGATAGTTGACCAATGACTCGACTAGTCGCTTCCCCCACCCTGGCTGCCTCTATTGGAGAGAGGCAGCAACGGAGGGGGGGGGGGGGAGATCCAGTGATATGAGGAGACAGCTTAAGAGCTGGTTCCCCCCAGCACAATCTCCATAGGGAGAAGGGGCCGGGGCACAGCGGAAATGGTGGTGCTTCTGCCTTTGAAATGTAGCAAGAGCTGGCAGGGCTTTTCCTACCTCTCAAAGGCGGAGGTGCCCTAATCAACTAATTGAATAGTCGATGCAAATTACATCGACTATTCGATTAGTTGATTAATCTAAATTTAACATCCTTACCATGAACCTGGTGAATCTTAGGACTCTCATGAGATGGTCATGGAGAGGTTTTGTCATTCAATTGGTACCAACTGCTGAGAGGATTTTAACTATTAAAATCCTTTAATAAAAGGGAAGGTAGCATGACATAGTGCCTATAGCTGGGACTCCAGAGACCTGGATTCTAGTTTCAGCTCTGCCACTGGCCTAGTGGGTGTGCGTCTACACTGTACCATAACTCGAAGTAAGATACGCAATTTGTGTAGCTCAAATTGCGTATCTTATTTCAATGCGGTTTCGAAATAGCTGTGTCAGTCATTTGGCGCTATCTACACAGCACCAACTTTTGAAATAAAGCACTATTTGGAAATGTCCGTTATGCCTTGTGGAATGAGGTTTACAGGGACATCAGAATAGCGAGCCTGAAATAGCAGGCTTGCTGTGAAGATGCAGGATAGCTATTTCGGGATACTCCGGTATCCCAAAATAGTGTTGCAGTGTAGACGTAGCCTGGGTGACCGTGGCACGTTACCGGTACCATTCCCCTCCATGACTCTGTTTCCCCATCTATAACATGGGGATAATGATACAGCCTCCTTTGGAATATCAGTACACCTCCCTCCTAGCTCTTACAGTGTTTTTCATGAGGCACTTTTACATGAGTTACAAAGATCAGCATCAAAGTGTTTTGAGAACTGTTGATGAAAAGCACCACATAAGAGCTACGCACTATTTATTGTTAAGCCCCAGCATGCTCGGCTCTGTAGGATAGGCAAGCGATATAGTTCCTGGCCCAAAGATCTTACAATATGACACAGTCATCTGACCAGTAGGAACAGGAACAAAACCACAAGCTTATTTCAGACTGGCAATTCCTGTGACTATGTAATGGCTCTATGATACATACCCAGTGGACAGATTCATTCCCTTCCTACCCATCCCCTCCTCTCCACTGAGCAGTTAAGTTAATTTATACGTTGATGACTTCTCTGAGTAGTTCAAGTTGCTCCGTTGAGTGTGCATTACCAAGCATTTGTCATCACTGAGTTCTGTTTGTCACAGTGATACCCAATTACCGAGCTTTGCTACATCCTTCAGAAGCTCCTCGCAGTCCTCTCTAGTCTTTACTATCTTCAACATTTGTATCACCAGCAAATTTTGCTACCTCACTGCTCACCTCTTTCAGATCCTTAATAAGAGTATTGATTAGCACTCCTCCTCGTACAGATCCGGGGGGCACCTAACTATTAACCTCCTTTGATGCTGTAAATTGACCGCTTATTTCTGCTTTACTTCCCTCTCTCTCCAGTCTAAAATCCATGATGTGACTTTATCTTTCACCCGAGACTACTTAGTTTCCTTAGCAGCCTCCCTGAGAGGAACTTTGTCAAAGGCTTTTTGAAAGTTCAAATATAATGTATTGATTCTTCTTGAGCCACTGTTCTGCTAGCTCCCTCACAGAATCTTGATAGGCTGTGGAGGTGCAAGACACTATACTGAGCTGTCCCTGTTTCATGTGTCCCTACCTATGTGCAGAATGAATGGCTGCCTAAGCTCCTGTTTCAGACCCACAGTAAGAGTCTCTTCTCTTCATATTCGATCCCCTCCCTCACTCCATCTTCTCTACACTCACTCACCTTCCACCAACTTCTCTTTATCACCTGCTTTCCATCCCATACCCTCCACCTCACTTTCAACCCGAGATGCAGACTGGATGGGAAGTATTTGAGTCCCTTCCTCCCCTGTCTGTATCTGAGAGAAGAGGCACCACTGCACACTGCCAAGGCATGGGAAGCAGCAGGAAAGAAGGGGAGGCCTCGGCACATCCCCCTCCTGCTTGCCTATAGCACAGAAACCAGGGAAAAGAAGGGGAACCTTATAGTTAAGGTGGTGGACTTGAACTCTGACTCCAGAGACTTGGGTTTCAGTTCTGCTATGCCAAACATTCCCTCTGTGACATAGGGCAAGTCACTTAGTCTGTATTCTCTGCTTCCTCCCTCTCTCAGCATGGGGCTGACAGCATTGCCCTACCTCCCAGAGTTGTTGCAATGATAGAGACTATAAAGGGTTCAGATATTATGGTGATGATGAGAGCCAACAGAAGAGCTAGCTAGAGCTCTTCTAGCCTCTCATCTGGTAGCCCCAGCTGACAGCTCATGGGATGCCTGAACAAGCGAATGGCTTAAAGGCCCTGGTCAATAGACAAAAATGATTTATTGTCTCCACCACTTGGGCTAGATTCTCAGAGACCCGGAGTTGACTTTATCCCACTACAAACTCCATGGGACAGCCAACTCCCCACCTTTCCATTGCTTTTAAAACATTTAGATGGTGGAAAAAGGTTCCTTCCCCACAGTTTGCATGTTACAGACATTGATTTTCCACCTCACCACATTTTACAGGAATGGAGAAATCCCCATAGCATTGCTCCTTTACTAGCCTGCATTCCGGCATCATGAGCGTAACAGCTCCAAGAAGTACTTTACGACGTTCGTGTCACCACCAAAGCACTTTTTAAGCCCTACTTTTATAGGAATCACAGAAATATAGCCATGTCTAGATGGAATATGTATAGCAGCTGGTGCACAACTTATTAGTACAACTAGGACAGGAAGTGAAGATGAAAACTGCAGGCAATGGAAATATGGAGTTTGGTTTTTAAAAATAATGATCACAGGTTATCAGGGCCTCTGTCTCAAATCCCATCTACAGACAGCACCTTGAGACAGCAAGCCCTCTCCTGGGGAAGTTGTTAAATACCAACTCAGATATAAGAGGACACTGTACTGAATCACCAATGATATTCCCTGAAGCACTTTGCATTTTTCTTTGTGATCTCCCATCCCAGGATTTACCAGGCTTAATCCTGCTGAGTTTGGCAGATCTGACAAAAGCTTAGCCTGAGGCGGTATGGCTACAGGCATCTATCACAGGAGCAATACATACAATCCTTAGGAATTAATCTATTTGTTGCTGAGCAAGTGAAGTATAAAAAAAAAAGATTAAGTCACCTCAATCTGACTAATCCAGTGAATTCCCATCTTGCGTGTAGGGACCTAAAAGTTATACTACACTACAATGTTCTGAGTTTAAATATCAAGTTATACTGACGTAATTTGTTTTTTTTTTTTAAAGGCTTAGCCTTCTCCCTAAGACAGACTATTGACTGAAACACATATGAAAGCAAGATTCCCATTACAGAGCTCTCCAGAAGCTTCAAAATCTTGACTGCAGCGATCCAAGAACTCACTTCCAGGAGGCAGCCAAAGGTGTGTGAAATGGCAGGCCATCTGATGGGACGCAGAGCACTCTCATTGATAGCTGGGGGCAAAGCACTCTACTCTGAGTGCGGCTCTAGGTACGTTTTGCCATGCATTTAAAATGGAGGGGTAAGCATGAAGTTGTGTTTTTATGTAGATGGGGGTGTGGGATTGGCACATGTAAATGAAATGAACTGGCTGAACCCTAAACTGCAGAATGTTATTAATACTTCAGTGGACTGCGCGGATTGCATTAGTCATAACTGTTCATTAACAAGCTTGCTCTCAGAACTCCTATCTGCCCAAGATGCTCCCTTCTTGGTTTCAATATGATTTTGGTGCTTGAAAGAGGAGCAGGCTGGCTGCAAGAGGCTCTCTCCCATCTCTCCTGGAGCCTGCACATGCAGGACAAGAAGGGACAGTGCCTAAGCAGGGCATGTTGCCACATCATCCGTATTCGAGTACAAAGCCTAGTTCAAAACCAGAATAACCATCCTCCCACATTAAACAAACACACAAACAAACAACAGTTGTCTTAGGGGAGAACTACAGGTTTCTCTAATGGATTATTTTTAAATCTAGATTTAGAATCCAGATGGGGTTTAACCCTATTCTTTCAACTGCACAGCTTCCCTGTATAAACCACCTTCAGAGCCCTACATATATCTAGCACAGATCTCAAATCTGTTCCTGCATCAAACTTGTTCCTTTAAGCTCCTTGCTTCTGCCACACTAGACTGATGGGAATATGCCAGCCCATCTCACCTACCCCCTGATCCCTTTCAAAACCCACTTCTCCGACACTGCCTACAGCCAGTGAGCCAGTAGTCAATTTCTACACAGCCGCACTTCCTGTTATCCCATTCATTCCATACACTGGGTTTTAGGATTGTACTCGTTTTTCATACATCCCATTCCTATAGGGAGAGGATTTGAAGCATCAGGCAGCAGTCACCACTACAGGCTGAACATTAGACTCGATGGACCAACAGTCTAATCCAGCACTGGCAAAAACCCTAGGTTCCTATAGAAGCGCCATAGGACAAGCCAAATCATAAATCAACAGTCCCTGAAGCCAAAGCTGGTGCGATTTATATGGGATTAGACAGGATCAGAGATGGACCTAATGTGAAGGAAGGTGCTTCCAAAAGGCACATCCCACGGGAAAGCAGCCTGAGGACTGAATTAGGTTCAGCTACATGCGGGATGGGTCAAGGCAGAGAAGGTGATTCACAATCAGTAACAAGGTCTGGGCAGATTTGATGGATAGGAGGTCACCCAAGGCTGGGAAGAGGACTAGAAATATGGGGACGTTAGACAAATTCAGAGGATTATCAGATATGCAAAGAGAGGCTGTGTCTAGATCTCCCTGGAATACCAAGCAACTCCAATTCTATATCTGAAGTACAAAAGGAAGAGATCAGCCAAGGAGAAAGAACATTACAGAACGGAATGAGAAATGAGGACGCGCAGGAGGATAAAGCAGCTGAAGTATTAAATGATTTTCCCTACAAATGTACTGCATATACAAGGGACAAGCCAGCCCCTGGCTCTGTGTCTGCTCCAGCTGCAGCCCTTGTCCCTCACACTGAGTGATTCCATGAGCAGGGGCACAGAGCTCCACGGAGGGGAGGGGGCTACTATAGCAGAGTTAGCCAATTTGCTACATGCATTGGTCAGGCAAATGCTACAAGTCCTTGGCTTTTTTGGAGTTCAAACATTTAACAAAAACTTTTGTAAGGTAATACAATGGGAAGGCCCTGCTTAGATGAGCCGTCCCAGTGGGAGAACGGTTAGAGGCAGAGGATAAAAGCAGTAGCTCCTGGCTGAGTGCATCCTTAATTTTCTAAGAGCTGCAAGACTTTGAAAGAGGTCCTGACAGGGTGAATAGAGAGTGTTAGCCAGAGAGAAGAAGGGAGCACTACAGGGCCTGGGAGAGGGAGTAACTAGAAAAAAAAAATGCTGCCACCTTGACCAATATAAAGTAAATGGGATTTTGTCTTAACAGAGTGCCTAGGGTTGCTAATTCTGATTGGTCGAATTCTTGGAGATTTAACCACATGACAATCTTTAATTCCTGGAGAATCGAGGCCAATCCCAGAGGACTGGCAATCCTAACAGTGCCCAAAGGTACCCTTGCGAGCAAAGATCCTCATTCCAAAAGGGCAGTAACTTCCCTTCATGGAAGACACCAGACGTGGAGGAGTTCATTTGGGGGCCAACTGAAGGCTGCAGGAGGGGAAGGCACTTGGGCCCCACTGTGGTTGAGCTGAGTGGAACCACTGAAAGGGCTGAGGAGGCAGATGGGGAGCATGTCTTTGCTATGAATTTCAACAGGGTTATGATGGGGATGGCATACCGAAGTCCAGCTTTGGGTAGTGAAGATTGTCTTGAACAAGATCTGCATGTAGAAACTGAAATGTGCTTTCCACAGAGCAACAGCGGACCTCAGTGGGCTGTAGCCCACCAACTTCTCATCCAGGCCCACCCACACAGGCCAAGCAGAGTAGCCAACACCACTGTGCCCCACACTCCAGAAGGGTTGGGGCTGGCCCCACTCAGCCTAGTGCTCACCCACACCCCAACATTGCCCACTCACAAAAAGTCAGGGCTCATCCAGGTGGACTCTTCTGGCTATATCAGTACCACAGCCTTAATACATTTAGTGGGTAGGACATCCTTTTACAGACTGGTAACTGAGCACAGAGAGATTAAGCACCCCATGTCATACAGTAATCCATGGCAGAGTCCCAAATAAATTCTAGGACACCTGACAAGCAATCCCCTACTCAAACCACTAATCACTCTGCCACACAAGCCAGCATTTCCTCATATAACAGTTGAGGAATGAACAAGAGGAAAAAAAAAAAGCTGCAAAGACATTTACAATTTATGGTTGTTCAGGGAAGCATTCAGAGTCCATTAAAAATACCAATTCCCCTTAAAGTTTGAAAGGCAGTGAATAAGAGTGTGTAGTCACCAGAAAGTCAAATAAGTTAAATCATTCAGTTAAAGAAAAAAATGCAGCTTGTTTGCCTTCTGCTCTCCTTCACATTTAACCAGCTTTCTAAAGTATTTTTTCATGTCTGAGTAAGTGTAATCAGAAACTGTCATCTAGCACCATCCCTTGACGGAATGAAATCCTAAGTGAGATAACGTAATCAGCATTCCTTCCTCCAGTAAGGGGTTGGTTATTACCCTAATTAATGTTTATCACACTTTGATTACTTCTTGAGCCTGATTTGCAGGTGTTTACGTGTTCCCATATAGTGCCACTTCTCCAGAGGCCAAACTGCATTTCAGAGCCACAGAGATCAGAACTGTCAGTTTACGTGCAGCTTGATCTTGTGTGCATTACCTTCTATGGCGTATGTTTTCACATTCAAAATAATTTCCTTTTGTCTTTGAAGTTCTCATTTCACACAGTGAATTAAAACCAAATGAAACTACAGGCTACCATGACTGTCCTATTCCCAGCCCACCACCCGGGATCTTCCTCCCCCAGGGCTCAACTCCCACAAATCAGCAGCTACAATTAGGGTTCCAATGGTATTTCCCAATCCCCCCTGGGAGAAATTCCTTTCCAATCTCAAATTTGACAGTTGATTAATCCCGTGCACACATAATCAGTATCCTTTGTTAGCCACATAAATCTAAACTGCATCCAGCTTAACATTTCTCAGAAATGGTAGGTAGCCATGGTGTTAAGCACTCGGGTAGAGAATCCACCAGCATTTTCATGACAACTAGTATATCCATGGCAGCTGTGTCCCATGCTAACGATGGAGGAATATCTACAGGATCATCTTCTGATAAATATACTGACCAGAAAAGCGATGAGGTGCTCATCTTATCAATAACATGCAAAGAAAAGTGTTTGATCACACACTCCAACAAAGGATGGGAAAATACCATAAATAAAGCAAAGGAGTTTGTTGGTTAGCCCCCCACTTTGAGGTTATGTGAAGTGGGTTACATCTTTGGCCCAGAGATCGGGGGTGAATACGCTAAAGCCTACGTAAGAGCTTGTTATTTATTTAATCTGTGTTAGGGTTGTTAACATTCAGTTAGCTCTTGTCATTTAGGAGGAGTTTTTGAACAGTCTCACAGATGGACATTGACTGGATGTTAGTCACATAGCATCACACCCTCTTTCCTGCTGATGTGGAGTCCTCGTGTGCATCTCATCCAAATCAATGGGCTCCTCTTTAACAGCTGTTGAATGTAGCTCCGAAACCATAGTATTAGCAATAGAAAGTTCAAGCTCCATTTGTTTAAAAGATGCTTCAATTCAGACAAGATCATTGTGCTTGGATAAATTAAGAAAGCCATCTGCCATAGAAGATTCAAGCTTCCCCAGTCACCTACTTAGAAAAGATGGGTAGAGTGCTCTAATACAGTGTTTCTCAACCAATGGTATGCGTACCCTCAGGGCTACTTGAGAGAAGTCTGGGGGGTACGTCAACACACCTGAAATTTGGAGAAAACTGAATTTTTGTTTTAAGTTTTACAGTGCTTTATTTATTTATTTATTTATTTATTTATACTGTTTACACCCAAAAATTTCATCGCCAGCACAGCTACGATTAAGTTGTTTAAACAAATGTGTTGCAATGATAGAAAAAAAATTGTGTCTCTCTAAAAACTGTAGGTACTGGGGGTACTTATAAATTTTTTTTAAAAAGGGTTGCTTTATAAAAAAAAAATAAGCTTGTGAAACACTGCTCTAATACCCCTTATACCTACATTATCTCTCAGCCCTCCGCCCCCCAAATGTTTCCATTCTTTTCCTCCACACAGCATGCCAATCCCTCTGTGGCACATTTCCTCTCAATACACGGGGTTGTTTCTTCATGAAACAAGATTTCTCCTTCCTTACACTATAAATGGAGTTTTCCTCATGAGAAATAGATTTTTTTTTTGCTGTCAGAGATTGCATTTATACTGAGACCTCAATCCTATCGAATTTCAGACAAAGCCAACTGACAAGCACCACATTTAGTCAAAGAAAAAGGACCATAAAGCGAGAACTTGATCTGCCAGCCAAGTGTGAAGAGAAGACCTTTTGAACTCTCCCTTCTTTCTCCCCTACTGATATTGGTGGGAGCCTGCAATACAGATTTCAAGCCACTCAAAGTTATTTTCCAGACAGTTTCCTCCATTCTAAATCCCTGACGGAAGTCATGCCTATAAAATGAAATGACTTCTCTGCCTCTCCTGCTTTAGGGCTGACTGAGTAGAAGAAACTCATCCATAGGAAGAAAAAGGACTCAAGTCTGCGTGTGGGAGTTCAGCAATGGAAACTGGTTGAGAAAGTAAAGCTATCACATTGCATAAGAAAACAGTGGCACAAGAAGGATGGGAGGGAGTTGGGGCCAATTACATTGCTGCTAAAACTGCAGGCTAAGTCATTTATTTTGGGGGATGGGAGTAACGGGTAGCCCATGCCACCAGGAACAGGTAGAAATGACAGATTTTTTTCCCCTCTGCTCAAACTCCAGTGCCATGCAATATGCTGATTCTGATGACATGTGGGGTGATAACTAGAACCACCTATGGCAGTGTTTCTTAAACTTTCTAAGACCGAGGAACACAAAACAAATTTTTTTAATGAGGAACACCAAGAATTTTTTGTTGAGAAGAAAAAAAAAAAAGGGTCGGGGGAAAAGTAATTGAGAAAAAAAGGCACCTGTCCCTTTAAGGGTGGCCATTTTGAACTCTGTTGTTCTCCGCGTCACACCTCTGACTGCCTCACGGCACACCGGTGTACCACGGAACACAGTTTAAGAAACACTGACCTAGGGGAAAAACTGGATGCTTCCCCTAACTGGGGAAACAAATGGGAAACCTCCAATCACTATTCCCCTAGCACTCTCTGGAGTGATCCCCTCTTTCTGGAATGCTCTTGACTGGCTCACCTTCCACGCTGTGAACTGGGCTGTTAGGAGGAATCTGGAGCAGGCAATGGGCTGAATCAAGGGAAAATGCCACGTGATGTTGGACTGAGAGCATAGTTTGAGGAAGGCCCCAAGCTTTGCTTGTGCTGCTCACAGTGAAAGTTATGAAGACAACGGAGACTGGAAGGATGTCAGGGTAAGAGCACATATTTAGAGGGAGGCAGAGAATGGTTATATGGTGCAGGAGAGTAAGCTGAAGTTCATCTCTTCACTGTTCCTGTCAGGTGGAGTGTGATGGGGCGCCGGGCTCAGACGCAATGGAGGCCTCGGTCCCCCGCACGCTCCGACCCCGTGCGGGGATGGGGGGGGCTGGAGCCACGACAAAGGGACTCACCCGCATGGGGGGGGGATTCTCCCTGCCAACCCTGAGCAGGACCGCGGCGTGTGTGTACCGGCTGGGCAGAGACGCCGGCTGACGTCATCAGCCTGCGCCCCGGAGGAAGGGGAGCAGGGCTAGGGTTGGAGGGGGGATTCAAAAGGCAGAGATGCCAGTCGGGAAGGGAGGAAGGCCGGAGGAAGCAGGAAAGGGAAGGGACCGGAGACAGGGATCCGGGGAGGAGCCCACACCGACCCCGGTGGGCTGGCGAGCTGCGGGCTGAACTCCACCCCGGAGGAGGACGTCCCGGCGGTCAGGGAGGACCCCGAGCTGGAACCTGGAGAGAGGTAGACCCCGAATCACGTCCTGCATCACCGCGGGGCCGGCATGACGGCCGCTCGAGCCAGCGGGTAACTGTGGGAACACTCGGAGGGCAGCATGGCCCGAGACTAGGAACTAAAGAACACGGGTGGAGGGTGGTGACTTTGGGGCAGGTGACCCCGATGATGATTGGGCTGAAAGCCTGAGGGGGAGCCCGAACCCTGACAGGGAGCAATCAGACCATGTGACAGTTCAGGACCAGTCCTTCTCTACACTTAAAAGTTAGGTTAACACAAATACAGTGCTCAAGGGTATGAATTTTTCATCTCTCCTGAGCACCATCGAGGGTTGCCAACCATATAGGATTATCCTGGAGACTCCAGGAACTAAAGATCAATCTTTAAAGACTGTCATGGATGAAACCTCCAGGAATATGTCCAGCCAAAACTGGCAACCCTAACACTGTAGCTATGTTGAACTAGATCCCCAGGTGAGACGTGGCTAAGTTGAGCGAAGAATGTTACTACCATCAATCTAGCTACCACCCTGCCCAGAGGTGGATTTTACCTATTATAATGGAAAAACCTGCTCCATCAGTACAGGAAGCATCTACACTATAGTACTATAATGGTACAGCTGGGGTGCCAAACTAGTGCCGCTGTTGTGCCCATAGCATAGACAAGGACTTCCTCACAGCATGGGCAGTAAGACAGCACCTTTTCCCATTTGCCACATCTTGTTTTCCAGACACTGAGGGCATACCTACACTAGAAACTTAAATCAACCCATGTCGGGTCGACTTGCAGCCATCACAGTGATTACTGCAGTGGGTTCGTGTCCCCACGGCCTGCCTTCTTATAAGATGCTGGCAAGAAAGTGGCCAGCAAGGTCCAGTACACCATAACAGCTATTTCCAGTCAGACACTTGCCCCCCCATATGATCCTCCACGCAAACTTGAAATATCTTGACCAGATGAGATGAGAACAGAGAATCAAACGCCACTTCCATAGCTGTGTCCTATGTAACTCCTGAAATACGAACCTATGGTTACAATGATTCTCTTTTCAAATATGTCTATCTTCACTGCCATCTTTATTTTTCCACCTTGAGCCTTTTGTTTAATGAGTCTGACAGATCCAGCCTTAATAATACTTCTGTGACCATTCTGCACCCACCTGAAAGTGGTTCCTGGGAAGAGTGAACTCTGACTTCTACAGACCCACCAGAAGAACCAGAGAATGTTTTCCAGGGTCCAAGAGTGACTATTTGGATCACAAGATGCAATTAAGTTGCTGGAAGACCACATGAAACTAGGCAGAAGTGCCTCTGCCTATCCCCTTTTTCTATTCTTTTCTTTCACCCTTAAACATCTTTGCAGGAGTTTTTCTTGTCTTAAGCTTCAGGAACAGACGTCAACAATAGAAATGGAGAGCTGTAACCTAAAATTGACTTTCCTCCCCATCACAAAATCTGATGCAATTTTAGAGACTTTCAAGCAAGGGTTAAAAAAAAAAGAGAGAGAGAGAGAGAGATAATCCAGTACAGTGCCCTTCTGTACAGTGCTTTTTGTAAAATATATGTTACCTTTTGATCAGTCTTCCCTGTCCCCGGTGCAAATTTCAAAGCATTGATAAAAGCACACAGTCTTCTCTGAACATTCCACTAAGTGTGTGTCAGTGGAAAGCAGGGGAAATTCTTTTTAAAATTAACCAACCCTGAGGCCAGTGGTGATTGTGGAAGGTTTTTCCCCTTTTGCCTTCTCCATTGTGCTTTAAGACAGTTAAATGTTAGCTTCTTAAACTCTAAAAGAGAGAACTGATACTCAGCAGTTTAACCTGATTACACCTGATGCTCATTTTATTTTTAGTGATTGAGCATATGGCTAAAACAAACCTGGTCATTTTCCCTTTTGCACTCTTGGATAGACTCTTCAGCAGCACAAGGTTACCCCCTCCCCTGATACAAGCTCAAGCATTCAGTAGGAACACTTTCCCTATTTTTGTAGGTATTACGAAGTAATTTCTCGTGTTTTCCCCAACATCTTGCATTAATACTTTTAATCAGTCCTTAAAATGTAACTTTCTTCACTTGTAGCATCTAGTAGCAGACCTATGAGTTTAAATCTGTTTGCCTGAGTGTTTCAATCATTTCTTTAAATGACAATTTTGTGCTATACTACAGGCATTATTAGAATAAAAGAAGGATACTGCTTTCTAATCAAGTTCAAATCTTTGTATTTAAGTCACTTATGGCCTAACTGATTGAATGGTGTCATTTTGGGGGGATGGGGCTCAAGAACAAAGAGACTGATCTAGCATGTTAAAGAGTTCCTAGAAACCTGGAACAAGGACTTAAATAATTATGGCTAAATGTCAATGAATGGCATAAAAAAATCTCAAATTCAGGCAAAGCCGCCCCAGGGTATGGCGAATCAAGGTGACCACTCTAGAACCTGTACATCAGGGGACTCCATGGGCTGGCCCGGGAAGCCACATTAGCCAATTGCAAGTGTTGGATTTGTCACTTCTGCCCTAAGTCCCACACCGCCCAGGGGCGTTCCCGACTGCAGGATTAAACTCAATGTTCTACTTTTCTACTTCAAGAGATATTTAATCTTAAAAAATAATTAAAAAGAAAACAACACAAAACCAGACACTCTTCCCTTTGGAAGTGAGCAAGAATCCTGAGTTGCTAATTCATGGCAATGTTTACATTTTTATTTTAAAGAAATTATTTGTTATAATTATTCATTTCCCTTCAATCCCTTGCCACTGAATTTTCCATTTAAAAAAAAAATCAGATATGACACATCTTTTAGTCTTCATTTTTGAAAGCATTAGCTGTGTGCTTCTTATATTAACCACAGAAAATGTGATTAGTAGTGGAAATGGTGATAGAAAAGTGTTTGGCAATCAGTATCTGGTCCAGAAACTTCAACTGGTCCAGAATGCAGCTATTCGAGTTTTAGCACATTATGCCAGTGCTCCGGCAGCTGCACTGGCTTCCGGTATGTTTCCGGGCACAATTTAAGGTTTTGAGAATTTTAGGATTTTAAATTTTAGGAAATTAAATTTTAGGACAATTGAAGGTCTTGACAGGGTTATGACCTATAAAGCCTTAAACAGGTTGGGTCTGGGGTATCTGAAGGACTGTCTTCTCCCATATGAACCTGCCCAGGGATTGAGGTCAGCTGGGGAGGCTCTGCTCAGTGTTCCCCCACTTATGGAGATAAGATTAACATCTATGCGGAGCAGGGCCTTCTCAGCTTTTGCTCCCAGGCTGTGGAATTCTCTCCACCGAGATATTTGCCTGGAGCCAAAGTTAGCATTGTTTCAGCATCAGGCTAAAGCCACCCTTTTTACTTGTGCTTTTATTGTGTGTGTGTTCCTCCTCTTGAGATGTTTTAGTACGTTTTATGTCCCTCCGGGGCCTCATATTTTAATTTTTTATATATATATGTGTATTGTGTTTTAAAAATTTTTATATTCTGCCTTGAATATTTTAAATAGAGAGGCAGGGTAAAAATAATTAAATCAACAAAACAAACAATGAATTTATTACAGTGATGCAACCCCTTCCATGACCCCATGTGAGGTAGGATCTGAGGAAGTTCCGTCCCTTTGGGCATACTTCATGCATATCAGAAGCTCTAAAGCACTAGGGCAAAGTTAGGCGGGCGGGGGAGGGAGACGACACCACTCAGAAGAATGGGAAGAATTGGTAGAGGAAGTAGAAGTGTGTGGCAACCTGGGCAGCAGTGGCCATGAAATGGCTGAATTCAGGATCCTGACAAAAGGAAGAAAGGAGAGCAGTAGAATATGGATAGTCCCTCTTCACAAAGTCCAAAGATGTCCTCTTTGTGCCCCTTTCTAGGATGCTAACTCCAGGTGTCTTCTTCACTGTGGCAGCTCCTGGGCTGCCATTAACCTACCCAGCACATCTCCCTCCTACCCCTTTCACAGTGTTATGTGAGACCTAGACAGTCCACGACAGCTCTCAGCACAGCACTGGTGCCCTTTCAATATCATTGTCACACTCTCTACCCTCAGGGGAACTAGTTAAGGGCCCACAGGAGGAAGATCACATCTCTCATTCAAAAGGTAGATTGTTTTACTAAGTAATAGTCCTGGCATTCAGGTCCTCATCAAGTTAAAATTAAAGTAAACTCTCAACAGCACATTCCAAGGATATGGGTGGGGAAAATACTCAGACTTTTTTCCACTCCACCTCAGTTACACAGATTCCCTTGCCACTCTTGGAAGTGCAGTATCAAGCAATCTGTACTATGCTGATACTGCAACACAGCATCAAAACTTCAGTCTCTCTCACACCACCAATGCAAAGAGCTTGACGCACTCAGCTGAACCTGCTATCTTGGACAAGTTTCTCTCCCCCACCATAGTGCGCTGGTGCTATGCAGTTCAGAACAGGCAGCTTCCTCCTGATAAGGCTGCTCCTTCCTGGAAACAGGAGATATGGCTGCCTTAGAGAAGAAATCACTTTTGCTAAGTGGCATAGCTCTCACCTTGAAAGCCTCTCCCTTGATTGGCACAGAACACTCAAGGTTGGGGAACTTTTAATCAGACATGTGCATAATTACTAAATCATTATTAATTATATTGGAGAGCAGAGACCTAAGAAGAAAGGCAAAGCAAACAAAAGGCCCAATGAAGTCTCATCTGCTGTTGGAAAAAATTAGTAATTAAAAGTCATGAGCGCACTGAAGAGTGAGGGAGCGGTGTCACAGTCAGTGTTCAGGGCTTACGAGTGACTTGCATGCTAAGGAGTAGGCCCTCATCTCCAGTGAAATTACACAGCATTGCCTCACAAAGCAGCAAGTACAGAAATGAAAGAACTGCTCCTGTTTAACTGATAAATCTGTATTTTATGCATGAATCAAGTCCAGACAGGGACCACACTCCCCACTCACTGGTGTTGAAGAGCTCCCATCCACATGTCTCTGATCCCTCAAGAATTCCTCCTTACTTCCCCAGCCCCACACAGCTCCCACAATGCAAGAAATAAAAGAGAACAAAACCTCGGGTCTACACATTCCAGCTTGTATGTCAGTGATTCAACTGCTTGACTGGATCAAGCCCTGCATCCAGGACTCTTCAGACAGAATTGCACGGGCCAGAAAACATTTCATGGTGAAACCTAATCATACTATCACCCTCTGACAATGAGGAATCTACGCCAGCTAAAGACATGCTACCATTACTAAAGCTGAACATGTCCTAGAAACACCAAAATCATGGTATTGCAGTTGGGGGGGAGAGGGGGGAGCCAACATTTATGGATTTAGAAAGACTTCACAGCCTGAACTGGACATTCCTAGACCTCACAATAAACCGAGTAGTTTCAAGCTGGCTATAAAATCCAATCTGAGAAAGGACTGAAGAGCTCTATCTACACCATAAAAATAGACTAGGCAAATAAAACCTCACTAACACCACTGCAAGAACTATTTGACAAAATAATTCAACTAATCTGGGACCAAAGACTAGGACCTCACAGCCAACTACATTGAATTCATCCACAGTGAATCCTGCAAATGAACCAGGCAGACAGAGGAATCCATCCAATAATAGCTGCTGAGCAGAACAAAGGTAACTGCCTCTGCCGAGCAATATACAGGGAAGACACAGAACTGCTGGTACCATTTCAAAGAGAAGTTAAAGACCAAAATTAGACATTTTGATGAAAACACAAAAACTATACTATATAGTATCACTCTCAGATGTAAACAAATCACACTGCTGCTAGGAATGTTAAATTCCATTGACTACTTGCTTAGTTGATAAGGGGGGAATCTGCAGAGCCACAGCGGGGTTAGCTCTCAGCCGGCTCTGCCTGGTGGCTCTTAATACATTTAAAAGGCAGAGGCATGGGGGGGACCAGGTGCAAACTGGGAATCAGCTGATTCTTGGCTCGCTCCAGGTCCCAGACGCTGCGCCTCTGCTTTTTAAATTCATTAAATGCTGCACAGTCCCCCACTACACCTCTGCCTCCCCAGAGACGGTGCTGGGAGGGAACTGGCTTTTAAGTTGGCTGCCCCCAGCACAGGCTCCTGCTGCCCTTCCCCCCCCCCCCGACCCCGCACTGTCTTTCTCTGACAGAGACAGCAAGGGGGCAGAGAAGCAACTGGCTGAGTCAGTACTCGACTGACTGATAAGCATATGCATAAGCTTATGTACCCACAATACAGGCAGTCCCCGAGTTACGCGGATCCGACTTATGTCAGATCCGCAGTTACGAACGGGGTTTTTCTCGCCCCGGAGGACGGGAGCGGCGGTACGCCCAGATGCGCAGCCATCCGCGTCCTCCAGGGCGAGAAAAGCTGCTCCGCGTCTCCCTGGTCTGCTGGGGTGGGGGGGAGCCCCCCCCAGCAGACCAGGGAGACGCCAAGCAAAGCCGCGGAGCACGCGGGCAGCGGGACAGCCCAGACGCGCCGTGGCTGTTCCACTGCCCCCGCGCTCCGCGGCTTTGCTCCGCGTCTCCCTGGTCTGCTGGAGACCAGCAGACCAGGGAGACGGGGAGCAAAGCCTTGGAGGACGCCGGCAGCGGGACAGCCGCGGCGCGTCTGGGCTGTCCCGCTGCCCGCGTGCTGCGCGGCTTTGGTCCGCGTCTCCCTGGTCTGCTGGGGGGGGGGGGCGCACCTAGTGCGCCCCCCCCCCCCCAGCAGACCAGGCTTTTCTCTGGACGCCTGTGGTAGAGCAGCTGGGGCGCTGCCAGTTGGTCCTGTAGCGCTGCTCTGGGCACTACTGGACCAACCCGGCAGCACCCCAGCTGCTCTGCCCCAGGCGTCCTGATTCAGCCGCTGCTGGTCAGTTTCAGCAGCGGCTGAATCAGGACGCCTGGGGCAGAGCAGCTGGGGTGCTGCTGGGTTGGTCCAGTAGCGCCGAGTAGCGGCGCTACTGGACCAACGCAGCAGCACCCCAGCTGCTCTGCCCCAGGCGACCCCAAGTCAGCCGCTGCTGAAACTGACCAGCGCTGAGTACAGGAAGCCCGAGGCAGAGTTGCTCTGCCCCGGGCTTCCTGGAATCAGCCGCTGATCACTTTCAGCAGCAGCTGACTTGGGGACGCCTGAGGTTCTTAAGTTGAATCTGTATGTAAGAACTGGCGTCCAGATTCAGCCTGTTGAAACTGATCAGCGGCTGATTCCAGGAAGCCCGGGGCAAAGCAACTCTGCCTCGGGCTTCCTGTAGTCAGCCGCTGGTCAGTTTCAGCAGCGGCTGAATCTGGATGCCAGTTCCGACTTACATACAGATTCAACTTAAGAACAAACCTACAAGTCCCTATCTTTTTCGTAACCCTAGAGACAATGGCAATTGTGGGGAGGGGCAGCAGCAGCAGTTGGGGATGTAGTACATAGGGCTATGATCCCCTGATTTCTTGGGCATCCTCTTGCTGGGACATCCAGCAGTGAAAAGCAGAAGGTCCCCCCCGCTGTGTGTCCATGCGGAGCGAAAAGGGAGGGTACATCAGGGAAGCAGGCTGAGCTCCCCAGCCCACCACATGGAGCTACTTCCCCTTCCTTGCTTCCCACAAGTATGCAAGAGACAGTAGACCCAATCTTAAAAATTCACAACATCCTGGTAAGACACAACAAACACGCTGAGTTTCTGAGTAGGATCTTCATTCTGGCATCTCAAGATACAATAGTGAAACACAAAGAACACAGACAGACATTCAAATATAATCTCAGCTCACACAATGTACACAGTTGGAGGTGCGAGACACCAGAAACATAAGGAAAAATCATACTGCAGCCCACATGGCAGATTAGATATCAACACCAAAAGACATCTTCTACTCCACAGCTCAAAGTACAAAGAACCAAACAAGGAACGGCAAGATATCATAAATAGTAAGATTTCCCATTTAAAAGTGAGAAAGAAGAAACTGAGCAGAACTGTGGCAGCCTCCCACAGAGTTAAACACGAACACTACAAAACTGTTGCATGCTATGACAAACACAGCACAGGTAAATATGTGATCATACTGAAGTCTGACCAAACCTGAATTCAGTATAATGTCCGTAAACATGCAGTCCTCCCCAACCCCTTTGGAACTCTGGGGGCTCTCCAAGACCCCTTTGTTGTGCCATCATTTTATTGAGGATTTGGTTCTCTCTTGCTGGGAACTCAGCATTAATCCCTTGTAGGACGGCAACACACCTGTTGAAGATATCACTAGACACTTTCTGCAAATACTGGAGTGCATCTGCAACCTGATGAATAGCCTCTTCCCGGCGCAAGTCAGGTTGGATCAGAGGGACAGAGTAAGTCTGCCCTTCCAAGAAGTGCTTCTGGGTCACTGTAGCCATTGTGCCTGTTGGAGACAAAGAAAATAAACAGGTAATTGCAGCATATACAGTTCCATCTCATCAACGCCTTTCTCCCAGGAACCTTACACCTTTGCTCTTCTACTTGATTTAGGCAGACACAAAAGAGGAAAACTAGGAAAGAGAACACATCTAGAAATCTACAACAGTCTTTTTCATGTATCTAGCCAAAGCCACAGTGCAGCAGAGAGGGAAGATATTACTTAGCTTGGATGCTCCTTCGAACAAGGATTGTATCTTTGGTCTAAGTTTTGTCCAATACTCAGCAAATCAGTGCTCAGAATAATCATGCTGAAATCAAAGCATCACATTTCAGAACATAACATAATTTTATCATCAGCCTATGGAAGAACATACTGGAAGAAGAAAAATCTCTCATTTCCCTTTCCCATCCTCAGACAGACTCCACATCAGTACATTTGATAGCTACACTATTTTAGGAGTAGAACTTGACATGTTTCAGCTCATGTTCATATCACAAGAATGCAGTCCACTTTCCCCCTCAAAGCTCCAGAGGAGTTAGGAAGTTTATTGCATAAACCCACTTTCCTTGATTAGATTACACAGGAGTCTCCCATTCTAGCACTGGAGACTGAGACCCATAAGTACACTTCACACTCCTGGTGATCCATTGACTCTTTCCCAATATCTGTATTGGAAAAACCCTATTTTACATTTGTTGTGAACAATAGCTCAATGTTTATGACGTTTCTGTTGCATTAAGCAGACAGAAGTCCAGGAGTGCCAAAAGTCTCATCAAGGATGTGTAGGTGGCTAATGTCGTCACAGAATCATGCTCACACCTCTATCCCAAGTCAGTAGGGACCCATACCTAAAAATTCCTCTAAATGCCCTCATAACAGTGATAGTATCATCCTGAATTGGTCTTTTTCAGAGTCTGCCTCAGTTCACAGTTCAAGAAAAAAAAGTTGCCAAAAGGAAGGAGTCACTAAGAAACTAGCTTCTCCGGGCATGCTGAAAACATATGGCAAGTATACCCATTGTTATTATTGGGGTGGGCTGGTAGCGTGATCTAAAAGCATAGTAGGGGTCAGAAGATCAGGGTTCCAACCTCAGCTCTTCCATTAGCCTCTTTTATGACTTTGGCCAAATCACTTCACCCTATGTCTGTTTCTGGCTTCCTCCATTCATGTGTCTTGTCTATTAAGTTTGTAATAAACTTGAAGTAAGAACTGTCTTAATGGACATTTATAGTACAAGCACAATGTGTCTCAAATGGCAGTTGGGCCATAATAAAAGTATTAATTGAATAAATGTAAAAAGAGGCTAACATGGGATGAAAATGAAACCTAATAGAAGAAAGGACAATAAAACTGCCTTTTTTTTATCCCTCTGCTGGTACTCGGAAATATTACAGTTTTCACAAAGCCTTTGTACAGGACAATAGTCTTTGAATAAGAACAATCTCGGGGACCACACAATGTGCTTCTATCAGGGGAATTTCCCCCAATTTGCTCCTGGAACCTAATTCAGAAGGGACGTGTCAGGTGGTGCAAGTACTGTACCAGCAGAGTCCATGATGGGTCATTTACAGGGCAGGGGCATGAAGAGACAGAGCAATCTGTAAGAGGATGTAAAAAGATAAATTATATAGGTCTCAACATATACCACAAATCATCTTTCAGCTTCATCAAACATGAGTTGCACCAAATTGCCCTCCCCTTTAGCTGCTTTTTTATGTGTAAATTATACCGCAATTCTGAATTTTCCCCTTCAGATCCAAGAGTTCCCACCACATGTAGTAAGGAAACACTTCCTATAATTCTGTGGAGTCACTTTCCATTTTCCTGTAATGGAATCTGACTGTGGGGAAAGTGTCACTAAAAGAAGTGAAGAACATGGGTGTCTTCCCCAAGACATGGCTGTTTAGCATGCTAACAAAACCCAGGCAGAGGCCAGCCATCAAAACTGAAGATGGCCCTAGAACAGCAAGACCAATTCTGTTCTGTTTCAGCCATCACAGGCAGGGCTATTAGCCAATTTTTGAATCCATAATGTTTAATGCTGGTGATATTTGAAGTAAAAGACACATTGATTCTTATACTTCTAACCAAACCTATTCTGCAGGAGGACAGGAAATTATCTTGATTTATAAGCCTAGCAAGTTTGATATGGAGTTATGAGAGGAGTAATAAGTCTAACTGCAAGATTATATTTTTCTATTACTTTATTGACCATAATTCAGTTTTAACTTTTATGCTTTCACAATTGTTCTATTTTTTTCAAATGTCCTGGATTATAACTAGGGGTGTGAACACGTAATGGGTGATGCTTACAAGTTAACGGTTAACCACTACCCAGGAGCAGTCTTCCACCTGTGACCCTGTGGGGCTGCTGGCTCCCAGCCTTGCATGGGGTGAGGGGAATTGGCAGCCTTGAATGGGGTGAGGGGGGGAGGGCAGAAGCAGCAGGTGTGTGTGTGTGGGGGGGGGGAGGCTGCCAGTTTCCAGCCCATGCAGGCTGGAAGTTGGCAGGCTCGCACGGGGCAGCAGCAGGGGGTGGGGGGAGGGAAGGCTGTCTGCTCCCAGTCCACGACCCCACATGGGCTGGGAGCCAGCAGCCCCTGCCCACAAAGTGGAAGGGCTCTACACCAGGCCATGGCAAGTGGGGGGGGGGGTCGCTCCAAGCCAGCAGCCCTGCCTGTTCTGATTTAATCAGTTAACCCAGGGGGTCTCAGACTTTGTGATATCGCGACCCCCCTCTAAGTTGCTCGCAATCCCCTGGGGGGTTGGGACCCACAATTTGAGAAACGTGGAGTTAGCCGGTTAAACTTAATGTTTAAGCAGTTAACTATTGTTCAGTTAAATTACATCCCTAATTAGAACTGCTTCATGCTTGCAAACGTAGAGTACTGAGATACTACAGTTACATACCGTGGCCCCGTAAAACCCTAAGACAGAATGTTTGCTCATTAAAGGTTTTAATTGGTAGTTGTCTGATTGGCCACGTGCTTACAGAGGGAATAGAAGCTGGGCTGTTCTTTGCAATCAAAGCAGCACTGGTCTAAGATGCACAGAGCCTATGGGCTCTACTCTCTTATTGTTCAATTCTGTCTTCTGTCATGCCCACATTCTCATCCTCTGCTTTTTTGGTAACCTAGGCTAAGCTGTACTCCAAAGTTAAATACGAATCCCAAGTGCCTCAGCAGGCAAGGAAGAGAAGCAGACCGTGGCAACTTGATGGGACCTCACTATAAGTGTCAGGTTGGGATGGGGCTAGATAGTCTCTGATTACTTCCTCCTACCGTGGGGTCAATGTCATGGCAGCTATGAACTCCAGCCCTGCCAGCTGCCACCACCTCACTGTGCAGCACATACTGTGTTATAAGCATGCGAATGAGTCACAGTTACAGCATGCGCAGCTCAGTAAGGCGGTGGCAACAGCCAGCAGGAGTGGACCATGCAGCCAGAGGGACCAACAGACTCGCCTAGACAAAGCAGAGGGGCCCAGCTTTGCACTCCTGGAGAAGAGGTAGGGTCTCAAGGGAATAGGGTTGCCAGATGGTTTCAGAAAAAATGCCGCCCGCCATCTTGCCTCCCTGCGCTGGGCCAGCCAGCTCCCCTGCGGAACCCGGTAAGCACTAGGGTTGCCAGGCTGCCTCCATATTGAGCCAGACAGCCCGGGATTTTCGCTTCCTAGCCGGGGAAAAAACAAAACAAAACAGAAAGTACCGGACATTTTAGGTGTCCCGTATTTTCTGAATTTTTTTACTGTACAGAAGGCGAAAATACCGGACTGTCGGGTTCAATATCAGACACCTGGCAACCCTACAAGGGAAAGGAGTAGGATTGGGGCAGTCAGCCCTCAGCACTGCCACGAACATGCCACATCACCCACCCACCAGCCCTTAACGCTGGCCCGGAGTGCACCGTGCAGCAAGGTCCCAGGCAATTGCCCCTTTTACTCCTCCTATTGGCAGGCCTGCATTAACCCCACAAGCAGGAGGAGGTTGGAGATGAATTATGTACATGTGAGTGGGAAGTTCCCACTAGGACAAGGCAGCCATGTGGAGACAGGTTTTGGGGAGTGGCTCAGAGGCAAGAGGAACGAGCCATCCTTCAGGTGCATGGTCAGGGTTGGAGTGGGCCATTAGAGAGGTAACAGGGCCAAGGGGTAAACAGCAAAATGGAGTCCAAGCCAGCACCTACAATCTTGCAACCCAACCTGAACCATGCTACAATTGTTGGGTCTTCACTAAACAGGGTCAGCTTGGGATTGGCAGTGTCGTAGTTGGTTTTACCTGAAAGTAGGAATAAGAGATCCTCCGGAAAAGGGCTTTATTCCGGAGAATCGCGCCAGTCTAGACGCTTTTTTCCGGCTTTTCCCCAAGCCGGAAAAAAAGCGGCGGACATGTTTATTTAAATCCCGCGGGGGATATTTAAATCCCCCGCGGATTTCCCTATTCCAAAGTTGGAAATTAGCATGGCTATTTTGGAATAGGGGCCAGTCTAGACGTAGCCTAACTGCTGGGGAGAAACAAATTGTTTTCTGGCTGGGAGAGGGGAAAGACTGCTGCCCAACATGCCTAGACTGATGCAAGGAACAGGAAGCAGCCCAGACATTTTAGCCCTGGAACCAGCAGTAGTCACACTGTCCTCTTCCAGTGCCCAAATGAGTCTAACATTCACGGACATCTTGAAGTTAATATATATTCCTTTAAATGCAGCAATTGCTTCTGAAATTGCTGCTGTACTGAACTCTGTGGTACAGTGCATTGCTGTTCCTGGCGAGTGTTCGCATGAGTTGGAGGGGCTGAAATTTTGTTCAACAGCAGAGCAGAAGCCAGGTAACTAACCCTGGTGGGAGAACAGGATGGATTCCCATTAACAATCAAGTGATGGACAAGATTTTTGCCCTGCTCTCTTTGGTAAGCCAACCTTTCCTCAGTTTGTGTAAAGATTTGCTTGGATGACTGAAGGGAGGGAAAGCACTCTGATAAGTTACAGGATGAAAAAAAGTCTATTTATACCTTTTTTAATTAACCATGTTCTACAATGTTATTAAGCAGCAATCAGAGATGCAGATGTTACTGATTTGATTGGGAAGAGGTTCACTGTGCTGAATATTAAGGAACTCTGCCCTATAAATAGGTTTAATCACCATCTGAAGGCTTGAAGGAAGTGATGGAAAAAAGCATTAATAAGACTGTAATTAGGCCCTACAGAAAGACTGCACTCCACCACAGCTCTCATAGTACCTGAGACCTCTTAAATAGCAGCTCGCAATCCCACAGCCCAAAAGAGACAGACTGGATTTAGGTCTCAAGATCCCAGGTTGCCTACTTCAGACAAGGGCTTCTCCAAAGAAGCCAGAGAAAGGTTGCAAGGACACAGAGCCCTATGAAAAGGGAGGCAGATGGAGTTAGATTCCCAGCTCCTCCATCAGAGAGCTGCAGCACAGACTAATTGCAGCAGTGCCAGCCTTGCCCACTCTCACAGCCAGAGCTTCCCAGCCACACAGACACTGGCAAATACTACAGATATCTGAGGAGCTGTAGAGGATATTGTTCTCCCACCCCTACACTGGCATTTACCTATTCAACTCTATGCCATGAAAGTAATGTAGCCATAGGCGCAGCACCTACCTCACCCCACTGTTACAGCTCCCAAGTAGAGATCACTCCCCACAACCTATGAGCGAAATACTCCCATCTATAGCCCTGTGTTTCTGAAATGGGGCCCTTCTACAGGGACACAGCGTAGGGAGGAGTGAGCAGGGACACAGCCATTCTATACCACATTAGAAAAGCAAGGTGCCTCCTCTACACTTCCAATAGTCACACCGTGGCAAGATGTCACAGGAGCAGCCAGTCCCTTTGCAAAGGGAGTTAGCCACCCACATGTTACTGCCTCAGAAGAGCTGGCCCTGGTACCCACCATAACCCAAGGGCTTCATGTGCACACCCACATACTGCATCGATGCCTCTCACCCATCAATGTGCCCCTGGACTGGAATGGGGTGGACAGCCTTAATGAGATGGGTATACACATCCTCCTCCAAGATGAGAGAGCAGCACAGACTAGTTCCACCATTTCATCCTTCCCAAGATCCTGGTTACTTGGTTAACTGGTTAAATGTTTGGTTAAAATTAGGTTAACCTGTTAATTTACTAATCAGAATTGTACATCCCTAATTCATATGCCCTTATCCTATTCAGCTCTTAATAGCATTTTTGGAACAAAGCCAGACAAGCACATGTGACATACTCCCCTCCCTAATTTCCCTGGTCCCTAGGAAGAAATTAGCCCATTAAATACTACTGAGTAGCAATACAAAGGGAGTAGGTAAACTGAGCCACACATATTGTTCATAAAATTACTACAAAAGTGCCTATGTTCCCCACAACTCTTCCCCCTTTATCAACAGACTGAGAAGGACCACTCTCTACCAGAGATTTAGGGAACTTCAATCATCCTCATAACCTGGGACACAAGCTTCTCTCAGCTGAAGTAACACCACAAATATCATCAATATGTGCCAAAGCAAAATTTTCCCTTAGTAGCTTTTCTACCAGGGATTTTCAAGATTTACAGTACATATTCCATTAAAATCCGAGTTCCTTAAAGTACTACAGTAAACTTCCGATAATCCGGCACCTTTAGGACCCAGGGGATGCCGGATTATCAGATATGCCGGACTATCGGAAGGGGGGGCAATGAGGAGTCTGGGGTGGGGTTGGGGGGATGCCATCCCAGACCTCTCATAGCCCCCCCTTCCGATAGTCTGGCTCTACCCCAGGCGTCCCCGAATCAGCCGCTGCTGGTCAGTTTTAGCCGCTGTGGCAGAGCAGCTGGAGTGCTGCCGGGTTGGTTCCGTAGCACTGCCCCTCGGCGCTGCGGGACTAACCCAGCAGCACTCCTGGGGCAGAGCAGCTGGCATCCCCAAGAGCAGCTGGGGTGCTGCCGGGTAGGTCCCGCAGCCCCAAGGGGCAGCGCTACGGGACCAATCCAGCAGCATCCCAGCTGCTCTGCCCCTGGCTTCCCCGATTCAGCTGCTGGTCAGTTTCAGCAGCGGCTGAATCAGGGAAGCCGGGGGCAGAGCAGCTCCAATTGTCCGGCTGCTCGGAGCACTTCCGGGTTCCCAATGGTGCCGGATCATCAGGAGTGCCAGAGCACTGGATGCCAGACCAATGGAGTTTTAATGTACAATGGAGTTTCAACTCTGTCCCACCTAACTTCCCTTTTAAACCACTCTGGCAGGTCACATACACATGGAGGAGCTCCCATGCACCCTTGTAGAACATCTGCCACTCTAAAAGTTTTGGGTATGGAACTGCAATTGAGTCCTCCTTCCACTATCTTTCCCCATTCATCTTTGGAGAAGTGAGAAGAGAGGCAAACCCACATTCCTAGTTGGAGAGCGAGAGTGGCCTAGTGACTAGGCACTGGACTGGTACTCAAAACATTTGAGTTCTAATCCCAATTCAGCTACTGGTTTGTTGGGTGACATTGGGCAAGTCACTTCCCCTCTCTGTGCCTCTATTTCCCATCTGTAAAATATGGATAGTGATACTTGATCCTCTTTGTAAACTGCTTTGACATTTACTGATGAAAAGTGCTGTACAAGAGGTAAGCATTATTTCTGAACAAGTACATTTCCTGTAACTGAAATGACTACCTTGAGGGTAAGGGGCAGAATAGTAAGTAACAGAAGTCAGTTAGATTGATTTGCCATCAAAGATGCAAATGGATGAATTCTGGGAAGGTGTAGGTGAAAAAGCTAAACATCAAAAGAAGAGACTTACAAAAGTTACAGACCTGTGCAGGGCCGACCCACAACATTTTGGCACCTGAGGCAAGAAGCTCAAATGACGCCCCCATGTCCCCTCACTTGGACCAAAATTTTGAAAGGTCTCAATTCTGCCTTCTTCCTGTTCTACTCCTCTCATGGTACTGTAGAGACAATACACATGCACCAGCAGCAAACACAGTTTTCTACACTCTAGGTCCTACTGGCGCACCCCACAGTCTGGGACCTGAGGCAGCCACTTCAGTTCGCCTCATGGTAAGGCCAGCCCTGGACCTGTGCTCCAATCACACCAGCTCTGTCAGTGAAGATGGCCCTCACAGCCACCCTGTCCCATGCAGATGCGCCTCTTCTTTATAGGGTCCCTCCACTCTTTTAGGGTGCATCAAACACACAGCAGAGCTTAACTCAAAATAAACTATGAAAATTGAGCTGTCAATTGCATAGCTTATTTCAATATTGGGAGCATCTACACCGCATTTATTTAGAAATAGTGATAGAAATGTAGCCGTGTTAGTCTGGTGTAGCTGAAACAAAAAACAGGACTATGTAGCACTTTAAAGACTAACAAGATGGTTTAATAGGTGATGAGCTTTCGTGGGCCAGACCCACTTCCTCAGATCATAGTGGAAGAAAATTGTCATAACCGTATATACCAAAGGATACAATTTAAAAAAATGAACACATATGAAAAGGACAAATCAAATTTCCGAACAGAAGAGGAATGGGGGGGGGGGGGGTAAATGTCTGTGAGCTAATGATATTAGAGGTGATAATTGGGGAAGCTACCTTTGTAATGGCTAAGATAATTAGCGTCTTTATTCAAACTTGAGTGTAAAGTGTCGAATTTAAGAATGACAGTTCAGAGGATTCTTTTTCAAGTGAAGTCTTCAAAGGCCTTTGAAGACTTCATTTGAAAGAGAATCCTCTGAACTGTCATTTATGCTTAAATTTGACACTTTACACTCAAGTTTGAATAAAGACGCTAATTATCTTACCCATTACAAAGATGGTTTAATAGGTCTTTGGCACTCTTTAAATGTGATAAGCTCTTAACTGTTTGAGTCTCCATGAGGATTCTAGATGTCCTGCTGCTGCAGCAAGATCATACAGCTGGCTTTGGTTCAGCAAGGTTAAAAGTTCCTCAGTTTTAATACCCCCAAAAAACAAATATATTTATCTGAAAATATAACAACTCCCTGAAATAAGACAGTTAGTCACTGCTTCCAATCCACAGGTCAATCATTTCCTGCTATAGTCACTAGCTTCAGTCTTCTGCTTAGTAATCAGACCCTTCTTTACCCCCATCCTATCATCACCACATTTCCCTCCCACTCAAATACTTCCAGTATCCCACTTCCATCCTTTCCTCAGTCCTACTAAGGCTATATCTAGACTACAGGCTTCTTTACGAAGAAGCTTTTTTCGGAAGAGATCTTCTGAAAAAACTTCTTCTGAAAGAGAGCGTCCACACTGCCAAAGTGCATTGAAAAAGCAATCTGCTTTTTCGAAAGACAGCGTCCAGACTAAATGGACACTCTCTCGCATGCAAGCTGTAATTGCTATGGACGCAGTGGCCACCAGGGCACCTGGGGTTTTTCCTCTTCTCCCGAAAGAACTCCCTCTTCCCCATCAACACACGCCTTTTTCAAAAAAGGCTTCTTCCTCATAGAATGGGGATTAACAATACCAGAAAAAACCCTCTGTTCTTTTGGTTTTCTTGTGGAAAAACGCAATTGCAGTGTGGACATTCCTCAAGTTTAGTTGAAAAAACAGCTGTTTTTCCAACAAAACTCTGCAGTGTAAACATACCCTAAGCTGTCCCTGCATTTCCCCAATACCAACATTCCTGTATGTCATAGTACTCTCTGTATTACTAGAGTTCAATAGACTATTTTGAGCACTGTTAGCTATTCAATCTGGTCATGCTAAATCCATTAGACTCAAACCGCCAACTTTGCATATGCAACAGCAAAGGAGATGCTTGTGCTTCTTATAGACCAGGGGTGGGCCAAGAGCTCTCCGCAGGCCAGATCCAGCCCACCAAGCCAGTGGATCCAGCCCGCAGCTGCCCTGCTGCTCCCTCATCCTAAGGCCAATCAGGATCTGGGGGCGGGGGAGCGTGCGAAGTCTCCTCGCCCCCCACAAGAACACACAGCAGTTAGAGACACACGCAGGCTGTTTTAAAACTACCTTTGCTGAGGGTGGGGGAAACTCTGCGCACTCACCTACCCCTAGGCCTCCTCCCACTGGGCGCCTAGAGGAAACCGCCAGCTGTTTTAAAACAGCTGGCATTTCTCTCTAGGGGAGGAGGAAGGAAGGGAAAGATTTCTCGCACTCCCCCACCCCAGGCCAATCAGGGTGTGGGGGGAAAGCATAAGAAGTCTTCAGGCCCCTGCCCTTTCTGGGGTGGCCTGGGACCACTTCAGACACTTCTGATATGGCCTTTTAAAAAGTATTGCTCACCCCTGTTATAAACAATATGGCAGTAGCTGAGACTTCCTGAGGAACACACACAAACTCTAGAAACGTATTCAGTAGTTCTAATGTTAGCCAGTAGGAAGACCCCAATGAGGTGGCTTGCATGTCCTGTTCCTGTACCCCAGCATTTTTATTGCCATGAAAATCAATAACCTAGAAAATAAACTGAAGTTTGAGCAGCTTTTTAGCAGAGATTTTCCTCAGGAAGGGGTCAGAAGTGGAGGTTAGCAACTGAAGAAATTGCTTTCAAATGATAAAAACTAATCCATTCACTATGGCCACCGGATACCGCATATTATTCTCTCTCAGAGCAGCTTCTCTTAGGCATAATTCTCGTCCTCTTCTCTTGCCCATTATCTTTAGTATTCTGAAAGCGCCTGCCTTTCTCCTTCAGGTTTATCTTAATGCTATTTCTCATAGCTGTGTTGTTCTTCCCCTCTCCTACAACTCAGAGTGTGCAGTGTCCACCGTATCCAATATTACCAGAGTCCAGCAACAACGCAGTCATTCCCGGGGGAATATCTGCTGGCAGTTTTCCCTGCCATGGACTTCTGGAAGCCAGGAAGTTAGAGCAGCGGTTTTTTTATCTGAAGGGATGATTACCTCAGCAGAATAGAATTTTAGCTAAGTACCAAAAGAGAGATGAAGACAAGACTAGTGTTCCAACCTACCTGCACAAGCATTTTTCTGTAAACCTTAGAAACTGTAAAGGAGCAGTCATGTCATGAGAACAGAGCTTAGAAAAAAAACTCATTTACCCATCACTAGCAAGTGGGAAGCTTTCACAGGTGAACTTAAACTCCTTCATTATCAATTCAGGGCAATTTAAGGTTGTTTATCTAATAATTACATTCCTGACTCTCCTGGGTATTTAGTTAGCACTCCAAACCTGAGGTTCCAGACAGTTCCACTAAATCTATCACTGCTCATAATTTTGCCAATCAGAACAAAACAAACACTACCCAGAGACAGTTAGCTGCTTTTTAAAAAAATCTTATGGGTATCAGTGAAAGTGACAAGAATCATGTCAATTTCACACTTGCTACTTGGGAAATTTGGTAGTTGAAATGGTGTTGTTGCCTCAGGACCTCCCTAGCTGTTCTCTTTCTTTCCCCTCCTCCATTTCATATTTGCCTCTAGATAGTAAGTATTTGATAATTGTTTTCAAGCCCTGCATGACAGCAATACATAGTAAGATCTTGTATACGAAGGACCATTTCACACAGTGCTCCTTGAGGCTCAGAAACAGGCACAGCATTCTCAACTCAGCGCTCTTCCAGATCAGTGACATCTTTTAAATTCAGGGTATTGCGACCAGCCTGTAGGCAACGTCCATGTCTGAGATTTTTTTCTTAGATAATGGGGAGAAACTTTGGAAACCCCATCACCAAAGCCATGACAATCCAGAAATAGTATAGTATCCCAGGTTTGACAGGTAAGGGGCACAAGGCTCACTCCAGAATCAAGCCTCCTATACGTATAAAGGAAACTTGGTATGAAAGAAAAAAAAAATGGGAGGAGGGATTTCTCAGGTTGACAAAACTGTTCCTATTCTCCCCCTTCCACGTATAGAATTTTAACAAAAATTTTGAAATGTGACCAATTTTACCTGGCTTCATGTTCAGTCTCTTTTCCTCTTTATCAGGGCAATGTTTAAGAGAGTGCATTCATAAGGCACCAGGACTACATCATCAGTATCACAGTACACAAATTTCCAGCCCCAAAGCACTGTGAGAAAGTCAGGAGACCTATTCTTGTACTTCTGACAGGTACACTATAGCTGCTGCTATAGTTCCAATTTAAGACTGTCCAGTGGCCTAGAAATTGCTCTCCAATTTAGAGTCCTCACCCCTGGGCAAGTATGAGCTGGAAACAATTCTAATTTACAGAGTGCTTTTTTTTTTGGCTCATCAGTTGGGTACCACATCCATGAGGATTTGGGTTTTTTTAGGCTTCTCACTTGCATGTGGCCCCCAACTGATTTTTTTAATCTAAATCTCCTTTGCTACAATTTAAACCCATTGCTTCTTATCCTGCCTTTAGTGGTTAAGTTGGACAGTATCATCCTCCTCCTCCAGTTTGTAACAATCATTTATGTACTTGAAGACTTATGTCTCTCTCTAGCCTTCTCTTCTCCAGACAAAACAAACCCAATTTTTTCAAATCTTCCCTCCTCAGTCATGTTTTCTAAACCTTTAATCATTTTCGTTGTTTTCCTCTGGACTTTCTCTAATTTGTCCACATCTTTCCTCAAGTGGTATAGCTAGACCCAGCATAATGTTCCTTTTAAGGCCTTATCAGTGCTGAATAGAGTGGAAGAATTACTTTTCAATCTTGTGTTTTGCTTAAAATATTCCTACAAGTACATCCCAAAAGGACTTTGATTTTTTTTGCAACACTGCTACACTGTTGACTAAGCTTGTGATTCACTATAACCCCCCGTTCCCTTTCTGCAGTACTCTTTCCTGAGCAGGCATTTCCCATTTTGTATTTCTGCAACTGATTGTTCCTTCCCAAAGGCTGAGTTTCATCAATTTATTTCAAGCCATTTCTCCAGATCATTTCAAGTTCCAATCCTGCCCTTTAAAGCCTTTGCAACCCCTCCCAGCTTGGTATCATCCACAAACTTGAGAAATGTACTCTCTGTGCCACTATGCAAATCATTTATGAAGACATTGAATAGAATCAGACCCAGGAAGGATCCCTGAAGATCAATATACCCTTCCAGTCTGATTGTGAAGCATTGATAACTACAGGAGGCCCCCAACATGTGACTGCCCGAGTTCTGAAATGGTTGTATAAAAATGGTTGTAAGTGCAGAAGGGGCCAGAACCCCCCAACTTACATCCTCAGCTCACATTTACAATGGTGCACGGCGCCTATCATAAATGAGGGTTCGAGTTACACACCCCCGGTTTGAGACGCTTCCCCAGGAATGGAACCTGTTGCAAGTCAGTGGCCTCCTGTACTCTAAGTACACTTTCACAATCAATGGCACACCCACATTAAAATAGGTTCATCTAGGCTATCATTCTCTAGTTTCCTTACGAGAAGGTCAAGATGGTACCAAAAGCCTTACTAAAGTCAAGATATAGCCCATCTACTGCTTCCCCCTCCTCATCCACAAGGATTGCTCCCCTAACGCTTTTTATAGTACAAGAAGCAACAATAGCCAGAAAAGAAGAACCCTAACATTTTTTAAAATGTGAGTGCTCCACTTGAATTTAAAACAATATGGAAAACAGCGAGCACAAAGGCTTGTGGGGAAACTGGTGATCCACACATAAGAAGCACATTTTTGCCTGGCAAGAATGCTCTGGAGTTAGCGAACTATAACAGCCTTATAATATTTGGGTCCATCTTATTCACCCCCAAGAGGCCAGTCAAATGTTAAGATATTTCAAGTGAAAGAGCGCCTGGTACTTGCCGCTGAACACAGGAGCCCCCCCAAGACAGCTCACAGAAATAGTATGCATAAAGTCAGTCTTTTCTCCCATGACTTATTTCCCCTACATCATTTAAATTAATCCATATGTGATGACAAGACATTGCAACTGTAAAAATAAGTGTATCTGTGAAGCTAGATTGAGGAAGAGCACAAGTAAACAGGGCCCAATATGCTAAGTAACAGACTTCCTTTATTTTCTGTTTCTATATAAGAATTCAAATTGGTTATGCTCGAAAGCAGCAAAACAGAGAGCAGCAGACCACATCTGTAGTCGTGCCAAAGGCTTTGGAGCAGCAGTAGAGCAGAACAGATTTGACGTGACTAGGGAAATTGGTGGACAAATGTAAAGTAACACAAAAGAGCCAAAGCAATCAATCAATGGAAATAAGAAACCAACAGAAACAAATTAGTGCAGGCAATAGGCTTTGAAATGGGACCTACATTCCTCAGGAAACTGTCAAGCACAGGACAAGGAAGAAATAAAGGATTATGGGATGCAGCAGGAAAAAAAGCCTGAGGAAATTCCAGTGACATCACAAGATCCTGTGATTAGCCTCATGGAGTAGTCTGCTGAGTGTGAGGCATTCAAGAGGAGATGCTGCAGAAGCAGCAGCAGCAACAAGATAAGAAAGCAGTGTAAACCGTGGGGGTGGGTGGGCATCTACCTGGCACAGCTCCCGAGGGCATAGATGGTTCTGCACTACCAGGCACTGTCCCCTCCATTGGCCACGATTCCCAGTCAGTAAGAGCGACAGGGGTGAAGCTTGCAAGCGAGCGCAGGGAAAGAGCTTCCTTGTGCTGTGCACAGAGTCGCTTTCTCCTCCCTGCCAGGCAAAGCCTGTGAACTAAACACAGTTCATGGCTTGCCTTGATCTGGCTTGCAGGGCTAAGGGATATTCCCCCCTACAGTGGGGTGAGTTGGTACACAAGAGGATAAAGCACCAGAGCCAGCTCGCCCCAGCTGTGGAGTGGGGGGGGACCCCAAGCTGCACAGGCCAGATCCAGGCAAGCCACGTAAGCTCCCCATCCCTGATCAAAAGTATTGGGCTAGGAAATTGAACACATCATCCCCTCTTTTCATCCCTTCCTTGGCTCTCTCTTACTCATCATATCATACATAAACTACTTTTCTCCACTTTGAAGACTCTTTATGATCTATCCCTACCCAACCTTTCATGTCTTATTCAGTAACAAAATATCAGCTTCCATCTCCCATTTCTCCATGATGTCACACTCCATCACCCACTTCTTAGATTTTCAATCATGCACCTTCATGCTTTCTCCCATGCTGCCCTTATAGGCTAAGGAGGACTGCTACGTAAACACTCTCAAAACTCAGTCATTGACCTCCTTTAAATACAACCTTAAAACTATCCTTTACTATGAGGTCCATAAAAAACTTAACAGGTAGGCTACTTGTGTACTAAGACCACTGCTTGTCACACTGCCAAATACCATCTCATTGTTTCCTTGTGCTCCCCTTTTGTCTGTAAGCATCTATTGCAGTGGTGGGCAATAATTTTCGCAGGGGGGACACTTAATGAATTTTGGTATGTGGTCATGGGCCAGCTCCACCCTGGAAGGGGAGGGGCTTTGGGAAGAAGTGGCAGGGCAGGGGACTAGCTTCCCCTCAGAGTTGTGTGATCCAGAGGTTTTGAATTAAAAACACAGCAAAGGATTTGTGGGTCTAGCACTGTGACCGGGAGCCATTTAAATAGGATCCTGCTGCTTGAGCAACCACCTAGAAATTCAGTGGTATGGGCAACAGGATATAAACAAAAAGAGGCCAGATGCAGTCGGCGGGCCGGATCAAAGTGTTAGGAAGGCCGGATTCAGCCTCCGGTCCACATCTTGCCCAGCCCTCATCTATTGTATCATCTTAGACTGTAAGCTCTGTGGGGCAGGGATTATTTTCGTTTTGTGTTTGGGGTTCTGGCCCATGCCTGGGACTCCTAAATGTTATGATAATACAAATAATAAATAAGAAAATGATCATATTTAAGCTACAAGTACTGATGTGTGGGTGGGGTGGTGGGTAGGGCATATCTGACAAAGCAGTCAGAAGAAACACCGGGGTTTATAATGTTGCCATTTTAGCTCTTTCCGGTTTCTAAAAAAAAAAAAAGACACGTTCTTCAACCAAATATAATTAAACAAACATATCAAGGCACCTGCCCATATTCTTCCCAAATCATGACAGCTTAGCAAGGGCAGAAAAGGAGTGGTAAAACAAAAGAACAAGATTCAAAGAAAGACTGAAATGCAGAAAATTTCCCAAAGGAGACATCAAAGTAAATCCAGTCCCTAAAGGACATTTGTTCACACCACATGAATCCATACCATAGCTGGCACTAATTGGTCCACTTATTGGCAATCACAGTAAAAAGGCAAAAAGCCCTGGAGAAAATGCATTTTTCCCCGGAGTGAGACAACCCTGCTTCTAAAGGTAGAAGCATATCTGCATTCTGCAATGCGCTCAGAGTGATGACAGCACTGAATATATCACTTCTTTTTTGTAGGAAAGTCTTTAGCTCAATCACTGATCGGTTTAACATTTCATGATGTGATTTTACAATGGGATGTTTTTCTCAGTATTAAAACAAAAATTATCTGTTCCCACCATTGCTGATGGGGCCTCAATAACCTTTTTTCACAGCAGTTATTATTGCCTGTCAGAAGCCCCTCTCAGTAAATAAAGGTGAATGTAATACCACTGCAACAGTATTACTATTGGTTGACTCATTCTTTATTTTCAGCATAGAAAAATTCTATTAGAATGAACGCATTTATTACAATAGCATGTGTTTATTCTGAAAACATTACCTGTACATTTATTTGATAAATAAGTGCATCTCCACGGTGCAAGACAGGCATACATTTTAGTCATTGGTTAGTAATATTACTTTAAGCATATCAATGTACAATTTAAATCCAAAATTTGTACTTTTGAAAAACAGAGCTCTCTCTGGAACATTGAGAAATGGCTTCTAATGCACTGCTGAAATACGAGTCTTCCACAAGCTGGTGGCTTTCCTTGCATTAGTTGCTGATTCAACAGCCACTATTTGATATTCAGATGAATAATTTTTTGATATTATTCATCACAACTTCACAGCAAACCATCAGATGATGTCCTTGGCATTAATGACTGAACCAGCTTCACAAGCTAACTCTCTTCCCCGCCCAACACACACATTGCAGCTTTTGCTTGTAAAGTATTCCTCATTATATATTTCCAGTGGCAACAATTCTTTCTCCATCGGTACAAGATAACTAAAGCAGGGGCTTTCCCATGTGTACACAAATTATATCACAGAGAGTATTACACAGCAGCTTTCCTCATTCAGGAATTATTCAGAAATTCTCCATGCCCCATATACAAACTATAGTTCCAAGCCTTACAATACTGCATTGCTTCCACTGTAGGGTTTGAATAATATAGTCCACAGCTCTGGAGGTAAGAATAAAGAGTGTAACAAAGCTGTTCCAAATGTGTGATCCCATCAAAACAGATACCATTATACATCAGTATGAATCTCATATGTTATCAAGCCCCTCTTTCTAAGGTTTAAATTGGCCACAGATCTGTTTGTAACATTTTTAAATATCAGTGTTTTTTAATGCTCTTACAGCGTTCTGTCAGAAGCTATTTACTTGCCTCTGACTTAACTCAGAATTTTTTTTAATAGCTCTGTAATTCAGGCCATTTTAAGGCCTATCTTTCCCTCCAAGTTAGCTTTATTTTTGTGAATGTGATGGTCTTGTCTATGATTCTGGGAAGGGGCCAAAAATCTTCTAATGCAGTAGCAGCTAATACCAGGTCCAACTGAGGTATTGATTCAGATTCTGTAGAATGCAAACTCTTTTAAAAGTAAATTTCTATAGCTGTGAAGAGTCTTTCAAATGTAAGCCATGCATTAACTGATACACACAACTGAAGCAAAGTTACCTCCCTGCATCTGCAACCGCCTGAAGCAACTTAGCAATGTAAGTGTTCACAGCAATGTGATGTTAACTCTCAAAAGTCACTAATCATAGTTCCAAAAGTTGCCAAAAATGTGTGCACTCGTTTGGTAACTGCTAAATTACCAAATAATCAAATGACAAAAAAAAAAAAAAAAAAAAAAAGTAACAGCAGCCCTACAAGTGCCTAAGATACATGTAAACATATACACACAGATGCATATTTAAAAACACCCAAGCTTTGCCACTAAGCAATGATGACTATACCAGTAATGTCTATAACTTAGACTTTTGTTATCACAAAACTGTCATTCTACCCTCGATCACTGTCTAAACCCTAGTATCTGCAGATTTATTATGCACCAAAGGTACAATAAGCCCCTATTTTCGTAGGCCCAAATCTCATGGACCCGAATTAACTATATAGTTAAGTCATTTCCCCAGAATATTACTTTACTATTACGCGTCCAGCCCTTACGCAACAAATGCAGCGCCTCAGCAAGGCACCTATCTCTGTGGGCGTGCAAGTGCCAGTGCCACCTCCTACCAAGATGCCCCAGTGAGATGTCACCTCGAACCCCACCGCCTGCCCACGCGCGCTCCAGGTGCACCAGGGGAGCTGCTGAGACACCCCCCGCGCCACTCCCCCGAGACCGCTGCGGCCTCCCAGACACGCCAGTCCCGGGGTCACCCAGACACCAAGCTCCCCCCCCCTCCCCTTCGGGCCTTCGGGGACCCATTAGCGGCGGCTCTGCCCTCAAGCCCCGCCCGGGCCCCTCACCGAGCGCGAGCGGGACACGCCCCCTGCTCACCTCTACAGCAACGGCCACCCCAACGCCCCTCCGACCCTCTCTCGCTTCCGCCCCTACAACGCGTCACTTCCGCCCCGGCTGGCGTACCACTTCCGCCCCTTCTCTCCGCCCTCGCCCGTTCTAGTTAGGTCTTAATGCCCGCACGAGCCGGGACCCGCTGTGGGCAGCGCCCTTGGCACTAGGCGGGGGGGGGGCTGAAAGGGGGAAGAGGCAAATGGGGGCGCGCGCGCGCGTAAGCGCTGTGCAAATGACGTGCCGCGGCAGCGAGCCGGGCGCTGAATGGCTCTGCCCGGGCCGCTAGTGCAGAGCGGGCGCCGTGCCCGGGTCTCGCCCGCGTGCGGGGAAGGGGCCTGCCCCAGACGCGGCCCGCGGCTCTGGCCCCACACAAGCAACGCGGCCGCTGTTCAGTGTCACTGGTTGCGGGGGAAGCGGCGGCTTCTCCCTGCCCTGCTTAAAGACCCCAGGGGCTGCTGCGCCCAGCTCGGGGAAGCCCCTCGTCCCCCCCCCCCCCGACCACTTTAAGTGTATGCTCCCCAGCACGATGTGTCCCGGCGGTAGCGTCACTTTCTTCCTTAGCTTGGGGATGTGCTGCTCTGGTAGGTCTCAAGATAGGTTCTCAATCACCACCACAGAGGGACCTCGTCTAGCAATAGCACATATTCCAGGACCTCTCCTCTCTGATCCTGCGGGTAGCACTCCCTGGATCTGGCCTTGAGCCGTTGGTACAGAAATCAACTTATTACCCAAACACATTGGCAGAGAAGAGAATTTATTCCTTAAGAGGGGGCCCCACAAACACCACTGTGTGCTCTGCCTCACTTTCCTGTTGCCTTTTTGCTTCTGTTTCTCAGATTTGGGGAACGGGGAAGATCTGACTTACATGCACTTGTTTTTCTTCCAGTGCTTAGTAAGAGCTGGGCAATTAAATATTGTTTGTGACAGGGTACATCGCAGAAGACCCCTTGGGATTGTTTCCCGAATTGCTGATCATACCACTGACTCCTGCCCTCTTGCTCCCTACTACCCTGTCCTGCTGGACCAGTTCCTCTGATCTCCCTCAGACAAGGCACTGAGCTAGGGTTACCACCTCCCTGCAGAGAAATACAGACAGGCTATGTCTACACTGGCATGATTTTCCGGAAATGCTTTTAACGGAAAAGGTTATCCGTTAAAAGTATTTCCAGAAAAGCGCGTCTAGATTGGCAGGACGCTTTTCCGGAAAAGCACTTTTTCTGGAAAAGTGTCCGTGGCCAATCTAGACACGCTTTTCCGCAAAAAAGCCCCGATCGTCATTTTCGCGATCGGGACTTTTTTGCGGGAAACACTACTGTGCTGTCTACACTGGCCCTTTTCCAGAACAGTTTTCCGGAAAAAGACTTTTGCCTGAATGGGAGCAGCATAGTTTTTCCGGAAAAGCACTGATGATTTTACTTTAGATCGTCAGTGCATTTCCGGAAATTCAAGCGGCCAGTGTAGACAGCTGGCAAGTTTTTCCGGAAAAGCGACTGATTTTCCAGAATAACTTGCCAGTGTAGACACAGCCACACTGAACCACTTCGGCTCTGGGAGGACATTTTCTAGGGCACAGCATCCAGGAAACCAACCCACAAATGTGATCCAAAACCCCAAAATTAATGCATTGTTCTCTGTGTAAAAGTTTTACTCCATGAAAGCTCATCAGGTAAAGCTCTCTTCATCAATGAAAGAAAGAGATATTTCTTTAAAATATTTTGTACTCCTAAATCCTTTATTTACATCCCCTCTTCCATGGAAAAATGTCAGGTTCAAAATGGATTTCAGTACAAGGTGGTATGGTAACATGTCTTCCCAGAATCAGGCACCATTTGGGCCTACAGGACAAACAAGACTGTTTACAAGTCATTGAACTGATCACCAAGCCATTAGGCTTCTGCAAGCACCAGTAATGTCTCTCATTAGCACATTTAAAACTATAAACGGATTCACACTTCATATTTCTAACTTTGACATACAAGAATGATACATGAACCAAAACAGGATATACAGATCCAGCAGACTGTAACATTACAACTGATAGGTTACATGAGGTACTTTGTCTAAACCATCTTTGAATTATGCATATTTATATTAATAAACCAATTTTCATAAAGTATGAGGAGAAGACCTCCACACTGTTGGCTTGTTTGTTTGTTTGTTTTAAATGGTGACTACTGACATTTTTTGAATGAATTCTCCTTGATTCTGCTTATGCCCTATATGTGTTCTCTTTCTGCAAACACTCAAACAACTTTATCAGCCTACATATTAATGGAAAGTGAACTTCAAAGATGAATGCACAAATATTAATCCAAATTGTGCATGTACAAGTCATTGCATCAAAGATATATGCACGCTCATCCACTCAAGTATCAGAAACAATTCCAGGGGACATATCTGATCATTTACAAATTAGCACCACATGAATAGCAAAAAACCAAATACTGAATGCTTACAGAAAGCTATTTGTGATTTATACGTAAAGTTAAAAACAGCATAAAAATGTAGGCAAATAATTAAAACTAAATACATTTGAGGAAATCAGGATCTGTTCATACATATCCAACTTGTGGGGGGAAATACTATGTTCATTAGATAATGTACAGTAGAAAATTATTCACTTGGCTATACTCATTTGCTGTGGGAGCCAGATTTATGAACACTTGTTGCAGGTTGAAGCACAGAGTAATATCAAACTGGTTGAAATTCTAAATCAAATTAGCAGTGACAATGTTTTGGGAGCTCACAAAGAGAGTAAACACAAAGCTGACCCATGTGAAATCTTAATGAAGGACCCAATCAAGTTGTTTGAAAACAAGGTGAAAATCTTTGTAAGAGGAGGAAGTTATGAGGAATATAAAGCCTGCCACCAATACAACACTGAGAATGAAAGCAGTAAGACCTAGCTGAGCCTTAGCAAGGAGTGTGTGGGTGTCAGGACCTGTCAGAAAGAGAATATGGAACGGATGTAGAAGCAGCAATCCAATCTATTCTGATCCATTTTTATTTATATACTGCTGATGGAAAGCCCTTCAAGTGCCTTGCAATTACTCAGATAAAAATCTAATTCAATACACTCAAAAAATTCAAATTAGAGAGAAGTTGGGTGCAGGCAGAGCTGGGCCAGCCCACTGAGAATGAGAAAAGAAAGGCAGTGAAACAGCTACTGCTTGCAGTTGGCAGAGAGCAATAACAGAACTAGGCAGATAAAAAGAAGGCTCTAAGAATCCCAGTAGGGCACTGGGAGAAAAGAGAAAGATTAGATTACAGGAGAGCAACAAGCTGAGAACTGGTATCAATATGGCATTGGGATTGGCCAAAATCCCAATAAAAAGTGGCTGGAAGAGGGAAGGAAATAATAATATTCTGAGGTCCAGTAAGGCCTTGTCACATACCAAAAACACAGCCAAAAAATACAACTACCAAAACCCCAAATTCAAAAACCCATTCTCCTATAGGGAAGTCTTAAGGAAATGGAAGATGTGCTTGGACTAAAGAATTTAAAAAAATATTAATTTTGAGGCAAATTAGAAAAAAGCAACTGTTTTACTGTGTGTTTAATTGAACCACACAAGCAAGCTGGCAGGGCTAGCCTCTGGCTTACTTCTCATCTCCACCCACGCAATTCTTCTGCAGATACTAAGTATCAGAGGGGTAGCCGTGTTAGTCTGAATCTGCAGAAGCGACGAAGAGTCCTGTGGCACCTTATAGACTAACTGAAGTGTAGGAGCATAAGCTTTCGTGGGCAAAGACCCACTTCGTCAGATGCATGACGAAGTCATCCCTGAAGGGGCACTGTCTGAAGAGTAGGAAGTTTTTCTAGGCTGCCTGCCATGCATCTGACGAAGTGGGTCTTTGCCCACGAAAGCTTATGCTCCTACACTTCAGTTAGTCTATAAGGTGCCACAGGACTCTTCGTTGCTTCTGCAGATACTGAGTGACAACACTCTCAGCCACTGAAACATTGAATAAAAACCTATTCAGAACCATTTTAATTGTCTGATTAGGACTCTTGATGACAGGACCCTTTATACAGCAGGCACTGAAAACTGATCAACCTACCTCTGCGCAACATTCTGCTTTCCAGTGCTCTGCATTGACAAGTTTCAGTAAACAAAATCAAATCAAATAGTATAGCTTTTCTTTCCCTGCTTAAGAATACTGCCCACTGCCCTACAGGTGAGGGAAGAGGACGTAGGGAGCCCCATCTCCCTATACAACCGATAAAACATGATTTCTAAAACATGAAACAAGGAGATGGCCCCTGCTAATATGCCAAACTCTTCATCCCTGAAGGGGCACTGTCTGAAGAGTAGGAAGTTTTTCTAGGCTGCCTGCCATTCAGTTACTGAATATGTTGACAGCATCTGCACATGATATCTGGCATCAGCAGGAAAAGGTATACTACTCCTGATCAAGGGAACTTAAATAGCACAACAGTGCATTGCAACCTTCCTCTTTCAGTCATTATGTCCTGTTCTGACAAGATGGTTATAGGCCCACTTCCCCTGTTCTCATGCTGTGGGAGGCAGCTTGAAGGAAGGGCAGGATTTTGCCCATACTCTGACAAATAAAATTAGATGATTCCACTGCTTCTTCCTGCTGTTCTGATGCTTTGCATTCTATGGCGATAAACCAACTTCAGAGTGCCCAACTGTATGATCTGTTCCTAGTAGCATTTTCAAAGCCTTTCTCTACCCATGTCTACATATCTGTGTGCTTGTCTATCTTGCAGGTTTTCCATCACTGTAATGTCTAAAATCTTCTAGTGTCCACAGTTCCTGCATAAAGACAGATTTTCACCATAGGCTGGATTTATTGCTGTTATCAACGCATGACTGATCACTCATTTATTCTCCTGTCTCAAACTCACCTGCAAAAGCTTTTAGACTTACAATAGATTTGGACAGCTTTTCACTCACATTTGAGGAACTGTACCTTTCATCTTGGAGTTTTTGCTTAGGTGGGAAAAAAATGGAGAAACGAGAACATGACATTACTTTATTCTTTCTGTTGCTGCAGCATACTTTAGCCATCAAAGGCATCTTGCATAAGTAATTCTCACCTCAGTTTCCTCTCTTCCCAACCTCCTCTTCTTACTCCTTACCCCACCCCAAATATAGAGGTCATACTACATCTATGGGTGTCAGGGAATTGAACGTAAAGACCCCCCAGGTTATAGGACAGGTGATAACAATACCTCTTACTGGTCTGAGTGATCCCCCAAATACTTCAAACATCCCCATACATAGCAGTATGGCTATAGGCTAACACATTTTTGTAACAACAAATTCCTAGGGAATATAACACAAATAGGGATCAAACTCAAACTTTCTGCATAATAATGCAGAGTATTCCCATAGGGCCACCAGGCATGCCATGCAAGGCCTTTCAAAATAAAATCTTCTTAAAAATATATTGAAATATTAACATTAGCCATTGCACAAAGTCTAAGACAAAAGAAACAAGCGCAGACCAATACATGTTCTAAAGTGGCCAACCAGTCAAGTTCTGCCCCGACATAAATTGCCAAGTTTTTAAAGCCAATACAGAATAAGGCATGCTTATATCAAGACCACCTGCTTCCAAACATGCAGCAATTGCCCTTTTAGTTGTAAATGTCATTATCTATCCATCTCATAGTGCACTTACAAATCTGGGCTTCATTTATTTTCTTCACAACATTTTGTCAAAAACTGATTGATAGCCATCATACATGTTAGTGCAATGATGAAAGAAGGGAGCAATAAAGTTTGTTATCATCACAAGCTTTAACCCACTAGAAATACTCTTCCTGACCATTTTAATAGGGCAGCAACATGGAAGTTAAGAGATCTGAGTTCTAGTCTTGACTCTGCCACTGACTAACTAAGTTGGGCAAGTCACATAGCTTCTCTGTTCCTCTGACATTTACCTCTGTGGTAAAGTTGCTTGAGATCTGCAGGTGAAAAGATCAATATTAGTGCTAAATGTAAGGAGCTGCTCGCAGAAATTTGAAGTATTGATGATTTTATGTTGTTGATATTTTGAACTGGGATCAAAAAAGGAGTCAGTACTTTCATGAAAATGTCATCTCACTTTTCAACCAACTTTAGAGCAGTGACATTTTTCTTTTAAGCTTTTAATTCCCAAGAAAAATAGGGGGTGGATTTTCATGACCATTGCATCCTTTGTTTTCAAACAACTCTTTTAAGTATTCATATATATTCAATATATGAATCATATATTTTTAAATTGGAGATTTTTCACAGTGTTTTCTTAATCTCTTACATTAGTTTAATCTTTTAAATTTACATTTTAATATTCCTACACCAATATAAGTCATTGTCTAATTCACATTTAAAGAATCCCTGAATATCTCTAGAACACTCATAAAAAAGAGATGCAAGTCTGTACATTAAAGGTTACAGTTAAAAATTACAGGAGAGTGATAAATATTTTATAACAAAGCATATGCAAAATATTATTGCAGGCTAATAACCCTCATTACTTCCCACAAATATTTGTTTAAATCTTGACAGCAGGACAATTGATGCATTTTTCCAGATAGAATAGGAAGGATAAAAGAAAACAAGCTGTATATGTTAATTGCTATTTTAACTATCAGACTCATCAACAAGGGCTTGATCCTGAACCACTGAAGTAAAAGGAATTTTGCCACTGACTTCAATAGGCACATTTTAGAAAAAAAATATTAGGAAAAAACGTTTTGCACCAAAATCTGTTTCATAAATACCTTGTTCATGCAAAGATAATTTTAGCCTGTAGGCAATTTTTCAATTTAACATACAAATCCAAGTCAAATCAAAATACCTAGGGATGGTGGTGGTGAAGGTCACTCCCTGTAAAGAGCTTGAGCCAAAGTTCATTCAGGTCAATGAAAAAATCCCATTGACTTCAATGGGCTCTGACTCAGGCCTTGAGATTCTACAATGGAGTTCAGCAGTGCACAGATCTTGTGTTGGCTCTCTGGAGGGATGCATTTTGCCCATTACAAGGAACCAGAAATGCCCCTGAATTTGGGGGACATTTGAATCTGAACCAAGATTCAAACTTTCCAGTTTTAGGAAACATGAAAGGTTTGATTCCAGATCTGTACAGACATTTCCTTACATTTTATTTTAGAGTGTATTTAGATTTTAGCAAGCACTTTTGTTTTTCTTTTGCCTGACTATTTTACTACTGGACTGAGCTGCAGTCCTAGAATCACTCCACATCCTGATCTTCTCTGCCTAAAAATGCCTTGGGTCCAATTGCTTAGCTTTACAACAAGCCTTGGTGAATGTGTTAGTGTGCAGAGAACAGTACACTAAGGCTTGACCTTTCCAGCACTGTGTTGGTAGACTAAGGACTTAGATGGCTAAGACAGCTAAGTCAAACAGCATTAGGACTAAGCATCTGGAGGGACTGGCTTATGAGACAAGAGTCAAAAACGAAATAGCTTAGCCAGACAACTGCTGATTGTGGAAGAGGAATAAGAGTAGTTGAAGGATATGAACCCCATGGATGGAGAGGAATTATTTTGAACGGACCAAGGGCCAAAAAACCTATCTGGCTTCAAGACTGAGTTTGAAACGTTTATGGAAGGGATGGTTTGATGGGACTGTCTACAATAGCATGTGGCCAATTGACTGCCAGTAGCAAAAATCCTCAATGGCCAGATGTGGGATGCTAGAGCTACATCTATACTGCAGGCTTCTTGTTCAAGAACTGTTATGCGCAAGAGTTCTTGTGCACAAGGTCTTGCACAAGAGCATGCCTACACTGCCATGTGCTTTTGCTCAAGAGCGTCCATGGCAGTTTGGATGCTGTCTTGCGCAAGAAAGCTCTGATGGCCATTTTAGCCATAGGGGTTTCTTGCACAAGAAACCCCTGTTGCCCATCGACACTGCCTTCTTGCGCAAGAGCTCTTGTGCAAGAGGGCTTATTCCTCATGGAGAGAGGAATAACTCTTGCGCAAGAAGCCCTCTGTTCTGACACTTTACTGTAAATTTACTTGTGCAAGAACACACGTGCAGTGTAGATGCATCTCAAGTTTTTGCACAAGAATGGCCACCTTTCTTTGTAGCATAGGACATGGTTGCAGGCTTAAACTAGTGTAAATGGAGGACTCTCTGTAACTTGAAGTCTTAAAACATGATTTGAGGAATTCAATAACTCAGCCAGAGAGTGTATGTGAAGTTCTGTGGCCTGCAGTATGCAAGAGGTCAGATTAGATGATCCCCATGGTCCCTTCTGACCTTAAAGTCTACCAGTGTAACAGACAGTTATGGAATGAAAGTAGGCAAAGGAAAATGTAAAGTCTCCATCAAGAACATTTTCCTCCACTGAGCCTGGTTGGGCCATGGACTAATTTCCAATCAGAGGTGATGATGGCCCCATCTCTCATTTCATTGTCGAAGAGTTCTGGAGTTTATCCTTGGCGCTGCTACTTATTAGCTCTTTAAACTTGGGCAAGTCATTTCACCCTTCTGTGCCTCCATTACCTCCATTTGCCTGTGACAGTGCTCTCTGGTCTTAACAGATGTATGACTAGTGCTATATCAAGCAAACTGACTTTGTATAACTTATAACATGAATTACTTTTGATTGAAGGTAAAAATTTCACAACTGCTTATGTGACTTAGATTCCTTAGCTACACTGAAAGTCACTAGAACATAGGTCCCTAAGTGCTTAAGTCATTTTTGCAAATGGGATTTTGGAGTCTAACTTGTTCAAACTCTTTTGAAAATGTTATCCTGATGCAACAGAGATGGCTGATCAGCATGTGCTTTAAATATGGACAACATGGGTTCTTTAAAAATGACACAGAAAATTATGTTCTGAACACATGATCTTCTGAACATATGATCTGCAATGGAAAAATAAAAGGATAGAAATGTATAGCAAAAAACCTGAATTGCTCAGTCTGAATCCTGCTGTTGTTGAAATCCCACAACATGTGGCTTACATGTGGATAGATCAGAACTCATTGCATCCTTTTTTGCTATTATAGACCTTACTGGCTGACATTCACCCTGTGCAAAGGGTCAGCACAACGTCTATATATCACATGTGTCTTCAAATTAGGGCTTCCTGTGCTGACTTGGGGCAAAAGGATGCATTTCACCCTTGGTGAGACAGACTCTACTGACCCCCTTTTTGAGATCCATATTGTGACTCTGAAGAGATTTAATGCTAAGCAAGCAGCAAAGTGCAATTAAGAACACAAATAAATATATGTATCCTTGGTGTGAGCAGTGAAAGCAGTTAGTGAAACTGTAAAGGAGTTTGCATCTGTAATGAGCATGCCCCTAGGCATCAAATTGTTCACCAGGCTACCATCAGATTTCCAAAATGTTCAAAGAGAAATAACTGTACTTTGATCAAAGCTTCCACTGCTCCTTAATATATGGGTACATCTCTTCCCATGTGAGTCATTGTTTGTACTATGCAAATAGTTGGTAACAGCTTCTTTCCACTTTCATTCAAACACAGAGTAGCTGCAGTTGAAAATTAGTACCAGGCAAAAGCTGATTTTAACTGATGTCAAGGGAGAAATGTTAATTACCTTAAAATAGTATAGTGGGCACTTGGTAGTATCTGCTAGTGCTTAAGATTGTAGAACAGGTTTTGCTCAGAACTTATTGGAACTTTCAAGTTTGAGGCTGAAATCATGTCTCTCAATTTGCCACATGAGATGAACTGTGTCAGAAAGACCCAAAATGTGGGACAGAAAAAGAGTGATTCACACAGGAAATTTACAGTGCTATGGGAATAAGTGTGCATAACTTTTTCTATGGCTTCATTTCACTGAATCTGTATTTCTGATGTAAATAACAGTTAACAATAAAAATTAAGAGACATTACCTTTTGTGGAACGTAGACAATTTTGGAATTAAAATGAGGAATAACTGACTGAAAGTCTGGAGTGCCACTTTGCAAGGTCATATTTAACTCTGGGTCTCTGTCCAAAGTTGAATTATTTTACAAAGTTTGAACTAAATCCTTTGAGCTGTGTAAAGTAATGGAAGGGGGAAAATTAGAAGAATAAAAATTGAATCATATTAATTTCAAAGAAGCTTCAGAAAAAAAAATCTAAGAAAACTGAAGCTTGAAAATTAGCATGAACTAAGTCCTCAATGAAGACTAATTTCTTTATTTAGTTTGTGACAGAGAGATAATTGTTTAAAAGGTATGAATGATTGAAAACTTTTCTCATCATCCTCAGTGGGCATCTAGAAACCAAGCATAAGATATATCTAGTTCTGTGGATGATAATTGCTAGCTAGTTAGCTAAATGATGAAAGTGAAATGCTGTCAAAATTGAAGTTCATGGGAATTTTGCCACTGATTTCAACAGAACCAGGATTTTATCCTGATTTTAGCAGAGTATAATGAAATCTTGCCCTCTTATGACACCATTTACCACTTCCCAGTGATGGAGTGTACAGTCTCTAAGGGCACGTCTACACTATGAGATCAGGTTGAATCTAATATGGTTGATTTCTGACCACCTGATTTTAAGAAGTCAAAAGTCCATTTCTTCACTACAGGGAAACATCAAGTGTTGTCCAAAGTAGTGCATCCCCATTAAGAAACTTGCCATTGACTCAGAGAGCAATGCATCATGGGTAATTTTGCATTCTGGGCTACGCTTCCGGTGCTTACTGGGACCAAAACTGGACAGCAGGTAGTTAGAGACTCATGTCACCAGGGTCCCATAATGTACTTGTCTAGTCCCTCCCACCTTGCATAAGATAAAGAAGACGCAGTGTGCTCGTGCTTTTTTGTGCCCTGGTTGCCCACGCAGATGCCAGAGTAGTGCAAGCATGGAGTCTGTTTTGCAGCAAACATAGCCATGCTCCTGTCTGTCGTGGTGCATTTTATGGTGCAGTGTTGGAGATAGAATGCATGGCACTCTGCCAGGAAGAGGATGAGAATGAAGATCGGCATGTCATGCAGGCACTTCTCAGGCAAGGCCTCATGCTCATGCTAATGCATTTGCCACTCACCAGTCAATCTGGTGGACACAGTGCAGCACCTGTTCTGGTGCCGTGAGACAAGCTCAGACTTGTGGGGCAGTGTTGTCATGCAGGGATGGGACAATCAGCTGTGGCTGCAGAACTTCCGAATGCACAAGGCCACATTCTTGGAACTTTGCAAATGACTTGCCCCGCGCTCCGGTGCCAGAATACTCAAAAGAGACCCACTCTGACTGTGGAGAAGTGCATGGTAATTCCCCTATGGAAGCTTGCAAAGCCAGACAGCTACTGTTCAGTGGGGAAATCTACAGTGGGCACTGTTGTCATAGAAGTAGCCAAGGTGACCAATAATAATCTATCGTGGAGGGCAGTGACTCTGGGAAATGTGGGCAACATAGTGAATTGCTTTGCTTCAATGGGGTTCCCTAACTGCGGTGGAGCCATAGACAGAACGCACATCCCCATCCTGGACCCTGTCCACCATGCCTTGGAGTACATCAACTGCAGAGGGTACTTCTCCCTGGTGCTTCAGGTACTGGTGGATCACAAGGGCTGTTTCACTGACATCAACATGGGATGGTCAGGAAAGGGGCATGACACCCGCATGTTTAAGAACACCTGCATCTTCCGAAAGATGCCCAGTGGCACTTTTTTCCCTCACAGAAAAATCTCAATTGGAGAGGTGGAAATGCCCATTGTGATATTGGGCAACCTAGCCTCCCCCTTGCTCCCCTGGCTCATGAAGCCATACTTGAGCAGCCTGGACCTCTGCAAGGAGGAGGTCAACAAGAGGCTGAGCTGGTGCAGAATGGTGGTGAAATGTGCATTTGAACATTTAAAGAGGAGGTTTGGGAGTCTCCTGACTTGGCTGGACCTCAGTGAATGCAACATTCCCTTTGTGGTGTTGGCCTGTTGTATTCTCCATAATCTGTGTGAGAGGAAGGGGGAACCTTTTCTGACAGGGTGGGCGGCTAAGGCAGAGCACCTAGTCAGAGAGTTTAATCATATGGATACCAGAGCCTGAAGGAGAGCACAGCAAGGGGCAGTGAAGGACAGTTTTATGCAAAGCCAGTTTTGAGACTCTTCCAAGTGGCTCTCCATAAAGTGCCCCTGCATTCCCTATATTTATCTTTAATCCCATACCCCAACCCTGCATACAACCAATAACGAGACCATTTTTCAAGAACAGGAGTTTTTATTTGTGGAAATCAGCTGGGAAAGGAGAGAACTAAGCAACCACAGAGCAGAGGCGGGGGGGAGGAAGGGGCGCTCTGGCTCCTGAGGCCTTTTCCATCTACCCTTGAGATTCCCCTCTCTCCCCTCCCCCGCATGTCCTGGGGCCCTAGCAGTCCCTGGGGATCCTGGGAATGAAGCCACAGGGCTAAAGAAGAAGGGTCCCGGGGTGTTATCAGGGCAGGAAGAGTTCTGGAAGAAGGTCCACTCCAAGCAGGTGCTCTATAACAGCAGTCAGGGAGGCAATTTACTTTCAGCCTGTCTGGTCTGCTGCTCCCTGGCAGCTCCGCTCTCTTGTCACTCACGTATCTGGTCCAGGTGCTCAGCCCCACATCTCCTCCACAAGGGAGTGTATGCAGTCCATCTGTTCACAGAACATCTCCTCCCTTGTTCACTTTCACCTGTGGATCTGCGCCAGGTGGACAGATGCTGAGAGAGGGGGAGTTTGCACTGTGCTGGCTGCTGTCCCAGCTACTAAGAAAAGTTACAAGGGCAGACACTGCAGGAGATACATAGCGTGAAGCCTAACCCTAATCTGTTAAGTGTACACTGAAGGTCGCTGTAAAGACAATGGAGATTTGCTCCATGCAAGGCCAAATGTTTGCTTTAAAGCGGGCACTTTATAGCAGGTGCATAGAGTTTGCAGGAAAGCATTGACGAGCACTTAGTTCAGAGGCAGGCAGATATGGGAAGGGGCCAGCCTGGGCAAGAGCCTGCAGGCAGGATGGGGAGACGGGGGAGGATGGCTTCCCACTGTGTCCAGTGCACGTGGCCTCCTGGGGACACTGGTTCTTTTTCTGCCCAAGTGGGGGGAGGATATGTGTCTGGCACACACAGCCTCCTGGAGAGAGTGCTAATGGATTCCCCTCTTCCTTCCTGCAGGTTGCTATACGAGATATCAGTCTTCTCTGAATCACACTGAGTGATTGGGAGAAGAGGCTGACTGAATGTGACCATAAACGTGGGCCTTATGCTGCAATGCTTTGTGGTTCAATGACACCAGACCACTTTCTAGTGGCTTGGCGTAGGAAGGTGTCTGGGCTCCCCAAAAACCTTGTGAGAAGAATCAAAGAGTTCCTATCTGAGAGCTTCATGGAGCTGAGCAGGCAAGACTCCTGCTCCATCTGCAGGCATGTTAACAAGCTGTTCTGTGCCCCGTTCCCCCACTGTGTAGGCAGAGAGAGTGCGCCACACTGCACATCCTATAGACTTAACCTGACTGTAGTTAGAAAAAGTTTGTGAACTCACTGGAAGTGCCCTCCCCAGGGTTGGTACTGGACTGGGAGACATCCTGGGAGGAGGGGACTGGCTCCAGTGTCGTGACCAGCTCCTGGCTCTTGGGGATTGGCAGCTGGCTACTCTCCTCCTCCTGTTCCTCCTTCCCTCGCTCCGCCAACTCGCTGTCCTGCATGCTAACGCTGGGTGTGTCTTGGCCAGATTCCATGACCACGCTGAGGGAGCTACCTCCCGCCCCAAAATCATGTCCAGATGCTCATAATAGCGGCAAGTGTGAGGTGCTGCCCCAGAGCACCCCTCATCTCCTTCACCTTGTAGTAGGACTGCCTGGGCTCTTTGATTTTGACTCAGCACTGCTGGGCATCCCTAGAATATCCTTTAGTTGCCAGGCAACTTGTGATCTTGCCATATATTTTGGCATTCCTCTGCTGGTTTGAAGCTCTGAGAGGATGGACTCATCTCCCCATACCTTGATGAGATCCAAGATTTCCTTGATACACCATATTGACGCTCTTTTGCACCCGGGAGAACTGGTGCCTGTGGGAAAAGTATTGGACATTGTTGCAGTGTTGATTGGAATGTTTGATGTCATTTCCACGTGTGCCACAGAGTGGTCCTTGATTGGGATCAGCTTGCAACACTGTCCACACAGGAAATGCCATTCTGATTTTCCTGGGGCTTTTTGAGTTCACTAGGAGAGCAGTAGAGATGCAAGTTGTGGCCAGGGCAGTCAGAGCAGGGCAGTGCGGTAGGGCTATTGGAAGCCAATAGCTTCGACTTTTGTCCTACATTGCATCTACTCTACTGTAAATTTGACCATGCAAGGTCAGGAATAGCTTTACTCCTCATGAAAAGCAGGAGTACTGAAATCAACTTCAGCGGCCCCTAAGGGCAAGGCGACAAGCTTGGTAGTGTAGACAATCACTTAGAAAACTGACCATAGGCTAGTAAATTCAATGTAAAGTCCTAGCATAGACCAGGCCTAAGGAACTCTGGGACAATTGGCCTGTGGGATGCTGTATGGCTCTGTTTACATTAACAAAAATTTCCTGCCAGACCTAACTATTAGCTCAGCTGAGCCAATAGTGGCAATGTGAGAAGGCCTAGAGTTTTTAACCAGTATATTAGTTAAACCTTTAGAGGAACTGGTTTAGTTAATATGGTGCTAATGAAGTTTTTTACTGAATTCCCCTGTGAAGACCCAGCCAAGGACTGAAGCCTGAAGCAGGTCCCTGTGTCCTCTCAAATGCCTCTCTGGGGCAGAGGATTTGGCCCTGAGTTGTAACTGCTAAATTCACAGAAGATCAGAAAATGCAAAATTACTGCCAAAAGCAACATCAGCTCAGGCATATTTTTCTATCCTTGTTTTGTTAATTAAATACAGCCGGGTATATTATTGTTTACATCCTAAAATCTATATGATGAAACATAAAAGATGTGCATTGTGGCAGAGTTCCCATTGCTGTTACAACCCCAACTGCTCCATTTTCAGACTATTTTTGGAATTTTAATTGCAACTCACATGTTGCATTAATGCCATTTTTGTATTCATTAATAGCCATTTTATCCGCTTCCTTTCCTAACTGCTACTACAGATTAATTTTAATTTGTTTCTTAAATCTCAGGGACTGGGTTTACTTCTACGAAAGTCAATGTACATTTTAACAATAAGGAGGTCCTATGGCACCTTAAAAATGAACAGATTTATTCGGGCATAAGCTTTCATGGGTAAAAACCATTTTGTTTGATGAAGTGGTTTTTACCCATGAAAGCTTATGCCCAAATAAATCTGTTAGTCTTTAAGATGTCATAATCTTTATCTGCAAACACAATGAGGAGTCCTAACACAGCTACCCCTCTAATAATGGAGATTTTGTCACTTGCTTCAATGATAGCAAGATCCATCCCATATCAATGAAATATTACTGCGTCCACTGAAAGATTTACAAACCAACTCTAATCTAACAAGCTGCTCCATTCAGGCTGATTTCTGCTCTTGGGTAGAGCCCCATTTACCCCTATGAGTTCCACATGCCCCCCCCCCCCCCCCCCATGGAACAATGTATAGTACTGACCCACAATTGCCACCACTGGAAGGAAAATTAAACATATCCCCCCAATTTATTATTTTGTTCACATCATTTTCAGTTTTGCTGTAGCAATAAAGCTATCTGGTCTCTCTAACTTTACGTCCTATTAGGAGGACAAAAACACTGTCTCTCTCCTTTCTATTTTTTTCTCTCATTTAATTTGCTAAGTATGGTAATCCTTATGACATTGGTCAGACTGGCAGATTTGGAAGATACTTCCTATTTACTTAGACTGGAGGATAGAGAGAAATCCCAGATTCAAATTCTATCAGTAAGCTATCAGATATTTAAATAAATATTTGTGACTAGTGGATCTGACATAGATAAGACATGTTTATTATTATAGTTATGCTTATTGGGCATGATATACTTTGGTCTATATCGTTTCAGACTGTTTTCATTTCTCTTTAGATAATTGGTGCTATTTTATTGTTTGTACATATTTTGTCATGGTTTGTTGTGTTTTGCCTCTTTTTGTGCTGATCTCTGTAAAAATGCAGCACACAGGAAATTTACAAGACAAATGGAGAATATTTCCAGTCATTTCAAAATCCAATCCATCCCCCAGTCATTTGTGTATGAAATGGAGTATAAAGCAGTGCAGACAGTGGGATTTTAAATAAATCATAAGTACTGACACATACAAATGCCACAGCTGCAACAGATGCCTGACTCAAAGCATTTTGAATGGGCATTGGGATCAGGCCCTGCCGCAGGTGCACAATTCGTTACCCATGCAGTTGCATCTGTGAACAGATGAGTCCCATTCTCCTGCCCCAAGATTTGCCCAAGTGGTATTGGCCTCTCGCTTAGGTGTGCAGTGCTTTTTTTGCTCTTCAGTGCCACAGGATGAAAATGTTCAGTGTGTAGAGATGTGAATTTGTGTTTACAATTTCCCATGTTACATAGGCCAGGTGGCCTATATGCCTGGAAATTTTTTTGCCTGCACAGCTTTCCCTTTACAAGAGGTTCTGAACATCTCAGAATTAAAACGTGGGCCAAATTCTGCTCTCCTTACTCACACAAGTCTTCTCATTGATTTAAGTGGCATAATTTGCATGAGTAAAGTGACAGAGTTTGGACAATGATTAACTTAGAGAGCTTGAGCCTGGAAGATGCTGAAGTACCTCCTACAATATGTCTAGTCCTCTCAATTGCTTGGAAGCTCTCAACAAAATTTGCAAAATTGGAACCTTCACATTCATTTTTAGTAGGGTCATTTAAAATAACTTTTTGTTGTTTTATTTGTAATTAAATTACAAGTACAGTCATCCTCTATAGTCCCCGGTTGGTTCAAATATCCTGTGGCATCTTGCCATAAAAACCATACTGTATTTTCTTGCCTTCCTGCTTCCTTTTTGGTTTAGTGGTGTACATGTCCCTTTTCAAATACATGGGAAGCCTCAGGAAGGTGTTCAGAAGATGTGGACACACATAGCAGCTGCTGCTGCCATGTCTTGAGCCCATCAGCGGACTCTGTGGGAATGCTGTGGCATCAAGATTTCTGCAAAGTTGTGACTATTCCAACCCTGTTGCAAGTGGGTGCTGAGGGAGGCTGATGAACACTCTACTGCTGTTTTTGATTCTTGTTTTCTTTGTCAGATGCTCCATATTAAATGCCAGGATAAGGCTAGAAATGATGCTATTCATAGTAAAACAGCCAACCACTTCTGTCACCACTGGTTCGGTTTCAGCAGTTTTCTTGGTGTGGACATGTTGTTAGGTTGGAAGACCAAATTACAAAAAACATTTACCAAAAAATGCTGCTTCATATCTGGTTATCATGAGGCCTCCAATAGCTTCGATGGCATGATAAGATTGCAAGTGATGAACATAAACTGAACCTCCATTCAGACAACCTTAAGGACCTGGCTAGTGATCAGCCAGGTTATGCTTGATCTGAAAGGAGGGTACGTCTGTGGTATTTGCCATTATGGTGATGATGACACCACATGCACTCTGTTCTGGCTGCTCAAGTGGTCTCCTTGATGAGCAAAGGATTAGAATTTATTTCTTTTTGACTTTAGGGTCTTTCTTCTTAGCTTCCTCACCATTTTGAAACCCACCCACTCCCCCTTTTCTAAAGTTTAATGTCCCAGTTCTGGCTTTGATGCAATCAACACCTTTGGAAAAGGGAATTCAATTACCGTGTGGTTGCTATTACTAAGTCGCTCAACTATAGGTCCTGGCTCTGCAACTGAACCTTTTTTGGGTGGACTTCTGTCCAGAGCAGAGCCTCACTGAAGTCAATCTTATTCTCTTTTATTCTAACAGTAGAAACTAGGGCCAATTTTAAGCTGCAGCCTGTCACTGCTTGATCTGGCCCTGCAGTCTAGAATCCACCTTCCAAAATAAAGGATAATCTTTGGGTCTCTGCTGCTATATCCCACATCTACAATCAGTGCTTTTTTTGTGACTGTACTGCCCGGTATGTAGTCAAGGCACCTCCAGTCAGAGCTAAACAACTTTTCCCCTGGAGTACCAGTACTTTTTTTTTATACAAAAAAATCACTGTCTACAATGATAGCTGCTCCACAAATTGGGGTCTCCACAGGTAAAGGGCCATATCTGGTGGATCCAACTGGAGGATCTAACTCATAATTACTTCTTGAACCAACTTGTGTGTGTGTTAGTTAAGAGAATGTCAAGTCAAGAACCATTTTTTGCTTCATACTGTTGTTTTTGCTTCACAGTCAGTTAAATCAAACTTTCTAAACAGGAGAATGAGGAATAAAGAATGAAAAATAAAGAATAGTTAGCCTTGTTTGTGCACAAGTAGCTTTGTTCATACACATATGAAGGCAAACATTAATCTGAGCAATGACCTGATCTCATCAATGTTCATAAATGGTAAACAATGGGGGGGGGGAGAGGGCATGAATATGACTGAGTACCACAGCTGTTCAAAATTGGAATGAATGTTCACAAACAGACTGTTTGCAGTGAGTGGCCAGCTGTAATAATGACTGAGCCTTGAATCCTAAATCTTGAGAGTTGCCTCAACAAAAGAGAAAAGTCACAAAATTATTGTGAAGGCTGGGAAAATAGCCTCACAGTGAAAGACTTAAAGAGCTCCGTCTGTTTAGTTTATGAAAAAGATCAAAAAGTGGCTTGATCCTGGTGTTAAGTACTTTTCTGGGGAGAAAATACCAGGTACTAAAGGACTCTTTATCCAGGCCCAGAAAGGCATAACAAGGCCCAATGTCTGGAAGCTGAAGCCAGACAAATTCCAGCTGGAAAGAAGACAATTTCTTTGAACAATGAGGGTGATTTACCACTGGAAAAAATTACCAAGGGGAGTGGTCGACTCTCCATTTCTGTTTTCAAATCAAGACTGGGTGCCTTGCTGGCAGATATGTCTTAACCAAACACAAGTTATACCTAGTCAAATGTAAATTATTAGATTAAATACAGGGGTAACTGGGCGAAAGTTAATGGCCAGTGATACACAGGAAGCCAGACTAGATGATCCAGTAGCCCCTTCTGGCCTTATCCACCATGAAAAATTAATATCTGCTTATACCGTTTTAAAGATGGGTAAATTGAAGCAGAGAATTTACACTTCAATCAAAGACCTGTAGCACCCAATCACGGGTCGAATGACTCTAGCTCACAGGGTTTGGGCAGCAGGGCTAAAAATATCAGTGCAGATGTTTGGGCTTAGGGTAGAACCAGGAGGAGGGAGGGTCTCAGAAACTAGGCTCCAGCCTGAGCCCAAATGTCTACACAGCTATTTTTAGCCCTGCAGTCCAACCTCTGAGACTTAGTGCCTGTCACACAGTACCAGGCTGAAGGGGGACAGAAGAGAGAACTCACCTTTGTTCACAGGGCCTTGAGGCCTAGTGGCAAAAGTCAGTATAGCTAGGCTATACCACCAGTATCTAAAATCTCAAGTAGTAGCACCCAATATTAGGCCATGACACCTAGGCCCTTGGGCAGTCACTGCTCCCTGTAGTGGGTACAGGAAAGGGAACCCAGGACCACCTTATTCCAGCAGGTCCCAACCCTGGGCCCTGTGGACCAAGTGGTCCCAATTTCAAATTCTGATTCTTATTTAATTAAATGCATTCCCTGGGCTGTTTCCTATCTGGGATTCCAGCTTTGGTGGTCCTCTCAGGGCAGTAACCATCTACCTCCTTCTCTGTGGTTGTCTGGGATCCCATATTGATTTTTGATGGATCGTGCCTCTTTTGTTTGGAGTGCTAGCACCTTCCTGACAGGCGCTTATAAGGTACATCCACTCTTCTCAGTCAACCCAGCCTGAACTGAGCAGCTTCCTTTTATACCCTGTCTTCAGTTAGAGCATGCTTAGAAAGGGAAAGAGGGATGGCCTCATAGTTGGGGCCTTTGCTGAGTTGACAAAACCCCGTCACAATGCTGGACAAACCCTATGTGATTTGTCCAAGATCACAAAGCAACTCATTATGGGTCTAGATCCAAAAATCTACTGAAATCAATGGAAAGATTCCATTCCTCTACTTTAACAATTCAGCAGCATACTCTGGAATCTTACCTACAGTCTTTAAAAGGAAATTTGCAGTAAACTGGACTCAGACCTGACAGGATTGTTTAATTGTTAATTCATACTGATATCCCAAAATCAAAAACAAGAGGAAATGATTTTTTTAATAAATCAAACATAAGGATCTGTGGTGTGTTAACTACACATATTTTAGTTTTTTATAATACATTTTTAGTTCAGACAGCTAAGCTGATATATACATATTTTAAAACATCCATTCATCAGAAAACGTACAAATTCCATATTGCATAATTAGATGAGATATGTACTTTTCAGTTTTTAAAAATTCTTGACTGTATTTGATCTCTGCTATTGAAACCTTGCAATATTTACAGCACATTAAAAGGCAGCAAGGTCCCTCTTCCGAATGTACTTTTCCTTTTAATGTCACAAAATGTTACCTTGTCTCCTGCCTCTTTCACTGGAATAAAGCTGTGCTTGCTTAATCAATTAATTCCACATAGCAAAAGCCACTCAGAGACATTTTCTTCAGAGGAGCTAGTCAGCCTCTTTGTTTGGAGATGACAGTTGTGCAGATTTTTGTGACAAGGGTGGTAAAAATCAAAAGGCAGACCATGGGTCTAGTCCTTTTTTTTTTTCTGCCAAGTAACCCCAATAAATTTAATGATGATATTCAGGTGTGTAAGAGTTGTTGGATCCCACTCAATATGAACATGATGCATGAGAGTAGAAATATATGAGGAATTAAATGTAAATATTCTAGATCTTAGGGCCTGATAGAAGAAGCTCATTAACTTCAATGGGGTTTGTATCAGGCCGTAAGTGAACAATTCAGAGTGAAAGAATCCTTCATTAGATGTATACTCTATGCATTATGCATGAGTACATTGTGATTTTCTTGAATATCTATTAGATATTTTGAATTGCTATTTGAAATTATTCAGCCAATTCCTGTAAAATAATTTTTAGTCTGTAAGCTGTTTGCAAGCAATTTAGGGTGAGTAGCTGTTAAAGAAGCTGATTATTTGTGATGGGGGATGAACCAGCCCCTGGCTGCCCCCCAAGAGTACATATGGGAGACAGAATTGCCCCCTGCCAGATAGTACTCTGGTGTATCTGAGGAGTCAGCCCATTGTGTCTGCTTATATAATTAGTACTATTGTCCCTTATGCATCCATCCTGGGCACAGAATGAAGTAGAGTCTTGTGAAAAAAAAGCATGAGATCATGTAGTTAAAGACCCCTCCACAGGCACAGGGAGGCTGAATTAAGATTGTACAGACGAATCTAGCATTTCCTGTTTTTCAGTTTATGGATTTTGGAAGCAAAATAACATTCTTTGAATACAGAATTTTGTTTAGAGTTTATTTAGAGTTTTGTTTGGATGTGTGTTGTATGGTTTTGTTTAGGAAAAAAGTAAAAACAAATCCCCTTTTGATTGTAGTCCTTTAAAAGTTTTAATTATCAGTCAGAAAAAACATTTTTGGTCAGTTAGTCTTTTTTTGGAAACGGCACATCAGAGCCAACTTTAGTACTTTTAGGTGGATTAGTAATATGTTTTTTTTACAACCCACCCTCACTCACTCAAGCAGTAAAGGGATCCTCTCCACTATGATCACACCACTATTCATGGAAATGGCCTGAAAATTTAATATAGCCTGGTGTTTTCTCTATTGGAGGAGCAAATCCCAACTGATCTCTCCCTCTGAATAGGAAAAAGGCAGTATATATATCTGCCTGTTTACAATGGCCATTGGTCCCTCTGGACTACATACCCCAGAATGCCCTGGGTCAGAACTGAACCAGGACTAAGGTGGTACTGGATCAGTAGTCTTCCTTAAAGGGCCCATGACACCAGGTGCAGTATGGCTCTTCAACACCCACACCAAACTTAACTAGCCTTTACAATTCCACCTTTCCCTATATCAACTTGTATCTTGTATCAAGTCAGTTTGTGCTGTGGTAGGCCCAGCTGGGCTGGAACGGTCCCCCCCCCCCTCCACGCCCACAGGATCCTGGTTAACCAGTTAAACTTAGTATTTAACTGGATAACTTTTTAAAAGGTATTTTATACCCCTAATCTGCACAAGGTCAGGATCTCTGGATTTAAATATTTCTTTTAGGTAGGCAATTTTTCAAATGTGGAAGCCTACCAGTATACAGCATGACAAAGGTCATAGACGTAGTCAGTGTCAGAGCTAGGATTAACCCTTTTCTGTCAGTCTCTTAGGTCCTGATCCAGTACTCTGGGGAGTCTAAAAGAGACTTAATACTGACTTCAATGACCAGTAAATCAGGCCATTTGACACTAGCCAATGCTGTGTCTCATTTTATTGAACTGCCCCACCTTGTGGTGAGAGATCTTTTTCATTTGGCACAACTATCACAGGTATTTGGATGGTAGAGAGCTTGTGGTACCCCTAATGCCATTAGTGGTAGGCTGTGTGGTCTTGTTCTTAACTGCTATGAACTGATCTGGAGTCTTCCTAAAAATCAAAGAACCTATGGTTGTGGATTAGACCCCAAAAGCCATCCCTAATTGGCAGTGAAAGGACTGATTTAGAAGGAATCCATGACAAGTTCCATTCCAGGTGATCTGTTTGCATCAGTTTACATTTTCAAAGCTATCTGGACACGGCTCATCCTTAATCACAACTAAAACTTATTTTTCTTTACATGTCTAGGTTCCCCCAATAAAGAGAGTCGTGGACGTGGGCTTTCCTGGCCTGCAAAGCTAGATGCGTGCAGTTCGACTCTGAAATGGGATATACAACGATTCTTTATAATTCTATAAAGCTGCACTTTATATTTATTTAGTCATAACTATTGACTTGAGTGAGTGAAATCAGATTTTAATGCTTCTTACTTTTTTTTACATGCATTGCAGAAGCAAAATAATGATGGTCTGAGAGAGAGAACTGAATCCTTTTCCTTCTTGTGCATCAGAATTGTTTAAGGATCACAGGTACACAGGATAGGATTTGGCCAGAACACCCTTTATTACTGTGGATGATGATGATGCATGAGAATGAAAGAACCCAGTTTGTCTCTCAGATTGTAAGTAGAGTTGCTGAAATCCACTGACTTCTAAAGAATTCCTTCTAACATCCGCTCTCCTTGGTCGTCACTCTTTCCCCCCACTCCATGTTCAGACGTGCCTCTTGCATGTTAACAGGGGAAGTAAAAAGCCAGAATGTGATCTGCAGCACCAGACAAACCCTGCCAAAATCATTTTATTCACTTTTTTGGGGGGAGGGGAACCCCTGTGTCATTATGGAAGAAAGCATCATCATCTATCTGGTAATGCCACTCAAAGAAGGTGAGAGAAATTGTGATGAGGGCCCCCAAAGAGCAGGCCCGGCCCCAAGAGGCCAGAGTGTTTGAGGGCTGTGGTATGTTTGTGTTGATGTCCCAGCTGGCTTCTGCCAGTCTCCCCCCACGCCACCCCATCCCCTCTGGGCCATGGCTTTAGCAGATGGAAAAGTGGTCTGAGCAGCACAGGAACTTTCTGTGGAGCTGTTCCAAGGCGGGGGAGAGCACCCTGCGCCTCTGAGAGTAGCCACCTGAGCAGCTAGCTCAGCCAGGGGCGGGAAAGGGGAACCATAGTGGGAGGGGGGGCTTTCCCTCCTTGCTCCCCTTTCCCTCTCCTCCTTCTCCAGCCAGCCCCCCCTTTTCTCTTCTCCAGCCCCCTTCCCAGCGCTCCCTTGGCTTTGCTCCCCGCCGCCTCCCTTCCTCACCCCTTCCCCCCGCCCTGTGCCCTTCTCCGTCCCCCCCCCCCCCCCCAGCTACCGGCGCGGCGCTCGGAGGGGCTGTCCCTAGAAGCAGGGGGTGGGCCCTCCCGAGGAGACCTGCCCCCCGCCTCCCGCCGCCCGCGCCTGACGCGAGGGGGCAGAGGCTGGCGCCGGCCGCCCTGGCTGGGAGCGGGAGTGTGTGCGCGCGCGAGGCGAGGCGCCTGGCGGGCGGCAGGGCGGCGGGGCCCGGGCCCGGGGCATGGAGAGCCTGCTGGAGAACCCGGTGCGCGCCGTGCTCTACCTGAAGGAGCTCACCGCCATCGTGCAGAACCAGCAGAGCCTCATCCACACCCAGCGCCAGCGCATCGACGAGCTGGAGCGGCGCCTGGACGAGCTGAGCACCGAGAACCGCAGCCTCCGCCAGCAGCAGCCGCCGCCTGCCGCCGAGCCCCCGCCGGCGGCCCCCGCGCCCGCCCCGCAGGGCCAGCAGCAGCCGGAGCCCGAGCCGCTTCAGCACCCGCAACAGCTCCCGGCGCCGCCGCTCGCGGCCAGGCAGGCTCAGCCGGGCCCCAGCGGCGGCGGCGGCAGCAGCAGCGTCCGGGCTCCCGCTCACCAGCATCCCCCGCTCCAGCCTCATCAGCACCCCGCGGAGAAGGACAGCAGGGAGCGGGGCTGCTGCACCGCCCTCCTCCAGCACAAACCGGCCCTCGGCAAAGGCGTCCTGGGCAGAAGACCAGAGTAAGTCAGGCGCCGGGGGGAAGGGACCATTGGCTCGTTCCAGGCCGAGCGGGACCCGGGCTCCCGCGCCCCCGGCTCCCTGCAAAGGAAGATGCGGGGGCGGGTGGGGGAATCCCCTCCTGCGCCGGGCGCACGGAGCCGCGAGGCGGCGGCGGCTGCTGCTGCTGCTTGCGAGGGGCATCAGCCGCCTTCCCCTCCCGCCTGGCTCGTGTCCCGCGGGTGGCTGCTGCTCGAGCGGGGCGCGCACGCCAGCCCCCCTGCTGGGGGGGGGTTGTCATCAATAAATAAGTCTCGGGTCAAAGCGGAGGCCGGGCTGGGAAGGAGGCTTTGCAAAGCCTGGGGCAGGCTCCGTGTTCATCGGGGGCGTGCGGCTGGTCTCTGACCGAGAGGGATTTTCTCGCCCGTGGGGATGCCGTAGTATATTACCTATCACAACAGTGTGGGTTTATGGACGCGGCTGCTACACAGCGACGGTATTTAGGATGCCCGGTCAGTTTTCTGTGTGCATAGCTTTTTTTCCCTCCAAAAAGCTGTCAGATCGCCAGCTTTTAAAAGGGAGAAAGTATTTTTTTGCTGGCCTTACTCATCTAACAGAAACAGCATGAATACTAATAGTGAATGCTAATTATGCTATGGATGTGTACGGATAGTATGGAAGGATTAGTAGTCCAACAGTGAAAGAGAGTAATACTAGAGAGTTACATTTTCCTGATGTATGCATCCAATAAGTCCCATCAGCTCACCCGCTTGCAGTAACAAGTGAGCTAGATATCTGCTCTGCATTTACTTAGGTGGCTTGGAAACATCAGGGTCTTTTTTGGTCAACAGCCGAGTAAGTAAAGTTAAGAGCAGTAGAAAGAGCATGTAGATTCCTTAAGTAACTATGATTTATGAGAAGTAAGGTCACATTGGTAAAAGCAGAACTGTATTTCTCATCTAGATTAACGTGTATGCCTTTCTTTCTGGTGTTGTTGAAGCAAATGAGGTCCTCCTCAGCACACTTCTGAACTGAGATTATGGAGCCCTTCTTTCCTGTGTTTGCTTTGTGTACAGAACAGCAGTTAGAAACATGAGGCAATAGCTCAGTGATTTACACTAGCTGAGGATCTGGCCATGACTGAATAAGAAGTGATGCAGAAATTACAGAGTAATTTATATTGCTCCTTACACCTACAATATACTTTCCACACCAGAAGCTCATAGAAGCTTATAATTTGCACGCTCAACCTTTCAAGCTCTCATTACTTAGATCAGTGGTGATGTTCATGGTAATAATCACTATGCTAGGTAGTAAACTGTTTCAGGACTGGGCCCTTATTCACCATGCATTGTGAAAAAGCTTTGAAAACACATAGAAGCTGATTCTGATCTCTTGTAAACTACTGTCAAGTCAGGATAAATTCAGTGGAGTTACATCCCTGTGAAACCTATGTAAGTGTGTGCAGAATCAAGCTCATTGTTTTTAAACAGTGAATCCCTGCAGTGAAGCCAATATTAGGAACATAACATTGGCAAGGTTTTCCTTCATCTGAATATAGTTTCTCACATACGTCATTAGACAGATTGACGAGTCAGTTTCAGTGTACAGTCTCTCCTCTACAAGCCTTTCATTTTTGCATTAGGGTTTGCTTGGGGGGAAAAACCTGTGAATTTCTTATTATTTCATATCAAAATGCACAAGCAGAGGAGCATTTAGGACACTGCTTATCTCTGATACATACACAGTGATTTGTGGAAAATCAGGACTGTCACCGGAGATAACACAGCAATCCCTGAAGCTCTCTTCACTTAGGAGGATTAAAATAGCCTGCTTCTGTTTCCTCCACAAACCAAAATCTGTGTATAAAAATAAATTTATGAGATTGTAAAAGATCTAAACTCCTCACTTTGACAAGTTCATTGTCTTTTATTGATTAGATACACTGGGATTCATTCTCTCTCATCTGCAAGTGCTAGAGGGAAATCAAAGAGAACAAAATCTAATCTAAAAGCAACTTGAATGTGAAGGATCTTTCACCTCCTTTTGACAGTGTGCTTAATATTCACTAAGATCCAATCAACCAACTTCAGAGTTGCATTTGGGGTTTTATGCAATAATAGAGGAAATTTGATCCAGAAGACAGGGTGTGTGGAGAGGATCTTTATATAGTGAAGATTTTTTCACCTCCTTTTTTCCTCCCCCCCCCCCCCCCCCCCGGCATGCTCCCACTCATGGTATTGCCATATTAGAAACACTTAAAATCCAATATTCCCTCTTCCTCCCTCTGTCTTTCTGACCAGGACTGTAAGAACTGAATAATAATTAGGAAAGAAAATGGCCACTCTAAATGGAACATAAATAAGATCTTGTAGGAATGTTATGGATGGAAGGAGAGCTTAAAGGGATTTCAAAGAAGTACCAGGTCTGTTATTGCCTAGCAATGGAACTTCATCAGTCTGGCACAAAACTGAAGGCCCAGAGAGCTTGTTTAAATACATTTGCGATGCTCCCTCCCACTCCAGACACAACTCATAAGTCTCTCTTAATTTGGGTCAGGTTGAGATCCTTGAGACCCAGCTCAGTAATAAACCTTGAATGAAAGTGAACAGGTAAGCTTTTAGACACGTGTCTGTCCATCCTGCCCTCCATCAATCTGCAGGAAAACATAGACTTTGTTTTTAACAAATTTTGGATCATTCATTTTTATCATTTTTCTTCTCAGCAGTAAAAAAAAAAAAATCTACATTTTAAATTGAAAAAAATTGGGTTGCTCCAAACCCTTCTTTGGAAAGGGGGAAAATTCATCAGGTATGCAGAGGATAGTTAATTGCTGCTGCATGTCAGTGAGGATGGCAATGCAGAGCTCACCTATGAAAGGACATAGGGGAAAATATTTACATAGGTATTTCTCAGCAGGAATTAGTCTGATTATTATTCTGTGGCATTCCTTTCTATCTAGGGTTCTATTGCATAAGTGCCTCAATTACCGCTTTAGAAACAAAAAAATAAGGTCAGTCATTCTGGAATGTGTTGCCGCAGAAATACACATTCCCAAATAGCATGCCTTAGATCATCTTTATTAGGCATCCTCTTGTCTTAAGAGACCATTTTAAAGTATCCCCAAATGTACTGGGTATAATTCTCCCTCCCTATCTTTATCTGAAGAATACCCATGATTGCTAGTCCCTTGATATGCTTCATCGTATGTAACAGAATTACAAAAGATTATTTTGGCCTCTTGAGTCTAAATGGGCCACATCCTGCATACCTTACACAAGGAAAATTCCCTCAGAGGGAGCTGTGGCTGAGAAAGGATGCCGTTTGGTCCTATATATATAGGTGGCAAAGTCCTCTGTAGTAGAGAGAATAATAATAATAAATTATGATACAAATACATTGAACATCTGTAGACCCTCCATCCGTAGATCTCAGTTAAGTTTACAAACATTAATCAGAAGCAGAGATTATTATCCCCGTTTTACTTATGGTGGAGAAGAGACTCAGAAACATTAAGTGATTTATCCAGCATCATAGACAACGCCTGTGACATGGTCCAGAACCGAACCCAGTTCTCAGCTCTGTGTTTGGACCACAAGGCCATCCCCCTGCAAGAAGGATCTAGTGGTATAAGTTTTATAAAACCACATTTTCAAGTGGTTTATAAACTATTTGGACTTGCACTGGGCTGACACCAGTTTTATTTTATTTTTTGTTTGTGTGTATCAGATGGGTAGTTTTATCTTACTCTGTGCTGAAGAAAGTATGATTTCCATCCACTTAGTCTTTGCTATGAACTGAGGCTATTTGCTATATTTTGTGTTTAATTTAAAAAGACTAATTATATAACATTAAAATGAAACTATTGCATATGCAGAAGTGCTGCTTTCCATATTTTTTTCTTTTTAACTATGCATTGATGTTCTATTGTATGGATTATCTCCAGGATAAAGGCGTTAGACAAAATCCCACTGATTTCAATTAATTACTGTACATATTGTGGGTTTACTATTACCATTAACATGCTTTGACATATTTGTGCATTGCACTAGTAAAATAGTAAAACTATTGCAACAATCCTGCAGGATTATTACAATATTTTTATTATTCCTTGCACACCTCAAATCCTCACGGATTTCATTTTGGGTACACAAAAATAAACTGTCTCGTGGCTTGACTACATTGGGATTTGAGCCATTATTTTAGCTGCACTGGTACTGCCCCAAAGCAAGCCTTATGGTAGATGTGGAAGAAGTGACTTGCAGCATTGTGGCTTGCCCTTGTATCAAATGGCAGAGATTTGCATCTGCACAGCTACATTGATAGCTAAAGCACCGACAAATCCCAGACAAAGGGATACAAATTAATGACTAGTAACAATACCATGAGAAATACCAGCTAGAGGGACAAAGAGACCATGTCCAGGAACAATACCATATGAAATCATAGGTACAAGAACAGAGTTTGAATGCCTAGTAATGATGCCATGAGCAATCACAGCGACAGAGACTGCATCTGAATTTGTGGAATTAATACCATACAAAACTTTTGCAAGAGGCTGGAAAAAAATACCAGTGGTAAGCCTGGGCATTAGTGCTTTAGGAGTGCTAGCATGTGAAAGAGTATCCGTGACTACTAATGAAATCACAGGGCTCCGATCTACACTATGGAGTTATTTCAAAATAACAAGCAGAGTGTCCTCACTACCAAGTCAATTCTTTTGAAATAACAGGCTGGTTATTTTGAAGTAATAACTCCTGCTTTCCACGAGGAATAACACTTACTTTGAAATAGTTATTTTGAAATAGTGGTAGTGTGGCTGCTCCACTGCTGCTATTTCGAAATAACTACTCCCCAGAGTCAGTCAAAGTAACTACTGTCCAGTGCTTCCTGGGGCTCTAAGTTGAGGTAGCGCGTCCACATTAATGGAGCCTTTCTCGGACTAATTGTGAGGCTTCCCTATTATGAGGACATGCTATTTCAAAATAGTTATTTCAGGAGTTATTATTTCAAAATAAATTATTTTAAAATAATTTCCTAGTGTAGACGTGCCCAGGAAGAGCTAGCCAGGGGAACAGGAATATGTCTATACTGTAGTTAAATACTTGTGGCTGCCCTGTGCCAGCTAACACAACCTTGCAGGACTCAGGCTAAGGCTTTATTTAATTGCAGGGTAGACACGGTGGCTGAAGCTGCTGCCTGAGCTCTGGGACCCTCCCTCCTCATAAGGTCTGAAAGTCTGAGCCAGCCCACTCCCAAATGGCTACCCCACAATTAAACAGCCCCTAGCCGGAGAATTATGAACCAGAGTCAATTGGCATGGGTCAGCCATAGGTTTTTAATTGTTGTGTAGACATACCCAGGGAAGCAATGGCAAGTAATGACTCTATATAAAATCCTGGCCATGGAGACAGGCCGTCAGTGCCTAGGAATGATGGCAAAGCAAATGCCAATAAGAAGGACAATGATGTGCTGACCTATGGACAGGAGAGGCCATGCGCAAGGTACAGTACACACCAGGTGACTTCCAGTGGTCAAATGAACAGGACAAGGGATGCAGACATGCTTCTTCTACCTTGGTTTGTATTTCACTCTGCTGCATGTTTTGTTACAGTCAGTTGGATGCTCTCTGATTACTTGGATTGTATGTTCAGAGCATTTCTAAATCTCATTGAACATGTTTTTATAACCTAAGAGATACAGAGTTTATGGATGCATATGAGATGGTATTTACATTATACAAAAATTATGTGTTCACATGCACTGTATTCATAGTTATGTGAGGTATGGGTCAGAGTTAGTCAGAGACCAGAAATGTACTCCTAGACGGGCAGCATGCCAGGCCATGCGACTATCGTCTATGAAGAGTTGCTCTTTTATTAATTTCAGTTTCTCACTAGTGGTTAAAAAATATGCACACACATGCGTATCAGGTTCCAATGACACTTTCCCTATCCAGATCCTGCTCCTTTGACTGTCTTTGCCTGCCATGAAATCTTATTACAAGACAGAATCTGAAAAGAGCTCAGCTGTCTATCTTAATTTTTCTGCTTCTTGTTTAGTTTGCTTCCTATGTTTTTTTTATTTGTCTCTCTGTTTTGGCTGTTGTTTTCTTCATGTCTCCTTAGCAGTGTTGCTCTTTCTGTCTTTGCTTCTGAGTCCACCTATGGTTTATTTTGCTCTCTCTGTTTGTGGTAAGAACCCTTCTTTGATTTCCCCCTTGAGAAAAACACTATAAAAAGCTAGAAATGTATTTTGTGCAACAGATGGAAAAACATTTATTTTTTAAATAAAATTACCAGTAGCCTATGAGCTACAGCTGTAGAAGAATATGAAAAACAAATAAGCAAAAGGGGAAGGAATCAAGTCAGATTCAAATGAGCTTGAAATGTGGCTTTTTCACTTCCAAACTCTTTCATGTGTGAACTGTGGAAAATATGTATTTCTCCTCCCAGAAAATCTGTATCCTAACACAAGCTAAGTTAGTAGCATTTTAGTGTTTCCTCTAGCTGTGCTTTTGTTGTTGTGCTCAGTGAAACCCTGGATAAGAGGAAGAATAAGTGAATTTTGCCTTTATACTGCTGTGTGGCTCAGTTTGGTAGGCAATGGAATCATCAGTAGGACAGCTTTCCTCAAACTGGAGGTCCTGAATTAAAAAAGAGGTCAAAGGAGGGTCACAGTATTGCCATCCATATTTCTACACTGACTTCAGAGCGCAGGACAGAAGTAAGGGTGGCACGGTATGGGGGTCATCACAGGCTGAAATATTTTCTAAGGGGGCTCCAACGTAAAATGTTTGAGAACTTCTGAGCTAGGGTACTGGTCTTGGAAACAAGAGATCTCACTTTATTCCCTGTTCTGCTAATGACCTACTTTGGACAAATCACTTCATCTATTTATGGGTATAATTATACTTATTTTTCTGCAGTAAAGCACTGGCATACCTAGAGATGAAAAACACTAGGGAAGAGCTAAGTATTCTTAAAAGCTCCAGTAAAGGAAGCAGCATACATTTATTGTCATTAATTAGTAAGGTAATTGTGTGTGTGTTTGAGTGAATATGCATACATGTATGCACGAAAATGTGCTTGGATGTACATTAGTGTTCACTTATGACTAAGATCCAAGTGACACAGCATTTTGTTTCTATTTTTATACACAGAAAAGCAGCTCCACAGCTGGTATAAAATGTTACAGCTGCATGGACTTGCATGGAACTATGCCAGTTTACCCCAGCTTAGGATCTTCCCCAGATTGTGTTAATGCATGTTTGTGTGCATGCGCACACATACACACAAACATACACATGCGCTGGTTTAAATGGCATTTTCTCTTGGATGCTGACAGTAGCAATAGATAAAAATGCATCATACAAATAACAGTGAACAATGAAAAAGACTTTAAGCCACATTGTGATTCTTCATGTAATAGGTCTGTAACTTTTTATGGTATAATAATTTAGGGCTTTAGGAAATTTGTTTCTATAGGGTCATAAAGACGTATTTTTGTACATTTGGTAATACCTTTATGTTCTTTACCAAGTGCATGTGAACCATCATGCTGATGTATGTTCAGGAACGATTGTTATAGCTTTTGCTGGAAGCAAAAGCTAAGATTATGTTAATTGCTTACTCCTGTTTTCACATGCTCTTAAGTTATAGCTTTCTTAGTTGAGTCTGAAACATTCCATGATTGGTCTCAAATGACAGGAGTATGAAAGTTTGAGGGGGAAAATAACTCTTTAGCTGATTGTGAGTAGAAAAAGTGAAAACACCCACTATCCTGTCCCAATTTGCTAGTTGAGGAAAAAAAGTAGATGTTTTTGTTGTACTTGCTCATAAGTAACTCACATGGTTGAATAACACCCCCAGTCTGAAGACCTGTCATGGGGATGGTTCCCTGTGAGGATAGTCTCCTAGCCATGCCTTGAAAACAGCAATCTATAAACAGTTGGAAAATTGCTAAGTAGGCATCAAAGGAAGAATTGAACATCCAAATAGAGCCCCTTCTTGTCCTATGGCTTCACATTGGAGGCTGGGGGAGCATATCTTCTCTTGTGGACTGCAGATGTAGCAGGCGGATTGGCTGTGGCTAATAATCTTCATGAGGGAGATTATAAATACATCTCATTGAAGCAGAACAAAAAACTGCTTTACTTTTAAAGATAGAAGAAAATAGTAGGAATGAAAACACTGTATATTTTAGGTTCTCTTGCCATAATTAGGGTCTTGACTCATTTCAGGTTTTAAAAAAAAATTCTAAGCTTTTCCTTGGAAAAGATAGAGGCAGCAGTGAGAGGGGGTGGACTGCGGCACCATGGACATGGTGCTGGAGGGAACCAGCTTTTAAGCTAGCTCCCCCTAGCACTAGCTCCTGCTTCCCCACCCTTGCTGCCTCTGATACAGAGGCAGCAAGCGGGGGGAGGGGCGACTGCAAGTAGTTGACTCGACTACCCAATAAGCATAGGCTTATCAGATAGTCAATTAGTCAACTACTCCTTTACATCCCTGGTCCATGTTCAGTCCATTAGCAGGTACATCTTCAAGATGGCTCACACTACCTTACTCAAATGGAATAGTCCTGATGGTAGCTACTCAGATGAGCCTCATGGGTAAATGTGGGTGTGGTCGTGGGAGACAAGTGGAATCCTTTCCCATTATATTACTTTTCACCTTGGAAAAGAGATGTCTTCATCAGTGATTTAGATATTGGCACATTATTAAGTTTGCAGATGATACCAAGCTGAGAAGGGTTGCTACTGCTTTGGAGGATAGGGTCATAATTCAAAATGATCTGCACAAACTGGAGAAATGGTCTGAGGTAAATAGGATGATGTTTAATAAGAACAAATGCAAAGTCCTCCACTTAGGAAGGACCAATCTGTTTCACATATACAGAATGGGAAGCGACTGTCTAGGAAGGAGTACAGCAGAAAGGGATATAGGGGTCATAGTGGACCACAAACTAAATATGAGTCAACAGTGTGACGCTATTGCTAAAAAAAGTAAACATGATTCTGGGATGCATTAACAGGAGTGTTGTGAGCAAGAAGTCATTCTTCTGCTCTACTCTGCGCTGATTAGGCCTCAATTGGAGTATTGTGTCCAGTTCTGGACACTACATTTGAAGAAAGATGTGGAGAGATTGGAGAAAGTCCCAGAGAAGAGCAACTAGAATGATTAAAGATCTAGAGAACATAAGCTATGAGGGAAGACTGAAAGAATTGGGCTTGTTTAGTTTGGAAAGGAGAAGACTGAGAGGGAACATGTAGAGGTTTTCAGGTATTTAAAAGGGTGTAACAAGGAGGAGGGAGACAAATTGTTCTCCTTGGCCTCTGAGGATAGGACAAGAAGCAATGGGCTTAAACTGCAGCAAGGAGGTTTAGGTTGGACATTAGGAAAAACTTCCTAACTATCAGGGTGGTTAAACACTGGAATCAATTGCCTAGGGAGGTTGTAGAATCTCCATCTCTGAAAATATTTAAGAGCAAGTTAGATAGACATCTATCAGGTATGGTATAGACGGTGCTTTTTCCTGCTGTGAGGGCAGGGGACTATACTTAATGACCTCTCGAGGTCCTTTCCAGTTCTAGTGTTCTATGATTCTAAGTGGGGATATGATTGAGGTCTATACAATCATGACAGGTGTGAGGAAAATAAATCAGGAAGTGTTATTTACTCCTTTTTATAACATGAGAAGAAGGGGTCACCCAATGAAACTAATAGGTAGTAGGTTTAAAACAAACAAAAGAAAATACTTCTTCACACAATGCATAGTCAGCCTGTGGAACTCCTTGCCAGAGGATGTTGTGAAAGCCAAGGCTAGAAATGGGTTCAAATAAGAACTAGAAAAGTTCATGGAGTGTAGGTCTTTCAGTGGCTTTTTGCCAGAATAGGCAGGGATGCAATACCATGCTCTGAAGTGTCTGTAGCCTTCCTTTTCCAGAAGCTGGGAATAGGCAATGGGTTGATCATTTGATGATTACCTCTTCTGTTCATTCTCTCTGAAGCACTTGGCATTTGCAACTATCAGAAGATAGGATATTGGGATAGATGGACCATTTTTCTGACCCAGTATGACCGTTCTGTGTACATTTATTCAAATATAGCACCTGTCTCTATTTTTTTTTCAGATTTCTCCTTCTTTCCTGTAATTATTGAACCAACCTGGTCTCTTCTATCACTTACATTCTCTTCACAGGAGACTGCTTCTGTTCTACTGGATTGCCATATTAAATGATGCAGCCCTATAGAAAGTTCAACTGCTTCTCAAAATGTTCTTGGCTTCCATTGCTTGATTTTTAATTTGCAAATCCCTTTCCAGCTGGACATCAATAACTTGCCTATGTCCCTTTTCTTCTTAGTGGTGGAGTTTCTGGATTTCTTTCTAAGTGTCCATTTTGGTATCCAAATATGCCAGATATCTAACCTTTCTTTAAGCTAGCAAAGGACCTGAGTAATTTCCATTATTGTCTTTTCCCTTTCTTGCATTGTACTCAGTCCATATTCACAGCCGTCCCCAGCCCACATACTAAAGGCTTGTCCAAGGAGCCTTGTCTACCCTAAGGGGCTTTGCATTAATGTGACTACTCCAATGCAACTCCCTAGTGTAGACATACTGCATTGGAGAGTTGCGTCTATCTGCCCAATAGATTTTAAGAGCAAGATTCTGATTTCACTACAGTGTAAATCTGGAATGACTTTAGTGAAGTTACTCCAGATTTGTATAGGTGTTTCTGAGCTCAGACTGTGGCCTGGTGTTCTTTCTGGAACTAAAATCTGCAGCAGCATCAGAACAAGTCAATTCAAGTTGTTGCTAATTTACCAACCTCTACATCTTCTCACTCGGTCACTTAAGCTGTCAGGATCAATTGTTTTCAAGATTCTCCAGAGAATTCTTCTTTGTTACTCAAGTAGGAATGGTTTGATCTCTCCCTCTGAGCCTCCTATGTAGCTGCATTGTCATCTGCTGCTGGCCCTTCATTTCCACACGATAGGAGCTCTTTGTATTAGGGATGTGACTGTGTATCTGTGTACATGGTAAACCAATGAGCCTAGGCTCAGGGTTAGATGCAGCCTCCTCCCCCCACCACTCTGCTTCTGTATCAGGGGCAGTGGTGGGGGAGGAGGGGGAGGGAGGTGGGAGCCAGTGTGTGTGTGGAGCCAGCTTTTAAGCTGGCTCTCTGCATATTCTGGCTCCCACGGAACCTCCTGCCTCCCCCCCCTGCAGTGCTGCTGCCTCCCACAGAAGCAGCAGTGCAAGTCGGGGAGGTGGGAGCTGATGCTCGGGGGGAACTGGCTTTTAACTGGCTCCCTGTGTGTGGTGATTCCCATGGAGCTGACTCTCCCCCATGCTGCTGCCTCCCACAGAAGAAGCAGTGTGGGGCAGCGGAGGACAGGTGGGAGCCGGTGCTCATGGGGAGCCAGCTTAAAAGTTCTCCCATAGAGCTTCCTGCCTTCCGTGCTGCTGCCTCTGATACAGTCGGCTCCCTGTGAGCACCCGCTTCTGCCTGCCCCCCATGGGTAAAAGTGTAGCTGCTGAAAAATTTCAGCAGTTACACATTCACAAAGATAAACACATTTTAACATTCGTACTTTGTACAAGATAGACATAGAGAAATCTGCCATATCACACTTGACTTTGGAAATATTCCCACCTTTCTATCCCTAGTTGTCTTGGCTTCTACATTGCAGGAAGCTCAGGATTCCTGGTTCTTTCCTACATTATTTGTATTGTTTGCATTAGTATTATTTGCATTGTGGTAGCACCTAGGAGCCTCAGTCATGGATCAGCATCTGTTGTGCTAGGAACTGGAAATGAATTGACGCAGCATTCTACTAATCTAATGTATCAATCACATACACATGTTTGAACAGGGATGTGTAAAAAATCATTAGGACAAGGATCATCTTTTTGCTACATACATGTACAGTGCCTAACACACTATCTGTGGTGATCACAAACTGCAGCTTGTGACTCATCAGCATCACACAGGAACCCACCTGCAAAATATGCATGTTCCATCCAGATAGCATTCCCATACCTGCTTTTCTTAAAAATATCTTGTATTCTGGGGATGCACTAGTAGCCTTCAATAGTTTTTGAATAGCCACCACGCAGCGATGCAGCTTTTAAGCCCTCTCACCATGGATACTCCGAGCTAACTGGATATCCTGGGCATGATGGTGACTCGCTTAGCATGAATGGCGCACAGGTTGGTGTCTTCAATTAGATAGATGGCCCCCATTTGTACCCTCCTGCATAACAACCACCTTCTGCATTCTTGTCCCTGCCCAGCCTCCCAGTTGAGTTTACTATGTTGGTTTCTTGAATGGCTTCTCCCCCAGACAGAAAGAGAAGTAATTATGGCAGGTGCAGGGGTTGGGTGAGAGGGAAGTGGTGGATGAGAATTATGGGGCATACAGAATCTGTGGCATGGGGAAAGAGAGAATCGGGGTCTTTACTTAGGGACTGTGAGGCCATGGTTTAACAGTCCCTGACCTCTGTGGATGGCCTTGCTGGGTACTCTGTGGGCCTGGTGGCCAACTTATGATCCGTCACTCCCAGTGGTCCATGGGCTCTCTCAGCCAGATGCAGGGTGAGGAAGGTAGGGGGACCCAAGCTGACCCTCTCCGTCAGCTCCCAGTCCAGGGATCAAGGTGGAAAGAATGAGCAGTGTCTCAGTCCCCTCTTGCTCACAGACCAGACCAGCCTCTCTTGTGCTACTTCTGACCTCCCTGCTTACTCTTCAGTTTGGTTCATGGTTGCAGCTTTCTGCTCTCCATAGCAGAGAACTCCCAATCAGCCTCAGCAGTTTAAGTAGGCAAAGGGTGTCTTTCTGGCTCGCTTCTCTGGGTCCAGTTATCATCCCTTGTCAGGAAGCAGAGAAGTACAAAGGATCAGATCCCTATCCTCCCAGTTTAGTCTTATCCCAGTCCAGACCCTTCTCCAATGGATCGCTCTATCCCAGAAGCTGCAAACTGACTTCTTCCCAGCAGACTGCCTCTATTTCACTCTTCCTGCTTGCCTGGCCGAGTCCCCTTTTAAGCAGGTTTTCCATTTGGAACATCCTCTGTAGCTTGTGAGGGGCAGTGACTTCTTGGCCCAGTATCACTCCATCACTCCCTTAGCTTTAGCGTGGTGTCTGTAAATCCCATCATAGGGACAGAAACAGACACAGGCCCTGCATGGAGTAGGGGGAATAGAATAGGGAGCTGTGTTATATGAGGAGAACTGGGGACATACAGAGCCACTTCCAAGTAGAGGACAGGGGGGAGGAGGAGAATGCCTGGGTGTAGTATGGTAGAATGAGGAACTGCACTGTGGGGGTACATACATAGCTTGTCATGTGGCAGAGGGCAGAATGGAGGGGTACATATTGCTCCTTGGAATGGGTGAGCTGGGGGACATACAGAGCCCCAGGCATGAGGGAGGAAAGGGGTTTCATGGAGTCTCCAGAATAGAGGGACATGGGGAATAACACACAGGGAGCCTATGGGAGGTAATGGAGGGATGCTCGCAGCCCGGGGTGTGTGCAGGGAGTTTGGCCTATAGAGGCAATGGAGTATGCAGCCTTTTAGTCCATTTACATTTGTAACCTTCACAGTACATTCATGTAGTTGCTGGATTTTTCTTATTTTTTTTAATTTAATTTAGTTTTACAGGATTTCTTGGATACCCACATCTGTGACAAGCTAGATAATTAACAATACAAGTATAACATTACCCTTAGCTACTCCCACTCTCCAAAAAATGCCTAGATAAGGGAGGAGCACACTAGTACATAGCCTGGTGTATTTCAGTAGATCATACCACCTCAGGCTGGGAACTTGTCAGCTCTCATAAACTAATCCATTGTGGCTTGGTTAGACTATGTCCAGGAGCCTAACCCTAACCCAGAGTGCTGGAGGAGTGATAATTCTGAAATGGGCATTCCTTTCTGAATCAGTATTGAACCACTGACCCAGCATGGTGTTAGGGACAGCATTTTTAGATGATGTTTTTCAAATCTGCTATATTTGAGAGAGCCTGTCTGTGTGTCTCTCTGCTCATCCGTCTGTCTGTTCAAGAACTCCATGTAAGCAGTAAGAGCTAGGACCATTAAATTCGATATACAGCTTCTCCTTTTATCAGCACATAAAGCAAAGTAAGGGTTTGGTTGTGCTAGGAAAATGGGATGTGCCTGGAATGGAATTGCTTCTCATACAACCAAACAGAAAAGAAACAGAATCACCAGGCAGGTGAAAGGGGCTGGCTGGGGATACCCTCCCCCCCCCCCATCTGGGACTGCCCCAACCCTGAGCCTTCTACCCCTCATGTGCCATTTGGGGAGGGGGCTGAAGTCCCCCCAATTCATATGGGAACTTTGCTGGCTGCTCTCCTTTGTCAAGGAGCGAGGGGAAACTGCAGTTTGCTGCATTCCTCACTCTGGTTGGGGAGTGCGGGAGAGGGGGAGCAAACAAACCTGGACCTGTCCCAGCTGGGGGACATGCATCACTCCCCTGTCTGTACTTGCGGGAGCTGCAATGGCCATGGAGAGGCACTTCTCACCTGGTCCTAGCTGCTGCAAGAGAGGGCTGGGATAGTCCTCTGTCCCCGGTGCAACTATCATACAGAGCCGCTCATTCCTTGCACTACCCCAGAGCAATGATTTCAATGAAGTATATACATTTTCATTTTATTTTCCAGAAAACAAAAATCAACTGAGTTAAGGACCTGAGCAACACTGGGTAAATCTTCCAATGTGATATAAAATAGAGACAGGGCAGGGTTGTTAGCCCTGGTGCCCTGTTCAGATTCCAGTAAGGGTAGGCACAGTTAGCCTACTCGAATTACGTTTCCCTTATAGTTCAAACTTATTCTAATGAGTCTCATTCTTCACCATTTTGTTCCTGGTAAAGTCATTTAAATTTGTGTGAATTGAATGCAAAATGGATGTGAAATGCTATTAAGATAGCAGAAAAGCACTTTCCACCATCTTTGCACAGGGCTATACGACTAAACAAGGCACAAGGTAGTGAAGAATCAGGCCATGTTTGTCACTTCCTGTCTTAAATTGTAACATTGCTGTGGATTGTTACCCAGCTGTCATGTTTCATACTCAAGGTGGCAGTATATGCATTGTGTTATATTTTATACTGTGCTTTGGGATCCTTCAGGACTAAAATCATTAGATAAATTCAGACATTAGAAATAAGGTATAAAGTATAACAGTGAAGGTAATTAACCACTGGAACAATTTACAAAAGGCATGGCAGATTTGACATCACTGGCAATTTTGAAATCAAGTTTGGATGCTTTTTTGAAAGATACACCGTAGGAGTCATTTTTGGGAAGTTCCATGGCCTGTGTTAACTAGAGTATCACAATGGTCCCTTGTGGCCTTGAAGTCTGTGAATCAATTAGTGTGCACATGTACTCATGTTTAAATATTCTGCCAGGTATGAGTAGATCTGCTCCAGCATCTCTCAGCATGATAAGGTCCATGAGATGAAAGACCTAGAGGAGGAGAACACACACACATACACACACACACTTCAAATGTTCTGTGATTCATTTCTATAGTATGAAGAATATGGGACCAAGTTCTGAAGTCTTTGACTTATTCTCTGAGTGGACTGAAGTTAGTAGGATATTTGCCTAAATAAGGATGTTAGAACTTGGCTCAAAGGTCACAATATCAGCTCATGATTGATCATTTCTGACATTAATCAGCTACAATAAAGAAAAGGATTAGTGAGGAGTGGATGTAAATTAGGGTATAAAAGAAGCATACTTTTGGGTATTGTTGAGGGGCGGGCTTTCCTCGTGCGGATTCCCGTGGTCAAACTCCCCCATGGGTCCACTTATCAGGGTCTGTATGGCCCAATGGCTGGAGTCTAAGTCCCAGATCTCCCTCTTTTGGGTCCCTATAGCGTTCCCCCCCCCCCCAGCCCCAATCAGGGTCATTATGGTCCTGAGGCCCAGTCTGAGTAGCACTCCCTTCTGTTGGAGTAAATATAGCTTTGGGGGCCTAATCTTTTGATATATTCCCCTCTGTCAGGATAAAGACAGCTTTGGGGCCTAGTCCTTGCAGTACTCCCTTCTGTTGGGGGTAAATATGGCCCTGAGGCCTAATCCTTGCAACGCTCCCCTCTACTGAGGTAAATACAGCTCTGAGGCCCAGTCCACAGGCTCCAGGGACTACTGCTGCCTAGGAGCAATGCAGAGGGAGGGGTAGGGGGATCCAGGTCCTCCCACTCCACCACGTCCCATCCCAGGGCCCTTTGGGCAGTGGCTCAGTCCATTGCTTGCTATGGGGGGGTTCCCTCCCCACAATATGCTGAGCACTCGGGGTTGCAATTCCCCACCCTGGGTAACTTCCTACCACCCCACGTGTCTCTCCGCTGCCACATCTGCAGACTGTCTCTGGGGCCGTGGATGCTGCTGGGGATGCATTGGCTCTGGAGCTCACTCAGCAGGTCCTTCCCCTTTGGCAGTCAGCCCTGAGTGAGCGGTCTCAGGGCCTTTTATACTCAAGCTCACTTGTGAGCATGCCCGACAAGGCCACGGGGGAGGGGCTCTTTCAACCAATTGGGCCCAGCCCATAGCTTGTTCTACAGTGCCAGGCTGAGGTGCCCCGTCACAGGTACTTAAATCTATGAATGCATGTGATACATATAGAATAGTAATAGAAATGTAGCCGTGTTAGTCTGGTGAAGCTGAAGCAAAATACAGGACTATGTAGCACTTTAAAGACTAACAAGATGGTTTATTAGATGATGAGCTTTCGTGGGCCAGACCCACTTCCTCAGATCAAATAGTGAAAGAAAATAGTCACAACCATATATACCAAAGGATACAATTAAAAAAAACGAACACATATGAAAAGGACAAATCACATTTCAGAACAGAAGGAGGATGTGGGGGGGGGGGGGGGAGAGAAGGAAGGAAGGTAAGTGTCTGTGAGCCAATGGTATTAGAGGTGATAATTGGGGAAGCTATCTCGGTAATGGGTAAGGTAGTTGGGTTCTTTGTTCAATCCCCCTCGGAGAGTGTCGAATTTTAACATGAATGACAGTTCAGAGGATTCCCTTTCAAGTGCAGATGTAAAAGGTCTTTGTAGCAGAATGCAGGTGGTTAAGTCGTTGAGACAGTGTCCTTTCTGGTTGAAATGGCAAGAAATAGTTTTTTCTTTGTGATCTTGTCTGATATCTGTTTTGTGGGCATTAATCCTTTGGCAAAGTGTCTGAGACGTTTGTCCAATGTACATAGCAGACGGACACTTTCGGCACATGATAGCATAAATTATATTTCTGGATGTGCAGGAATATGTGTTCTTGATGTTATAACTCATGTTCAGCATAATAATGATGGCCTAATTTGTTACCTATTGATAGTGAGCCAAGAGGTGATCACAGGGGACAGTGGGTAGCAGGAGGGGAGTATCTTAAAACCACATCAGTTCTGTTTCTATCTGGCCTGACTGGAGATAGACTGGCTAGAGCATGTCGTACACGGAAATAATTTTTTTTGCACGAGTAAAAGGGAAAGTCTCCCATAGGGTTAGACACTGTGAGTGAGTTCCAGAAGCAGAAAATAATTATCACATCTGAGCACGTGAAAAAGCTGACAGTCCGCATTCTCCAATAGCCACAGCCTGATGGGCTTCAATACCTCCCTGCCACAGGGATTCACCCAAAATCAAATGCAAAGCCCTGAAGTGGATGGCTGCGTCCATCCCCTCCCCAATCTGGTACAGGCATGCCAGTGCGTGCAGCATTGAATCATGCACACAATATCAAAGACTTGGACTGTCGCATCCTTCCTTGCCTTAGCCAAGGAGAGATCGTGCGTGACTGATATGCATGGCTTAACGGATTCTGGATTGCGGTTTGCATTTCCAGTAATAAGTAGAACATGCAACCCACTACCCCTCCTGTTTGTGATATAGCATTGATGCACTGACACATTTTATTAGCTTAGTCTGATTAGCAGTGAGTTGTTATTAACCCCTTGGGCAGGAGCTCTTATTATAATTATCTATTCTCATAGGGCTCTTCATTAAGTGCCAGGAGCATGGGTAGGTCCCATGGCTCTTATATAAACCTGTGCCATGCTCTCTCTCTCACACACACGCTGGGGAGAGGGTTGTGTTACAGCATTCCTTTGCAACTTTAATTAATTAAAAGCCTTTTCACACAGACAGGGGTTCATTCAGTGGGGAATTCCTTTCCCTAACGTGGTCTCAGTAGTAGCAAAGGTGGTTAGAAAGAGCTCTAGAATGGGAGCAAGGAGCCATTTTTATATTCACTTTGAGCTGTAAACTGTGTGTTGGATTTTGTTAGGGTCTTTTTTTTTTCTTTTTCTCAGCATTGATCCTGTGAAATACTGTGCATAGCCTCAACTCTCCCATCGCAGAAGGAAGTCTCACAGGTTCATTAGCTAGTGTCATTAAAGCTTTTGGTCATTTGCTATTGTTTTGGAATCTCTTGCGTGAACAATAGCTTTAGAAACAACTGGAATTTCTGGTGGCATATGACAAACAACAGAAAGGGGACAATTTCCCAAGATAGCTCTATTCTTAGTTTATCCTATGTTTAAAAAGGCGCTGGTACAAATCAGGAAGCTTGTAGCCATTCCAGATACAGAGGTAGTTACAGAGACTGTTCAGAGTTATAAGCTAAACCCTGTGCTGCCCACAATGTCATAGTGGCAGATAGGGTTGCCAGATGGTTTAACCAAAAATACTGAACACCCCCCTCCCAAAAAAAAACACCGGGAAAAAAGTTCTGTTGAGAAAAAAAAGGGGGGGAAGATCAAAGTTGTTGAGCAAAAAAAAAGAAAAAAAGGACCCCGAGAGTTGTTAAACAAAAAAAAACCCAAAAAACAGCATGACCCCTTTTAGAAATGCTTTTGAGGCTTTTTTGCCCTGACAGGATGTCGCAGCCATTTTGTCTTCCTGCACCAGCCAGATAGCTCCCCTGCGGAACCAGGTAAGCACTCGGGATTTTCACCTCCTGGCTGGGAAAAAAATCAGAAAATAGTGGACATTTTAGGTGTCCGGTATTTTCTGAATTTTTTACCAGACAGGAGGCGAAAATACTGGACTGTCTGGGTCAATGCCGGACACCTGGCAACCCTAGTGGCAGAAGTAAGTATGGTGACAGTACCACATACAATATCCTGGCTCTGTTATGCGGCAAGTACACTATAATTTGGGACACTGTATTAATCTGATATATAAAGGAGAATGTTTGTATGTTTGTGCTCTAATAACTTGGACACTATAAGACCTACCGCAGCCAAACTTTCCATGGGATAACCTTTCCTCCAGGAGACTGTTTTAAGGTACTTTTGGACTTGATTGGGCCTGATTGCAACCTGTAAAAATAAAAAATAACCTGCTGCGCTGCGCTGCAGGGGCAGCCCCGCCCACCTTAGGTCACGTGCCCACCGCCTGTGGCCCCCAGCCCCATCCGGGACTCGCCCCACCCCCATGCACAGAATGGCTCAGGTACCAGCCCTACCCCCCGCGGCTACAGTAACCAGGTAGTCTAAAAAAAAACGTGGACACACTTGATTGGAGGGGGAGGGGTGGAGGAACTGGCTGGGAGGAGGGTGGGGCTGGCTGGCAGGAAGGGGGAGGGCTGGGAATCAGAGCTGGCCAGGCAGGGGCTGGGGGCAGCGGGGCTGGCCGGGGGATATTGGGGAAGGGGCAGTCAATGGGAAGCAGAGATGGTCGGGGGGGCCAGGGGAAGGAGGGCTGGCTGGGGGATATCGGGGGAGGGGCAGCCGGTGGGAAGCAGGGCTGGCGGGGGCAGTTCGGGGGCAGCGGGGCTGGCCGGAGGAGATCAAGAGGAGGAGAACCGGCCAGTAGGAAGCAGGGCTGGCGGGGGAGAGGGTGGAAGTGAATCGGCCGGTGGGAAGCAGGACCAAGGAACGCCGAGTCACTCCAGCTAGTTTTTCATAAAGAATTCCATCATCATAGCTGGGCCTGCCGATGGAGGGTGGGAAAAAGGGGCAATTGCTATGGGGCCCAGGCAATTTAAAAATGCCTGTGTCCCCCAGCCACTGCAACCAACAGCCAACAGGGGCTAAGGCAGGCTCCCTACCCACCCTCCCTCTGTGCTGTTCCCAGAAGTGGCACCCCCTCCAGGGGTGTTTCTGTGTGCTGGCCTCGCACTGAGTAATGACTCCACTGAGCTCCTACTGGCTGGGAATTGTGGCTAATGGGAGCTGCAGGTGCCGTGCCTTTGGCACAGGGAGACCCCTGCCCTTCTCCACTTAGGATTTGCTGCCAGAGGGATGTGCTGGTTGCTTTTGGGAGCTGCCTGAGCTAAAGTGCTGTACCACTTACCCCCTCTCATACTCTAAGCCCCTATCTTGCCTGGAGCGAGCACCCAAACTCCCTCCCAGAGCCTGCACCCGTCATACACCGCTTCCCCAGCCCAGAGCCTGCATTCCTGCAGCCCAGATTCCTTCCGAGAGCTTGCATCCTGCACCCAAGCCCCCTGCCCCAGCCCTGTACTGTACACCCAAACTCCCTCCCAGAACCTGACTCCTCACCACCTCCTGCATCTAAACTCCCTCCCAGAACCGCATGCCATACCCTTTCCCCATTAAGAACAACCATACTGGGTCAGACCAAATGTCCACCTTGCCCCGTATCTTGTCTTCCAATAGTGACCAATGCCAGATGCCCCAGAGGGAGTGAACTGAACAGGGAATCATCAAGAGTGCGTCCACACAACACCCTAAAACTGGAAATAAGATATGCAATTTGCGCTATGCAAATTGCGTATCTTATTTCAGTTGTATTTTTAAATAGTTTATTTTGAGGTCTACACAGTGCTAAATTTTGAAATAACACGCTATTTTGACACATCCGTTAACTTTCGAGGAACAAGGGTTACAGGGATGCCAAAATAGCGTGCCCGTTATGTCAAAAATATTTTTAAATAATGGGCATGTTTAAAAGATGTGGGGTAGCTATTTTGGGATACCTCTGGTATCCCGAAATAATCCTGCTTTCTAGATGTACCTCAAGTGATTCCTCTCCTGTCATCCAATTCCAGCTTCTGACAAACAGAGGCTAGGGCCACCATTCCCACCCATCTTGGCTAATAGCCATTGATGGACCTAACCTCCATGAATTTATCTAGTTAAAGTCCTGGTCTTCCCAACATCCTCTGGCAAAGAGTTCCACAGGTTGACTGTGTGCTGTGTGAAGAAAAACTTCCTTTTGTTTTTTTAAACCTGCTATCTATTAATTTCATCTGGTGACCTCTAGTTTTTATGTTATGGGAACAACTAAATAACTTTTACTTAATCACTTTTTGCACACCTGTCATGATGTTATAGCGCTCTATCATATGCCCCCTTAGTCTCCTCTTTTCTAAGATGAAAAGTCCCAGTCTTTTTAATTGCTCTTCCAAACCCCTAATCATTTTTGTTGCCCTTTTCTGAACCTTTTCCAGTATCAATATATCTTTTTTGAGATGAGGTGACCACATCTGTACGCAGTATTCAAGATGTAGACGTACCATAGTTTTATATAGAGACAATAAGATATTCTCTGTCTTCTTCTCTATCCCTTTTTTAATGATTCCTAACACTCTGTTTGCTTTTTTGACTGCTGCTGCACATTGAGTGGATGTTTTTAGAGAACTATCCACAAAGACTCCAAGATCTCTCTCTTGAGTAGTTATAGCTAAATTAGTCCCCATTATCTAGTATGTATAGTTTGGGTTATTTTGTCCAATGTGAGTTACTTTACATTTATCAACATTAAATTTCATTTGCCATTTTGTTGCACAATCATTTAGTTTTGTGAGATCTTTTTGAAGCTCTTCACAGTCTACTTTGGTCTTAACTATCTCGAACAGTTTAGTATCATCTGCAAATTTTGCCACTTCACTTTTTACCCCTTTCTCCAGGTCATTTATAAATAAGTTGAATAGGATTGGTCCCAGTGCGGACCCTTGGGGGACTCCACTAGTTACCTCTCTCCATTCTGAAAACTTACCATTTATTCCTACTCTTTGTTTCCTGTCTTTTAACCAGTTCTCAGTCCATGAAAGGACCTTCTCTCTTATCTCATGACAACTTACTTTACTTAAGAGCCTTTGGAGAAGAACCTTGTCAAAGGTTTTCTGAAGATCTAAGTACAGGCAGTCCCCGACTTACATGGATCCGACTTACGTCGGATCCCTAGATACGAACGGGGTGAGGCAACTCCCGCACATGCGCAGCAGCATTCCCGGGCTCGCTCACCTGGGTCCTAGGATCCTCCTCCTCCTCGGGCCGGCTCCGACTGGGGTCCCGCAGAGCTGCCGGGCAGAGGAAAAGTACCTTCCCCTGCCAGCAACAGGCTGCCCCCTCCCCTGAGCAACAGGCTGCCGAACAGACAAAAGCAGCCTCTCTGCCCCTCCTCCCCTCTATACATGCCGGGCTCCGGGAGCGCAGCAGCGTCCCCGGGGCTCGCTCACCTGGGTCCTAGAATCCACCTCCTCCTCCTCTTCGGCCGGCTCCAACTGGCCTCTGCCTGCAGCAGCTGGCCACAGGGACAGGGATCCCGCAGAGCTGCCGGGCAGAGGAAAAGTGCCCCCCCACGCCCGCTGCCCCCCCCCCCCCCGTGGCCTCGCAGCCTCCCCACTCCCCCCCTGCCAGCAACAGGCTGCCCCCTCCCCTGAGCAACAGGCTGCCGAACAGCAGACAAAAGCAGCCTCTCCGCCCCTCCTCCCCCTATACATGCTGGGCTCCCTGGGCAAACAAAGACTCCACCAAAACAAACAAAGTGCTGGCCTCATTGTGTTAGCAAAAAAAGGACCCTCCTTCTAGAACCCTGGGTGGTGTGTGGAAATAAAGCTATTAGCTCAAAGCATGGTGCAGAGCTGTTTGGTATTTGATGAGTTACTCCTTTAGTCCTGAGTTTGTCACAGGGACAGAAATAGATGTGAAATCTTCTGAACAGGGGAACAGACAGCAAAACAAACATTAGAGGGGAGTTAACCTTTCCCTATGCTATCCAAAACTAAAAAAAATGTTTGGCTAGAGTTTCCCCTACAATATGTACCAGTTCCGACTTACATACAAATTCAACTTAAGAACAAACCTACAGTCCCTATCTTGTACGTAACCCGGGGACTGCCTGTACACTATATTTTCTGGATCCCACATGTTTGTGGACCACCTCAAAGAACTCTAGTAGATTAGTGAGGCATGATTTCCCTTTATAGAAACCATGTTGACTTTTCCCCAACAAATTATGTTCATCTATGTGTCTGACAATTTTATTCTTCACTATAGTTTCAACTAGTTTGTCCAGTACTGATGTTAGACTTACCAGTCTGTAATTGCCAGGATCACCTCTGGAGTCCTTTTTATTGGCATCACATTAGCTATCGTCTACTCATTAGGTACAAAAGCTGATTTAAAGGATTGGTTACAAACCACAGTTACTAGTTCCGGAATTTCATATTTGAGTTCTTTCAGAACTCTTGGGTGAATGCCATCTGGTCCCAGGGAATTTTTACTGTTAAGTTTATCAGTTTGTTCCAAAACCTCCTCTAATAACACCATAATCTGGCACAATTCTTCATATTTGTCATCTAAAAAAAACTACTCAGGTTTGGGAATCTTGCTAACATCCTCAGCTGTGAAGACCGAAGCAAAGAATTCATATTGTTTCTCCACAATGACTTTATAGTTTTTGAGTGCTCCTTTACGATCTCGATTGTCCAGGGGCCCCACTGGTTGTTTAGCAGACTTCCTGCTTCTGATGTTAACATTTTGCTATTCTTTTTTTATTTTTTTGGCTAGCTGTTCTTCAAACTCCTTTTTGGTTTTTCTTATTATATTTTTACCCTTAATTTGACAGACTTTATGCTCCTTTCTTATAGCATCTTTGAAAAGTTTCCATGCAGCTTGCAGGTCTTTTACTTTTGTCACACTCTGCCTTTTAATTTCTGTTTAATCAATCTCCTCATTTTCATGTAGTTCCTCTTTCTGAAATTAAATGCCACCGTGTTGGGATGCGGAGGTGTTTTCCCCACCACAGGTTTGTTAAATTGTATTACATTATGGTCACTGTTTCCAAGTGGTCCAGGTATATTTACCTCTTGTACTAGATCCTGAATTGCCACTCACCTTGTAGGTTCCAGAAACAGCTGCTCTAAGAAGCAGTCATTTAAAGTACCAAGAAATTTTATCTCTCCGTCCCATTCTGTAGTGAGTCCCATCCAGTCAGCCTAATCTCCTGTCCCGCCCTGGTGAAAGTGAGGAAGAGTAAGTCATGGAGGGAAGAGAGGTGGAGTGAGCATGGCCTCAGGTAAATGGCAAGGGCTAGGGTCATTGGGTTTGCACAGTTAGACATTTGGGAACCCTGCTGGGGGGGTAAGTGGAAGCTCTGGCCATGCCAGCAGCTTACTGGGTACCAGTAAGCACAGCACTGCCCAAATGTCAGGTAGACCGTGAGGGTATGTCTACACTACAAAGTTAATTCGAACTAACAGACGTTAGTTCGAATTAACTTTGATAGGCGCTACACATGCAAACTGCTAGTTCGAACTTAATTCGAACTAGCGGTGCGCTTAATTCGAACTAGGTAAACCTCATTCTACGAGGACTAACGCCTAGTTCAAATTAACTAGTTCGAATTAAGGGCTGTGTAGCCACTTAATTCGAACTAGTGGGAGGCTAGCCCTTCCCAACTGGCATGGCTCGAGCCGGCCACCCGCTGCCACCCAGCCCGCCGCCTCTTCCCGGGACCAGGCTGGCGGCTCCTGGGAGCATGCCCAGGTCCGCAAGAGGCGGGTGCCCGCCTGGTCTAGTGCAGACATCGTGGACCTCGTCCACGACCTCCGCACTAGGCACAGGAAAGTGGCCATCTAGGGCAGGATAGCTTCCAGCCTGGCCACCCAGGAGCAGGTTGGCATGAAAATCAAGGTGGTCCACTGAGACCCCCGACCCTGAGCCCTGAGCTTAGAATGGCCGTACTGGGTCAGACCAAAGGTCCATCTAGCCCAGTAGCCTGTCTGCCGACAGCGGTCAACACTAGATACCCTGGAGGGGATGGACCGAAGACAATGACCAAGCCATTTGTCTCGTGCCATCCCTCTCCAGCCTTCCACAAACAGAGGCCAGGGACACCATTCCTACCCCCAGGCTAATAGCACTCCATGGACCCAACCTCCATGACTTTATCTCACTTCTCTTTAAACTCTGTTCTAGTTCTAGCCTTCACAGCCTCCTGCAGCAAGGAGTTCCACAGGTTGACTATTTGCTTTGTGAAGAAGAACTTTCTGTCGTTAGTTTGAAGCCTGCTACCCATTCATTTCATTTGGTGTCCTCTAGTCCTTCTATTATGGGAACTAATGAAGAACTTTTCTTTAGGCACCCTCTCCACCCCACTCATGCTTTTATAGACCTCTATCATATCCCCCCTCAGTCTCCTCTTTTCTAAGCTGAGAAGTCCCAGTCTCTTTAGCCTCTCTTCATATGGGACCTGTTCCAAATCCCTGATCATTTTAGTTGCCCTCCCCTCTCCCACCCTCTCTCTTCCCCTCTCCCACCTCCTTTTCCCAGTCTCCCCGAGTTTTTTTCAATAAAGAGAGATTCTATTTTTGACCACACGTGTCCTTTATTTTGTACATCAGGAAGGGGGGCTAGGGAGGGGTAAGTGGAAGGAGGTGAGGGAGGAATGGGGTACGAGCCCCCAATGGGGAGGACTGGGCTGGCTCTGCGGGCTCCTCGGGGTGGAAACTCTCCTGAAGCCCCTTGATTGACCCCCCCCCCTGGATGGCAGCCTGCAGCAAGTGCAGCCGGTCTGATGGCCGAGTGCTGTGATGTGCCGCGTGTGGGCACTCAGGGCACTCCAAGCCAGGACTGCTTTGCAAGCGGGGAACCCCTGAAAACTGTCTGTCCGGGGTGGGGGTCGGGTCCCTTTAAGCACAGCCCTCGGCTAGCCTGAGACAGCAGGTCCACACTCTAAGTCCTAATCTGATGCTCTGCCAGCACTGCTTCCGGCCATCCTTAACCTCAGTTCAGCGTCCACTCAGTGTGGACATGCTAGTTCGAATTAGCAAAACGCTAATTCGAACTAGTTTTTAAGTCTAGATGCACTAGTTCGAATTAGCTTAGTTCGAATTAACTAATTAGAACTAAGTTAGTTCGAATTAGTGCTGTAGTGTAGACATACCCTGAGTGTGGTTTGGGCATAGGTGGGGCATAGGTGGTTTGGGCATAGGTGGGGCATAGGTGGGGCCCATTTGAGTGTGTATGAAGGGTGTATCTCGTGTGTGTAATGCACATGGAAGTGTGCACTCACCCACCTATGCACATCTGTGTGAGTGAGCAGATTTAGACATATGGACTAGATGTGCTTTGTACCATAGATACCTGAATGAACAAGCTGAATGAACAAGCCAAAAACAGTGAGAAATGGCAGATAGGGACCCCCCAAAAAAGGATTTTAAAAAGGCTAACATTTCACTGACTTGTTACAGCCAACCCATCAAAATCTACCGCATGCCCTGCTGAGAGATCTTTGGTACAAAAATTACCAGGTTCAGGAATCACCATTGAGAGTGTTTCCCAGAGAGCCTCAGAAAAAACTCACATGTGAAAAAGGATCATCCTGCTATGACTGATTTTTCTGTGGATCAGCATCAGCAGCCCACAACCCTATAAAGGTTCTCCACCCCAGCCCTAATGGATGGAATTAGAACTGTGCAGTTGCATGTCACAGAACCTATACTGCTAACAAGAGAGATTCTCTTTTAGCTTCAATGGTAGAGCCATGTGGAGCAAGAGAATCTACAAGTTCTATTCCCTGCCATTCTAGTGAAGTTCTGGAAGTATAGTGTCCCATGTGAAATCCTAGGCAGCCACATACTTGTTTCTGTATAAGCTTTAAAGAAGTGTTCAGCTTGTGCACTGAAGACAGTGCTAACACAGTGATGGGAGGGAGAAAGGGGACAACTCATTTAAAATGAAACTGGGGCATGCTTTGCCTACTTCCAGCAACCATTTCACTGCTCCCACTACCCTCTGATAGCTGGAGAGAGCTTTGGGGTCTAAGTTCATGCATTAGCGGTTCCCACCTACAGGCCTCATTGAGCATCTGCCTTGAGTTTGAACCGAAGAGACTTTGGTGATCTCAGTCTGTTCCCTGGTGAGTATTTCTGTACACAGCAAACAAACCATACAGTCTGTAAATCTGTGCTCCAAAGAAGCCCAGAATTGGATTAGTAAGGTAGTTTTGTAGGACCACAATGAGATGAATTTACAGTCCTGAGGGAGCTATTTTTTTCTTCAGGCTGGGGGAGACACTCACAACTGGAAGAGAAGGTGCTGAAGGCCAGGACTGAGAAGCATTGGTAATGCTGTGTGGAGAACCAAGACTAGAGTGGCAGGGGATGGCACAGGCCAGGATTTGATATGTTGTCAGAATTGGGTGGGTGACCAGGCTGGGATTAGTACAAGATGGTGGATTGGCAGGATTCTATCACATTGGCAAAAGTACCTGGTAGCTCAGGATTAGATTATCTGAAGTGCTGCAGGTAGAAGTAGGCAGAACTGGGTACAGGAGGCTTGCTTTTGCGCTGCCTGGCTCTAGCCAGTGCTATTAATCTTTCACTTTCCTAAGCACTGAAATTCACATAAATTATGAAAAAAAGTTTCCCAAATGCATCAGAAAAGGCTTTCCAGCTTGATATATATGAACTCGGCTAAAAGAGAAATTGGTAGGAATCTAGAAAAGTGACAGCCCAATTTTATCCTGTCCATCAAGATGAGGAGTGTAGGCTGATTACTAATTACTGACCCCTCCTCTCTCCTGCCCCTTTTTTAATGTTTGCTTGTCCAAGGAGTTCCTTTCCGCCTAGCATTACATTCTGCTCGTTGTCATCTTAACCTGATGGTTTCTAATAGCCCTACATTAGAATAGGTTCATTCAGTAGATAATCTAGTTAATACCAAATTCATCTACCAAGGATATTTCTGGCCTGTTTCACAAGATTGGAATGCTGCCTAGTGGCACTGTGCCCATTTACCTGTGATATTCTTAGTTTCTATTCATGTACTTTAAACTGACACAGAATCCATTCACCCCTGTAATTTCTGGCTCGTGTTCTGTCAATCCACAGCCCATGGTTACAAACGTAAAGGGTTCTTAACAATTCCACATGTAGCTGGGCACAGGCCAAAAATATTTTTGGTGGTGAGATCAGCTGTCACTCTGCAACACTAGACTGTTAGGTGTAAATTCATTTCTCTGTAGGGTGTTGTACTTTGAAGGATCCATGTAGATTTTCTCATAAGGGTTTTCAAGGTAGAATAGCTTAAATCAACTTATCTCTCTTCCAGCCATTTTTTCTGCAGAATTATCTGAATAGAGATGCACCTGGGCTGAATCACCAGTGGCTCCATTGAAGTTAATGCACCTGACTCAATAGAAGTCAGCCTGTCTATGATTTCACTTAAATTAGTGAAAATGAGAGGCAGGTAAGGCTCTTGGTATCCTATTGGACCCATGGGCAACAATCACAGGTTAAACGTAACTGTTCATGAGAAATTAAAAATATCAACAAAAGGGGGTATGGCAGCCTTTGTACTAAACAATCTGTGTAGCTAATCATTGTCAGGGCCCTAAGTAACACCACGGCTGTGCCTACATTGGCAAGATTTTGCGCAAAAGCAATTGCTTTTGCGCAAAATCTTGCCGCCTGTCTACACTGGCCACGAGTATTTGCTCAAGAACACTGACGTTGTAATGTACAAAATCAGTGCTTCTTGCGCAAGTACTCTGACGCTCCCGCTCAGGGATAAGCCCTTTTGTGCAAGTATTCTTGTGCAAGAGGCCAGTGTAGACAGGCAACATTAATTTATTGCGCAAGAAAGCCCGATGGCTAAAATGGCCATCGGAGCTTTCTTGTGCAAGAGAGCGTCTACACTGGCACGGGTGCTTTTGTGCAAAAGCACATGCCAGTGTAGACGCTCTCTTGCGCAAATACTTTTAACGGGAAAACTTTTCCGTTAAAAGTATTTGTGCAAAATCATGCCAGTGTAGACGCAGCCCACATATTTCCCTGTCAGAGCCTACCATTCTTCCAAGGAGCAATATTTCCAGCCCCCACTGTTCAAAAACCATAAGTCAGGCTTGCCAAAAATCATGAGATTGGCTTTGAAACAATGAGATTATGTTAAAAAAAGCATTAGTGTTCTTTTTATTTGCCTTTTGCTTTTTAAACCTTCAAGGTGCACATTTTGACACTTGCTCCACAATCATGAGGGCTAGAAACTTTGTTTTTCTTTAAGAATAAAGGCAGAAATCATCACATATCCACTTGATCCCAGGAACAGGGGCTTGAAGGAAAGCTGTCATTATCACAAGACTCATGACAAAATCATGAGAGCTGGTCACACTAGAGGCTTGATCCAGCATCAATCCTAGGCTAGTTCCAGGCTTCAGTCTAACTTCTCTCAGACCTGTCCTGATTCAGCCAGCTCCCACTCGAGTCCTTCTTTTTATAGCCCCTTTGGTGGGTGGGGTTGAATAGGTACACAGCAGTACATTAACCCTTGCAGGTCCCTGTCGGATTTGTAAACCCCAGTGCAGTGGCACAATTGTGTCATCATATATCAGCAGTGTTTTGGAAATACCAGAGAACCAGCACAGCAATGGGCTCTACCAAATGGGCGCACATTCTGTCCGTTTTGTGAAGCACCTTAAAGAAATCTTTGCCCTTTGGTGCTCCGTTCTGATCTGTGAATATTGCTCCACCTTTTCTCGTGGCCCCCAGGGGTTTTTGTTTTTTGCATTGCAGATCTCAAGTCTTCACTTCCCTCAGTTTCCTGGAGCAGCCTGGGGAGGGCATGAGAGAATCTGATTAGTGATGTCATACCTGGCTCCCCCCCCCCCACTGAAGGGATGAGATCATTTTACACAGCAGGGGGTGACTTACAACCAGGGATGATATCATTATTCAGGGCCTCTAAAAATAAAAACCTGTCCAGGTCCTCCAGCAAAGTGAGCAATGAGGTGCTGATATTTCTAATATAAAAACAAGCAGCTGGTGTAGAGGGGAAGGACCATTTTTTAAAAGAAAACATGGAGCCAGTCTGGATACACCCTAAAGAAGCAAAAGGGAAAATATTTATTTTGCTGTGTGTTTTGCCTTAAAGGCTAGACTGTGGTACCTGTACTCATGTTGATACTTTATGCTGTTAGTATTGCCATTTAAATCAATTGGAATATCCAGAGGAAAACCCTACAATCTGAATTTTCAGTGGAACGAGAGAGAGAGAGAGAGAATAAAGAAAGAGACACACAGAAAGACAATTGTTCAAGCGTACATGTGATTTTTTTTTTAGCATGCTTAATCAGTTCTCTTCATTTGCCCTCTCCTTTAATAGACTGAGCATCTGGAAAGAGCCTGCAAGCCTTTCTAAGATGAGATAATAAAGAGAACATTGACGCAAGAACTTGTTAAGACAGATGAGATTTCTGCAGAATGATTTATGTTGGTGAATTCATGTAAAGGATCCAATAATCACTAGAGCCCTGGCACTGTCCATTAGTGATTTCTTCCATGAAGGAAGTTAAATAGAAGGCTGTCTGAGCTCAGCTCTCTCCCTCAGAAAGTTGGGTTCATTACACACAAAAACAACAACAAAATGAGAGCTGAGATGCCAAGCTGGTAATTAATCTCCAGTCAATGATCAAATCTGCTGCATCTCAAAGGTGGGAAGCTGTCAGGAGCCACAAAGCTTCCTGCAGATGAAGTCGGTCACTTGCATGTTGCCATTTGGGTATTGAAACTTGCCAATCCTGGGGCAGATGATATGACAGCATTACCTTCCCAGTGTGTTTAGCTCTGAGTTCTCTGATGCTAGCATGGTGAGTTTCATGTTCTCAGATGTGCTGGGTTATTTGATTATTTGATTTCAGGGGGTTTACAACTATCCAATGACCAGTTTTATTTTTGACCATCACTGGGGTAGCAGGCAGAGGAACTTTTGGAATCAGACTCCAGACAGGTTCTGATTTGAGATCTAATATTCATTCATATTCTGTATACGTCCTTGTTTCCTTTTGTCCTTTACTTGTCCTCTATTTCCTTCCAGTATTAGCAATTCCCTTGCTATCTTTTCTCTGTCACAGGAGTGCCTCTTGACAGATTCCTGGGATAGTGCAAGGGCATCCTCAATATATTTAGCCACCAAGACAGAATACGCAATTTCCAAAACACATGAAAACTCTTCATTTCTTTCTATTGGGAGCTTTCCCATTTATTCTTTCACTCCCCTCATCCTCTGTCCCTTTTTCTTTATTCCCTTGGCTTCCATGCCAGTCTGCCTTCCAAAATCCCTTTCCTTTATCACTTAGCATAGTGCTTGGCCAGCAGGGCAGAAGGTTTTTAATTTGTCTAAGGCCAGCCACCCCCTGAAGGGAAAATGAGAAAGCAGTTTCTATTCTGGTTTCGGTGCTGTGCCAAAGCTGCCGTGGATTCCAAAGGTGGATCGAACAAATGGATTGGAGGGATGCTGTCCGCCAGTTCTATCCTACTACATGGAAATCCAAATACCTCCTGCAGCTGTTATAAAGAAACAGGAGATTGGAATCATGGAATGAAAAAATATTGTCAACTCCTTTGGATAGTAAGGGAAGATGTTTTAAAAAAGAAGTGCCTGCAGTTAGACTTCTAAATCCCTATGTAGGCATGTCCTGGGTACTCTGCACTTGCCAGTTATGGAAACCAAAATATGGACATGGGGGCCCATTCTGAGAATCTTGCCTTAGGCCGTCTTGGCCTGCACAGTGCCTGACGCACTTTGGATTATTCCGATCGTTATTATTTTTTGCTCTGAGTATTTTGTATAGCTCTCAGACACCAATAGTTTCTTTTCTGCTTGCCAGCCTCTCAATGGCACCTTCTGCCCAAAACTGTGCTTTAGCTGCCAGAAGCTGTAATGGAATTGTTCTAGTTATAGAAATCCTTCCAGAAGCTTTGGATATCAGATCTTGGTTATTGGGGAAAGGGGCCAACCAAAGTATTATCTTCTCCTTTGAAGGCCAAGGAGTGTACAAATCAATCCTATGACTTCTGGTGCTGTAGTTGGTAATTCCCAAATGTAAGAAAATCCCAGCCCAAGCCATAGAATTTTACCCATCCTTTCCTGCCATGGCTGGATTTTCTCTCAGAATTAGTTGGGATAGCTTGGGACTGTATGAGTGAGTACACGTTTAGCAGTTTCCTTTGTGTCTCAGTGGTGCTTTGTTATTTAATTTCCTAAGGACCAGAGCAATACATTCCTCCTCTTGCTCTCACAAAGGCCTCTTGAGGGGTAGGCTTGTCTTTTGGGAGTGTGTGCTGTCTGCTGCAAGGTGGTCTGTATCCACCCTCCAGTTCCGTTCTATCAAAACCAACTGCTCCTGTAGATCAATTAAACAACTACAAAGAAAATCTCTGTTTTGTGTCCCTTTGCCTTGTGCAAAGTACCCGGTGCAGTGCCCGTCTCGATGGATCAGCCACCAAAGATCCTGTAAGACACAGTGAAATACATTGTTCCCCATGTCTGTCCCTGCTGCCAGATGCCATACCTTGGTGTGTAAGACCCTGGTTTTAGTCTAGTGAATTTAGATGTGCCCAGCCTGGGAGCTCATACAGTGCAATGCAGGACAGCTCCCATTAGTCACCACTATTAGTGTCTTAATGTTTACCTGAGGGGCCAACAGTACCTGACATTCATACCTTGTACTAATACTGTAATACAGGGGGCTAAAAGCTTGTATTAATTCATCCCCAACTTTAACTCAATGCTTATGAAAGACATTTTTCCTCAAAATCATGACGCTTTGATAGGCGCCAATGGGATTGTGAGTCATTTCCACAGCACCTCCTGTTGGTCACACTGAGAATTGGCTCTGTCCTTAGCAGGGCATCCCCTTCTGGCCAGTGTCTCCCTGGTCATTGCTCCACGCTCTCACTCTGGACCCACGCCGCTCTCAGTATCACTGCATCCTCTTCCAGACACTGCCCACCACTCTGGGCATGCATCTCTCTTCCACAAGTATCAACAGTCCACAGCCTGACATCTGCCACTGTGGCCAGCTTCAGCCTCAGTTTAGCCCCTCACCGTAAGGACAAGCCACAATCTATAAAGGCCACTTCTCAGTATAGGGTTGCCAGATGGTCTCCCAAAAAATACCAAACATGCGGGCTAAAACTTTGTCAAGCAAAAAAACCCCAACCAAACAAAAAACCACTGCCACGAACACACATGCTGTGTTTAATACTTAACTATTTTTATAAACAGTCTTCATCCTACACCATTTCTATGTAAAGAGGCTTAGAGGTAATTGTGCAAATGCGCATGCTATTTTCATTGTTTTCTTTTCCTCTAAAGCTAAGGCTATAGAAGAATTTAGAAAAACTCCTTTTTATCCTGCAGCTGAAATGATTGTAGAGAACTCCCAGCGCCGATCGCGTCCTGCCTCCCAGCCACTCCCCCCGCCTCCGCTAGGCTTCTGATGTGCCCAGAGCAGCGATTGCGGCCCTGCCTCCCAGCTGAGACTCCCAGGCTGGGAGGCGGGGCCGCAGTTGGTGCTGGGAGCCTGTGATTGCGCAGAAGCCTGGCGGGGGCGGGGGAGTGGCTGGGAGTCCCAGCCACTCCCCCCACCAGGCTTCTGTGCAATCACAGGCTCCCAGTGCCGATTGTGGCCCCGCCTTCCAGCCACTCCCCCTGCCCACACCAGGCTTCCGTCCGGTGCGCAGCCGGAAAAATCAGAAAATACCGGACATTGCACGTGTCCGGTATTTTCTGTTTTTTTTTTACCGGACAGAGAGTGCAAATACCAGACTGTCCAGTAGAATACCTGACACCTGGCAACCCTACCTCAGTAGGGCAAGCTGCGATGCAAGGAGGAAGGGGGAAACCCGGGCCCACCCACTACTCTGGGTCCCAGTCCAGGGACCCTCTGGCTGCAGCCTTGTTCTGCCCTCCCTCTCTCCCACTCTACTGCCTGCTGTTCCCTGGGGCATTTCCACTGTGACTTCTATACCTCCCTGGCCCTTGCATTTAGTCCCGCACCCTGGCAGGTGTCATGTTGGAGCCTCACTCTCTCTACTTTCCCGAGCCTGACCAGCACTGCTTTCTTTAAGGTGCTTCCTTGGGAACCAGTTCTGCCCCCTGCCTGGCCAGCGGGCCCACTTTGGGAAAGCTGCTAACTAATGGACCGCTCTGCTTTGTTTATCTAAAGGCTCTGCAGCCAGAGAGCCACGCGGCTCTCTTTGGCTCCAGTTCACTGTTTAATAGTCATAATAAAATAAACCAGAGCCAATGGGAGCCGCAAGGCTCTCTGGCTGCAGAGCTTTTAGATAGACAAAGCCGAGTGGCCTGTTAGCAGCTTTCTCAAAGCAGGCCCGTGACCCGCTTTGAGAAACACTGATTTACAGGATATTGAATTGGGAACAATTTGTTTCAGCCTACAAAGTATATGGGGGACTAATTTTCCCTAATTGTTATTATTATTAATATTTTATTATATTGCTGTTATTAAAATATGTGCTCAGTTGGGCTAACAACAGAGCTTCCGACACTGGATAAAACTCAAAACTGGAGCCCAAATATAGCTATTCATAGTAATTTTTGCATTAAAAAGAAATGTAGGTCACCAAAAATCAAAAGTGCTTCTCTCATCCAGACCATCTAAACAGCTTTAGATTTTTTTTTAAATTCTTGTCACTGAGGTGCTGTTCCATAGCTACTTTCATTAATAGTCAGGAATTTATCCCCAGGAAAAAGGAAAGTGACAGTGTCTGTAGGAAGAGCTGAGATTACTCAATTTGGCCAGCTGTTGCTGAGTTCTGATTTGAAATCATACCAAGAAATGTGTGATAATGGAAGTAATATAAAGATCACATATTCTCAGTATTTATAAGATGAACATTTTATTGTGAAATCTGGACACAAACCAGTGCTATCTAGACTTTCAACCACATTTGAGGAGTTGACCCAGGAGCAAGCTGGAACAAAAACTTTGATTCCTAAAATATATGCAAATACTGAGGTAAATTGTTGCTAAGAAAACAGCCTTGCTGGAAAGATGGAAGAGAGATTTGGACAAAGAAATCTATCTGTCTGAGTGGGTCTATATATCGGAAAGGGATATATATTTTGAATGTGTATATCTCATAAAGAAAATTTGTGTAAATTACTTACGTGTTTGACTCCATCCGTAGTATTGATATTATTAGGAACAGGCTCTGATGGAGGCATTGAAGGGAAAGGGAATATCCTGGACATGACCATTACATGTGCAAGTGATGGTTTGGGGAGGAAATTATTTAAAAGAGTCATCTCATGCAAAATGGTAGCTTCTTCCCTGATCTGCTTAATACCTCAGTAAAGGATTTACCTTTTAAACAGATCAACATCTTTTTTTTTATTGTTAGCAAGACTTTGTATTACACGCTACTGGAATAGTAATAGAGATGTAGCCATGTTAGTCTGGTCTTGCTGAAACAAAAGACAGGACTATGTAGCACTTTAAAGACTATCAGGATGGTTTATTAGGTGATGAGCTTTTGTGGGCCAGACCCACTTCCTTAGATTAAATTGTGGAAGAAAATTGACATGACCATATATACCAAAGGGATACCATAAAAAAAATGAACAAATATAAAATTGACAAATCAGATTTTAAAATGTGATGTCCTCTCCTATGGAATTATGATAAATTGTTGATAGTCCTTGTAAAAGTGTTATGCTTATAAGAAGCACACAAGATCTTTATGGGGGAAAAGGCATTACACCATGTTCATTGAGAATACAATGGCAAAGCACTTAGCATATGCTTACACCGACACACACATATGCTGTCCCATCAATCGATGTTATATTTACCAGTCTATGGTTTGTGGCCAACCAGATTGATCACAGATGGAGGAGTCCAGACCGAGGTTCCAGTCTTTGGCAGAATGTACTCCAAAAATTATGGCAAAGTAGCTCCTTTTTATACCAGTTTTCCTTCATGAGTAAGTTTTGCATCATATTGCTCTTTTTTCTGGCAGATGTTTGTTATCTCCGGTTGTTTCTCTTGCTCTTTATCTTCTTTGTTTTGCCATACTATAAGGATGTTAAGAGGTGGGTAATTGGCTAATTGTGTAGTCAATACAATTTGTATCGATTACGTGATTAGTTGATAAGGGAAGGCACTCAGTCCCTGCTAGTGCCAGGTCCAGAAACTACCTTTAAACTGCAGGTCCAGCTCTGCGATTTAAATTTAGTAGGAGCCGGGTGCACAGGCAGCCCAGCTCCTACTGCATTGAAGCTGCAGACCTGCAGTAGGGATTGGTCTCAGACCTGGCGCAAGCTGGAACTGAGCAAGCTTGGCTTGCACCAGGTCTGGGACCTACCCACATTGTGGCTCTGCATTTTAAATGTAGTAAGAGCCGGCCCGGATCTTGCTACATTTAAAATGTGGAGCTGAAGCGGGGGTAGCTTGTAGACATGGTGTGAGCCAGGACTGAGCTTGGCTTGCTCATGCTGGTCTAGCAGCCCCTGTCCGTGAGGAGTGTGTGTGTTCCACCTTCCTGCTAGGATCCCCTGTGGATAGGGGCTACTACCATGAAGCAGCCCCTGTCTGCGGCAGCCAGGGCTGTCCATGAACAGAGGCTGCTCCTGCAGCAGCTGCTGTCTGTGAGGGTCCCAGCTCCCCACTGGGACCCCATGTGAACAGGGACTGCTCTGCAGGATGTGGAGCAGCCTCCCTGGGCTGGGCAGAGGCAGCACCGCGCATGCGCCATGGGACCGGGGTGGGTCCGCGCATGGGCTGGGCACCTGGGTGTGGGGCTGCGAATGCACTGTGCGCTTGAGTGCAGGGCTGTGCATGCGCCATGCGCTCAGGGCGGGGCCGTGCATGTGCTGGGCACCTGGGGCGGGGGGCGCCGGGCGCCTGGGGGTGGAGCCACACATGCGTCGCACTCCCGGAGGCGGCGCCACCCTCCCAGGGCCTGGGGCACACGAATGGCTCGGGCTGGCCTGGGGTGCAGGAGTGGCTCAAGCCGGCCCTGGGTGCACCTTTACCAATGGTAAGGTAAAGGTGCTTTCTGCTTTCAGAAAAGGTAGCTGGCAGAGTACACTGAGGCACATTATTTTGCATAAAGCTACATTTTAGCCACATGGCTACAGTGGAAAAACCTTCACAATTAAAAAAAACCCTTAAAAAACAACAAATAGTTTAGTAGCTCCTTAAAGACTAATAAAACATGTAGATGGTACCCACAAAAGCTCCTGATACCATCTGCATGTTTTGTTAGTCTTTAGGGTGCTACTAGACTATTTGTTGCTTTTTAAGATTTTCCTGTTACAGACTAACTTGGCTACCCCTCTGAAGCTTTTCTTCATAATTAAGTATGTACTCAAGAGAAGTGCCAAAAAGAGGACAGTTGTTTAGAAATTTGGTCACCCTTTTTAGCATACTCACAGGAGGAGGTCTCCCTAGCTAGCAAGCCAGAATCATTAGTCAGATTCTTTGAATAGTAACCTGGCTCTGATTAGGTAATGTGCAGTGTAGTTGGTTAACATTTGATTGTAACTTTGTCTTAATTAAAAGTTAAAAAAGGGAAAAAGAGGGGAAATAATGGTCATGGAGATGGATTTCCGCTTGAATCCTGGATGGGAATTGTACTTCGTTCCAGGACAAATTATTAATAACAATTACATTTCTTTTCAACTGAATGGTCCTGAAAGTGCTTTTCAGTGACTGTGATCACTCACCAACCACTGACCTGGTTTCCCGGGGTTTGAGTGCTACAGCTTTTCTGGGCCAGCAGTACTATACAGCAGTAACTTGGAGAACCAAAGAATCAGCTCTTCCAATTGAAATGGCAGTCCATGTGTTAGGTACATAGAGCACAGCCTGATGTTCAGCTTGGTACATTGATTTCCATCAAGCTAGGCAGAATTGCACCAACTGGGATCCAGCTTAATATTATTATCCAGGATGGAATATAACCAAAACAAACAATCTTGCAGAACAATAAAATAAATGCCCTGGGATCTTTAGTGATTGCAGGTAGTTAGTTGTGTGGCCTTAATATCTTGTCTGAAAGACAGCGACTCCAGCAGCAGAGTGACTGCTAGTACCATTCCTGGGCTCAATACTCACTCAGGGCATGTCTACACTGCAACGTTATTTCTAAGTAACTAATGTTATTTCGAAATAACAAGGTGTGCATCTACACAGCAAGCCCGTTATTTTGAAATAACAGGCTTCTTATTCCAAAATAATAAACCCTCATTTCATGAGGAATAACACCTATTTCAAAATAGTCATTTCGAAATAGGACATGTGTGGACGGGGCCCCGCTGTGGTTATTTTGAAATAATTGGCTTCCAGGGCTTCTCACAGCTGCCCTGGTGGCCACTTTGTACACACCCATCAAAACTCAAGTTTCCCTTTTCCTGCAGCCTTGGAATGCACAGGCAGAAGGGAAGGTGCTTGTGGCACAACACGGGCCCTGACAGTCCTGTGCCACAAAGCAGCACCTTGCTCTGCCTTCTCTGCTGCTATGGCAGACCTCTGCGCTCCCACTGAGCCCCCATGGCTGCAAGTGAGCCAGCAGCCAGCTCTGAAGCCCCTGCCCAGGAGAGGAAGAGGAGGGCTCCTTCCTGGTCTGGTGCAGAGATCCTGGACCCCACTGAGGTCTGGGAAGAGAAGGCGAACCTCCAGGATCTCTGCAGCAGATGCAGAAATGCAGATCTCTACAGTCGGATGCCGCCAGCCTGGGCCAGAAGGGCCACATGCGTACCCAGGAGCAGGTGATCATAAAAATTAAAGAATTGAGGCAGGCCTATACCATGGCCAGGGAGTGGAGTTCCTGCTCCAGGGCAGCATCCAGGTTGTGCTGCTATTATTAACAGCTGCACCACATCTTGGGAGAGTGAGGGGCGGGGAGCCAGTCCCTCCCCTCCTTGTTGTTGACTCTGGCCTGGAGATGTCCATCGTGAGCCTCCAGGAAGGTGGGCGTATGGACAGGGAGGAAGAGGTGAAGGAGGAGCAGGAGGAAGACCAGGCCAGTGTGGACATGATGCTTGCCAGCCAAGAGGTCACGCTGTCCCTGGAGCTGGTCCCCCCTCCTAGGATGTCACCCAGGGCTTAGACAAGGCTGGGGAAGACCCATCAGGTGAGTTCCATTGCTATCCCTAGACACGCAAGGGAAGGTGGCGGATGGCGAGGAGCTGCATGCTCCTTGCTCGGCATTCTCAGCCTGGGGCTTGCAGAGCAGCCTGTGCGCATGGGTGCACGTGGAATGCCAGTCCCAAGCAGATAGCCCCAAGAGACTACTATAAAGGAGCCTTGTGTTCCTGCTCACAGGGTTTGGAGTGGCCTGCCTTCCTTCTGACTCCGTGGCGGGACACCTTCCCATCACAAGCCACCACTAAGGAGGCTGGGGTCATGGACACACACAGCAGTGCCGCACACAGCACACGGTCATGCCTGCACTCCTGGGGCAGCATACGCTCCCGGTCAAGTGCGGTGAAGCGGAGGACACAGAGCCCCTGCATGGGAACATGCTGAGAGGAAGGAAGTGGAGGGGACCCCAGCAGCACCCTCCCTGGCAAGTGGCATCTACTGCTCACACACACCTGACCCCCCCCCCCCCCCCACTCTCCTCCAGCAGGCAGGAATAGAAGTCCTCTCCCTGCGAGATGCCGCCACTGCAGGACCTGGCGTGTGTGCAGCATGGAGGGAAGGCGACCCGCTCCATCCTCCCCACCCACCCACAGGCTCCTGGCCTGGCCTGCACCTTCCCATCCCTGCTTGTTCCTGGTGCGTGCAGGTAGTGAGGCTGTCCTGGGACACCTGTGCCCCTGCAGGACAGTGCCTGCTGTCTAGGTCACAGATGGCCTTGCTTGAAGCACATCGCCTTCGTCTGACCTGAGACCTTGCAGTGTTGGCTCAGAGATGACAGCTAGGTTTCATGCACACAGTCTCCTGGGATGACTGCCCTTCTCACTGTTCTGCACAGCTGGACCAGCTGCAAGTGGGGCACGAGCCACATCTCCCACACCAGCCTCCTGATCCTGTGAAACCTGCAGGTGCCGGCAACCCCGGGAAGACCTGGAGCGGGAGCACATTGCATGCCCCACAGCAGTCTCTTCGGTTGCAGGAGCAGAGGCTGGATCCAGACCTGTATCTGTGCCGCACCACTTGGCAGGAGCCGTCGCAGCAGGCCCAGAGCATGTCCGCTGCATACACTACTGCCACCAACCACCTGGATGCCACCATTGAGCGGTCCAGCATGCCCCGCCCTCCGCACCCACTCCCTCCAAGTCCCACCCACATCTGCTCCTGCTCCTTGGCTTCTCCTCCTAGCCCCTCCTGTGGCTGCCGAGGGACCTGCACACAAGGCAGTTGCACCACCCAAGCCAGGCGTCAATCCAAGCCCCATCCCTTGAGCCCCACCTCCCCCTTCTTCCCCCCTTCTCCCTCTCCTCCCTTCCAGGTTCTTTTCCCAGACCCTCCCCAGTTATATTTACCCCAAATTTTTAAAAAACCAGTTTATTTTGACAATAAACCAGTCTTTTTGTTTTTAATCTGCAGGGGAGAAGAGGGAGAGGGGAAGGTGGGAAGGGAAGGCAGGGGAAGGGAGGGGTATGAGAGGAAAGGCACAGAGAGGTAAGGCAGAAGCCCCTTGTGGGTAGGCCCAGGGGAGAGTTTTACAGCTGGCCTTGTTTGAAACTCTCCCTTAGGGTCTCCCGGATGTGCACAGCCCCGATGGGCCTGCCGGATGGCAGCGGTGCACAGCTATTTAAAGGCTCTGGTCAACTGCTTGGCCTCTGCTCCCCACCCTGGCAGGAACGCCTCTCCCTTGTTCTCAGACAGGTTGTGCAGGACACATCAGGCTGCCACCACCTGGACAACAATTGAAAAGTACTCCTTCTAGTTGATATAATTGGAGGACTGGTGGCTGGGAGCTTGGATGGAGATGTGGGTGCCACCAGTGGTCCCCCCCACCCCGTAGTTGGGAAAGCCCATGTTGGCAAATCCAATGACTGTGGTGTCCACGTTGCCCGGGATGACCCTGTGCAGCAGGATGGCATTGATGGCCCTCACCACCTGTAGAAGGACACAAACATAGAATCACAGGGTTGCCTGAGCCCTAGGGAAGTCCCCTAGCCCGACCCCCTTCCTACATCTGGCCCAATCCCAACTAATCCTATCCCTGGCAGCAGGGGCGGATATAGAGCAGGGCAAACGGGGCGGCCGTCCCGGGCCCCGTGCTTCAGAAAGCCCCGCACATGCGCCGTGGCGCATGCGCATGGCATCACTGTGCATGCGCCGTGGCAAAGGGGGGGCCCCACAGAATTATGCTGCCCGGGGCCCCGTAAAACGGTCATCTGCCCCTGCCTGGCAGGGCTTTGTAAGGCAAGAGTGCAAAACCTCCAGGGAGGGAGAGTCCATCCCCTCTTCTCTAGGGATCCCCATTCCAGTGCTTCACCACCGTCCTGGGACAACAGCAAGAGAGTCAAACATGCATGAGCATAGCCCCAACGGTTGATCTCCCCACGCTGAACTGGTTCCCAATGGAGTGGTAGCTGTCCAGTGTGGTGAGCTTCCAAATAGTGATGGTGACGCACTTCTGCAGGGGGTTGGCGGGTCGCATGTGGGTGTCCCGTCGTCAGAGGACAGGGGTGAGCCTCTTGCACAGCTCCAGGAAGATGTCCTTCTGCATACGGAAGTTCTGGAGCCACTGCTGGTTGTCCCACCGCTCCAGGAGGCTGTGGTCCCACCAGTCGGAACTGATGTCCCAGCGCCAGAAGCAGCGGTGCACAGTGTGCAGGGAAGGGTGGGAGGGGCTGTGATGGATGAGAAGCATGTGAAGTGGGGTGAAGAGGTGCCCCAGAGTGACCTGCGGGTCCTGGTTCTGCAGTGCCATGTGGGCAGCCTGCAGTAACTGCACCAGGAGGTGCAGCATGAGATCTAAGAGCCAGCGAGTGCTTTGCAGCAGGTCTGGTTCCATGGCTGGGAGTGCTGTGGTGTCCACAAGGACAACCAAAGCACACAGTGAGATGAGTTTGCTGTTCCTCAAGGAGGCAGGCAAAGGTGAAGAGCCTGAGACATGGCTGTAGAAGGGAGCCCCTATAAGCACGAGCCTCAGACAGCCTCAGGCAGCAGCTCCAGGAAGTGACTGCTATCCTGATGCCATATCGAGAGTGCTTCCTTGGGGGCCTTAAATGTGATTCAGGCTCCAATCAGTGTGGATGCTCTATTTCAATATAGCTATTTTTGGAGTTATTATTCCAAAATAGCTTATTTCAAAATAAGTGCGTAGTGTAGACATGCCCTCAGAAGGTAAAGTGCCACCTACAGAATCACCAACCTAGCTTTTCCTTAAAGGTTTCCCATCTAAGTACTGACCAGTGTTAACCCACGTAGCTAATAAAATGTGACATGAGCACAGCCTGAAGTAGCATAGCTGCAGGCTATTGCATTCTGCTAATGTTTCATCTCAGGGAAGTAAATCTAGTGAGTGTAATGAAAACCTGTCACAGTCTGTTTGCATTGGTGTCACCATCTGTTTGCATTGGTGTCACCCTGAATTTGACTGTGTCATAGATCACTTTCCCCTTGACACAGGGTGCTGTGTTTAGAGGGGGAAGGTCAGTACCTCACCATTACAGGCTGTGGACACTCTGCAGACCCTGCATTTGTGCATGTATGCACCCACCTGTTTCTAAAATAAATGTTTTTTACCTGACTGGATGAGCCTGAATTTGCACCAGTTTTTCTCAGATTTTACTCTTTTCTAGTATTGTGACTTTGATTTTTCTGCTGCATGCAGACTCAAACTTGAGCTGCCCCTCAAAGGAGCCCCAATGCTCCAGTCCCCCGGTCACACACCAGAAGATGGAGCTGTGAAAAAGGTGAGCAAACAGTTTCCCTTTCACATTCTATATCCAGATAAACTGAAGCAACTAAATGTGAAGAACATGCACATACATCCCCTCAAACAAACAGTCTAACTAGTCAAGCGCTCCTGTCTACTAAGCAAGCTCATGGAACTTAAGTGAATGGGAATGAGTTTCTGATCCATCAAGTAGGTTTCTGGAGGACCGAAGGAATTAGGACTGTCTATCCATCATCACCTGCTACAGAACTTAGAACCCTAAGTCATGAGAATTCTCCTAGTGTAATCTTCGGTACATCTTATGTCTGTATCCCAAAAACAAGAGTGGGATGAGTGTTCAGTTCCTGCCCAATGGGAAGAGATAAGCTTGTGGTCTAAGCATCTTTTATATTCCCGTGGGCACAGGAACCAGGCATGCTTCCGAGGAAGAAAGAGATAGCCACGGGCAGTTTATTGGGATGGGTGGGGTGACTCTCAGCTGAGACCTTAAGGCCTGATCTCCTGACTGCACTGAATTCCAACTGAGATTTCCAAAGTTACCTAAGTGATTCAGCTGCCTGATTTCTATTAACATTAATGGGTACTGAGCATTCAGATTCTTCTAGGCAGATCTGACAGTCTCAGTCTAAATTATCCTAACGCCTATTTGTAAGAGATGGGATTTGCCCAGATGCTCCTGAAGTAAAATTTCTACTCCCATAGCTGTGCAGTGTGTTAGCTCCCAACCTCCCTCCCTAGAGGTGGTTGTGGTGGGAAAACATGCATCACACACTGCATGAAGCACTATGGTATTAAATTAATTGTAAGAAATGTAATTTAATATTCCTATTATAATCAGAGCTGCTCAGCCCTTCTCAGCACATTAATTAGCAGTATGCCCCACACAGAACTGAGATCTTCAGCATTCCTCCCTGGGTGCTGCCCAGCTAAGCTCTTTACACAGAATGGGAGATAACAGAAGTTAGCTCCAGAGTGTATTTTGATCCTTCTTATTTCTCCAGCAACTTGGCTTTTGACACTTCCCTGGTGTGAGGGCCATTGTACAGGTGACCACTGTCGCTGCTGCCTCGTGGGAAAAAACATTTCTCATTCCAGCTCTGCGGGCCCAAAGTCATCGCCACCAAGTCATCTTTCTTGACTGCAGACACAGTCTCACTAGCTTGCGTGGGGCCATATGGTGCCAAGTGGCACGTCCTCACTGGTGCCCCTGGATTGTATCAAGTCATTTTGCAAAAGGGTTGCACTATCTCTAGTTATTTCTAGTCACATTAGGTCAGGCTGGGCCACACAATCATATGGGAGTGAAAGACACTCAGGCCCACCGACAGTGGGGGGCAAAGGGGGTAGTTGCCATGCCTTAGGGGTCTTAGCTGCTGCCACTGCTACCGTGGCAGCGACAGTGGCTGGAGTCCTGGGCTCTTTAAATCGCTGATGGAGCGCTGCATGGCACACTACCTGCAGCTCTGAGGACTTGAGGGTGGGTGGGGCCTGCTCTGGGTGACCCAGAGTCGCACCAGTCCTGCCCTTTCTGCCCAAGGCTCTGCCCCTTTCGGGAGCTGCCCTCCCACCTTGCCCAGGGATGCACAGAGGCTGTTGGATCTCCTGAAGACGCTATATTGAAGTCACTTAAATGGAGTTACCTCACCAGGATGATTTTAGCCACGGGGTTGAGTAGAAGTGGATTGTGCTGAACTAGCTTTTGTTGCTGTCAGTCAAGCTGAGGATCAGTGAGGAGACGCCACTCATACATTTCTAAGGATTTCTTCAAACAGTAAAAGCACAAGGACTTCTCATAGGCCTCGCTTCTTGTTGTCCCAGGGTAAAATTAGTTCCCAAAAGCATTCAAACTAGGGCTGGTTGAAAAAAGATAATTATTTATTTTGCAGGCAGTTTAAAGACTGTAAAAAATTCTCATGGCAATTCGTTTTTCAAAAAAAAAAATTAATCTTACATTTTTTATGCGATGGGAATTTTTTGACCCAACTGAAACACTTCTGTGAAAACTTAATTTGTGGTCAGAAAGCCTTTTTTTTTTTTTTTTTTTTTTTTGTTAAAAAATGTTTCAGTTATCTTTTTTCAAGTGACAGTTACATACCCCACTCTTCCCTGACTCCCATAGGAGACTTGGCTGCTCAGCACTTTCAAACAGAAAGTGACTCAGAAAACTCACACCTGAGAGATCTCCCTGATTATTCGAGCTGCTCCAAAAATGACAATTTTTCCATGAAAAAGATTAATTCACATTTCAAATTTACAGAAAAAAAGACCAGCTTCCTTATGAATCCCAGGCAGCAAAAATCAATCTGCACGGGATGAGAGTGTTTCCCTTTCATGTACATATAATATGTACTTGTATTGTAGTCACTCACTGGATGAAGTGATGGGAGAATCCATCATCAATTATAATGTTCTAGTTAGTTCATGTTAAACAAAATAAAACACACAACTGGAAGTAGATGGCTTTTCTGTTGGCGGTCTCAACAGAGAAACCTCGGTCTGTCTGACCCTTGGAAGTTAAATTTCCTCTCACCCCTGCAACCAAGGTTGGGGCACGTAGCCAGGGCAGGGCAGAGAAAGGCTTGTACAACTGCTGTCCATGTCCTATTTATTCTGTGTACGGAAGATTTCAGCCTCCAGGGCTCCAAGTTTACAGCCCTGAGACACAATTACAGGGAAGACCGAATCATGTGATGTAGCGCTGTGTTTTGGTTGCCACTGCTATTTGATATAGTGACTGTGTCTCTCAAGTGCTTCTCTGTGGCTTTACTGGTATGATTAGCTGTTCCTGCAGGCTGGCTGTTTTAGGGTTCCATTTTGTCAGGTCTCCATTGTATGTTTCCACGTCTGCTGTAGATATTAGTGACAATGAGTTAGTGAGAGGTATAATTTTCTTGCCTGTCTGGAGCATGTTGTGACAGGCAGTTTAAAAAAAACACAAACCCAATGGTATCTCTTCTCTTTCTTGCTGCACTTCCTACTTGCTCCTGAAATGCCTTTGGCATGCAGATTCAATGGAAGCAGATGAGTCATGGGAATTTCACTCAACTGTTAAAGTGTTCTTTGGATGAAAAGACTATTGAGAGAAAGGGCAGCCTTTCTAATCTTCCCTTGCAATAGTCCTGAGCATTCAATGTCTCCCTTACCTCTGATATTCTTTGTAAATCTTCAGTTTCAGCTGATGGTGCTTTCTCATCTGGCTCAAATGGGAGAGGCTTCTTGAGAAAGCCTAGGATTCCACTTGTCATACAATGTGTGTACTATTTAACTAAGGACTTCCTGTGTCCATATGTACACTGTGGCTGGATTGTTACATGCTGTGACATTGCTTTTCATATAGGTTATTGATCATTTAGCATGCTGACAAATAAAGGGAAGCTCCCTTTTATATAAGTGTTTCCTGATTTCTAAAATGAGAGGAAAGAGAGAAAGAGTCAGGTTTAGACTATTCTAACCTTGCAGCTATTGGCAATAATGGAGGAGTACAGGTCAGATCAATTTCTGTTCCTTTACTTTGTCAGTGACGTGTTCCTTGTCTCTCCAGTTCATTGTGTGTTGAGTTCAGTACTTGTCAGGGTTGCCAACTCCTGAACATGATTTTTATGGACAGTATAGAAAAAAATTACAGACACACAAACTTTTTTGTGGACACATTTGTATGTAATATAAAGATGGCTTAAAAAGACAAAAGTGGGTAATATTCCACATGCATGCGGACACAATCCTATTCCTAGTACAGCCCCCCACCAGGCCAAATCATTCCCTCCCTGCAGGCTTCCTCTCACCCTGGGATGCGACACCCAGGAGCTGCTTGCCAGGCTAGGACTGGTGACGGCCACCAGTGAACACACTGCCGTGACTTACCAGAGGGGAGCCTGTGGAAGGCTGCTCTGCCTGGCCCACTGTACCTGTGTCTTCCTGCTGCAGGGAGACAGGTGGGGGTAGTGGTGGTAGTGCTGCACATATGCCCACCCACCAAATATCGCTTCAGTGCTGATGCTAGTGAGGCTGAAGAAAAGTTCAAAACCGGAGGCGGAGAAGTGTATCCCTCATCCAGCCAGCAGCAGGTTGGAGGGAGCTCCCATGCCAGAAATTGTAGACTCCCTGGAGTTGCCCCTTGGGCTGTGTCCAGACTCAGGGTTTTTTTTCGAAAAAAGTAGCCTTTTTTCGAAAAAACTTCACCTGCGTCTAGACTGCAGCCGCGTTCTTTCGAAATTAAATCGAAAGAATGTGGCTTTTCTTTCGACGGTGGTAAACCTAATTCCACGAGGAAGAATGCCTTCTTTCGAAAGTGCTCTTTCGAAAGAAGGCGTTCTTGAAAGCAAACAGGCTTTTTAGAAAGAGAGCATCCGGACTCACTGGGTGCTTTCTTTCGAAAAAGCGGCTTGCTTTTTCGAAAGTTCCGCGTGCAGTCTAGACGCGCTCTTTCGAAAGAGGCTTGCAGTCTAGACATAGCCTCAGTGTGGAGTTTGCCCTAAAACCAAGGGGGAGGGTCTCCTCAGCTCCATTGCAAAGCTCAATGTTTTTTTTTTTCACTACCATCTAAATGTTTTTACGAATTTTACAGACAGGTCCAATTTTAGCTCTTTTTTACACAGGGTGTGTCTACACAGCAGGGCTTCACTCGAAATGAGCTACGCAAATTGAGCTATGTCAATAGTGTAGCTTATATCAAAACAGAGCACTCTTCCTCTGATTTCCCTTACTCCTCGTACAATGAGGGTTACAGGAATCAGAGTAAGAAGTCCTCCAGTTTGACAGTACTTCGACAGTATTTTGAAATAACTGCCTGCTGTGTAGACGCGGACTAAGTTATTTTGAAATAATGTTGCTGGGTAGATCTACCCATACTGTCCATGAATTTACTGACAGTTGGCAACCAACGTTCCCTTTAATTTTGTCCATCCATGTGCAGAATAAATTATGTTATGTGCACCAATGCACATGTGGATATGCACCGCCAGTTGAAACACATGCTGCCAGTGGCTGTGGGTGCTCTGCCAATCAACTGGGTGGCATTTGAATCTCTCCGGAATGGCTGCCCAAAGCGCTCAGCTTACAGAGAACAGTGTTGGCAACCTTGGTACTTGTACCTGTAGAACTTCCTTGCTCAGCCTGCTCTGTACATCCTTTCCTGTAGAGAGACCTTGTCCTATGGCACTTGTTTCCTATTCCAAGGAAGGGACAAAGTCTTTAACGCTGGCTGAACAAACGTGTGTATTTTACTGGATTTACTGGTCAGAAAGTCACATGTGCTCCAGTGTGTAGCATAAGCTGCAGCCTATCAATGATAAATCCTAACACTAGGACAGCACCTAATAACATTTTCCCTTTAGCTCAGTGGTTCTCAGCCTATTTACTATTGTTGACCGCATTATGGATGTAAGTGACTAGTCGACTTGACTAGTCGTTCTCCCGCCTCTGCTGCCTCTATCAGAGAGAGGCAGCAAAGGTGGGGGGAGGGAGGAGCAGGAGCCAGTGCTGGGGGGAACCAGTAAAACCAGTAAGTAAAGCTGGTTCCCCCGAGCACTATCTCTGCAGGGGACTGGGGAGTCAGAGGCACAGTGGGAAATGACATGAGCAGGGATAGCTTCAGTCCCCACTCGCACCGGTTTCCACTGTGGGTGCTTCTGCTTTTGAAATGTGTAAGAGGCTCTAGTACATTTCAAAGGCAGAAGTACGGCAGGGAGCACAGGGCAAGGATTCAAGCTCCCCCCAGCACCAGCTCCTGTATGGGGGGGGAATGTCACAGGGGCCATGGCCATGGGCTGATTTGCCCACAGGCCACAGGTTCAGAACCACTGCTTTAATCTCAAGAGATAGAGGCCTGTCTTTTCAGAACCACAGCTCCTAGGTCCAATGCCTGCCATGTGCATGGACAGCTAGGGTGTGTCTAGACTGCAGGGGGGTTTTTTCGGGAAAAGTGGCCTTTTTCCGAAAAAAGCTTTCCCTGCGTCAAGACTGCTGCCGTCTTCTTTCGAAAGTCAATCAAAAGAATGTGGCTTTTTTTTCGACCGCGGTAAACCTAGTTTCACGAGGAATAACGCCTTTTTTCGAAAGTGCCCTTTTGAAAAGAAGGCGCAATGTAATGCAAACTGTGCTTTTTCGAAAGAGAGCATCCAGACTGCCTGGGTGCTCTCTTTCGAAAAAGTGGCTGTAGTCTAGATGCTCTTTTTCGAAAGAGGTTTGCAGTCTAGACGTAGCCCTAGTGATTATGGGATGAGTAGAATGCTTATAGACTCTGCTTTCTCCTCCTTAGTGGTGGTTGCAGTTCTTTGTATCAGCCCCACTTTTAGTACAGGTGAGTGAGGGAAGAGTAGAATTGGTGTGGAAAGGATCCTTGCTTTTGACTTGTGCTTTTGGGAGAAATTAAAAGTTTGTGCTTCTTGAGTCTGCCAATCTGACAAGTTTTAATCCTTGAAGGTCTGAGCAGGAGAAGGTAAATACTGTCTCTTTATCATACCTCAGTTTAAACACACACAATTTCTTTCTTCCCAAATCTCTTAGGACTTTGTGGCGGGGGGAAGGGACATGCAGAACTGGAGGTGACAAATGCCAACAGTGGGGCTACGTCTACACTGCCCAGACTTGCGCAAGAATATATGCAAAGGAGACATCACTGCACCTCATTTGCATACCTAATGAGCTGCCATTTTTGCACAAGGGGCTTTTGCACAAGAAGGAGCAGTTTATACTGCTCCTTCTTGCACAAAACCCCCCTCTTGTGCAAGAGCCGTTCTGCTGCTTATTTTCAGGCAGAACAGCTCTTGTGCAAGAGGGGTTTTTTGCGCAAGAAGGAGCAGTGTAGACTGCTCCTTCTTACGCAAAAGCCCCTTGTGCAAAAATGGAGGCTCATTAAGGATGCAAATGAGGTGCAGCGATGTCTCATTTGCATATGTTCTAGTGCAAGACTGGGCGGGGTAGATGTATCCTAGTAGTTTAGCCTAATATGTATAGAGAGAAAGGAACATCTTTATCCCCACTTACTGGATTTTCTGTGCTGGTTTCTTCCTCCCATGTGAAAGCGATCCTTTTAGCACTTGTTCATTTCGTCCTCAGCAGCAGAGACAGGGAGTTTGTTCTAATGCTTAGAGAATGGGGCGAAGAAGTAAGAAGTTCAGGGCTTCATTCATTGTGAGACCTCAAACAAATCATATAATCTCTTTTTACCTCAGTTTTCCCTCCCTCCCGGGAGATGGCATGAGGCTATGTTTATTAATGTTTATAAAGAGATGGAAGACTGCTGCAGTTGAAAGACTTGCATCTTTGCTGCAGGGGCACTTGGATAACTGGACAAGGTTGACAGCACAGATTGATTTTTTTATTGTGGTCTTTGCTGTAGGGCATAGTTTCATACAGAGAATTTCCAAAGGTTTACACTGTTATGTATTCTTAATATTTTTTGCAGTTTTATTTGCATTGATTTCATGAACACACACATAAAAGGACAAAACCCCAACAAGTGTGCCATCTGATGTGGCATCTGAACTGTTTCATTGGAGCATCTCTGAATTCTGGACTAGGTCAGATCCAGATCTGAACTTTATGACTTGGACCCCCTGATTTGAGAGCCTCAGATGAAAGGATTGACAGTACGAATTGCATTCTTTTGGCTGGTATTCTCCCTCTGACTGGCTTCAGTACGAATGGTTTGAGGTGTGAGTGCCATTTGTTGTTTGTTGAAGGGCAAGATGGGGACTTGAGAAAAAATACTCGAAGAGGACAGGTGGAGGGGTCTCAAGGGCCCAGATCTGTCAGTGCACATAGCCAGGCATAGGGATTACTGCCATGAGCAGTCCTGTTAATGTCGCTGAGACTCCCCATAGCAACAAGCATTACCCTGTGTAGATGTTTGCAGGAATCAGGCTTATGATTTGTTTAGGCTAGAAAAGTTCTAGAGAGGCACTGTAGCTGCCTAGAAGTGTCAGAGGGAATAGCGGTGATGAGAGCTAGGGCACGTTGTGTTGGATATTTGTGCTAGGACACAGAGTAAGACTAAAGCTGAGAAGTGACGGGTTTAGATGTAGATTGCAGGCGAGGAAAACATGCTGAGAGTGAGGACATTCTTAGTCTGCTGAGGATAGTTTGCCTAATGAGGAATTTAGAAGATAAGGAGGAGCAGATGTCTCTTTCATCTAATAGGCAAAGATATAACAAGATCCACTGGCTGGTAGGGTAAGTTAGAAAAAATTAAACAGGGAATCAGAGTACTGTTTTTAAGCACTGAGAGTAATTAACTGTGGGAACAGCTTTCTGAGGGATGTGGCAAATGTATCACCAGTTGGAGTCTTTAAATGAGGGCTGGATGTCTTTCTAGGAGATATGCTACAGGCCAGCCACATGTTATTATGGTGAATGATGAACTCAGTGGGTGAAATTCTATGGCCTATGTCATGCCAGGGGTCAGATTATATTATTAGTCCTTAAAATCTATGGCACACTCAGGAGAGACTTTTCAAGGACAGGTGTAAGATAACTAATCGTGGAGATCCTTCCTGCTTCTCCTTCCTCTTCCAGGGATTTTAATACTAGTTACAAATTCAGACTGGAGAGTGAAGGAGACTGAAGTGAGCTGTTAATTCCCAAAAAGGCATCACACTTGAAGAGGTAGTGCAGACTTCCACAGACTGCCCCACCAAATCAGCTTCAATCTCACCCTAAAAGGACCGCCTCTGGAAGCGATAGGATAATTTATCACAGTGCCACCATGTCTACCGCCACTTTGCAGTTCTAGAGCATCTGTCACCTGAGAATCCCAAGGTGCTTTGAAAATATTAATAGATTAAGCATCACAGCAGCTGTGAGAGATTCACTCATTGATCTGGCTTTGTGCAGAGAAGGGGCCATATTAGAAAATGCCAACTCTGGCAGGTTCCACACTACATATTTACATCAGTGCAGCTGCACCAATGCAGCTCTGCTGCAGTATTCCATCTAGTGAAGATTCTCTAAGATGACGAGAGAGACTCTTCCATTGGCTTAATAACTCCATCTCCACAACAGATGGCAGTTATGTTTGTGGGCGAAGCTCTCCTGCTGATATAACACTGTCTACCCAACTGAGTTAATTCAGCATAACCGTCTCTCAGGGATGTGAAAATCCAGACCCCTCAGTGACATGGCTATGCAGTATGTACAGTAGGCCAAGTCTCAAGCTCTGCCTGTTCACAATATTAGAATAAAACCATGGGACAGTAGATTTTTCAAAGCCTCACAGTGTGGTCACCCTGACTTAACACCCCATTCAAATAAGTGGAGACATTCACACTCTTGCTATTGTTTCAGACTTTCAGTTGACGTCATCATTATTAGATTACATTCAGTTCACATTTTGAAGATTATCTTTGCAACCACAAGGGCTAGAAACATGGGTCAAAATTTTTGGAAATGGATGCCTAGAAATAGGTATTTAAAGAATCTCTAAATATCTGATCATGTGGGTCAGGTAATCAGCACCTCTGAAGATCAAGCCATTGATTAGGTTCCTAATAATAGACACCCACTTTTAAAAATTTTGCTCACAATTAACAAAAAAATTTAGATTCAGGATCACAAGATGGGAACCTGCATCATGAGGAACCACTTGAATTGGCCCAATTCTACCTCTGCAAGGAGATCTGTAAACAGAGTGCTAATAGAACGTGATTTTTCCATGATGTAGAAACTGGGTTGAGACTTATTTGTTTCACAAGGACCCTTCCTATTTGATGCAGATGATTAGAAATCATCTAAGATATCTTTCCAGAACTCAAGGGTATTAACTCAATGGGAATTAGATCAAGCCCCAGATGAAGTTCATGGATAGTTGGAGAAGGCCTTGCTTGAATATAATCCTGGTTCCCTTTCAACTCTTTACTCTTAGTCCTCTGACTGTTGTGCTGGATAAGGTATGAAAGTTTCTGATAACCTGTTCATATTATGGCCAATCTGTTATAGCTCTTGAGCATTCTCTGGCTTCCTCATGGCACTGGGAGATGTTAGATTAACACAGATAGTCGTATGAGTTGTGTTTTTCTGGCTGTATAGGAGCTAGATCCTGGAAATGTTCATTTCCCCAACTGTAATGCAGTTTGTTTTGATGAAGCTAATTCTGCCTTACTCATGGTTTGTCACTGAAATAGTTTTCTTAAGTGTAAAGCTGCTGCCCACTTTATAAATGAGACCCACACAAGCAAAGAAAACATTATGTCATTCCAAACATTACTGGCTTCATACACCTTTTTCTGCCTGGTGTTTTGCTAGTGGAATGGGGGAATTTTCAATGTTGTGAGATTAAGATATGGATACCACTAGGTAGGCCTGTTTCATTTCTTACAGGAATGCAACAGAAGGGGGTGAGTATTCCCATGAATTGCTGTGAAGAGCCTTCTTGCACAGCTTTCCCATATATCAGTGGTTATCAGTTTCCTCTGGAACATTTTCAGTCATGGTCTATTTAGATGGGATCTTCAAATGAAATTACCTTTTGCTAGTATCTCTGATCTAGAGCCTCCCCCCATTTTAAAAAGTTGAATAATGGATTGTTGAAGCCATTACTGTGGCTTCTGGGAAGCTCTCTAATTAACAGAACCAGCCAAATAATTTTAAACATATTCTAGAATAATTTAAGAAATACTGTACAATTAATTGAATGTGATTCGTGACCACATTCATGGAATTCATTGTGCAATTGAGTGAACAAAAACACATTATGAAATTTCTCTAATAGATTATTCAATTAATGTTATTTACCTAAATCGACTAAATAAGGACACAATCCCACGCCAACTCAAGTCAACAGTAAAGTCCCCATTAGCATCAGTGGCAAAGACGAGTTACTAAATTTCCAGGGCAGACGCCAGCCTATGGAGCCCTGCAAATCCACTGATGTCTGCTTTATATCCAGAGGCATCCACACCTGTGAATGTGGATGCAGACATCCGGAGCTCATTTTTGTGGATATGGATGCGGAGGTGGATACAAATTTTATATCTAGAACCCTGAAAATTTGCAGTTATCCACTTTATATCTGCGAGTAACTGCATCTGTGGATGTCAGTGCGGATATCCTCAGCTCTTTCTGGCAGATACAGATGTGGATGCAGATACAAATTTTGTATCCGCTCAGGGCTCTACCGATCTGGGCATAAACTGGGCAAACTCCATTGATATCAATAGGTTCAAACTGCTGCTGTATTTAGCTCTAGATGTCTGTTCAGAACAGTCCCATCTCAGAACCCCAGTACTACACAGGTGCATTGTTCTTAACAACAATAATGCCAGTAATGCTTGTGTTAAACAAGTGAGATTTTATCTTTGATTGTACATCCATCTAAACATATATATACCAAACCTTGTAACAGGCAGGTCTCTGTTTGGAGTAGTATACTAAGTATTGCATTCTACATCAAGGATAAATCTTTGAACTCTCTAGCTACCACCCACATGACTTCATAATAGCAGCTACATCTGGCACATCTGTCTTCAGCAATCTCCACCATTGGTTGAAGCAGCAGATACCCTCCCCTTGACTTTCAGTCCTCTTCTCTAAGGGTATGTCTACACTACAAAGTTAATTAGTTCGAATTAACTTTGATAGACGCTACACAAGCGCTCCGCTAGTTCGAATTTAATTCGAACTAGCGGAGCGCTTAGTTCGAACTAGGTAAATCTCATTCTATGAGGACTAAGCCTAGTTCGAACTTACTAGTTCGAATTATGGGGTGTGTAGCCCCTTAATTCGAACTAGTGGGAAGCTAGCCCTCCCCAGCTTTCCCTGGTGGCCACTCTGGCCAACACCAGGGAAACTCGTATGCACCCCTCCCAGCCCCGGAGCCCTTAAAGTGGCACGGGCTGACTACGGTGCCCGTGCCAGGTGCAAGCCTGCCAGCACCCAGCTAGCAGACCCTGCACCTGGCACGGCTCGAGCCAGCCACCCGATGCCCCCCAGCCCTCCCCCTCTTCCCGGGACCAGGCTGGCGGCTCCCGGGAGCTTGCCCGGGACCGCAAGAGGCGGGCGCCTGCCTGGTCTAGTGCGGACATCGTGGACCTCGTCCATGACCTCCGCACTAGGCACAGGAAAGTGGCCGTCTAGGGCACGAGAGCTGCCAGCCTGGCCACCCAGGAGCAGGTGTGCATGAAAATCAAGGTGGTCCACTGAGACCCCCGACCCTGAGCCCTGACCTTACAATGGCCGTCCTGGGTCAGACCAAAGGTCCATCTAGCCCAGTAGCCTGTCTGCTGACAGCAGCCAACCCTAGGGACCCTGGAGGGGATGGACCGAAGACAGTGACCAAGCCATTTGTCTCGTGCCATCCCTCTCCAGCCTTCCACAAACTTTGGGCAGGGACACCACTCCTACCCCCTGGCTAATACCACTCCATGGACCCAGCCTCCATCACTTTATCTCACTTCTCTTTAAACTCTGTTCTAGTTCTAGCCTTCACAGCCTCCTGCAGCAAGGAGTTCCACAGGTTGACTCTTTGCTTTATGAAGAACAACTTTCTGTTACTAGTTTGAAGCCTGCTACCCATTCCTTTCCTTTGGTGTCCTCTAGTCCTTCTGTTATGGGAACTAATGAAGAACTTTTCTGTATGCACCCTCTCCACCCCACTCATGCTTTTATAGACCTCTATCCTATCAGTCCTATTATTCTATGATTCTATGATTCTATCCCCCCTCAGTCTCCTCTTTTCTAAACTGAAAAGTCTCAGTCTCTTTAGCCTCTCTTCATATGGGACCTGTTTCAAACCTCTGATCATTTTAGTTGCCCTCCCCTCTCCCACCCTCTCTCTTCTCCTCTCCCTCCTCCTTTTCCCAGTCTCCCCAAGTTTTGTTAATAAAGAGAGATTCTGTTTTTGAACACAATTGTCCTTTATTTTGTACATCAGGAAGGGGGGCTAGGAAGGGGTAAGTGGAAGGAGGTGAGGGAGGAATGGGGTACGAGCCCCCGATGGGGAGGACTGGGCTGGCTCTGCGGGCTTCTGGGGGTGGAAGCTCTCCTGCAGCCCCCCAATTGCCCCCTGTCCACAGATGGCAGCCTGCGGCAAGTGCAGCCGGTCTGATGGCCGAGTGCTGTGATGTGCCCAGTGTGGGCACTCAGGGTACTCCAAGACAGGACTGCTTTGCAAGCGGGGCACCCTGAGAACTGTCTGTCCGGGGTGGGGGTCAGGTCCCTTTAAGCACAGCCCTCGGCTAGCCTGAGACAGCAGCTCCATGCTCTAAGTCCTCCTCTGATGCCCTGCCGGCACTGCTTCCGGCCATCCTTAACCCCGGTTCAGGGTGTACTTAATGTGGACATGCTAGTTCGAATTAGCAAAATGCTAATTCGAACTAGTTTTTTAGTCTGGATGCGTTAGTTCGAATTAGCATAGTTCGAATTAACTAATTCAAACTAAGTTTGTTCGAATTAGCGCTGTAGTGTAGACATACCCTACCTGATCATTACACAACACATTACCATTTGACAAACACTGTTTAGATGCACAAGCCAGTAATAATACAGAAATCTCTCTCAAGGTCTTGGAAAAGATTTTTTTTTTATTATACTATGAGAAGATTTACCCAGCATTGCTCAGGTCCTTTATTCAATTAATTTTTGTTTTTCTTCATTTAAATCATTGCTCTGGGGGTGGGGCTGGGGATGAGGGGCTCAGTATCCAGGCTGCCTGGGGAGAGAGGGCTACCCCAGCCCAGACAGATAGACAGATACACAAACTCTCTCAAATATATGGTAGATTATTAAGTGCAACCTACCCATCAGGCTTCAGTCTTTAAAATGAAGCCTGTTCCATGCTTGAATTGGATCAGCTGGTACCTGAAACGACTACACACCAATATATTTGCCACCACAGTATCTAAAATGAAGAGTCTCTCTCTTTCTAGTCTTTAAATCTTGGGTTGGGAAGAGTATTACTGTTTTGGAGAGGGAATCAGCAAAGATGATACCATAGCATATCCTGAGCATAGCCCTTGTGGAGTTCTAAGACTTTGGAGCATCCAAAGAAGCCACCATCCCCATGGAATCTGCCATAGGTTTTAATGCTACCGATTAATGCTACCAAAATGCTACTGATTAGCCAGTAATTGTGTCATGAGACAGAGATCATGGGTCATTTAGAGAAAGGCAGAGAACATAAAATGCTGGAGTGGGAGCAGGGAGTGATATATGGAAACACCCTAGGAATGCCAGGAGAGAAGGCTTGGCAGCCTGCCACTCTTGGGTGGGAGGAGAAAATGAAGAAGCTCTTGCCAGCTCCCTCTGCACCCAAATAAAAAAGGCGCCCCAGGGGCTTCCCTGAGCCACAATGCTTGGGAGCTGCACTAGGGGATTCTGCAGCCACACTAGTACCAACTGTCACTAATGGAGAATAATTTTTCATTCAGTGAAAATAGATGCTTCATCTGTGCTTGCTGCCTTTGTCATTCCCCATCACACAATATGCTGTCTTCTCGGGAGCTACTTTTAGCCCCACCCACCACAAACTTTTCCCCTCCATCCTCAGAGTCATGTCTGGTGTGGGGATGTGACTGATTAACCAGTTACCAAGTAAGCATCACCCTTACTGGGTGATGCCTTCCTGTAACTGGTTAACTGGCAGCCTGGCTGGGCTGGAGCAGCCCCACACCTGCAGGACCCCGTTTAAGGATTTAACCGGTTAAATGGAATGTTTAACCAGTTACTGGTTTACCGGGATTTTGCATCCCTCGTCTGCTGTGCCTAGTAACATTGTCGATCTCTGACCTGCTTTCAAATAGGTTGTTGGTTTTTTTTTTAACATGACAGATATCACAGAAAAATTCCTAAGGGGCCCCTCCTTCTGGCTGGCATCCCTTAAAATAGTCCCTAGGCTACTCATAAATTATATTAGGGGTTTCTTTGGCTCCCAGCACTCCCAAGATTAGCAGTGAGTGTGAAAAGTTTGGTTAAGTGAATTAAGGATGTAAAAACAGTTACAAATACTCACCATATTTTTTTTTATTGTATCCCTTTGGTATATATGGTCATGCCAATTTTCCTCCACAATTTGATCTGAGGAAGTGGGTCTGGCCCACGAAAGCTCATCACCTAATAAACCATCTTGTTAGTCTTTAAAGTGCTGCATAGTCCTATCTTTTGTTTCAGCAAGACCAGACTAACATGGCTAAATCTCTGTTACTATGCTAACGAAAGCAACTTGGCTTTACAAACAAAAGGATTTTAAAAAAGAGTACCAATAAAATAATTTAAAATTCTGAAACCTACTGAGATAGTTTTTCTTTCAAATATGCAGCACAAACAATAGTGTGATATGGTATAAAGCTTTTACTGACGTCTTTTTGGGTGATGTGCAGAGCTTGCTCAAGACTTCCTCCCTGGGGAAGGCTGTGATCCTCCCATAGTGGTGCTAAAAAACCTCACTGTGGCAGGGCATCACATATTCTGTGGATGTACAATGTGCACTTTAGGATTTACCCCTTGCCAAGAATCCCCTTTTTATGTGAGACCTATACTGTTCACTCTAATGCTGCAGAGCCAGCAACTACAAAGCCCTATTTTAGATTCTGTGTGGGAATAATTGCAGATTCACAAACAAGTGCTCTAAGACAGACCTGTTCATTTCAAGCTTCATTTGTAAACATGGTGGGTAGAAAAGGGAAGGACCCAAAGAACTAGAAAGAGAGAGAGAGAGTGCATAAGCCTGCTCACATGATGACTACTGTGGTGGTGGGAATGGTAAATATACAACAGGTGTAAACAGGTAGGAAAATATGTGAGTGGGTGGGTGGGAGAGCTAGGAGAAATGGACTGGAGTTAAGTAAAAGTACATTTAAGCTGAACAAGGGTATGTCTACACTACCCCGCTAGTTCGAACTAGCGGGGGTAATGTAGTCATCCGCAGTTGCAAATGAAGCCCGGGATTTGAATTTCCCGGGCTTCATTTGCATGAAGCCGGCCAGCGCCATTTTTAAATGCCGGCTAGTTCGAACCCCGTGCCGCACGGCTACACGCGGCACGGAGTAGCTAGTTCGGATTAGGCTTCGGGGTTCGAACTAGCCGGCATTTAAAAATGGCGCCGGCCGGCTTCATGCAAATGAAGCCCAGGAAATTCAAATCCCGGGCTTCATTTGCAACTGTGGATGACTACATTACCCCCGCTAGTTCGAACTAGCGGGGTAGTGTAGACATACCCCAACAGCATACAGAGATCTCTTAAGGAAAGGAGTGTCGGGATCATTGCTCAATCCTGTTAAACAGCAGCACTAAGGCTTACACCTGAGGGGAAGTTTTGAACTGGTGGAGAGGTGGGACTTTTCCTGCTTAAAAATACTCACTGAATACCTTGTGGAAAAAGACCAGATTGAGGAGAGAAGGGGGAGGGGAATTACTTTTACAACCTTAAGTGGAAAGAAAAGATATTCTCACCTTCCTTAAAAAGTGGCAAGGAGTCCTGTGGCACCTTATAGACTAACTGAAGTGTAGGAGCATAAGCTTCCGTGGGCAAAGACCCACTTCGTCAGAAGCATTTACATGCATCTGACGAAGCGGGTCTTTGCCCACGGAAGCTTATGCTCCTATACTTCAGTTAGTCTATAAGGTGCCACAGGACTCCTCACCGCTTTTGCAGATTCAGACTAACACGGCTACCCCTCTGATACTTCTCACCTTCCTTGTTTCTCTCAATTTATAAATCTGTAATTTGTTAAAAACAACCAACCAATCACTTGGCTGTTTGCTGTGAGGACAGCAGAGCATTGGAAACATTTACTGCATGATAGGAAGCATGCTTGATCATGCATCTGCTGCCTGCCCAACCATGAATTTTCCCTTCACAGATGGTCCAAGATCTCTCAGTCTTTATTTATGCAGAATGACATTGGATAGCCCAGCTTGATGAAGCCATGAATTGGTCATCAGTGTCTCAGATTCTGCCTGCACAAGCTAACAGGCTAGGAAAATGTGGGATCATATAGAGCAGCTTAGCACGGTCAATCTCTTTCTGAATTGCAGAATCACCGATCACACCATGTGAGTGTATTGTCACATGCAAATACGTGTTTGTGCAAGTGCGCAAGGGTGTTTCATCACTCCCTGTTACAATCCACAGCGTTGGAGCCTAGTGATGAAATAGGGCATTGGAATCCCAGGACTCAGTGAACGTGGAAGCTGAATTCAACTCAAATAGTTACCTATCATCTGAAGAAGTGGGTTGTGCCCACGAAAGCTCATGATACCATCTACACGTTTTGTTAAGTCTCTAAGGTGTTACTAGACTATTTATTGTTTTTTAAGTTTTTCCAAATACAATGAGTCGGACACGGTTCCATTGTTGGAGCAGGGGTGGGACAAAGCCCAGCACTAATTTTCCTCCAGGGCAGTGCTGGGGTCCCATTGGTGGAGCAGGACATAAGAAGCATAAGACTAAATGCCCATGAAGACAGAATGACCCCTCTTAGCCCAGGATAAAGGGTATTTAGTCTCCATGGCATATTCAACAAGCACTGTTTTATCTCTGTGAGGAAAATCCAGTGTGATTCTAATGAAAGCCTGTCACAGTCAGTTTGCTTTGGAGTCATCCTAAGACTCCTTGTGTCATTAGTATCTTCCCCCTGGACATAGGGAGCTCAGTTGCAACAGGGAATGACAGAAATTGACCCTTGCAACCTGATAGTGTGATAATTACTATCCTGCTCTGTACCTGTGCTCAGAGACTGGAAGAGAGATGCCTGTTCATTCCAATACAGAACGGCACTTTTGCGTGTTTCCTTGCATGAGATTGGTTTAATTAAAATATTTGATAGTCATAAGCCCTTTTCCCTGTGTGGGGCTGAGAGGTTCCTCCTTTCAACACCAGTTGCACATCTCTTGGGTCTCACTAGGCACTGCCACAATAAGTCCTCCACTCAGAACAGCAGGGACGAGCAGAGTGGAACTCCCTCATGGCTTTAGAGCGAGGGTTTCAAACTCACAGTCCGCAGGCCATCTGCAGCCTGAGCAGTTCCACAGTCCTGCCTGCACATGGCTGCTGGCACATGAGTCCCTGTGGCCCAGGAGGGTGTGCCTGTACCCTTTCCCCAAGTCCATTCCTGCTCCATCCCCACCCTACCTCTTCCCGCCCCTGCTCTATCAACTCCCCCTCATCGCGTCCCTTCCCTCAAGCCCCCTCCCCTGAGGGATGCAGCATCGGGGATGACCTGGAGGGCCTGGAGTGGGGTGTCAGCAGCGGTCAACTCCCCCACCCCCCTGCACTCACTGTGGTGGCAGGAGCTGCAGGGAAGTGGAGTGATGCAGCAGCCTCTGCTCCACCGCCATCTCCCAGGCCAACCCGGTTGCTCTGTTTCACCTCAGGAATAGGAAGCAGAGCACCCCAGCTGTAGCGCGGGCTGGCTTGGGAGATGGCAGTGGAGTGGAGCAGGTTGCTGCCTTGGTCTGCTTTCCTGTGGTTCCTGCCACCATGGTGAGTGCAGGAATCATAGAATCATAGAACTGGAAGAGACCTCAGAAGGTCATCAAGTCCAGCCCCCTGCTCTAGGCAGGACCAATTCCAACTAAATCAACCCGGCCAGGGCTTTGTCAAGCCGAGACTTAAACACCTCTAGGGATGGAGACTCCACTACTTCCCTAGGTAACCCATTCCAGTGCTTCACCACCCTCCTAGTGAAATAGTTTTTCCTAATATCCAACCTGGACCTCTCCCACCACAACTTGAGACCATTGCTCCTTGTTCTGCCATCTGTCACTACTGAGAACAGCCTCTCTCCATCCTCTTTGGAACCTCCCTTCAGGAAGTTGAAGGCTGCTATCAAATCCCCCCTCACTCTTCGCTTCTGCAGACTAAACAGACCCAGGACCCTCAACCTCTCCTCATAAGTCATATGCTCCAGCCCCCTAATCATTTTGGTTGCCCTCCGCTGGACCCTCTCCAATGCGTCCACATCCTTTTTGTAGCGGGGGACCCAGAACTGGACACAATACTCCAGATGCGGCCTCACCAAAGCCGAATAAAGGGGAATGATGACATCTCTGGATCTGCTGGCAATGCTCCTCTTAATGCAACCTAATATGCCATTAGCCTTCTTGGCTACAAGGGCACACTGTTGACTCATATCTAGCTTCTCATCCACTGTAACCCCCAGGTCCTTTTCTGCAGAACTGCTACTTAACAAGTTGGTCCCCAGCTTGTAACTATGCTTGGGATTCTTCCGTCCCAAGTGCAGGACTCTACACTTGTCCTTGTTGAACCTCAACAAGGGTGGGGGTGATCCCTGCTGCGGACTCCAGCCCACCCAGAACCCTACGGGCTAACCTGAGTATGGGGGACCATCCTGTCCGTAGGACAGTTGAGGCAGCTGCTGCAGGGGGCTCAGGGTGGTTGCACCAAGCTGTCTTATGGTCGGGATGGCTCTGCACACACCTCCTGCAGGCCACAGGGATGTGCCAGTAGTGGCACAGAGCTAACAACTGGAAGCTATGCTAGTCCTGCTGCACTATTGGTCACCCGGGGTGCCAGGCAGGGCTGGGAGACCTATGTGGGGGCAACATGTGGGGGCAACATGTGGAGACACCCCTCCCCTTCAAAGGCCTGCCAGAGCAGGATGCCTTCTGGACCACTAGGAGGATTTGAAGACTGGCATCGGCCCTAAGGTAAATTGAGTTTGAGGCCCCTGCGTTAGCTCAGACTCAAGCACCAACTACATCTGTTTCCCATTGCCAATAATTAAGGTTTCCTCAGCTCCTAGTGTGAAAACCAACTGCAGCCAACTGCCACCACCTCCTCTTGGGAAGGGAAGCGTCATCCTGTGCCAGCTCAGAAGGTTTGGTGCCATCTCCGAGGTGGCTTCACAGCTGTAGTGTGAAGGCAGAAATAGCAGTGCCTGCTCGTGTGCAGCCACCTGCTGTCCACTGACATCTCAGTCCTGTTGGCACCAGATGCTGGACCAAAGCCCTTCAGGGGTATTTCAGGGAGCTAAGGGGAATTGTAGAGGAAGTCAAACTCCCGTAGTCTTCAAGTAAACTTCCATTAAGACCTGTGTGGCAAGTGACATTTCCTACTCATTTTTCCAAATACTGTATAGGCCAGAGTGATTGCTTAGCTTGTGCTCCCTGCTCAGAAGGGAAGTGTAATATGCTGGCCAAGTGGGTCTTCGTTGTTAGTGGCTAGAACACATAGAAAAGGTTTTATATGTTACCATCTCCCATGTAATAGGTCTGATGCCTTAGCTCAAGTAGTAGTGTGATCCTTTAGATCCAGGTGTCCCAGGGTCAGTCTTCAGAGACAACTGAAGCCTATCGCAGAGTTTTAGAAGACCCGTTCAAGGGCATATGAGGTAACTCTGGTAAGGCAGTAAAAGTATTCCAGCAGTTCCTCACAGAGAGTTAGATAGGCAGCTCACTTAATTCAGCATACAGCAGTCACCACCACCGTGATATTGGTCACTGTCAGCAGACAGGATACTGGGCTAGATGGACCTTTGGTCTGACCCAGTATGGCCGTTCTTATGTTCTTAAGTAGGCAGCCTCCAACTGTACTTGCAGATGATCCTCAGCAAGTAAAGTGATGCTGTGAGACTTAGAACACGACTGCAGATTGAAACCCAAGATGACCAACAATGGCTGCAGACCATCAGCACAAGGAAAGAAGCTTTTCTGTAACTTTGTGGTGAGCCGGCTCCAAAGCTGTAGCACCAGAGCATCAGGTAAGAGCACCCAATCCACTAGAAGAGAATGACCATCATCCCAGATGTCACTAGTCAGTTGGACATTGATTTGAGGTTGGGAAAGCCATGGTGAGAGTTGTTATGGTGAAAGTGTGCAGGACAATGTATGGTGCCTTGATAGTATATGCGAATAAGAGTGGCCAATATGCAAGAAATCACAAAGGACTTTCCAAACTCTTCAAAGCCTGACTCAATTTTATCAACTCAGTTTGTTTCTCCTGTACCCTGCCAAGCCCTAAACTAGGGTTATGTCTATATCGCAGAGCTTTTCCAGGTAAAGGTGTCCCGGAAAAGCTCTACCGCGTCCAAGGAAGGCGTCTACTTTTCAAAAAAAAAAAATTGGAAAAACAGATGCGTTTTTTCAGCATCCCTTTAAACCTCATTCTATGAGGAAGAAGGGATGTTCTGAAAGAGGGTTTTTTTCCCGACATTTGGCCCCGTGTAGATGGGCCAAATATCTTAAAAGCCTCCTTCGGAAGAAAAACGGAAAAAGATACGCAAATTGTGGTTCCAACTTTGTTTTTCCAACTTTTCTTTCTAGTGTAGACATAGACTATGTTTAGATGAAGTCTGTAGTGGCTTGCTCCAGGAGGATCATGGATTCATATGTAGGATGGCTAGGCAAAGTATATAATACAAGGGTTTTCAGTAAGTGGACTTTTCAGGATAAGGCCAAAGAATTAATAAATTCTTACTGGTTCCTTTAGACCCAGTGATTCTCAGCCTTTTTTGTTTGTGAACCTCTAAAAAGTTTTGAATGGAGGTGCAGATTACAGACACTTTTGAAAATCTAAGACATAGTCTATGGACCCCCAGAGGTCCACAGACCACAGGTTGAAAACCACAGCTTTCAACACCATCAAATCATTGTTTGCAGTATTTCTTGCCAGGGTATGTCAGACACTCTAGATGGCATTGTATTGACTCACAAGCTAAGACTAGTTCAGGTGTTACATAATTTAAACATCTTCTCCGTATCTGACCCAAACACAGACATTCAAAATCTGAAATAATTAATGCTTGTTGAGAAAGACTCAAATTTCACTTGTATCTCTCAGTCCCAGTAGTTATGAAAATGCTGCCAATTCCACCAATATAAATCTTAGCCCTTTCATAGGTTTCATCATACATCTTAGACAAAAGTGGGAAGAAAAGGTGGTATTTTTCACTATGCTAGCCAAAATGTCCATGAAGAGGCTTCGTTTTGGATCCCTTTAGGAGGACTAAGAATTCAGAGGTATCAGACTGACAAACTATAATTAATATATGAAATTATAAAGGGGATTTGGAGGACATTCATGAGCATAATTAAAAATGAGCTTTTTCCTGTTCCTAATTTTCTGCATAGTTACAAAGTGGTTGTTTGAACAAAGAGAAAAGGAACTTTAGATGCAGTTTATATAGTGAAAAATAGCACTGATAAGAAGGGTAGTTTATTTCAATGAAAAAGAGGGCCTTGATTGCCATGGTATTGAAACAAATGAATGTTCCCTATACCTTTTGAAAGTTAGGTGATTAAGTATGGTTGAAATGTCTCTAGCTAGTAGTTTAAACAGAAAGCTATAACAATAGAACTTAATGTAAAACAATTTTGTGTATACAAACATCACTTTTCCCCCAGAACTTCTGGGAGGAAAAAGCGATGTTTGTATATACAAAATGGTTTTACATTAAGTTCTATTTTTACATAGCTTTCGGTTTGCAGAAGATCTGGCTTTTATTTAAATAAATGTTGTGATAAAATATTTTTAAATGAAAAATGGGCCTGTTTCAAACCCTCAAAACTGGAAGCTGCTCTGCAAAATTAAGATTTTATGATTGAGTGTTCATTATTTTTCATAAACAATAAAAAGGCAATTAACATACAGCTTGTAATTTTAAGATATTTTTAAAAATATGTATTTTTATCAGTGGTAAGTGACATGTGTCATGCACTACTGTGGATAAAATATAGGGATAATGATATGTGAGGCCTTAAATCAGTGTTTCTTAAACTTTTTAAGACCGAGGAACACCAATGATTTTTTGTTGAGCCAAAAAAAAGGGGTGGGGGTTGAGGGGAAAAAAGGGTTGGGGGAAAGTTATTGAGAAGAGAAAAAAGAAAGGTCACCTGCCCCTTTAAGGGCAGCCATTTTGAATTCTGTTCTCCTTGGCACACCTCTGACTACTTCGTGGCACACACGGAACACAGTTTAAGAAGCACTGCCCTAAATTGTTCACATAGAACACTAGTCACTGTGTTAGAATAGGCCCACAAGACCATTTGTCTTCAAACTTTCCACTATCCTCTGCCTTTCAGGTGGTCTCATCAATGTTAGCATTAGTTTAATAACTACTTTGAGTTGTATTAGATGACACTATGATTATAACTGGCACTGTTGGTCTACACAAGCATGTCCACTGCTGTTATTTATGTAGGAAATCTAAATAAAATTGGTTAGTAGTATACACACAGCAGGAACGTGAAACCCTGAAGATAGGATTCCCACACACTACACTGTTTTATCATTTGTGTATGCGACCTGACAAGAAATGAGGAGCAAAACCGGTTAGCAGAAGCCCATCTGCTTCATATTTTGTGTTCATTAATAAGGTGGATGGTGTAAATCTGATTCAAATTTCATGTTTACATTCTGTGTCCCTTCTTCAAGTCTACTGAATTCTACTCACTGAAGTAACAGTCACAGAAACTTCTGTAGTAGGTACACTTGTCCACAAGTAAGTGGTTGGAGATATAGGTGCTGACTCTATGGATGCTCCAGGAATGGAAAAAATAGTGGATGTTCAGCACTCACCACCCATCTGCCGATCAGCGGTTTGGTGGTGGGTGGGCAGGAGGTGGTGGGTGGAGCACAGGTGGTGCACACTCCAGGAAGAGGCAGAGGAAGAGCAGTGCATGCTTGGGGAGAGGGTGGAGCAGCAGTGGGAAGAGACAAAGAGAGGGTGGGATCTTGGGAGAGCATGAAGAGTTGGGGGCAGAGCCTCAGGGCAGAGTGTAAGTGGAAAAATGAAAGCACCTGTGGTCTAAGATCACCACTTTGGACATTTAGGCCCAACTGCAATTGTCACATGGTGTGGATCAACCCTGCACTGCCCCAACTGTTTTGCTCCCTGTTGTTGGGGGCTAGAGGGACCTGAAACTACAACTCCTATAAGGTATGGCACCAACTCAGGCATTCATGTGAACCCAACATTAATTGCTTAGTTCAATCTATCAGGAAAATCAAATTTTGGTAACATTCTCTTTTTCCATGGCAGAAATTGAGACAAAACTGCAGTTTCTGATTAGAAGTATTTTTCCTGCAGATTTTCAGCTGGCTCTATTGAGAGTCAAAGAGTGTTGGAGAGAGATTAACCTTGGATCCACTGAAACCTGAGAACCTCCTCCCTGCTCTCCCCATCTGTCTTGAAAGAACCTCTTTCCTCAAATGCCCACCACCCTCCTTCTGTGAATTCCTTCATCTCCTCTTCTCCTTCCAGCCACAGACTCCGCAGACCACCAAGCCAGAGTCCTGGTGTGGTTCAACTCACCACTGAGATTTTGACCCCTAATTGAAGGAACAGTAGGCTTTCCTCTTCTACTGGTATGAACAGGTATTGGACCCATCAGGGCTAGAATACCTCCTATGTTTGCAGAGACAGCTCTCCTGCTACCATTCTAACGCCAGTAAGTGACTTTACTCTTCCTTCCACTTCCCATCCTCTCAGGCACCTACAGGAATACTAGTTATTTCTCCCATTCTTTCCAGCAGGTAGGAAGGATCTTGGCAGTCAGTCCTGCCTCTCCTTGAAGGACACCTAATCTCTTTGTTAAACCTACAATGTGTGATAAACAGGGCAGGCTTGTCAACAGCAATTTTCACTCTGAAGAAAACAGATCTGCAGGCGACATCTCTCCAGCTTGCCCTAGCATCTTGTCCCTGCTCCTGTCAGTGCTGCCCAGAACCGAGGTCCTTGAGGAGGGAGATGGCGGCATCACTGATAGCCTGCCTGACAGGAACCACCTGTTCCATCTCTATCTCCATTTACTGTACACCCACAGGGAAGAAATGGATATACCTCCCATGCTCACTGGCTGGCGGAGAGTGCAATGCATACTTATTACACGGGTGCACAGTCACACAGATTGTGGGACCTCAGGTACATGCTCACTAATTCCATGTCACACACATCTCCGATCCTCACACTCATTCTCATTCCAGCACACTCGTTGCTGATTGTGTTCTCCTTCACCCTCCTGATGGTGCAAAACAAAATTGTTCTCATACCAAACACTCTTCTCTCAGCCATCCCCACCTTCCTCACACTTGTCTCTGAGAGTTTCTCAGGATTTACAAGAAGTGATGAGAGAGGGGAGTGTTTTGGCATAGACATGGGCTGTAGTGAGGTAAGCCAATTGAAGAAGAGAACGAAAGCAAATGTAGCAACATAGCCAATACCACTTTCAACCTCTGCTGGTGGAGAGGAAGGACCGGCCTAATATCATATTTGAATAACTTTCTCATGCTGGAACTAATAGGTCAGACTAAATGAGTATTTGACTCAGATCCCTTTCCCCAAGACAGGAAGTTCCATTTCCCTAGTTGCATTTTTCAGATCAAAACTTTTCAAACTGAAGCTATGTTGATGAGCCCATGATGGCTAAGAGATTCACTCGGGTATTAAGTCACAACACCACCTATTGGGCACTCCCACATCAGATATTAGTGCAAGGGCATGGTGCTTTTTGTGAAATGTGTAAACTGTTCTGGGATGTTAAATTCTATAAGTATGTGAAATGTCAATGTATTCTACTTGAGTGGGACACAATATATTGGGGCAGCTGTTTTAGTGGGACATATTCCCGGAAACCGATTTAGCATTAATGATGGTGAATGGTAATAGCTATTGTTGAACTGGAAAGGTATTGGTACAAGATGATTTTATGCTGAGTGGATGCCTAATGATTATTCAAGATGTCAGGTGTCAGATTCTGGGCTGTGATCTCTTGATACCACATCTCCAAATAAAAGGTTAAAAAGAATATTTTCTTCAGTACTCCATGGGCCTTCAAAAGGGACTGGGTTCCAGAAACACTAACAAAAATAGTTTCACAGTGTGGAATATGCAGTATTTTCCCTTTTTGGTAGGAAGGCAGAGATTCAAAACACTGAGGACTGTTGCTTTTACTGATTTTCTTCTTCCCTGCCTCTTTTCTTTGGGGGATAAGCCTGGGAAGTGCCATAGAGAGATGTGAAAAAGAACTTTGAGCATTCAAGTGAGCAAATGTAAAGTTATAGTTAAATACACATTTCCGGCATCCTCTTGAACATGTGCATTGTAATTATTTGCATTACAGTACCACCTAGAAGCTCTAATTAGGATTAGGATTAGGATCAGGGTCATGGCAGTAAGTGTTATACAAACAGACTTCTGATCCTGCAAAACCATATGCATGTGCTTAACTTCCCATAAAAGTTAGTCACACGTGCAGTTTGGGCCCATAGTAAGAGGTGGTCTCTGCCCTAGAATAAATAATCTATATCCCCCATATAGTCTTTATATCATCAAATGTTGTTTCAATTAATATCTTGTGCGGGTCATAGACATTTCAAAGCCCCTAGATATGTGTATCATTTTGTAGTAAGGCATACTGCTATGCACATCAGAACAGAGTCCAGGAAAGTCATTTATAATGAGTGCAGTACAATACTGTGATATCCTCACATAGCATAAACATAAATAATAGTGAGCTTGTGCTGGTTTTTATAGAAGTTTAAAATTAAGTTATAGTGCTAATTCTTTAAATAGCTGAAGAATGCAGGGAGAAGGTAGCTTATGCCACTTAGTGGGACTGCTCCTGATACAGAAGGAGAGGTATTCTTCTTTGCAGGTATGCCATGTATCTCCGGTGGCACATGACCAGGATTTATCAGTGAATTTGGTCAGCTGGTTGGATCATTAGCTTGCTCAGCTGGGTACTGACAGGAAATGGGACATGAATGCTGATCTATTCCCCTCCTCCCCAGGTGGGGCGCTGATTTCAGAGCCTGTTTGCAGCTGTAAAAATAATAGACATGAAGTGGGACATCAGGTGGGGCTGGATGTTATCAGAGCTCCAATAAGGATTTGCTTTACCCTCCCCCTGGAGGAAAATATGTGGGAGTTGAAAAGAGTCTTTCCATTATCCTATGTTGAATCCGTGCCTTTGACTGTTCATAGTTCCATCCTCAGCCATCTGTCGGTGCAAATCTGTGCAGCAGTTTGGAGTCAGGAATAATATGAGTCTTTTGCTTCTTAGAGAATTAATATCTAGACATTTTTAACTAATTCCAAAGTCCTTTGGTGACTTATAGAGAAGATTAAAAAAAAAAAATCTCAGCCCATTCCTAGCAGACAAGTATTTTTGTTGCTGACATGGGCTGTCCATCTGGGGAGTGGATTTTATTCTGAATAATCAGTTTGGGAGGATTCCTTTGAATAAGCAGTGAGCAGGTTTAATTTTTTTAAGTTTCAGCTCCAGTAATAAGCAGCCATTGCTCACCTAAGTTTTTAGACACAGCATGACTGAAACCATAAATGTATTGAGGCCTTGGGTCCCCCAGCAAAAGTGATGTTTTAAAATCCAAACAGGTTCAGACAGTCAATAGACTTAGAACACAACAGTAGCAGTAGGTCTAGCGAAACTAGCAGTGATAGTGGTTCTAAATTCTTTTGCTTCAAGACATAGGCTGATCATCAGCTGGGGTCAGGAAGGAATTCTCCAGTATATTATTATAGGTATGGGAATAGAAGCATCTGTATTCCTTTGAAGCATCTATACAGACTATGCAAATCTGTTCTATAAATTTATTCCCTTCTGCCTTAGGGGAACTTCTCCACTAACACACTGATGATTTCACCCCTACAGAGAGGGTTACTATAAATACCACATAACTTCTACTCACCTCCTGTTTTGAAGGAGTAAGTGGGACTCAGTCCATGTCTTCATTAGATGGAAGATTAACATTGCTGCGATTGATCTTCCAGAGTTTGATTTAGTGAGTCTAGTTAAGTCTTGCTAAATCAAACTCAGAGAGAGCCCCCACCAGCTGCCAGTTCTCCTGCTTCTGCAAGGAGTAAGGGAAGTCGACGAGAGTGTTTGCTTCTATTAGTCTCCCACTGTGGGGACGGTGGGGAAACGCAAAACAAGGTATGTTGGCTCCAGCTACATAATGAATATAGCTGGTGTTGCGTATCTTGATTCATCATTCCTTATGAATGTAGACCTGGCCTTAGATGGTACTTAGGCTTTCTGTTGCTCCTCTGAAGAGGGCTGTCTTCCTTTCTCAGTGTCTGTTTCCTGCTGCTGCTCACTGACAGCCCCCAGAAACTAGGGATGTAAAATCCCGTTTAATTAGTTACCAATTAAACGTTACATTTAACCAGTTAATAAATTAAATGGAGTGGGCAGGCTGGAGCAGCCCCTCCCTGCCCCCATGGACTTGAAGACCCTGCTTCTCTCAACTTTTAAAGTTCTCCCCTCTTCACTTTCCAGACTGAATCCCACAAGGGGTTTCCTGCCTCCAGTCACAAGGAAAAGAATAAAAAGGGGAAGAGACAGAGTCTTTAGCATGGCATTGGGGAGCACAGGTCCCCCTGTGGGAAATCACCCTGCAGCCCTCCACGTCCCAGGCTTGGGACATAGACTCAGCGCAAAGCTACACTCAATCCTGACATAGAACAAGGCCTGGGCCTGCCTCAGAAACACCCTGGGACATTGCTCTTCTGAAACAGGCACATCAGGTATGGAGCAGGCTCAGCCAGGCAGGATCCAGATGGAGAAGTTCAGTGTAAGGAGATCCAGGTGTGCACTGAGAGTATTCTGTGTGGGAGAGTCTGGGTGGGGAGCTTGGGGCAGGGGAGTCTAGGTGTGTGGGGATATGGATTCACAGAGGCTTTTTCATAGGGGAGGTTCCAGGTGCATGGGCAGTGGGACTCTGCATAGGCTTCCGGCTGAAGGTGTCCAGGGCTCAGCAGAGGTATCTGGATGTGGAGGTCTCTGTGGGGGGGAGGAGTTGGATACTAGGGGAGTCTGGTTCTGTGAGGTGGGAGTCTAGCGCAGTTAGTTGGGGTCAATGATGTGAGGGTCTGGATGTGGGGGCTCAGGGTGATGTGGGGTGTGGGACTCATCAGGGTGGGAGTTTAAGTGCAGGGAATTCAGTGGGAGGGGGTCTGGGTACAGGGCAATTCCAGATGCGGAGGCTGAGGTTCAGTGGAGTTGGCATAAAAGAGTAAGGAGGTTTTGAATGTACTAGGTGAGGTATGGCAGGAGTGTGGATGCGAAGCAGCTCCCTGTACAGTAACCCCTCCCCCCACAGATGAGACGTGATAGGGGCAGGAAGCAGGGGAGAATGCCGAGCTTTCTGCAGCTAGGAGAGATTTCTGAGGGTGCATGTGGCACAGCTACTCCTTTCAGGGAAAGAGGAAGTCCCATTCTCTCCTTCCTCCAGCGCAGCCAGGACTAGCAGCTGATTCTGGCTCAGCATAGGAGTCACTGGCTCAGGTGTCCCCAGCCTTACAGTGATTTACCTCTCTGCCATCTGATGTGGGTGCCTGAAATTCTGTACCTGCACTGCCAGCATATGTCTATACTGCATTCTTCTTTCGAGAGAGGAATGGAAATGCAGCCGAGCGAAATTGCAAATGAAGCGTGGATTTGAATTTCCTGTGCTTCATTTGCATAATCAGGGCTCGACAAATAATACAATCTACTCACCCGGGGCGAGTAGATTGTAACCCGGAAGAGCCGGGTTCGGGTGATCTGTGCATGCGCAGAACGATCTGCGCATGCACAGATCGCCAGACAGCACGGCTGGCGAGCGGGGCTCACCATGGTTCGGTGAGCCCTGTGTATAATCGAACCCATCCGCTATTTCGAAATACTCTATTTCAAAATAAAAAACGCCGTGTAGATGTGGTTATTTTGAAAGATACCCCTTCTTTCGAAATAACCATTAAACCTCATTTTTGAAGGAGTAAGAGTTATTTCGAAAGAAGGGGTTTCTTTCAAAATAACCGTGTCTACACAGTGTTTTTTATTTCAAAATAGGGTATTTCGAAATAGCGTCCGGACACGATTATTCAAATGAAGTATGGGAAATTCAAATCTGTACTTCATTTACAATTTCACTCTGCTACATTTGCATTCCTCTCTCAAAAGAGGAATCCAGGGTAGACATACCCCCAGGGAATGGTGCATGATTGCTCTCGTAGCTTCCCTTTACTTCCCTGACAAAGCCGTTTTTTGCAGGGAGCAAAGAAATCTGTGGGGGACGTTCTGCACATGCACAGTGGAGCAGAATTCCTCCAGGAGTAACCAGTCTATCATAATTCTTTGAGGGGGTTAACAACTGTGGACAAGAACTATCCAATGGATATAATGTACGTGGATTCCATGGGGCCATCAGGATTTGAGAGCTCCAGAGTCCATAATATAAGTGGAAATTGCTTTCAATAGTTAGACACTTCCTCCAGGAAACATTCCCCTTCCACCTCCCCACATACCTGAAAGCTACTCCTGCAAAGCCAGTTGTCCAGTAATTGATCCGTATAGAGCTTGTGGAGAAGAAGGAAAGTTTTCTTCAGTTTGAAGTTACCCTGACATCTCTGAGACACTGCCCGGCTTATAAATTCTGCTGTGACATAAGATCACACCTGTAAAATTTCAAGCAATCTATGGGTCAGAAATGGGATTATAACAGGGGACTGCCTTCCCTTAACTAATTAGAGACTGGTTGTTCTCCACAGTTACATTCATAAAAATGGCTATCAGCTGTATTGCTTTGGACAGCTAGGAAAATGGGATCCTGTGATTGGTGTTTCAGAGGCTTGAATGACTAAACAGTTCCTGGGCTCAGTTCTACTGTGTTTAAGGAGGATAATGGCTATTAAAATCTAATCCAAGATGAATTCAGTTTCCTCTGCCTCTCTCTGCCTTTAATCTTCCCTCCAAGTTCACAGCTCTCTTTGACTCCCTCTGTTCTCATGTCAGCAGTCCCAGGAAAGTGCAATAGAGAGAGAAAGCAAGCAGCAGAAGAGGTTAGAAAAGCAGAGATTTCTAGCAGTGCAAGCACTGACTTTGGATTAAAATCACCACAATTTGTCTGAAAGCAAAGTCTTAAAGGAAACCAGGGGATTCAAGAAAGTTATTGCAAACGTCCAGCAGTGAGCAATAGTTAGATCACAAAGAGTTCCACTCTGCCCTGCTTAGCCCTCTGAGATTTACCGCTGCAGGGTGGTTTTCTTTATTTCTTTTTCTCCACCCCCTCTTTTTTTTTGCAGCGTAGTAGGTTCAGGGGATGCTAAAGAGTGACAAGGCCTTTCATCTATAAATGACTGGTTCAAATGCAGTCAGTATCATATAATTGTTGTTGTATTAGAATCCCAGACCAAATTGCATCCTGCAACTGTAGTCTGATCTGGCCTCACCTTCTAGCTCCTTTTTGGGTACTCCTGACTTGACAGGAAGAGTAAGAGAGATTTCATTGTGCCCTCTCCTGGAGGCTTACTTGTGTTCTCTCCTGTTTTGGCATTTCCCTTAATTTACAATAAGTTATCCAGGTTGAAAGCATGCAACTTCTCTTTGTCTATTGGAAAGAGGAAAGGCCCTTGTACAAGCTGTGTATTTGTTCAACTAAAGTTTTTTGCTGGGGTACGTCTAAACTATATTCCTCTTTTGAAAGAGGGATGTAAATTAGACATATCGAAATTGCAAATGAAGCTGGGATTTGAATTTCCCACACTTCATTTGCATAATTGCATTACGGCATTCTGTCAAAAAACGCTATTTTGAAAGTGAAACCACGGTCTAGACGCAGTTCTTTCGAAAAGAAAAGCCTTTTTTGAATGATCCTGTATTCCCTTGAGTAAATTAGATCCCTGAGGATCCTTTTGTTTTCAAAAGAACCATGTCTAGACCGCGATTTCACTTTCAAAATAGCGTTTTTTGACAGAACGTCATGATGCCATTATGCAAATGAAGCGCGGGAAATTCAAATCTTGGCTTCATTTGCCATTTTGATATGTGTACTTTACATCCCTCTTTCGAAAGAGGGATGTAGTCTAGACATACTCTTGGAGATTAGAGGGATTCTGTGCTGGCTGCTTGATGTCCTATGCAGCGTTGCTTAATGTAGTGATTTTAGTGCCACTCTGGCAATTTGGGGGTGTTTTTGTCTCATGTAAACATGACAAGGGTCTGTAAATTCATGAATCACCCTCCCCAGGTCAAAATGACTACCATCCATTCCTGTCCATCAAGATGGCTGCCATTTCCCCAAAGTCTCGCTGTCTGTGGAAGTGAGGCCGCCCTGAATAAAGCTGCCTGCCATCTCTTACTGTTTTCAGCAAGATGGAAGCCCTGCCTACAGGGAAGGTGACTGCCACTTAATGGACTAGGAGGCCAGACATAACAGGGATTGTGATGAGCAGTAAAGACACTGAAAGATGGAGGAGAGCAGGCACTAGAGGGTGGGGTAGGAGACAGTTAAGCTGTGTCTACACTGGCAAGTTATTCCGGAAAATCAGCTGCTTTTCCGGAAAAACTTGCCAGCTGTCTACACTGGCCGCTTGAATTTCCGGAAAAGCACTGACGATCTAAAGTAAAATCGTCAGTGCTTTTCCGGAAAAACTATGCTGCTCCCATTCGGGCAAAAGTCTTTTTCCGGAAAACTGTTCCGGAAAATGGCCAGTGTAGACAGCACAGTAGTGTTTTCCGCAAAAAAGCCCCGATCGCAAAAATGACGATCAGGGCTTTTTTGCAGAAAAGCGCGTCTAGATTGGCCACGGACGCTTTTCCGGAAAAAGTGCTTTTCTGGAAAAGCGTCCTGCCAATCTAGACGCGCTTTTCCGAAAATGCTTTTAACGGAAAACTTTTCCGTTAAAAGCATTTCCGGAAAATCATGCCAGTGTAGACGTAGCCCTCGAGTTTCAGGGGAATGGGATGCAGGGCGATGTGAGGGCAGGAGGGAAGCTGAGGGGGTGCAGAGAACAGTGATGAAGGTGGGAGATGGAATGGATAGAATATCAGCTCCCCTACTTTGGGGGCAGCATTAAGACACAGTGTCAGGGAAGCATTGGGAAACCCTATGTTGCCACTGCCCATGGAGTGCTGTACTACAGAGGCTTTCAGTTGCCACGGTTGTCATCTCAGGCACCTTCTACCAACACTATATTCCCCTAAGAAAATGAGATATTAGGTCATTTGGGAAGTGTGGCACAAGGCCAGCGTCTCTGATGTAAGACTGGGCTGATGGCTCCAGAAGGCCTTGTGCATCCCAACCCGATCTTCCACAATTCTAAGAAGCTGGACAGGGGCCCAGGCCTAACTGACCAACTCCCAAGCTGACTAAACAGTTTCATACTGGTCGGGAGAGACGGGGGGAATTTAAAAAAGCTTGTACTGATCAGGCGGGGTTTGCTTATGGCCAGTTCATTTACACATACCATTAGTGAAGCCATAAGAACTTCTTGGGGGTTATTTCTGTGAGGAGTGTTGCTACAGTCATTCTATCTGAGGTCAGTTCCTTAAAGAGAAACCAGCTACTGATTTGTTATACATTGTGGCAGGGCAGAATATGGCTTGCCTGACACATAGGCCACATCTGTGCTTGGAGCTGGGGATGTCATTCTTAGCTTGCATAGATATACCCACACTAGCTCAAGCCCCAGTTACATAGCCAGGGGGTCTGGGAGGCTAAGTACTTGGGGTGACTAGCCCAAGCTTCTGGCAGAGCTACACAGCTCAAGCTAGTGCAGGTACATCTCTGTGAGCTGGGAATCACACTCCCAGCTCCAAGCCTAGACATAGCCTGAGATGGGCTCAGATTGCCAAATCCTTGCCTCTGAGAGCTGCCAGTCCCCAGAGCATGTGCCCTGGCTGGGCAGGGGGCAGTATTACTCACACTCTGATAAGCCCTGCCCTTGAGGGTGCATCCAGACGGTGACACTATTTCGGGATACTTCTGGTATCCCAAAATAGCTATTCCGCATCTTTTAAATAAGCCCATTATTTCAAAATAGCTTTTGAACTAATGGGCTTGCTGTGTTGACATCCCTGTAAACCTTGTTCCACGAGGATTAAGGGACGTTTCAAAATACACTCAAAATAACGTACGCAATTTGCATAGCTCAAATTGCATAGCTTATTTTGAGTTATGGGTGCAGTGAAGATGCACCCTAACTGTTTCTGGTTCTTCAGAATCAGCTCTTGCCTGCATGCTTGTCCCCCACTATACCTAAACCTGTGTTGATGGTCCAGCTGTCTCTCCACCCTCATTTTAAGCACACTGCCCCATACACCTGGAGCATCCCCTCTCCTTCTGTATACACGTCCTGTCCTCCTTTAAATCTACTTGTGACTCATTTCCTTCTGTCTTGAGCTCCTTTGCTGTTCTCATCTGCATGTTGGCCAGGAAGCCTATGTATTTAAAAGCAAAGCAAAGCAAAGCAAAGACCGGGGAGTAGGGCACAGAGTCCTGTTGCCGGTGCCAACTCCTGCCGGCTGCTGGCTGGACCCTCCTACCTGGGGGAGGGGGGCGGGGGGCGCATGAGGGTACACATGGCTTTCATGTACCCTCCTTGAGTCACTTGTGACTTAAACCAAAGCAATGGTTTGGTTGTACCAGGAAAATGGGATGCGCCTGCAATGGGATTGCTTCTCACAAACCCACCCAGAAAAGAAACAGAATCACCAGGCAGGGGAAGGGGACTGTCTAGGAACATGCTTCCCCTGTCTGGGACTGCCCCAGCCTTGAGCCTCCCACCCTCAGGCACTCTTTAGAAAGAGCAGGGGCTGAAGCTCTCTTCCCCACACTCCCAATTCATGTGGGAACATTACTGGCTGTTCCCCTTCCTCAGGGAGGCAGGGGAAAGTGCACAGTTTGCTGCATTCCTCACTCTGCCTGGGGAGTGCAGGGGGCAGATGAACTTGGCTCTGTCTGTACCAGGGGACATGCACCACTCCCTGGCTCTGTCTGATGGAGCTTCAGTGGCCATGGAGAGGTGCTTCTCACCTGGCTCCAAACTGCTGCGATGAGAGAGGCTGGTAGTTCTCTCTCTCTGGGACAGTGCCCCCCATCCCATCTGGGACTACCCAAGTAGTGGGGGGAGGGCGGGCTGATGCTCCCCCACCTCCGATTTTTACGGGAATATTGTTGGATGTTCTCCTTCTTCAGGGACCAAGGGGAAAATGCACAGTTTGCTACATTTCTCACTGTCTTGGGAGCACAAGGGGGAGATAAACCTGGACCTTCCAAGCCAGGGGACATGCACCCCTCCCCTGGCTGTACCTTCTGGAGCTACAGCGGCCAGAGAGAGGCGCTTTTCACCTGGCCCCAAGCTGCTGTGGTGAGAGAGGGCTGGGGTAGTTTTCTCTCCCCAGGGCAGGGTGCATACTGAGTTCCTCATCCGCAGCCTCACACCTGAGCAATGATTTAAATGAAAAGCAAAAATTAATTTTGTTAAGGACCTGAGCAAGGTCAAGCAAATCTAGTAATTAAATATGTATTCTTACTTTGTTACTAACTCTTGAACACACTTGAACCTCCTTTCTTTGGGTGTCCCTAATCTGGGAACACCTGTGGTACAGAGGAGGCAGCATCTCTGTGCCACCATTCCCCCTTGCCCTGGCCAGGAGAATGGCAGCGCAGCCATGCGCTTCTCCTGTGGCTTTTCTCCACTGCTCCCATAGCAAAGGGGGAAGGGGGAGGTGCCTGGGAGCAGCATGGGATGCGGAACCACATGTGCCCCCAGGAGCGGGGTGTCAGGTAAGTGCCCCGCCCACATCTGCCTCATGCCCAGACCCCACAGCACCCTTCCTGGCCTGACAAAATCTTTACTCCGTCATACCCTGTTTCCCAGGGTTGCCAGATTAAAGAGATTCCAGTGAACAACAACTGAAAAAATTGTAGAAAGATCTAGGTTACTTTATCACTTTTTTCAGTTCATCAAGTGTGGAGTAGCTCTTTTAACTTTTGGAAACACCCTATTATGGGAAGATCTGGTAAGTTTATACTGCACCTGCCTGGGACTCTGTGTGTGTTTGATAGATTGGAAACTGACTTTAAACAGGAGAGAAACTCACACTGTCAGGTCACTTTCATAATAGTACCAACCCCAAATGTTCAAAATAATGAATCAGGCTCACCAAAAATCATGAGTTTATCATGAAAATAATGACACAACATAAAAAGAATAGATTTGGCAACCTTTCAATTTACATTCCACTTTTTGAGCCTTTAAGGTACACTGGGATCACATTTTGAAGCGTTCTGCACAGCTTGACTTCAGGAGCTGGGGCTTTAAGGAAAGCAATCATTATCTTGAGACTTGTGACAAAATCATAGGAGTTGGCAGCACAACTTAACATTTCTGTTTAAAGGCCAGAAACAAAAAATTACAGAGCTTGAGTTGCAGATTTCATAGAAGAATATTTTAAATCAAACACCAAGAAAATCCCACATTTTAAAGTTGAGGGCGGGGGAGGGGAATTGAGACTTCTGAAGCATAACAGGGCAAGGTAGGCAGGAAAGGAAAATAAATAGACTCAGGTGCTCTAGGCAGCTCTTCCTCTTGAAAGAAAGTTGGAGGGTCACATTTTGTCCTTAATCAAGTAAAACTTCTATTGTCATCAGTGCCTTCTCTCATCGATATAAACATCACAGTAAACACGTAATAACATGTGTGGTCAATAACTATACACTTCACAATTAAATATCTGAGCCATCTTATCCAGAGTTACACATCTTATATGCATTGCCTCAGGGACTGCATTTTCTGGCATATTCTGAATAGCGCAGAGCACACAGATGGTGCCCAGTGAATAATACAAATCATGACAGTAATCATCAACTTCATGGACTTTGTGGATGCAATTTCTGTTCTTTGTTCTGCAGTTGGCTCAAGTACAGCTGAAACTCTAAGAATCTGAGGTAGAATCACATCTGATACTCATATGACACTTTCACATTCCTTCCTTTTCTCAAACGCAAAACAAAAAATGACAAAACAAAATGGTTTTCAGTTAAAATCTAAAATTGAACAGCAGGCATTGCTGTACAACCTGGCCTGGGGCAGAACCTGCCACCCATTTGGTGGTTACGTGCTTGCCTCTTATTTGACTCTCATTCTCTTTCTTTCTTTAGCCTTCCAGACCTCGCTGCTGCTTTTCTTACTGTCATCCATGTTGAACATATGGATGGGGTTATATGAATGCAAATAATAGTCACATTCCAATAGTGATTCCATTCCCCGTGGCATAAGCTCTGATTGGGGCAAAATATAATAGAAATATTTACTAATGGAAATTTTGAATTGGACTGATGACCCCAGCTACTCTATGGTATTTATGGAATTCAGAGGTGTATTCATATAGGCCCCCAAACACAAATTGAGGTGGAAACCCTAACACACAGTTCTGAAATAAGCCCTTATCAATCCTGCCCATTGAAAACATTCCTTGTAAAGTTCACCAACTTCTCCTTCCGGTCCCATGTTGCCTTCTTCTCTGTCACCTAAGGCTCTTGGACTCCAGGATTCCTAAACATTGCTGGGGTGAGATTTCTGGCCTGTTGCTGTATGAGGGACAACAGCAGATTGTGGTTGTAGAGGGACTAGAACTGTGAACGACTGTCCCCCAGGGCCTCAGCTGTTCAGAGCTTGAGGACACAAGGTTCACTGTACATACTGATTTTGGGTAGCTCGTGTTGGGCACACAAAATTGTGGCTCCTAAAATATAGGGTGACTTTGGAAACTTGCTGTTAGTCCCCTCCCCCTCTGAGCACACAGATTCATTTCTGGAGTGTTTCTGGCTTCTTGCTGTCTACACAGACGAATGAGGTCTCAGCTACAGTGACTATTCACTGTTCTTTCTTCCTCCCACGTTTGTGCGTTGTCCCCCTTTTCTCTGTGCTTCTCCTCACACTTTCCTTTCTTGGTGCTTAGATTACATGCCAACAGCAGCCTTATAAATACTTATGATTCTCATTGACTGCCGTTTTGACTATCTTCCTTCTTTTTTCACTTCCCCTTAGCTCTATGCAGTCCTTTCCTGTCTCTCCTTTTCTTCTCTTCATTATTGATTATTACTGGTATTTGAATGGTGCAGCTAATGAGGAAGCATGTGCAGCACAGAGTCAAGCATACTAGATAGGGTGTCCATTTTCCCCTCAGCTGGAAACAGGAGTGTGGGGCTGGCCAGAGCTGCTGGGCATTGCTGCTTGCCCACCTGAAAGTTCTTCTGCACCCCCCTTTGAGCCAAGTAGCAGAGATGGTGTTTGGGAGGAAAGAAGAATGGGTATGAGCTGGGATCTGGGCAGCAAAGCAGGCTGTGAGTGTGCAAGAGTATGTGGGTACTTTTCACAGCTGGGAGATTAGGCTACTGAACTACAATCCAGCTACAGCGACGTGCCCCTTTGGGTGCTGGGATAGCAGGGGGTAGGGAGAAGGTTCCGGATAGCACTTCTTGGGAAAAGATGGGAGGCCAGAATGTGACAGAAGGGGGCAACTGGAGGTGGACTGGGGAGGAAAAGAGACTGGGAGGGTGGGGACTGGAGAGGGCTCTGGAGATCAACCTTGAAGGATGGGGGGGTGGGGAGTTCACAAGCCTGGTGTTAGAGCCCTGGGGAACACTCCTGGGTGGGGGGCACAAGACCAATGTGGGAGCTCTATGTGTGGGGAGGGGAAGATATGACTTGGTGCTATCAGGTACTGACCATCTGCTTTACCTGGTAGGTAGGAGGTTACCACAATGGAAGGTCAGGAGATACATTTGATGTGGCACAAAAATACATCATGGTAGCTTCTTTTACAGCAGGTGTGGGGAACCTTTTTTGGGTTGGGGGCCATCGACCCACAGAAAAATCAGGTGGGGGCCACACAAAAGTGAGAAGCAAAAAACCCAACCCAAACAAAAACAAATCCTCACTGATGTGGCCCCTGATTGAGAAGGAGAAAGACACTCCCCACATTCCCCTCGCACAGCAGAGCCTAGAGGGGCCCAAGCTAGATTTTGTGTGCTCCAGCCCCATGGAGGGATAGCAGGGGGAGGACAGAGAATCAAGATTGGCTCCCCTATGCTGGGGGGGAGCCCTGAGCCTTGGGGACTGGATCCAGGCAAGCCAGGGGCAGCATCCGGCCCTCAGGCATTAAATTCCCCACCCCTGTTTTACAGTGAGTCATTTATGTTGTAGGAACAGAGCTGGAGCAGAGGATATTGTCTTTGAAAAGTCATGGAAGATGGGAGAGATTCCAGAAGACTGGAAAAAGTCAATCATGGTGCCCATAGATAAAAAGGGAAATAACGACAACCCAGGGAATTACAGACCGGTCGGTTTAACTTCTGTGCCAGGAAAACTAATGGAACAAATAATTAAATAGTCAATTTGCAAACATCTAGAAGATAATAAGGTGATAAGAAATAGCATGGCTTTGTCAGGAACAAATCATGTCAAACCGACCTGATAGCTTTCTCTGATAAGGTAACAAGTCTTGTAGATAGGAGGGAAGTGGTAGGTGTGCTGTATCTAGATCAGTGTTTCTTAAACTTTTTAAGACTGAGGAACACCAAACAATATATTTTTTTTATGGGAAACAACAAGGATTTTCTTTTGTTGAGAAAAAAAAAAGGCTTGCATCTTTAAGGGCAGCCATTTGAACTCTGTTCTCTATGTGTGTGGTGACTATATTTTCTGAACCAAAATTAGGGACACATTAGCCACATCCCCTGTTAACCATGCCCCTGACTCTCAGGGTCAAGATGGACACATGACCAGAAGTAAAAGGTGTCGTGTGACCCCCTCTAAGAACTTTTCCCATCATATTTTCCCACCATACTACCAATAGGGATGAGTTTGGCCCCCACCAAACCCCCCTCATGCAACTATCCTGAAATTGCATTAACCCAATTTATATCACATTAACTGGGGGGTGGGAGGTGGAGGCTGGGGGAAGTTTTTCCTCTAAGATTTTCTTCCATGAGCTGAATGAATTTGTGTTGTGCACTAGTATTGAGTTCATGTGGCTTGTTTGAATGTACCACTGTGGCACTCAAGTTATTAATAATATCTTATAACCTTCTCACTTCTCCCTCTGCTGCCCTGTCTCCTCCCCTTACTCCATCAGCTCCCCGGTGCCTGCTGCCCCCCCCAACCCTCACCCTTCTCTGCTGTCCTGACTCTTGCCCTTCTCACTGCCCTCAGCCCTCATGGGACCTGCACCCCTCCTTGCACCAGCCCTTCTCTCCCCCCTCTGCCCACTCCTCAAGTATCCCCACTCTGATCATGTGTAGCTACCCCTCCTCATCTCCTATCCTAACATCTCCTTCTGCACACCTGCCCTGCATCTCTCCTCTGGTGCTGGGAAGGGGCAGTGGGAGAAAGGGCCATGCACAGAGTGCACCAGCAGAGCCCAAGTGTACCCCGCTCTGCAGCGTTCAGCCGGGTTCTGCGCGCTCCCTGCCGGGACTCCGGCAGCAGCTCCCAGGAACAGCTTGCCGGGTTTCACCCCCAACCAGCGCCCCTCCTGCTCCAGCAGCGGTGGCAGCTGCCTGTGGATAGAGGAGGCTAAGCTGGCAGCCGCACACGGCAGAGGCAATCCCGCAGCGGGAGGGAAGGGCCACGCAGGAGGACACGGGGGGCACTGCATGTGAGCTCGGAGCTCTGGACACTGCGCACCACTGGCAGCAACCATGGCTGCCCGCGAAAAGCGGCAAAGAGCCACTTAGGTGCTGGATGGAGGTGGGGAGTTGCTGCTGCACCATTCTAGTGCTGGGTGTCTTTAAATCCGCGACTGTCCCAGAAAAAAAAGAGATATATGGTCACCATATCCCTGCGGCACACCTCCGACTGCTGCCGCGGAACACACTTTAAGAAATGCTGATCTAGACTTTAGTAAGGCATTCGATGCAGCCTCACACAACCTTCTCATTAAACTAAGGAAATATAATCTATATGGAGAAATGGTCTGAGGTAAAAAGGATGAAATTCAATAAGGACAAATGCAAAGTACTCCATTTAGGAAGGAACAATCAGTTTTACACATTCAAAATAGGAAATGACTGCCTAGGAAGGAGTATGGAAGAAAGGGACCTGGGGGTCATGGTAGATCACACGCTAAATATGAATCAACAGTGTAACACTCGCAAAAAAGCAAACATCATTCTGGGTTGCATTAGCAGGAAAGTTGTAAATAAAAAAGCAGAAGTAATCTGTCAGTTCTACTCTGCTCTAATTAGGCCTCAACTGTAGTACCGTGTCCAGTTCTGCCCAGTAAACATATTGGAAAAAGTCCAGAGAAGAGCAACAAAATGATGAAAGGTCTAGAAAACATGACCTATAATGCAAAATTGAAAACAATGTATTTACTTTGGAGAAGAGAAGAGGACATGATAGCAGTTTTCAAGTACCTGAAAGATTGTTACATGAAGAAAGGAGAACAGTTATTCTCCTTAACCTCTGAGGATAGGACAAGAAGCAATGGGCTTAAATTGCAGCAAGGGAAGTTTAGGTTAGACATTAGGAAAATCTTCCTGACTGTCAGGGTGGTTAAGCACTGGAATAAATTGGGAAACTGTGGACTCTCTCCAGCATTGGAGATTTTTAAGAGCAGGTTAGACAAACACCTATCAGGTATGGTCTAGATAGTGCTTGGTCCTGCCATGAGGGCAGGGGACTGGACTTGATGACCTCTTGAGATCCCTTCCAGTCCTAATATTCTATGATTTTATAAGGGGCGGGTTCAGTGAAGTGAGGCAAACTTTCTCTTTCCCCATCTCTCTCCTGGGCATCTTGTTTTTAAACAGCCTTCACTTCTGAGACCATTTTCAGAATGAGCATTAGAAGTAAATAAAGGATGCAACAGAGCTGCAAGGGCTTGTGACAGAAAACTAGCTGGGAATGCCAGGTGATGGGAGCAGGCAGTAGGATTGCTGCTGTCTCTATGGATTGGCTGTGCTCATGGCTGTGTCTGTTAACTTTTCTCAGAAAAGGAGGGTGAACTTGTCTACTCTCTCAGGGAGGAGAGCTGTGGCGGGGTCTGAAGAGAACATTTCAGACCTATTCCTCATCCACAGCTAAGGATTTTTTTTCAGTTTTCTTGTCAATGCTGGGCTAGAATCAGGCAAAACACCATTAAATCACAGAAGGAGCAGATTCTCAGCTGGTATAAATCTGTAGCTCCATTGACTTGGAGCTAGAATAATTGACATCTGAAGAAGTGGGTTGTGCCCACAAAAGCTCATGATACCATCTACATGTTTTGTTAGCCTTTAAGATGCTGCAGGACTATCTGTTGTTTTTTAAGTTTTTACATCAGCTAAGTATTTGAGTAACTCTGTCTCCTTTGTGTTCTCATCCTGTCTTCCCATTTTCTTCTCTGCATCAAAGCAAGCATTTTGTTCCACTTTCAGCAAAACTGAAATAAAAAAAAAAGTCAACTGTATTTCATTACATCTTTCTTTGACATTTTTAGAAAAGAAAGCTTTTCCTTTGAAACACTTTGCCTCACTCTACACAGCACAGTAGTAGTGGCCAGGCATGTGAAGGAGGGACAGGGAGATGGCTGCTCCCTTTTGTCATGCTTCGTTCCTTATCTCCTGATTAAAAGGATTCATGTTGTAATCTGATTTCTCCTCAGTTGTGAAAAGCCACCATCACTGAACAGCTGCAGTGCCCAGGAACAGACTTGGACAGGACAGTGTCCCATGAACTTGCCAAAGACTGAGCTGAACTCTTACCTGCCACTGTTTGTCTTCTCTTACAGGAATGAAACTGTTTTACACCAGTTCTGTTGCCCAGCAGCTGATGCAGAGCAGAAGCCTTCATCTCTGGACTCCTCACCAAGGTGGGAGATTGCTGTCACCATGGGCATCTTCTTTCCATCCCACTACCTCATCACTCTCCTACCTGCCCCATATACACAGCCCACACCCTGCTGTCATTCACCCCATCCCACCTATAAACCTGCCTCCGACATCGCTCTTCCTCATACACCCCTCACTCTTCTTTCCAGCTATGTCTACACTGCGATCTTCTTCTGGAAAAATATAAGCAAATTGCAAACTGCAATTTGCTTACCTTTTTCTGCTTTTTTTTTCAGAAGAGGCTTTTCCCACATTTGGCCCATCTACATTTGGCCAAATGTGGGAAAAGAGCCCTTATTCCTCATAAAATGAGGAATACAGGGCTTCTGTAAGAACATGCCCGCTTTTCTGGAAACTGTTTTTAAAAAGCTGATACATTCCCTGGACGCAGCAGAGTTTTTCTGGGAAATCCTGGAAAAATTCAATAGTGTAGACATAGCCTCTCAGATACACCACCCGATACATTACAGTCACATACTTCAACCACCACACACACACACACACACACACACACACACACACATGCACACACTTGGTCTCACTCTCTCACCCTCACCTCCTCCATCGGTGCTTAGGGCTTACGCCGGTATCACAGAAATCCCAACAAAGGTATTTCATAACAAATGTCATGGGTGGGACAGCTTGTTTTAATGCTATTTTAGCTGTTGCCAGGTGGGCTGAATTTGCCAGTGAAGGGTAATTTGTAATGGTACCAGCCTGCATACCTGTTAACATGTTAATGACCCACATTGACCATGCAGCTGAGACTGATGCAACCCTCCCTGCTTGGCAGGTGGCATCAGAACCGATCCCCAAAGTCCAAAAAAAAAAAAAAAAGGGCAAATCAAAAACATTCTGGAGATCCATTTCCAGCCAGCAGTGCACAAACAAAACCAGTCCCTAATGTCACTTCCTACAGTTCCACCGATAGGAAAATCCTGTCTTGAAAACAGCAGACAGCATGCTAGGAAATGCCCTAAGGGAGGGGTATGGTCCTAAGGCATTCCCACTTTGCTACTGGAAAGTGCAGCTTTTGACATGACTGTATTTCACTCTCTCCCCTGGCTGTTGTCAGCAATGGCTCCACCTGAGAGATGTCTGACCACTTTAGCTGGGCTGGGTGTCCTAGTCCACATTAAGCCTTGCTCTCCCTTCTCTCACACTGTCGCAGCACTGAGATACGATGCTGTCAGGGATCTCAGAAACACCTGGGCTAGACAAAATGCCAAGACGGATGCAGCCGCCACTCTCCATGTACTCTTTCATCATCACCCATTCCCAGCACCCTCTCTCTCACATTTGCCTGTCCTTCTCTGTCTCACCCAGACCCATGCACCTTCTTTTCTTAGCCTCTCATACGCCCGCTTTTGGCACCTAGAGGGCTTGTTTTTGGAGATTTATATCCCATTGGTGGAGTCTTTCATCTGATCTCTGACATTAACATTGGAAGCCAGCATTCCTGGGACTGGCTCCAGTGGGGAGGGAGGACAGGTGAGTTGCAGTGGTCTGCAGTATACCTTTGGCTTCATTTGTCCTGCTCACTGGAACAGCCTCTGTGTTCTGTTCACCCTTCAATGGCACGTTTGAGAACTGGACAGCTGTGAAGAGAACAAATGGGCACATGCATTCGGGGGATGTGTGGGGTCCTGCCGTACTCAGGGAGAGGCAGGGAGAGTGAGCTGCCTCCTGCCCTTGAGTAGCCAAGACTAAATGTGGCAGGAAGATAAGGATAAGCCTCTGTGCTGAACTGGCCTTCAGTGATGAGGGCCAACACTTGGGGAGGGTTGCCTAAGCCTTGAGTGGGGTCTAGAGCCAAACTTCAATGACTGTGATGGGGGATGTAAGCCCCATGAAGAGGTTACGTCTGGAGATTGCTACGATAGAGACAGTTGGGCCTCTCACCTGCAACTCTGGAAGGATAAAACTCTGGGTCGTGTGCTTTGCTTGGCTTGACTGAGACCACTTTTAGCCTGAGCTTTCAATGCCCACAACCCTTTGGGCTCTGCCCTCTTTCTGTCTGCTCCCTATGCCACCTCATTTCTAATGTGTTTGTGGGTGTTTTTCTGGCTTAGTTTTTAGTCCTTTGTGGATATAGCTACACTGTGATGAAAGGCCCGCAGCAGAGCCACAGCTGGCCCCGCTCAGCTAATGCGAGCTCTGGCTGTGGGGCGATACAATTGCCATGTAGATGTTTGGGCTGCAGCCCAGGCTGTGGGACCCTCCCACCTCACAGGGCCTCAGAGCCTGGGATCCAGCCTGAGCCCAAATACCTAAGCTGCAGAGTTATAGCTCCATGGCTCAGGCCCTGCAAACCTGAACAGCTGTGGGGCTCCCATTGCAGTGTAAACCTTATGGCTATGTCTACACTACAAGGTTTTTGTGCAAAAACAACTGTTTTTGCACAAAAAATGGCTGAGTGTCTGCACCTCAAGCATGTTTTGGCGCAAGAAAATTGACAGAATAGAGGACTTTTGCCAGTAGCCTTATTCCTCTCCCCATGAGAAATAACTCCTTTTTGCGCTACAGCTCTTGCGCAAAAAGGCAGGTGTGGACCCTCCAGAGGCATTTTTGAGCAAGAAACCCGTATGGGAAAAAGCACAGGTGCTCTGATAGCCATTCTGTGAATGACCATCAGAGCTTTCTTGCACAAGAGTATCAATGCAGTGTGGACACTTTTGTGATGTGCTTTGAGGTCTAGACGTGCTTTTGCACAAGAAGTTTTTGCACAAGAACTCTTCCGCAAAAGGCTTCTTGTGCAATAACCCTGCAGTATAGACTAAGCCTATGTGTCCCTGGTCTGCAGGGCTTAGTCACTCCCAGAAGGTCTTAAACTCTATGGTGAGTTGCAGGGTGCCTAACCCACAATCCTTCTCATTAACCCAGTAACTTCCTACAGCACTGGCAAAGATATTGCAAATAATTGAAGCCCATAATGTTTCAGACTCACTTGCTGTTTGTAGTAATGCTGGGGAGACACAGAATTCCTACCTCTATGTCTGCTGGGTGAATGGAGGCAGTAGAAATTATTCTGCAATTAGGGTTGCCAGGTGTCCGGTTTTGAACTGGACAGTCCAGTAGTTCTGTTTGGGAAACAAATTGAGAAAATATAAATGTCCGGTATTTTCTAAATAAGATGTCATGTAGATTGTGATGTAATGTCACGTATGTCTGGTATTTTTTATTGAAACCATCTGGCAACCCTATCTGCAATACTTTGTTTGAAAGCATCCTAGTATTTGTCATGCTGAAGCCTGCGCTTGAGCCCAGCCCATGGAGCTTGGAATTAGGTCACGGTCCAAACTTCCCCCACAAACTTCATAATTTGGGCTCCTGGTTATACCCTTTTACGTAACTGTCTCTTTGTCTGTCTCATGCCTTGACCTTGCCCGTTAGCATGTGCTGCCTGTTACCCTGTCTCCCTCCTTCCTTCGCACAGAGCCAGTCTCCCTCGCAGCTCTGGTGCGACAGTCCACAGCAGCTTCCTCATAGCTTGGCCATCGTGCCGAGGAAGCATATTTCCTGGAAAGAGGAAGAAGTGCTGGGAGGTTCCCAGGTATTGCTATAAGCCAGTGATACAAAGGCCCTCCGGGCTTGAGGAATGACTCTGCCTTGTGGGCAGTCCAAGTCTGGGTCCTGAGCTCAGTGTCTTAGCCCTCCCCTGCTTTCAGGATGCCAGACACTGTCGGTGCAATATGCTCATCCAGCCCACGAAGCTAAGAAAGCCCCTCATGTCACTGTTATCATGTGCTCTCCTCACAGCCAGGCCTGCTGAGAGACTGGGGAGAGGGAGGGCAAAGGGAGCAAGTGTCCCAAGGCCCAACGATTCTAAAGGCAGAACCCAGAGCCCCGGGCCCTTTAAATGGCCGTGGCATGCTCCGGGTGGCTCTACGGGCTGGGAGAGGGGGTGCCATACTCGAGGTAGCACTGAGGGCTGGTAGCCCCTTTTGCCTGAGGCTCCGGAGCTGCCCCCAAATCTTGCCCCGCTCTCCTGCCTGTAGCTGACCCCGGAGCAGCATTGATTGGCTAAAAGGCGGGTGGATTTCCATGACCCAGAACCTTGAGGATGATGGAAAGGAAAGAAATGAAAAGGAAAATAGGTGATAAGATCCTATAGGGACCCCTCTTCCCTTCCCCAAAGCAATAAAGCATAGCTTCCCACCAGCTTCTCCATGAGAGAAGTTTGTGTGGGGAAGATAAAGAGGGCAGGTACCTCTCCAGCTGTGTAGGGGCCAGAAACAGATACAGACATGACTCCTTTTCAGTGAGCAATCTTTAAATGTAGGCTGTGTGCTGGTGTCTGTCTCATAACAATGTGGTCCCAACAGTGTGGTGCTGCTATCTATTAGATAACCCGGGTTGGGTTTTTTTGTCCCCCTTTTTGTCCAAGATCAGACATTTTCCTAAATGAGATCAATCCTGTCAGAACTGATGCTGCTAATAACTGTCAGCCATCTAGTTTTAATTAGAGTTTGCTTCATTAATGCCTTGACTCCTCTCTGTGCAGCAGATTAAATAATGTACTTGCAGCTCATTTATACAAGCCCCCAAACTGCAGGGCTGAGCTGCAATCCTTTAATTAAACAGCCCGACTGATCCCTGCTGCTGCCTCGGCTCATCAGTCTAAGCCGATTAAAGAGAACAGGGACTAATAAAGAGCATAAACAGGGAAGTGACTCTGGTCTCTTCAAGGGACTTGGAAACTCGAGTGATAGTTGGTCAACTGACTTCCCTCCTGTAGGGAGCTTGCTTTGGTCCAAAGTACCCCATGGCAGGATCTACAAAAGTGGCAAGGCTTTTATTCCAGTGGGAAGAGTTACAGGCCAAGGGCATCACCAGTATTTGGGGACTGTCGAAACGGTCCTGCTTTCCTGGGACAGAAGGAGGGAAATACCAGATCGGTGTCTGGGGATGGAGCAGTGGGAGGGTAACATTAGACAGCAAAAGAGACGAAGGTAAAACCCGGCACCTAGAACAAAGAGAGGCATGGCACCAGGCCATCACAGCAGAGACAGAGTGTCAGGAGGGTTCTTACAAGTGATAGCCTTGCTGGGCCCTTAGTCAAGGTGGGGAGGGGGAGTGGGCTGCTCTGCACCCTGGAAGGGGCGGGGCCTCGGGTGAGTGGGGCAGGCCTGGGACTAGGCAGCCCTCCATGCTTCTGGGAGTATTCTGCACAGGCCTCCGGAAGCAATTCAGAGGGCCCAGGACTGAAAGGGATGGGTAGCAGGAAAGTGACTTTAGGACCTCAGAACAAGCTGACCATTTGGACAGCCACCCAAAAGAGATTCAGGTGCCACCCAGCTGATTTGCAGAGAGCACACAGACAGCAGCACGTGTATCTTTTTGTGGTGCACATCTGCACATGCCTCAGAACAAACAAAATTTATTCCACCCATGTATGGGAAAAGTTTGAGGGAACTCTGGTTGAGGGTGGGAAGAGAGTGACACTGGGCAGTGATCACTGGGATAAAACAGCAGGAAGCCTGCACATGGCCATAGCAAGGGTCCCAGAAGCCGCTGTCTCTGTGTGCTTTGTGGTGATGTTGTCTGTTGTCATGGCGTGGTTGCCCCTCTCTTTGTTGGTCATCCGTAGGGAAAGGTTTGAAATGCTACCGGGTGGGAACTGTCTGAGAGCAGATCAGTGTTTAACTCCTTAATGGGGGCCAACTCAAGGAAGCATTTTCAGTTACACCTGCTCTTCCTCCTCTGTCTCAGTGCACCATCAGCCACAAGGAAAATGAAGTCTCTGGAAGGCTGTGGCACCCAGCGCTTCTAGATGCAACCTCTCGCCTTGCTTTCTGGCAGCAGGCTGTGCTAGGGAGCACCGGCTTGAAAGACCAAAGGAGCTCTCACAGAGCTGGCACCTGGATTCTGAGGTTGTGCCTGGCATACCCAGGTCCAGCATGTAGAGTCAGAGTCATAGGAGTGTCACCAGCAGCCAGCCTCATGCAGTGGTGCTGGGCTTGGGATCACCAGGTACATGTTACAAAACTAAGGATTAGACTGGAGTTGTGAATACAGGGCAGGGACCATCTTTTGTTCTGATTGTTCTGCACCTAGCATGAAGGGTTCTGGTCTGTGCCTGGGACTGCTAGACACCTACTGCAATGATGAGAAAAGACACTTCATGGGGGACACATGAGCTGCCAGCCTTGCTGTCATGCTGGGCCTGCACCAGGGCCAGGCCCCAGATCACAGGAGATTTCATGGAAAAAGCACTGAAAACCTGCCCTGCTCTTTCCCTGAGTGCTGCTTAGGATTTGATTTGACCAAGTCTCCCCTCCCAGTTGCATGAGGCCACTGCTCTTTTTGTGCCGGCTTCTGCTGTTAACAGCAGAGTTTCATTCTGGGGATTTGAATAGCCCAGTAATTGCGTTCCTGCTTATCCCAGTCTCACACAGTGGAGTCTGGCGTCCCAGAACAATGACCTTAAAATGTGTCCAGCAGCAGCCTATCTCTAATGGGATTACACACCATTTGCCTTTGTTAAGAGGTAATGGGACTGAAATGAGAAAGATTTGTTTCTATTAGAGTAATGAGGGGAAATGCTGGAATTGCTATTGGAGGGAACAGCATGTTCATTCAGTTGCCTTTCCAGGGCTTGTTGGAGGCTGCCTTGGGCTTCGCTGCAGAGCAAATCAGCAGAAAAATCAACTGCACCAATGATGAGAAAAGTTCTACAGACTAGGTCAAGAAACTCAACTGTTGTAATGAACTTTGGGCTTGTGCTGGAGATAGGAGCAACCCTATCCTTGACCAGAATGGATGAGATCACCTGTATCTTTGTGTGGGTGGGAGGGAGGGGAAGAGGAGAGAATCCCAGCTGGGTAGTGGGTGAGGGAGATAATTCCCAGCTGTCTGGGGGGCGGGGGAAGGGATGTGATCTGAGCTGGTTTTGGAAGTGAGAGAGGCAGTAAGTTATAATCTCTGGCTCTCTTGGGATATGAAGGGGCTGAGGCTGCGATCTGAACTCTTTGGAAGGATAAGGGAGGTGGGCCTATTGGATCCACATGTACTAGTTTTCTTCTGAGATTTAATTTTTCCTATATAAAGTGCTGCTTAGATCCAGGATGAAACATGAGCAGTGCAACTGGCAAGTGCATACTTCACAATTACAGAGCAATTAAATGCTAACTCAATACAGTTGAGACTTCAAACAGCTGCAAACTCATTCCTCAAGTGCCTGCTGGATTAACCACTGCTGCAGCCAGGCTACTGCCTGAAACCTCAGCATCTTTTACCAGTGAGGAATGAGCCTTTGGTATCCACTCCAGGTCAGAGACTTCTGTAGCCAGGGTGAAATTTCTTCTTCCAGCATCTCTGAATTGCTAATTGTTTAACATGTTAATGGCAAATGGAAGCAATCCATTTATATGGTAACCAGTGACAATAAGCAAAGTGGTAACAAATGGATGCATAGATTTTGGACAAGGTCCTTTCAAATACCCTAAAGTCTCAGACATCTGGCCTGCAGACTTGTGGTCTCTCCTGCAGCAATGCACTCCTCTAAACTGTTGGGGCAGATGTGGCAATGAGGTGGTTTTTTGGGCAGTGGTGAGAAGGGGCCAAAAGCCACTTTATTCCTGACTCCGTAATTCTGATTCCTTTTTATCCTGAAAGGTTGTTTGTCCTCCTCCTCTTTCTGTGTCTTTACCTGCCTGTTTGTGTGGTGTTTGTATTATTTCTCTTCATGGGAAGAAACAGCCCACTGTAAACACTGAAAGACATTAATAAAAGAGAACTGTAAATACTCACTGCCAAGTTGACTCAGTGGCATGCCCCCTCCTGCCATCACACTATTGTATCCTAGAACCCTTCTTGTTGTTCTATCTAAGTTTGCTTTGTAAATTCCAACCACCACTTTGCCCCTGGGCCATATTAGGTTTTACCGCAGTCACTCAAAATTGCCGACCAGAATTCCATGAGCCCCCTAGCTCTCTTAAGCTGAAGTCACTGAAGTCAATTGGAACTGACTCGGTCCCTGGGCCAGGTGTCCTCCACTCTGTGCCACATTGGGACACCTGTCTACAGAACATGTAGCCAGGAAAGGACTGATGAAGATTCAAAATGAGCCCACATCCATCCCCAATGTCATTCTACTGAAATTGATTGAATTACACCACTGTTGATTCTGGTCTGTTATCAGCTGGCCTGTCATACGTAAAAATATGCCGTGGAGAAAACCCTATAACAATATTGTACACAGAGAAAATTCTGCCAGCTTTTCAGCTGATGGGATTGATAACAGGATATGAAGCCTGGCACCTTTAGATCACTGATTCCATCAAGCTTGGGTTTGCTATGCACCACAGCTGTAACCTTCTGGTGATTGTTCTCTAGCTCAGCATTTCTCAAACACAGCTCTGTGGACTTTGGGGCTATGTCTACACTGGCGGGTTGTTGTGCCAGAAGTATGCAAATGAGGCCAAGCATGGAATATCACTGAGCCTCATTTGCATACCTAATGAGCTTCCATTTTTGCAGAAGAGGCTCTTGTGCTAGAAGGAGCTGTCTACACTGCCCCTTCTTGCGCAAGAAAAACCGTCTTGTGCAATGCCGTTATTCCTGAAAATAATCAGTGTAGCAGCATTGCGCAAGATGGTTTTTCTTGTGCAAGAAGGGGAAGTGTAGACAGCTCCTTCTAGCACAAGACCCCCTGCTGCAAAAATGGCGGCTCATTAGGTATGCAAATGAGGCTCGGTGATATTCCACGCTTAGCCTCATTTGCATACTTTTGGCACAACAACCCGCCAGTGTAGACATAGCCCCTGATCAACTCCTATCCCACTGTCCCTCATGTGCACATCACTACTTGGAATGGATATGAGTAACACATCTTGAAGAACCACGGTTATAAAAGGTAGGTAACCATTTTTCAGCAATAATTCTGTTTCACTAGCGCTTCTTCTTTGCTCTCTTTTCTCCTCATTCCTTTCCCTCATTGAGGTCACCAACATGAATAGAGAATTTTTTATTTCTGAGCAGCTCATCTATTTCTTATTTTTTCCCCTCCCTGTAGACTTAATAATCTTCTGTTTGAGGCACAGCAGTTGCTGCTATGGAGATGCCACAAACAGATAGGAATGGGTCTGCAGAATACAACTGTAGAACAAAATATCCCCCCGACTCAGTGATGCACAGTTTGGTTTTAACCCTTTGCAGAGATATGGGGCCAGATGTGATGTTTGGATCCAGCTTCGAATCACCCAGAATTTGGGTGTGTGCAGATACTGGCTTTTGAATTTTCTTAGAAGTGGTAGAGACAGAAGCTGGCCATAATATGCTGATCATATCAGGATCCAGATTTGTACCATTTCAAAAGTTTGGGCTTGCTCTAATCTATGATCTGGGCCCATCTCTACAAGCACAGGATGATAATGATTATACCAGAAAGGCGGCAAGAGCAAGTACACTCCTGGGCTACATCTAGACTGGCATGATTTTCCGCAAATGCTTTTAACTGAAAAGTTTTCCGTTAAAAGCATTTGCGGAAAAGAGTGTCTAGATTGGCACGGATGCTTTTCCACAAAAGCACTTTTTGCGGAAAAGTGTCCGTGCCAATCTAGACGTGCTTTTGCGCAAAAAAAGCCCCGATCGCCATTTTCGTGATCAGGTTTTTTTGCGCAAAACAAATCTGAGCTGTCTACACTGGCCCTTTTGCGCAAAAGCTTTGCACAAAAGGACTTTTGCCCGAACGGGATCAGCATAGTATTTCCGCAAGAAGCACTGATTTCTTACATGAGATCGTCAGTGTTCTTGCGGAAATTCAAGCGGCCAGTGTAGACAGCAGGCAAGTTTTTCTGCAAAAGCAGCTGCTTTTGTGGAAAAACCTGCCAGTCTAGACACAGCCCTGAGGAACAGAGGCCCTGCTTTAACACTAATGTTCTTAACAACAAAGCTCTTGAGCCAGGAAGCTGTTGAGCATCTGTAACACCCACTGAAGTCAATGGGAGCGGTGGACATTCTGTAGCTCACAGCCCAAAGATAAAGGAGAGGCAAGGGAGGAGGTGGAGGTGGAAATGTAAGAGTATGGAACATAGGAGGAATTATTTCTATAGAGAACAATTTTTGACATTGTTTTCCACCAGACATTGGCAACTCTTTGGGGTTTCTTGTAGGGAGCTATTGTCATCCATTAGGACACTATCCACAAAATAGCAGCTGCTCACTTTGAAGGCAGCAGCAAAAACAGCAGGTGTGCTCTAAACACAAACCCACAGTAGCTCTGTTTGTTAACTGGGATTTGGTGGGACTGAACCAGTGACTCGAGCTCCTAAATGGGCAGCTTCATGTGCTTTCATCTCAGCAACAAGTACAGCCATTTCCATTCTGTTCACTTCAGGAATCCGCTCCCAACCTCCAGGTGAGGCGAAAGAGCTGCAGAAGTGTTGAACATTTGAGCAGAGAAGAATTATCTCTGGCAGCAGCTGGAGTCCTGTTTGTTGCAGTCTTCTGTAGGTTTGCCCTCCATCCACTCATTCCAGGGGGAAGAAGGCAGGAAACAGGGTCCAAAGGAAACCAGACCTAAGCCTCATACTGTATATTCTGAAAAATGCACATCAGAAACAGTGTGCATTTTGCTGCCAGCTCGTTCTGAGAGCTTGCGGCTGGTAGAGTCACAAACAGCTCCATAGCTTGGCAATCCACTCAGGTTCATCTTCCTGGTCCTTCCATAGGGAAACCCACACACAGGAAGTGGAGACACACCCCAATAATCTCCTCCCACATGTAATAGTTTGGTGTCTGTTGTGTTCATGATTGCCGCAATGATGCTGCAAAAGAGTCAGTCACAGCTGAATCCCAGTTTAGTATAACTTCCACATTCTCCTTCCACAGGCTACAGGGATGCTCTTTGTGCAACAGCTATGGTTATAACCTAGGAATATAAGAACAGCCTTATGGGGTCAGACCAAAACTAGCCTCCATTCTGTCTTCCAACAGTGGCCAATGCCAGGTGCCCCAGAAGGAATGAACACAACATCAAGTGATCCATTCCCTGTTGTGTATTCCAAGCTTTTGGCAAACAGAACAGGGACAACATTCGTCCCCATTTTGCCTAATAGACATTGATGGACCTAACCTCCATGGATGTATCTAGCTCTTTATCTAGTTCTATTGTCTTTACACCGGTCATTTATTTTATAGACTTCAATTATGTCCTCCCCTTTTATTGTCTCTTTTCCAAGCTGAAAAGTCCCAGTTTTTTTAATCTTTCCTCATACAGAAGCCAGTTCATACCCCTAATAATTTTTGTTGTGCTTTTCTGAACCTTTCCAGTTCCAATATGGGGCTACCACATCTTCACACAGTATTCAAAACATGGGCATATCATGGATTTATATAGAGACAAGATAATATTTTCTATCTATTCCCTTCTCAATTCTGTTTGCTTTTTATTTGTTTGTTTGTTTGTTTTTTTGCCTGCTGCTGTACATTAAATGCATATTTTCAGAGAACTATCCACAATGACTCCGAAGATCTCTTTCCTGAGTGGTAACAGCTAATTTAGACCCCATCATTTTATATGTGTGGTTTGGATTATGTTTTCCAATGTGTATGTATTTGCATTTACCAACATTGAATTTATCTGCCATTTTGTTGCCTAGTCATCTAGTTTTGTGAGATCCCTTTAAATCTCTTCACAGTCTGCTTTGGATTTAACTATCTTGAGCAGTTTGGTATCATCTGTACATTCTTCCATCTCACTATTTTACCCCTTTTTTCCAGATCATTTATGAATACGCTCAATAGGACTGGACTCAGAACCCTAGGGAACACCACTGTTTATTGCTCTCCATTCTGAAAACAGACCATTTATTCCTACCCTTTATTTCCTATCTTTTAATCAGTTACTGATCCAGGAGAAGAACCTCCCCTTTTATCTATCCTTCTTAGCTTACTTTGTCTAAGAGCCTTTGGTGAGGGACCTTTCTCAGTACACTATATCCACTAGCTTCCTCGTGTCCACATGCTTGTTAACTCCCTTGTTAACTTGTAGGTTAGATAAATGTCTATCAGGGATGGTCTAGACAGTATTTGGTCCTGCCATGGGGGCAGGGGACTGGACTCAATGACTTCTTGAGGTCCCTTCCAGTCCTAGTATTCCATGATTCTAGGATTCCCTCAAATAATTCTAGTAAATTGGAGAGGCATACTTTCCCTTTACAAAACCCTGCTGACGCTTTTTCCCAAAAAATTATATTCATCTATGTGTTTGACAATGTTGTTCTTTACTATAGTTTCAATTAATTTGCCTCTTACAGAAATTGGGTTTATTGGTCTGTAATTGCTAGGATCACCTCTGGAGCCCTTCTTAAAAATAGGCATCACAAAACAGTTTCTTGCCATTTTAACCAGAAAGGACACTCTCTCAATGACTTAACCACCTGCATTCTGCTACAAAGACCTTTTACATCTGCACTTGAAAGGGAATCCTCTGAACTGTCATTCATGTTAAAATTCGACACTTTCCAAAAAGGACTCAACAAACACTTGAACTATCTCACCCATTACCAAGATAGTTTCCCCAATTATCACCTCTAATACCATTAACTCACAAACATTAACTCACTCTCCCTACCTCTAATATCATCAATTCACAGACACTTACCTTCCTTCCTTCCCCCCCCCTTGCATCTCCCTCCTGTTCTGCAATGTGATTTGTCCTTTTCATATTTGTTCATTTTTTTAATTGTATCCTTTGGTATATATGGTTGTGACTACTTTCTTCCACTATTTGATCTGAGGAAGTGGGTCTGGCCCAGGAAAGCTCATCATCTAATAAACCATCTTGTTAGTCTTTAAAGTGCTACATTGTCCTGCATTTTGCATTAGCTTCCAGTCATTTGGTACAGAAGCTGATTTAAATGATAGGTTACAGACTTCAGTTAGTAGTTCTGCAATTTCATATTTGTATTCCTTCAGAACTCTTGGGTGAATATGATCTGATCCTGGTGACTTATTACTGTTTAATTTATCAGTTTGTTCCAAAATTTCCTCTAATGACAACTCAGTCTGGGACAGTTCCTCTGATTTGTTACCTACAAAGAATGGTCCAGTTTTGTGAATATCCCTCACCTCTTCAGCTGTGAAGACTGATGCAAAAAAAATTTAGTTTCTCTGCAATGACCTTATTGTGCTTGAGTGCTCTTTTAGCATACTGATTGGCCAGTAGTCCCACTGTTTGTTTAGCAGGCTTCCTGCTTCTGATGTACTTAAAAAAGGTGTGGTACTACTTTTGGGGTCTTTGTCTAGCTGTTCTTCAAATACTTTTTTGCCTTCCTGATATTTTTATATTTCATTTGCACAGTTTATGCTCCTTTCTATTTTCATCACTAGAATTTTAATTCCCACTTTTTAAAGGATGCCTTCTTGCCCCTCTCTGCTTCTTCTAATTTGTTGTTTAGCCTTGATGGCACTTTTTTGTGCATGTCATGTTTTTAAGGGTATTTAAGTTGAGCCTCTGTTATGGTGTCTTTATAGAGTTTCCATACAGCTTGCAGAGATTTCACTTTCTAACATTGAAAGAAAAGACTGAGCAGCTCAGCCCTGATTTCGGGGTGACCTTAGTGTTCTCCTTCATTGTATGTAGCCGATCCCCTTAAGCACAAAAAGCAATACAGATTGAGAAGGCAAGGAGACAGAGGAACAGAAAGAAAAGGCAAAACATAGAATGGCATGAAAGAGGAAAGGGGAGAGAGAGTGAGAGCATATTTTGAGAGAGAACAGAGCAGGACCTTTGGGCCAGGATATTCCTGTTTATACTGGTGTAAATCTAGAGTAACAGCAGTGAATGTTTAAGCTTGTATTAGCAGATTCCCTTGCAGTAAAATATCAGCACAAGCGTTTGAATGGACCTTTATCTGTCCCCATGTAGCAGTGTTTGCCTCCCTCACCAGCAGAAGAGGGTGTATTAGTAGGCCCCTATTTCTGCAGGTCCCACTGAGAAGCATGCACTATGTTCAAATTGCAATGAGCTGTAAGTCCTGCTGTGTGTCAGAGGCCCTCCCCTCCTCCTTTTCCTGCTCAGCAGGTAGCCCTGACAGCAGGGGCACCATTTCAGATTTTAGGGGGGGGACCTGTGTGTGCTGCAATAATGGGGGGGGAGTGAGGTTATGGGGGGGGTAAAGTGAGGACAGCGGCTTCAGCAGAGTTACCCAGTAGGCTCGGTACAAGCCAAGCAGGACATTGGGGGGGGGGGGGGGGATGGTAACTCTGTCCAGTCCACCTTCCCTCACACACATCACCTCTTTCCAGGGCTATGAAAGTACTTGGAAACTCTAGCTTTTTGGCAGATAACTTAGCCATTAGCTGATAGGAACTCTCTATCTAATTCCTATATACAAGAAAGAAAAATAAATATTAGATCCATTCAGCTCTGATACTAACATATTCTGACATCTTGTGGCAAGTCACTTAGGGGACACTGTTTAAGCTTAAGATTTTGATGTATATTTTTACTTTGTTGTTAATTCTGCAGAGGGAGAGAGACACACACTGTCAGGACTCATGAGCTCCACCTCAGCTCTGGGAGGGGAGTGTGTTCTAGTGGGTTACAGCAAGGAGCAGATGCATCTGGGTTCTATATAAGAATGTCTGAATGCCCATTCTGGGTCAGACCAGTGGTCCATCTAGCCCAGTATCCTGTCTTCCAACAGTGGCCAATGCCAGGTGCATCAGAAGGAATGAACAGAAGAGATAATCAACAAATGATCCATCCCCAGTTGACCATTCCCAGCTTCGGGCAAACAGAGGATAGGGATACCATCCCTGCCCATCTTGGCTAGTAACCACTCATGGATATATCCTTGAGTTTATTTTATTCTTACTGGAATCCTGTTATAGTTTAGGCCTGTCTACCATCCCCTGGCAGAGTTCCACAGGTTGACTGCAAAGAAATATTTTTTTTGTTTTGTTTTAAATCTGCTGCCTCTAAATTTCATTAGATGATCTTCTTGTGGCATGTTAGTGAAGGAGTAAATAACATTTCCTTATTCCATTTTTCCACATCATTCATGATTTTATAGACCTCGCTAACATATCCCTCCACCCGTTAGTCTTTTCTTTTCCAAGCTGAAAAGTCTGTCTTTTTCATCTCTCATCACAGGGAAGCTGTTCCTTATACCTAATCATTTTTGTTGCCCTTCTCTGTTCCTTTTCCAAATCCAATATATCTTTTTTTTTTTAGATGGGGTGAGCAGATCTGCATTCAGTATTCAAGGTGTGGGTGTACCACAACTTAATAGTCAATCTGATATTTTGTGTCTTACTAGCTATTTCTTTCCTAAAGATTGCCATTGAACAGATATTTTCAGGAAACTATCCACAATGATTCTCTTTCTTGAGTGGTAACAGCTAATTTAGACCCCATCAATTTTTGTATGTATAGCTGGGATTAGGGATGTTAGTGTTTAACTGATATTATCAGTTAATGTTATCCGTAAAACTCTGCCCACCTAGAGAGTCGGCTGCCCCTTCACTGTGGGCTCTGCAGTTTAGGAGCCGGAAAGTTCCATCCTGGCACGCACAAGGTCCCAGCAGCTGGCTTTGTGGGAGCAGGCCCAGCAGGGGCTGCTGCCCCACTTCTGGGGAGCTGGCACAAATGGGAGTTCAAATTCAGTGGGATTTGAGCCCACAGCTCTCTTTGAAAAGCTCCAGCCATAGTGGCCATACAATCCTCCCTATCAAACATGCTGCTGGAGTGGAGGAAGCTGGTGATAAAGGCAGTAGCCAGCAGGTTTTGCAAGCAGCAGGCAATGACCATATCAAGATGGTGTGAGGCGCCTACGTTGCTGGGGCTTCTTCTCAGCTCCAGTCAGCACACTCCCTGCAATCTAAGAGCTCAGAAGCTTTCCACATGCTTGCCACTACTCTGCTCTTTTCTGGCCACTGGGCACATTTACTGTGCATTATGCTTCTGGGAGAGAACATTGCTGGAGCATTAGATGCCACTGGCACAGAGGTGACAGCGAGGAATGGGGTGGCTTGGCTCAAGATGGAGATGACTGGAGACACCAAGACAGAAGGTAAAGATGTTGTTGATGCGGTTTCTAGTGGGGATGTTGAGAGGGGGTGAAGGAGATGTTGTATAAATGGAATGCAATGAGGTAATGTTTACAGCACCTTTTGTCCCAAACACTTTACAATTCAGCCTGTCACATATATTAATAGTGAAATTCAGCTCCCTCTGGTGTTTTGCACATGAGCGTGGGGATGTTTAGCTCAGATAGGAGGGTAGATTCTTTGACCCCATCTTACCTCTGGTCACATTTTTTCAAACCTGGAGATATAAAGTTAGGGTATTCTGTCCACAATTAGGCACCTACATTAAAAATGGTCCTGATTTTTGGAACTGGAGAGCACCCACTAGTCTTACTGAGGTCCAGGGGAGCTAGAGTTGGTCTGTACTTCTGCACATATGGCCACATTTACATAGGTGCTTACACTGGGCATCAGGTTGGAAAATACTTGATGGTGACTTTTAACTGATGTTTTCTGCAGCTCCAGGTAGTTGTCTATAAAAAAGGATTGTGTTCACATGCCATATAGACAGCTGTGTTAGTCATTAGGGGGTACTTCTACATAGCAGCGTTATTTCGGAATAACGTCCGTTATTCCGAAATAACTGCGAGTGTCTACACAACTAGCCCTTTATTTCCAAATAATTTCTAAATAACGGGCAGCTTATTTCGGCATTTGTAAACCACATTCCATGAGGAATAACGTCTCTTCCGAAATAGCTATTTCGGAATAGCAGTAGTGTGGATGCTTCACTGCTGCTTATTTTGAAATAGCTCCTTCCCCAGGCCATTCAGAGTAATTATTCCCCAGTACTTCCTGGAACTCTAAATCGAGGTAGCACATCCACATTAGGGGAGCTTGCCTCGGACTAATTTCCAGGCTCCCCTGTAGTGTAGACGTGCTATTGTGAAATAAGTGTGCAGTGCAGACGTAGCCTAGGACAGCAGCCATGAGTCACCTGTGCCACTAGCCTAGGATGGCACGCTGTGAGCTTCCTGTGAACATGTTTATTTTGCTGTGTAAATGGCGCCCTGACCACAGTGCTTGCTTGTGTGACTGGGTACTTGTCTCTCTGTGGGGCTGAACATCCTGGAGAGTGTTGCCCCATGCATTGCTGGTGCTGCTTTGTGTACCTCACTTCTGGGCACTGTGGCCATATGAGGCAACTGCCTGAAATTTCCAAGAAGGCACTAGTATCACAGTGTGCACAAAAATGGTTGGCACGTGACTATTGTGAAAAATGCTGGTGCAGGGGGGACACAGCTCAACACGATCGGATGAGCATGTTATGAACTGGGTTCAAAAGCATAGTTGTGCTTACAGGGCTAGATTCTCCCCGGTGAAAATCAGAAAATCTCCAGTGGCAGTGATGCCAATTTACACTGGCTGCTTCTCTGACCCTTAGTATAGAAGTGCCACTAGCTCTGTGTAGGCAATATAAAATTCTCTCTTCTTACGGTCTCATCTGCAAGATCCCTGTACAACCATGGTCTCCAACATGCTAGCCACTGGCTACATATGGCTATTTGGCCGGTTGAGTGTAGCTAATGGCTACTGCTTCAGAACTGGTTGGACACCATGGCTGTACAACCAATTGGGATTGATTTATCTGCCTCAGAAAGATGAGAGGCTCAGGTTACATCGAATCTTTAGGCCCTGCATGTCTAGATATGGCTAGGGGTGTAGGGCACTGACCCATCTCGTCCACCATTCTAGTGAAGAGGGGATGAAGACTCAGGGAAAGGAAGTGACTTAGAGAGGATAAAAGTGTATAAAAGGCACAGGTGGTAAAGCAGGAGTGGAAGTTTCCATAAAACTTATGACTGTGAGGAAGGGGAATAGGGTTTTGCTCCTGCTGCCCTGGCTGATGATGGTGACAATTATGGAAAAATGGAGGCAAGGAAGTTCTGATCTGAAAGTTTCTATCTTCGTCTCTTTGCTGAATCTGAACTTTCTGGAACTTTGGATAACTTGTACTCTGGATCTGACTTTCGTCTCTCAGGCAGGTTACCAGTGATGAGGATATGTTTGTTGGGGATAGTGAACTGAGATCCGGCTGCTACTGTTAAGGGTGCTTGAGCTTCTTTCTCCTGAGATTAACCCAAAGGACTGTTAACCACTGGGGATTGTGTCATTACTGCATGGACAGTGCTGCATTGACTACCGAGGGTTAAATATGTGAGGCCAGAAACAGAGCCAGTGTGTCTTACTATCTAGGAAACTTGATGCATTCTGTGAGGTAGCTTCCATTCAGTGTTAACCTGTGGGTGTTTTCTAAGGGGAATCCCATAGTCTCTTGGAAGCCATAGTCAATATCAAATTTAGCCCAATAGACTGAAAAGGGTACAGTCCTACTGTAGTGTACCATCCACTTGGCAGTTACCAGGTCCACGTAATCCAAGCATCACGAGAATCTTTCTGATACAGTTTGTGGGTCGATGAAATTTGGGGGAACTCAGGTATTCCTTCTCCATGCAGACCCTGCTGCCCTCATAGCCCTGAACTCATCTTAACAGTGAAATTCCATCTTCTGCTTGATTGCATAGGCAGGCTTTTGTCAGCAAATTCGGTGATGTTCAAACCTGCCTTAGGGACAAGGAGCCAAGAGATCTGAGTCAAAGTGGCAGAAAGACTGCTGCTGAGAAGCCAAGTTTCCTTTTCCTGGGGCGCTGAGCGGGCAGTTACACTAATGCAGGCTGCCATCTGTTTTTCCTCCTCTAAAAGGTCGTGTTTACCGAACATTGCAGAGGCAAGAGAGGTCTGGGGTTAAAGCAAAAGTAATTAAACTCTGAAGAGAATGAGACCCCCTCTCCTCCGTGTCCACTTGGCGTTTTTCACACCTCATTGGTATGTGCAGGTGGCGTGCGAGATGTAGCCATGCATAATCCACTCTGCAGTGACAAATGGAAGGATCACCTGCGTCTAACCCACGCAGACAGGGTGGAAATGCAAAGACTGTGGCATCCTGGGCATAAACACAGTGGGTGGCTGAAAGAGAGGCTGCAATTCCATAGGCTGAGCACCATGTTTCAGGGGCTGCTGCGGTAGGAGTCATTATGGGAGAAGGAAAGCGGAGAAAGAAACTCTGCAGCTGGCATCCAGAAATACCACTGAACAGATAGAAGAACCTCAATGAAAATTTCTGAGTAACAGCACGTGACCTATTGCCACCCACGTGTGACACATTCCCACATGCTAACATTCAGATGCACACGTGATCTACTCCCACCATCTCTTTTCATTACTAGGGGAGAGCCACCTCTCTAAGACTGGTAGTTTTGCACATCTTTTGAACTGTTCATTGGGTTTATAAATCAGGCCTGAGCTGTCAGCTTTTTACATGTCATTTTTCATGGGCAATTTCATTCTTTTTGGAAAACGGGAAGTGTGTGTCCTGGATGCGGGATAGAAGAAACACACCGAACTTAAGCTGGCACAAGTGAGTGGCCTCTACAGTTGGATGATACTGGAGCAAATTCAGAGGTGAGTCTAAGGGAGTCCAGCAGGAATATAAAGTCTAGTCAGTACTGGGGTTTCAGTGAGAGATGTGGAAGCACTGCTACATAGCTTAGTGTAAAAATATTATACTCATGGGCAGTAGTATAAAACCCTATGATAAACATATCGGTGATTTACTTTGGTGCAGTGTAATTTGCACTGGTGTTTTACCCTTGTTTTTGTTATGTTCACAGCATACATAGAGAGAAGTTACATAAAAGCATAAATACCCTTGCTGGAAGGTTGCAATGTACCACTACTTGTTACTTAAAATTCAGAATGATAATACAGCAAGAACCCAAAAATAGGCTAGTCCCTAAAACACAGAGAGACAGCTCAGCCAGCTTAAAGCAAAGTGGGCTCTTTCCAGGCTATTGACTGATTCATATGACCCAGACCACATGACTCACCTTAGAGCCCCCTAGACTGCAAGCCAGACCAGCAAATCCCTCACCCTTGACGTGATAGCTTGTATTTTTTAATTAGCTTTCAGTGTACCATAGTGTTACAACAGGATAAGTTGCACCCATGCAAAAATGGCTTTGCCTGACTCTGCTAAAAGTTTGCATTGATACAGCTTCACAAATGGCTGAAATCCCTTTCTAGACAAAGACTAAGTTGCTGTCACTTAAACCTACTCTCAGACCCCTACACCTGTTCTCATATCACTTCCTGCTAAGTGTAAAGCTGGCATGAGAGAAGACACAGCATCAAAGTGCCAGCTTTGGGGTGAGTGTAAGTTACATTTTTGGCTAAGTAGCCATGAGGTCAGAATCAGAGAGGTCTGTTTCTCTGAAGTAACTATTGGCTGTGGAACAATCTTAAAGAATGTAGACAAGACTCAGCAAAAAAAACCTTTCAGTATAAGTAGGGGAAACCCACAGAGAACTATCTGGAGCAGAGACATAGGCAGTGGTATCTGTTCTCATCCAGGTGGTCAGAAAATGGGAATAAGTGGTCATGTGGTGTGATATTGAAACAAGAAGGGCTCTGGTAGGACATTATGGAGAGTATCTAATTCCGGACTGCCTAGAAACAGGGCTGCCACAGCCCAAGAGTGGGGTCATCCACTCTAAGGCACACCAAACCAATCAACAAAAGAACCTCTGTCTCGCCACCAGTGACTAGCAAGAAGTCATAAAAGTAATTCCCTCAGTCTCCCAGTCGCATCCAGACTCCAGTGGTCTATTGGATAAGGCATCAGACTCCAGTTTCCCTGTATCACCACCCAGGGGTGGATATAGGGCAGGGCGAGTGGGGTGGCTGCCCTGGGCCCCGCACTTCAAGAAGCCCCGCGCATGTGCTGTGTCAAAGTGGGGGCCCCACAAAATTTTGCTGCCCTGGGCCTCGCAAAATCATCATCTGCCCCTGTCACCACCAGTAGCACTCCTTATATGAGCGAATAGTTATAAAAAACAGTCTCATCACAGGAAAGGTTCTTCTGATCCCAAAGGACCAGCCAAATCAATATGTAACTCAGATCTTGCCTCAAAATCACCTTGTTGCCACTCCCTTAGTATCTAAAGGTTTATTCATAAAAGAAAAAAATAGAGGCAAGTTAAAATTGTTAAAGGACTCACATAGGAATCACTGTAAAGTTCTTGGTTCAGGCTTGTATCAGCAATAGAATAAACCGCTGGCTCAAGTCAAGTCTCTGGTTATTTCCAAATCATTGGAAGGGCCTCAGTCCCTTAGTTAAAATGTTCCTATTGGTGTGAGTCCAGAGGCTTGCTCAATAGTGAAGCTGGAGCAGGAAAGAGGCTGGAGCAGGAAAGAAATAAAATAGTGAAGTTCCCAGGGCCTTTTATAGTTGCTCCCATGTGGAGGAACTCCCCTTGCTGTGGGAAGGTACAGTAGCAAGATGGTGTTTTTCAGATGAACTGTCACATGGCAAATCACCTGTCCATGCATGACTTGGTTCTTTGCAGGTAGAAGCCATTGCCTACATGTTAGTCTGGATGTTCACTTGAAGACTTATCAAATGTAGATTTTCATCTCCCAAGGCCCATTGTTAGGAAGGTACCTTTTCATGAGCCAATCAACTTGAATAGCACCTTCACAACAGATTGGCCAAACTTCCTCTTGATATCTCCCAGAAGCAAACATTTGAAATACAAACATGAAGCCAAAACTCATAACTTGAAATACAAAAATGATACATGCATACCTGTAGTATATTCATAATCTTTTAATAGGCCCCTTACTTGCCACTTTGGGTATAAGATTTGTTGCAAATATAGAACAGTGGTTGCAGCAATGATCCCTGTGTTCATCTTTCAATCCAATAATATCACAAATATGCATTGATTTAATATTCAGCGGATGTGCAAAATAGAGTATGGTTTATGTGCCAAGATGACAGAATGAGGCAGAGGAGTAAAAGCTATTAACAGGAGAAAGTGAGTCTAAGACACCACCATCTTAACTTACATGCTCACCCCCCATTACTGCATCATCCCCCATTCTGTGGGATAAAATTCAGCCTTGGCATAAGCAAGTGTAACTCCCATTGAACCAAATGCACAAGCGGGTGCAGCTTCCATTAACTTCAGCTCAAACTAGGTTCACACAGCCATTGTGTGTTATACAGGTTTCACCACTTTACCACACACACTCATTTTATGACCATCTTATACCCAACATATGACTTAAATAGTAGAGTAAGTGTTTACTGAAATAGGCCCTAAACTTGCTTTCACTGACTGTGCCAAAGCATCTTTCCCTCCTAACAGCAAGAGATGGGCCTCAACCTGAATTGTCTCGACTATTATGAGTGAGAATATTCAGATTCTGTGTCTGCCTGGATCCAGGAACTGGATTAAATTTTGGCAGTAGCTCTCTCTTTAGAACAGACCAAAGCCAAACCCTGGACAGACTTCACGCTTAGCTATACTTGGGGTGACCATAGTCTGCAAAGTAAAAATGGGTCATCATGTGGGGCTGGCCTGCACTGTCTGGGTGTCGCTGTTCACCGGAGCTGATTGCCCGAGTCTTAGGCTGCCTGAGGATAACAGCCCAAGCCCCACCACCTGGTGCCTCATGTCACCACTTGCACACATGAATACTCCTCTGTGCTCCCCTGTGCATGGGTACTGGAACTAGGGTGCTGCTGCACTCCCTAGGTTGAAGTAGTTTCCATCATCTATGAGGTTCACAATTTGGTTCAATGGCTCTCAGCTCCCCCCTATATAAATTGTTCCAGCACCACTGCTCCTGGGGAGAGAGGGTTGTTTTTTCTCCCAAAACTGTGCGTTGGTTGCATTTGGTCTTGCCCACTAATAATCACTTGGCAAAAGCAAATGGGGCAAATGCCCATTTTTGCCAGAAAAAGTTTCAACATCTGGGACAAGGTTCTGTCATGGCCAAGAATGGGACATATGCTTGAAACCAGATCTGTATACAACACTTGTTGCTTGGAGGCCTGATTTACCACTGCCTTTCATGTCTCATAGACTCATAGGCTGTGTCTACACTGGCACCTTTTTCCGGAAATGCTTAAAACGGAATACTATTCCGTTTTCAGTTTTTCCGGAAAAGGAGCGTCTACATTGGCAGGCTGCTTTTCCGGAAAAGCCATTTTCGCGATCGGGGCTTTTTTCCGGAAAAGACTACTGGGCTGTCTACACTGGCCCTTTTCTGGAACAGTGTTCCGGAATAAGGACTTATGCCCGAGCGGGAGCAGAATAGTTTTTCCGGAATAGCAGCTGATTTTGTACAGTAGAGCATCGTTGCTTTTCCGGAAATTCAAGGGCCAGTGTAGACAGCTCGCATCTTATTCCGGAAAAGCGGCTGATTTTCCGGAATAAGTGGCCCAGTGTAGACACAGCCATAGACTTTAAGGTCAGAAGGGACCATTATGATCATCTAGTCTGACCCCCTGCACAGTGCAGGCCACAGAATCTCACCCACCCCCTCCTAGAATAATCCTCTCACCTATATCTCAGATATTGAAGCCTTCAAATAGTTTGAAGACCCCAAGATGCAGAGAATCCTCCAGCTGTGATCTGTACCCCATGCTACAAAGGAAGGCGAAAAACCTCCAGGGCCTCAGCCAATCTACCCTGGAGGAAAATTCCTTCCCGACCCCAAATATGGCGATCAGCTAAACCCTGAGCATGTGGGTAAGACTCACCAGCCAGATACCCAGAAAGTTCTCTATAGTAACTCCTATCATCTCTCCATTGACCTATTTACCACTGATAATGAATGGTCAACTAGTTACCAAGATCATGTTATCTCATCAAACCATCCCCTTCATAAACACATCTAGTTTAATCTTGAAGCCAGATAGATCTTTTGCCCCCACTACTTCCCTTGGAAGGCCATTCCAGAACCTCACTCCTCTAATGGTTAGAAGCCTTCGTCTAATCTCAAGTCTAAACTTCCTACTAGCCAGCTTATATCCATTTGTTCATTGGTATTAAGCTTAAATAATTCCTCTCCCTCCCTGGTATTTATCCCTCTAATATATTTAAAGAGTGCAGTCATGTCCCCCCTCAGCCTTCTTTTGGTTAAGGTAAACAAGTCAAGCTCCTTGAGTCTCCTTTCATAAGACAGGTTTTCCATTCCTCGGATCATCCTAGTGGCCCTTCTTTGTACCTGTTCCAGTTTGAATTCATCCTTCTTAAGCATGGGAGACCAGAACTGCACACAGTATTTCAAATGGGGTCTCACCAATGCCTTGTAGGACAAAGAGCGCAGACCCCAGCGCAAAATGGGTGCAAATCATTACCATGCTGACCAAGGAGCATTTTGCATCTACAATACTTTGAAATGGTTTAAATCCCTGTATGAGGTGCAGGGCAATAATAGAGAGTTAGGTCTGGAGCCACTACTAAAAATGACTGTGTAGTGTTTCCAGTGCAGACTGGTAGCAGCTGTGTTCCACCTCACTGGTGGCTGTTTGGGGTTGACAAGTGATTCTAACATACTGTATGGAGATCCCTGTATTCGCACTGAAGCATATAAGGAAGGGTATCTATTTTAGCATCTGGGTGCTCAGTCAGGCAATTAACATGGGTTCACATTTGGAAGATTATCTTTGCAACCACAGAGGCTAGAAGCTGGCTTTAAAAATAACAACGGCTTGGATTCTGGAGAAATGTTCCATGGCAATGGGGAGAATTGTGCCACAGCTTCGGAATAGCATAGTACATGGTGCCGTGCCCTGTTTTAAGTCCAGTTTCAATGTAGTTAATTTCAAGTACATTTGCTGTATTATTAACTCTCTTTTACAGAGATATGCTGTAGCTTCTTATAACACTAATAAGGGAGACGTTCTGATCTCAGTTACCTTGCTAGAAACCAGGAGCAATGCCTCTGGCATAAAACTAGAGTGAGAAGAGAATCAGACTCTGTTGACTTGAAGAGGGCTATGTGATGTAAATGAAATCAGAATTTAGCTTCTATTTTTGTCTCTGTTGGAGGAGGATATCTAAGAAAGCTAAAAATCTGTTGGCATGGGAGAGAATATTAGCCTGCCAAGAGGATGAATCCTTGCCTAACTAGCTGGCTCTTTGTCCTACATCATTGTCAATGTGCTCTGGGAAAAATGTGCTGTGGTGTCACCCCCCTGAACCCAGCTTACAATATCCTTAGCTGTGATTCTGCTGAGCTCAGACATGCGATACTCGATCTCAGCACAACAAGAGTCCTTGAACCCCGGGGAAAAAAAACTCATAATATGTCACCAATCCTGCCTGAGCCATTTTTCACTGAGTTTTGATCAACACATTTACCATATGCCAGGGGTGTCCTCAGGGAAGACTGAGATGGAAGAAACTGAAAAAGCACTTTGGACCGTGCTCAACTCAGCAGTTCTTTTCAGGAAGGAAAGAAGAGGCAGGGAAAAGTGCTGATGTGTATTGAGAGAGAAGATAGATTCTCACAGACATAAGGTCCATGTTCCTTGCTCCTGGCTCTTGCTAGCAACGTTTTTTTAATAGTTCTGCATATGGCACTTCTGAAGGGTTTTCATGCTGTAGTCTTCAAAGGCTTTGAAATCTTACACACACCTCAGACCATATTAACACTGAATGACTATGACACTTCAAAGCTCTGTATAACCAGTAATCAATCCTTGTAAGAGCTTTGAGAGGTAGGTTCCTAAAGGAGCTTGGTCCCTCAGGCAGCCTTGTTGTCTTGACTATTCTTTGCCTGATCACAGAGCATAACCCTAAGACCTGGTCTCTACACTAGATGTTCAGGTCAAATTTAACCACATAAGGTCGATTTTCTAGAAGTTACTGAGCTTCAATATCTTGAAGCTCTGTGAGTCTCTCTCATACACACAACAGCCACCCACTCTCATCAGTGGGGTAATACGAAGTCACACAAGAAAGAGAAAAACTTAAACAACCAATAGTCTAGCAGCACCTTAAAGACTAACAAAGCATGTAGATGGTATCATGAGCTTTCATGGGCAAAACCCACTTCTTCAGATGACTGTTGTGCCCACAAAAGCTCATGATACCATCTACATGTTTTGTTAGTCTTTAAGGTGCTACTAGATTATTCGTTGGTTTTTTAAAGTTTTTCCAGACTAACTCGGCTACCCCTCTGAAGACAAAGAGAGTTCTGATAGTTTCTCTGCAGTACTCTGTCCTTCCCACACAATTACATAGTGCATATTTATCGTGCTCTTGGGCCTTTGGTCATTTGTTTGCTATAATTTATTGTAGGAAAGCCAGGAAAGAGGGGGGTCTTGTAGCTGAACCTGCCGTGAGTTATGTAGTCCTGGGATGGTGGTTAAGGAGCCATTGTCTCCAACTCTAACAGGCCTAACTCTTTGAGGAGAACTGCATTGTTCCAGAAGATGGGGAGGTCTCATGGAAAAGTCCTGGCTCTGGTGGTGACTCCCCTTATTATCGGTTCTTTGGGAGCTTTGAAGATTAGCATTACCACTGATCTGGATCTGGTTTTCAACAAGGAGCCCGCATAGTATCTAGAGTGCCCGGTAATGTGCTCCCACCTACTTGTGTAGCTTACCTGCATTTGAATATATTTCATGGGTTACCTGCTCCTTCCAAAGTACAGTAATAGGACATCACATTGATCATATCTGGTGGTCATGAAAACAGACCACTATGGTGGGGTCTATAGTTGTCAGTATTAGGCACAGCCTCCTTGCTAGCAACAAACACTTTCTGAGTGAAACTCAATTCTGCATCCAGCCAGCTCTCAGGGATAGAGGCTATGGATCAGAAACAACATAGAAGGCATGAGTTTATTTTTCATTTGAATATGGTGTTTTAATCAAATGGAATGTTCCAGGTGGGAACTAAATCTGTTTCCACTGAGGAAGGACTGCTGGGAATAGTCCCCAGCCCCATGTAATTACTTTACAAGAGAGCATACTTGGAAGAAAACTTACCAGGAACAGTTGCAACTGAAATGCTGCAGGTGAGATTGCATAATAAGCCCCGTTCCAGCCCCCATTTTCTATTGCTCCAACCTCTCTGAAGCTGACATAGTAAGCTGAAATTCCACAATCCTGGTCTCTTGCCTAAAAGTGGAGTATGGATGTGTGGGTTTGTGTTTTACATCTGAGCTAAAACAGTTGAGCCTTTTCCTCATAAAAGCATGTAGAAAAATATGTGGCTCCCACTGTAGAAGGAAGGTTTGCAACCATTTTCTGAACAGCTCGACAGCAAGCGCAGTAAGGGGTTGCAAAGTTTATATTTAGCATGGAAATAGCTCTCACTGAGAAATGCCTTTGAGTGTTCCACTGAAATTTGGTTTTGATTTGACCGAGTTATGACCCTTCAAAAATTTCATGTTGCAAGTGCACATTGCATCTTGGGGGGGAGGGGAGAGGGAGTTTTTACTGAGCTCAGAAAGTGTGCCAATAAAGGCAGCATAGCATGGGCAAGTGCAGATAGGTGAGGCCTGTTCCTGCAGAGTTAGCATGTGCTTAACTTTACACCCATTGAGTGGCACCCATTGAAATCAATGGTACTTCTCACATATGCCAACTTAAGCACGTACATTCGTTTTGCATGCACAGGCCCTTAATTATGGAGTGAGTACTGAAAGTAGAATGATGTTAAAGTGGGCTGCTGAACACTTTGGGTCTGATCCAGCATGGAGGCTACGTCTACACAGCTTCCCTCTTCCGTAAAAGTCTATGCAAATGAAGTACAGATTAACATATTGCCATGCTTCATTAATTAGGAGCTGTTTTTGCGCAAGAGATTTTTGCGCAAAAAGGTGCTGTCTACACAGTACCTTTTTGCACAGAAACCCCCTCCTGCGCAAGAGCTGTACTTCCTGAAAAAAATGAGGAAGAACGGCTCTTGCACAAAATGGCTCCTAATTAATTATGCAAATGAAGCATGGCAATATGCTAAACTACGCTTCCATTTGCATAGGCTTTTGTGGACATGGGAAGCTGTGTAGATGTAGTCTCACTTGCTCAGCAGGAATCCTTCCATTTGAGTTTGAGATGATGTCTTTTACAAGCTTGGCAAGTGGGAGCCCCAAACCAGATGTGTTATAGCTGTTGTGCAGGTCCAGGAGAAAACCACTTTCTCCAGCCCTTCTTTGAGACAAGGCAGGTGGGTGTTCTTCCAGTGTCTAGCCAAATTGTTCCCTCCTGGAATTTAACACTGTTGACAATGAGTAGCATTCCAGCAGAGCTGCAAAGACCTAGGAAGTCTTTTAACCAACTACCAAACAACACCTTAAGGAAATTCCATACATATAAGCTACATAACCAGACCAACGATGCTCAAGTTGCTTGGGTAAGCACTCCAAGTCAGTTCAAGTCACACAGAAGGTCTTATTTCTGCCTGTTAGTAACATAGTTAATTTATTTAGATTTATACAAGCAAGCACGTCTCTGGGACAATTTTGACTTAAAAAAAAAGATTTATAATGTCCTACTCTCTCTACCACCTCTAACAAATAATAGCTCAGGCAAACATAAGATGTCAGTAGGACTGTGCATTGCTCTCTCCCCCAGGTGCCAGACAGACACCATGAGAGCCATTTGTTTGAAAAGTGCCCAGTAAATGAAATTTGTGCAACCTATTACAGATTTAGTAAAACCACATCGAGTAATAGGCCCTGATCCTGCAAACGCTGACACACATGCATAACTTTACTGCCATGGACACTTATTTTGACGTTAGTGGAGTTCCTCATGGCAGTAAAGGGTAGCGCATGCTTAGTGTGTGGAAGATCAGGACCATAACGAATGTTTTTTGGGACCCGGAGGCCAGCTATGCTCTCAGGAAAGTCAGTGTTCTAGTCAACAAACTAGGCTTTGAACTGCAGTCGAGGAGGTGGTCTGCACTGCAATGACCTTGATTCAGCAAAGTGCTTAGGTGTGTGCTTAAATGACCTGCTGAATCAAAGCCTGGTTACACAGCTAAGTGAGCTTTGTAGGACCCAATCCTGATCCCATTGAAGTAAATGGGAAATGTAGCCCGTGGTCATCTGGTCTTCCCTAGAATTGTACAGTGGAAAAGGCTACACTGCTGGAGCAAAAGAAAAGGTAATACACGGCTGCTGGTAAAATTATTAATATATTCACCAGCAGGGAAAAGAAGTTACCGTATAACAAGTCTGACATTAAAGATGCCCTGGACATACATTACGATTCAAATATCAGAGGTATTCAAGAATCAAGTCGAATAGTAGAAAATACTGCTTTTGCATATCTATGCATGTTTGAAAAAAATGGCATTCCTGGGCAAGATTCTGATTTCAGTCAAATCAGAATAATTCCATTGCAGTCAGTGGATTTACAGCATATTTACATCAGTGCAACAGAGGTCAGAATGTGATCTGGTTAGTGTATACATGCTTGTCAATCATAACTGCATTGTGGTTAGTGGAATGACACCAATGTCGTTCTGAAGAGGAGAATCAGACTCTGTAATTCAGGAAGTCCCCCTGTAGATGAAAGTCTCTGATTTCAGAAAACACTTATCCGGTGCGGGGATCTTCAGAGATCCAGACACATACAGACCCCATACTGTCTCACAATGCCTTTCAGCTGCATTAGAATGCATTGTTATGGCACTAATTTTTTACCAGTATTCCTTTGTGCAGAAGAGGTAGCTATAAGGGAAAGAAGGATGTGATCCTCTTGCCATTGGGAACCACTGGTAGTGGATTCTGCTCTGTGGGCCAGGACAAAACGGTTTTGTTTATGGAATCCCTAGAGGTCACTTACGAACGTTTTGTTGTATAAGTTTATTTTAGTATTTCTGGGTCCCAGGCCTTTTAATGCCTTCTTGCTTCCTTATGGTCTATGGCTCTGGCAGTGAAGCTAATGGCTGCTTCATAAGATCCAACCATATGTGTTTCATTTCCATGTGCCCTTAAAACTCCAGGGGGAAGTTAAATCAAGTCCCTTGGATCCTTGGGATCCAGTCTCCATAATCAAGTGAGACCCCAAACGCACGCAGGCAGTTAGTAAGCAGTGGACACGTGGTGTCTGTGGGCTGGACACTTATTGCTAGGACAAGATCCAAGAAAAAGCATCCTGCTCCCATGATACTCTCATCAGCCTGTGAAGTGATATCACAGCATGATCTGGGGAGGCAGGCAGACTGCAGCTGGGAGTCACATGACTCTGGCTTAGCTGGTGTATGTGGCACACCCTGTTGGCTCTCTGGGCGGGAGGGGCCAGTGTTTTTGCTGGTTCAAAGTACGGTCTTGATCCACACCCTGCTCCCACCCTGCAGCCCAGGCTCCCTGGACGTTTGACGTGAAGATCCGTTAATGAGCGTAGAGAATCCAAAAACCAAATAAAAAAAGCGAAACGTTGCGTTTTGTTCACAGTGACGATTCCTGTGGTACCACCAGCAAGAAACCCGGGTGTGAAACGGAGGATCCGAAGGAGGCCGGCAGACACAGTGGCCAGGAAGGCAGGTCCGACACCCTGACGCTAAAAGCCCAGCATGCAGAGCGGCAGGAGGAGCAGGCAGCGGGGTGCTCCCCTCTGGTGCAGAAGCCCAGCCTCCACCACACGGGTTCCCCAGTGAGAGTGCAGCGCAGCAAAGGGACGGCCACGTGTTCCCATGCAGCTGCCTCCGATTATGAGCTCTCTCTTGACCTAAAGAATAAACAGGTACAGCAGCTTCCTCCTCAGGCTATGGGACAGGGGGATGGGGCGGGCGGGGCCACGTTCACGGCACGCTGGGTCATTTTCCCTGGGAACTTGCTAGCCCAGTTTTCGTGACCATCCTGTGCCTTCCTCTCAGAGCAGGCTTGGCCTTGCATTGTGCGGGGACCATGGAAGAAGGAACCCATGAGCCTCATCTAGCTTCCTGGGCCTGGCCAGGACATCACCTCACCCGAACCTCTTGGGCTCTGTTCCCCTCTCCCACACCAGCTGTGTGCCACAGTTCAGAACGGAGGCAGCTACTCAACCCTGATGTTAGCTTGAGAGAAGCCTGTCAGGCAGTGGAGGGCTGCAGAGCCCCCAAGGAAAATGTCTGGCAGTGAGCACACACTGCTCCAGGCATCCCAGGAGATCAGGGTCTCAGTATTCAAGGGGAGAAGCTGGGGAGAGCTGAGAGGTTGTGGGTTCCCTTTATCCAGAGGAGCTTCTACACCTATGTTCTGAGCCCTTAGACTGTCAGCTCCTTGGGGCAGGGGTTCTCTTTATTTGTGTCCTGTAAAGTGCCTAGCACATAGCGTATCACTAGTTACAGAAGCAATATGATCAGAAGCTTCAGAGGGTAGCCGAGTTAGTCTGTACAGCTAAACTGAAAAAACAACAAATAGTCTGGTAGCACTTTATAACGTGCTACCAGACTATTTGTTGTTTTTTCAGAAGCAATATGGTGATGGATGCTCTCGAGATAGGCAGACTTACCAGACAACTCTCACAGATCAGCCTTTTCGCTTTCACCCAGGGCGCTAGCCTAGCTCAGCTCAGTCACATCACCCTGTCTTCCTCTCAGCATTGGATGTGGGGGCCCCACCTTATAGACAGTGAGAAGAAACGCCACCTCTCGCAAGCACCTCGTGTCACTGGGGGATTAAAACACAGCAGATTTGCTATTAAGAAGCCTCACTCGAAGAGGAACGTTTCTGTCTTTTTCATGGGGTGCAGCACTGGAGCCTGCTTCGTACACAGGCCCTGCAAACCAGCAGGCTGGGAAACTAAACAAGTATCAGTGGTGCCCTCTGCCCAGATTATGCTCAGTGGTAGAGGGAAGTTTTTGTAAGCAGTGATGGGTGAATTATTTCTACTTCAGGAGCAGATACAGAGGGACCTTTCTCCCTCTCCTCCCAGGAGCCATTTAGAAAATGAAAGCTGAATCTGAGCAGGTTCTTACCCAAGCAGTTGCTGCAGGGAATTCTTCCTTCCAATTCACACAAGACACGTCTGGCACCCCAAACCAGAAAGGTCCCATTAATGACCCACCCAAATACTGAGCACCAAACAGGACTTGAGTCTCTGGGTCTGTATGGTGCACTGCATATACAACTCTAGCTGGCCATATATCTTGTTTCACAGGAGGCAAGAGGGAGATAACTAGCAAGCTGCACCAACAAATGTAGCTTATACTTATGGTGGACCAGTTCCTCAACTTGTATAGACTGACATAGCCCTGTTCAAGTCATGGAACTGCACTGATTTGTACCAGTTGAGCATCTGACCCATGATCTCTTCATTCTAAATCCGTTTAGTTCCCTAAATAGAAGAACTAGAGGACATCAAATGAAATTAATGGAGAGCAGGTTTAAAACTAATAAAAGGAAGTTCTTCTTCACACAGCGTGTAGTCAACCTGTGGAACTCCTTGCCAGGAGGCTGTGAAGGCTAGGACTATAATAGAGTTTAAAGAGAAGCTAGATAATTTCATGGAGGTTAGGTCCATAAAAGGCTATTAGCCAGGGGATAAAATGGTGTCCTTGGCCTCTGTTTGTCAGAGGCTGGAGAGGGATGGCAGGAGACAAATCGCTTGATCATTGTCTTCGGTCCACCCTCTCTGGGGCACCTGGTGCTGGCCACTGTTGGTAGACAGGATACTGGGCTAGATGGACCTTTGGTCTGACCCAGTATGGCCGTTCTTATGTTCTTATGTTTAGCCATGGGCTCCCCAAAGTCTGCTTTTCAAACATAGCCCAAACCTGCCTCGGAGGAATCTGAGACAGGGGGAGGGCATATCCCCATGTTCATTCAATTCTGGTTCCTCTCAGTACTGACCTTCCATGGACCTTGGGCCTGCAATTGGCAGAACCACCTTCCCCACTGTGAGGGAGATTGCAGTATCCATGTTCATTCTGTCCTGGGCCTTCCTTAATGGACCCTAGACCTGCCCTGGAGCAGGTACCTTTCCTGGAGTGGGAAAAATATCAGGTCAGGTCAGATTCAGCCACTCTCGCTCACCCTGAGTAGTGTCTTGCTCTGTGAGTCGTCTCATAGATTTAAATGAGATTTCCTGTCCCATAAGGTACTACTCAGTACTAGTACAGGTGGCTCTCAGGGCTTGATTTCCTCACTCTGCCACTACAATCCGCCTAATCACAGCACCTTCATACTCTTCTTTAGTCTTGTTAAAGTATTTATTTCAAAATGTGAAAGAGGGCCTCTCACCGGTCTCCCGGCCCGGGTAAGCTTTCAGGCGATGATTGTGTACAAGTTAAAAAGAAAAATGCCCATAGGCAGTGGGTTGGAGAGGCAGTAGGTGGTGCGTGCCCAGGATACAAAGGAGAGCGCCTGCAGACGCACTGTGCTTCATAACACCGTGCTGGCATGTTGGTGGATGGATCACGGCCACAGAAGAAGGCTGGCGCTTGCCTCCGAGGGCACAGCTCTTTACACCATCAGCAGGAGGGCTGGCTCCACCCCTGGGCAAGGTGCAGGGGGGAGGGTAGCTCTGCACTCCCAGAAGGAGCAGGGCTTTGGGCCGAAGGGTCAGGGCGTGGGTTAGTCTCCCCCCACCAGCCCAGAGCATGCCACCTGGGGCTCCAGGGGTAATTTAATGGCCCAGGGCAAGCTGCAATGGCCTCAGGCCCTTTTGAATCGCTGAGCCCCAGGGCAGTTGCCTCCTTTGTCACTCCCTTCCTCCCATCAGTGAGCCTGACCATGAGATGGAGCATGCCCGGTTATTCAGGGCAGCAGCAAGCCCCTTAAGACCACAGTGGGACGCTGGATGATGTAGTTTGTTCAGGTGCTGAGGAATGGTGTCCCATGGGAAATGGAGCATGTCCAAATATGAAGAGCAGCACCTCCATTCTCACATCACCCCCTCTAATGCCATGTGATGGAGCAGGCCCTGTATAGGACGGACAAAACCCCAGGCCTTTTAATGCCCCATCCTTTAATACAGCGCTGCTCCATTCATTGTGAGGGGCCAAGGGTTCTGGGAGTGGGAGACGCAGGGAGAACATGAGTAAGAAAAGCGCTTCAAGAGTTCCCAGCTTTCTCTCTTTTGTGTTACATCAGACATATTAGGCTGCCCTGAGGAGCTCTCATACAGTCACTGGGCCCGATTCTCCTTTCACTGTCACTGTTGTAAATAAGGCATAACAACTTCAATACCAGGGGGAAAACTAGTGTAAGTGATATCGGCATCAGGCCCATTGCTCCTGGAGAACTGAGCTGGTATATTTGTGTCTGCCTGAACATGCTGTGGGCAATGCTGCCGCAGGGATCGTATCTCAAATACGTTCCCATCCAGGCTGGGCACAGAGGTTTGCCTGAGGCTGGGCTTATAAAAACTCCCTCTGCACAAGCCTTCCCGGTCAGAGAAATTTCCCAGCTGTTTCTGATTCAGCCACAGAGTCTGAATTGCCCAGACTGGGTGCTTGCCTTGAGGGCCACGAACATGTTAAGCTAATTATTCTTTTTATTCCCCCCCCCCCCTCCCCCGCTGCTTTTCTATTCCTTTGGCTCTGGCTGCCAGATTGCTCCTCAGAGAAGAATAGTTCTGAGTAGGCAATCACATGTGATTCTTAGGGTTTGCTGAGAAGTGAGAGGCAGCCAAGCCTATCCGCTCCTTCTCTCCTCCCAAGAGGAAAGAGAAGGTTCCTGCAACAAGCCAGACACATCTCCATAAGCTCCCGCTGCCGTGGAGTGCTAATGGATGCACATTTCCCTCCCAGGAATTGGCCAGTGGCTGTGTGAAATCCTTACCTCTGCCTAGCAGCAAATGCAGACACTGTAGACCTCAGGATATCTCTCAGCTGCATGCTCCTGACAGGGAGAATGGAAGAGATTTAGTCCCATTGAAGCAGAGTGGCAGCATGGCCCAATGGGCAAAGTGCTGGACTGGGAATCAGGAGACCTGCTGTATGTCCCTGGCTCTGCTACTTAACTCATGTGACCTTGGGCAAGTCTCCATGTCTCTGCTTTCCCATTGGCAAAATGAAAATCATGATCCTGACCCTCCTTTGGGTTCCCAGGTAGAAAGTTCTGTAAAGCACTCAAGATTCGGACAGCTTGGCTGGCCCCTGAGAGCTCCGATCGGGGCCTTTAGGAAGCAGCATAGATTGGGAATGCCTTGGGCGTTAATTTCCCTAACAGCTCGTAGGGCTTTACAGAGTGCCCACATTGCAGTAACTGGGTGCCAATGGGTTTTGGCCCATTCATTTAAACTCTAAGAAGACCCCTGTCTCGCCCGCTAAGAACCAAGGCCATAAAACTCTGCTATTCAGAAACTAGCCTCTGCTTGGGAGGAATCCGCCTGTTCTTGCAGAGCAGCAATTACATCTTATCTTGGCCTCTAATAAGAACGGAATGAGTTTTATGCTTCCCAAATGGCTGTCACCTTTTTGGAAATCTGGGATAACAACCAGGCTGCGGCTTCCCATGGTTCTGCAGGGTATTGTGCCTTACTACTATCCCTTCTTTCAAGTGGCTACTTCCTCCATGCGCCTCCCTCCCAACAGAGCTAGCCTTGCTGATTTGCTAGGCTGTGGAACTAGGGATGTTAGTGTGCAATAGACTAGTCGTGTAACCACATGAAATTTTAGCCATTACACAACTATTTGATAGTCCCCGGAGGCGCTAGTGGCAGCCAGGGTGCTCCTGGCCCCACTCTTGGGCATCCCCCTGTCACCCCTTGCTGCTGCTCTGATACAGAGGCAGTAGCGCGGGGTGGCAGGTGGGAACCGGTCCACGAAGGGAGCTGATTTAAAAATCAGCTTCCTGCACAGACTGGCTCCTGCCTGCCACCCTGCACTGCTGCTTTTGATACAGAAGCAGCAGGGTGGGGTGGCAGCAGCCCCTGTCTGTGGGAGGTCGGAGTTCCTCGTGGACAGAGGGTGCTTTGCGGCAGCCTCCTCTGCCCCTCACCCTGTGCTCCTGCCTCTAATAGAGGCAGCAGCACGGCCGGGGGCGGAGGGGCAGGTGGCACCGCGGAGCCAGTGAAGAAGGGAGCCCGCTTTTAAGGGGCTCCTGCTCCTCCCCCCCCCCCAGACTGACTGGTTAATCGTGTAGTTGACTACACGTTGACATCCCTGGTGGAACCCAGGACTCTGTTAGTTCCCAGTCTCAGGTTCGCCGTTTAATGGCGAATGCGCCTTTCTTATGCAGGCAGGAGGGATGAGATAGGTCTCATTTGCTCACAGAGGCGGGAGGGGGAAGGGACTGGATCTGTTTGCAGGGAGAGTGTCCCACTTTGAAGATGTAGGAAGGGAAAGCTCTGACCGTGTGCTGAGATTTAAGCAGGGTGGGGAGCAAAGCGTGAGCCGAAGGTGTGACAAGTCTTAGGGATTGTTTCCTTTCTGCTTTTCCCTGCACTCCGAGGCCATCCCAAATATCATTAAAGCTGACGCTGCTATCTCTTGAGTGGGATCAATGGCCTGGAGGGACTTTGGCTTTGATTCTGCAGGTACTTACTGAGTGAGCAGCAGGATGGGCAAAGCTGGCGTGTTCCAGGGCAAGTCTGAGGAAGGGCTCAGGGCTAGATCCAGTGCTGTACTTCACCTGGGGCAGTTATTTACATTGGTTCTAAGCAAGTGCAAGTGATTTCCATTCTGCTTTGGCAGGATTTGGCCCCCACATTGCATTGGTGCAAATGAGCATACCTCCCACTTGGAGTGGCCCGGGCTCCCTTCTCCTTTCCAGAAGCAACAGTGGGGCCCTCCCTTCCCTAGGAACCACATGCTCTCTCCCCACTGGAGAGGTGAAGGGTGTCAGTAACTGGGACTTTAGTACTTACACCAGCAGCTAGGGTGTATCTATAGGGGTGGGGGGCTTGGCCCTGAGCGTTCTCCATCTACCATGCACAGAGTCTTCTCCTGGGGTGTCATCTGAACCCTCCCTCACTCCCCCAGCAGTGAATCTTGGTGTTATAGCTTATTGAGACGTATGGGGCAGTTCTGATTGTTCCAGACTCTCTGCAGACGCAAGGTAGGCACTCGGTTCACTTTCTGAAGGTTAGCTTTGCAGCGGTGAAGTCCAGAAACTTACTGACAAGAAAGGAAAGCTGAGATTCTGATACCATCCCATGACTCCAGGAGCTGGGATTCTCGATACAGGTGTAGTCTGCCGGTGCTTGAATCTGGTTCTGTCACCAGTGAGCGTGTAATAACTCCAAGGTCTCTGCACACGCCCTCTTTGGACCATAGGACCAGGAAAATGTGCAGTGTGGGTGCACCGAGGGTGTGTCTGAGAATGAGCCTCTCCTTGGTATATAAGGCTCTTAGCCATGTGCTCCTCTTTGTCCTTGATCCTGTTAATAGGCAGAAGTAAGTGGTCGTCATGTTAATGCAGGATTGAGCCCGCCTGTGCTTGCTGTCCTGTGCCTCACTTTCTACTTCGCAGTCTCTCTCTCTCTCTCACCCACCCTGCTCTGTACCTGTGTGGTGCAAGGAAAAATCCTTTATCAGACACCGGAGGGGACCTGCCAGGCTCAGCAGTTTAGACCCAGTCTCAGTAGGGATAATTAGGGTTTGTTCTTTCTGCTTCCCTCAGCATCATCATCCATCATTTCCATCTTCCACCTCCCGCCCCCACCCCCCGCTGTGCTTCCATATTGTCCTCTACTGATCGCTCCCTAGGACGAAGGCTGGGGGGATGTACGAGGCAGACAGACAACATCCTTCTCTGGCACCTGCCTTGGCCTGCACTTGCAAAGCAAAAAGGAAGTGAGGACTGGAAGAAAAAACAGCATTTGGGTTCATGTGGGAAACTGGCCAGGCCGTGGCACAAAAACATTGATAATGAGGTGCGCAGGGTAGACCTAGTGGCTGATTTGCTCTGACTAATGATGTTGTATCTCATTAGTATGTGGGGTGGGCGAGAGAAGGGGGCTTAGCAGCTCAGGAGGTAATTCATAGTCTGGAGCCTCTTAACATTGATTCTAAATAACTTTTCTCATCCTTTACAGTTTCTCACCCCTTAGACCACTTTTCATTTCCTCCCTGAGTTTTTTTCCGTTTGTTTGTGGGGCTGGTCCCCGAAAGACACAAGGTGCACGAGGGCATGGAGGGGAGCTTAGATAGGTGTGTGACCCTGAGAGACATAGAACAGTCTCTTGTCACACAACGCCCACTGACTTCGGTGGAAATTGAGCTGACTCATTCACAGGACTGGGTCCATAGCTCTTAATCTCAGCTCCGGTTTCACGGTTAAAATGCCCTAGTTGTTCTTTGTTCTCGGTGATTTCCCCTTAGAGGCACTTGGCTGAGGGACGAAAACGTGTTAATGTAGCTTTGGGAGATTAGGACTGTGCTTGCCCTCTTAGAGTCAGGCTGGATGGCATGCTGTGCTTGCATTAACAAGACTCTAGTCCAAAGAATGTCACAGGTTGATGTCCCATTGTCGGGGCAGCACTGTTCACAGTGCCGGTGTCTCAGCTGGCTTTGCCAGGCTACTGCCACGAGGAAGCTCACACTGCTGGTGTTTTGCCAGGGTTTGGCTGGGAGGAAGCTCACACTGCAGATACCCCAGCTGGCATTTCCCCGGGACAGCTTTGAGGAATCCCATACTGTCAGTGCACCAGCAGGCATGTCCAGGGCACTGCTGTGGGACGCTGCTTTCTCTTGCAGTCCCAGCAGGCATCCCCAGGGCACTGCAGCATGGAGAACAGCTGATGGAGTTTTGGAGGTCCCGCTGAGTGTCATTGCTAACTAATCAGTGTCTAAATAGGAGTCATGGGCAGCCTTCAGAAGCCCATTAAAAATCTTGTTTGTGTGTTTCAGATCGAAATGCTAGAGCACAAATACGGAGGGCACCTGGTCTCTCGCAGGGCAGCCTGCACCATCCAGACTGCCTTCCGCCAGTACCAACTCAGCAAAAACTTTGAGAAGATCCGGAATTCCCTGCTGGAAAGCCGCATGCCCCGCCGAATCTCACTGAGAAAAGTCCGGGTCCAGAACTCTGAAAGCTTCTCTGCTGAGAAAGCCCTGGTGGAAGGGTACAACTTTGTAGGCATTCCCTTGGTGAGATCCCCTTCTTTGCCAGTCACCATCAGCGGGGCGCTGACTGAACTGGAGGACTCTTTCACAGAGCAGGTTCAGTCCCTGGCTAAATCTATTGATGACGCCCTCAGTACATGGAGCCTGAAGACCATGTGTTCCCTTCAAGATGGCAGCTCTTACCAGATCAGAGAGACCTTCAGCGCCAGTGCGATGCAGCCGAACCAGGACTTGGAAGTGGAACTGAAGGAGCAAGAGAAGGAAGAAGGACTGCTGCCAGATACTTTGCCCAAGAGCAGCAGCACCCTCATGATGGCCTTCCGGGACGTCACGGTCCAGATTGACAACAAGAATATCTCGGTCTCATCGTCTACCTCGGTCTCCATGGCGAACTGTCTCAGCAGCAGTGCCCAGGCCGGGCTCTCCCAAGCTGCCAGAATTGAAGAAGTCCCTGAGGATGGGGGAAAGGAAGACAAAAAGGCCCAGGCTACCCTGGAAGGGCTGCCGGACTCCAGGGTCCTCCAGAACACTCACACTTTTACTGAGGTGAATGTTAACACCAACGGTTTGGGGGGAGGGGTGATGGAGCAAGGACAAATGGTGGTGCAGAAACTCCAGTTTGACTCGAACAATGAGACTGGGCAGAGCAAGGGCTCTGAGTCTGAAAATGCAGACAACTCAGAGCAGCTGAGCAGCAGCAGCACGTCCACGTCAGCCAAGTCAGCATCTGAGGTGTCTTCTAAGGAAGCGCTGCAGGCCATGATTCTGAGCCTCCCACGGTACCACTGCGAGAATCCAGCCAGCTGCAAATCTCCCACGCTTTCCACAGACACCATGAGGAAGCGGCTCTACCGCATTGGGCTGAACCTCTTTAACATGTAAGTGGCTTATAGGACTAAATCCTTTAATCTCACTCAGCTTTCTCCTTACTTCTTATGTCCCAGAGTGCAACCACCTGGGGCCTGAACTCAGGTCTCTATTAACAGGGCAGGGGCTTTGCCCTGCAAATAGTGAACTTAGGTTCTCTGGTTGCTGTTCTGATATTCCACCAGAGCTGGGACATGACCGTAAAACCCCTTGGTTTCTGTCCAGCACGCTGAAGATAGAACCCCGATTATGGGTATTGTGACATACCCCTATTCATGAGTCACAATGGGGCACTTTTGAGTGGTGGTTGTCCCTAAGCCCGGGCCTTTTTTGAATGAGAACTGAACCCGAGACTTGAACCCAAGAGCACTGAGAGCTTAACTAGCTCATGGCGGGGGCTCTGGCTGCTGTTTTCCTTTCAGTAGTTTGGAGAGAATTTTTCACCTGACAGACCCAATTTAATCATCGCAATCTATTGCACAGCTCAGAACAATGCCCTGTGAAAAACCCTGTCAGAGTGAAAGCAAAGGCAGAGCAGCCTGGAGATTAGAGTCAGGAGAGGTAACGTAGAAGGTCGCGTACCTTGGATTCACAGAAGGCGACTGAGACTCTGTGAGGAGGTTTGCTCACTGCCTGTAGGTGAAACCCTGTTGACTGCAGCAAACCCTGGGAAATACAGTTCTTTGCTCTTTCATAATTTGACCATGTCACTCTTCAGTTTGGTATTCATCCAGTCTCTGGATGGCGACATTAGGGGAATGATTTCTGAGGGAGCCCAGACTGTGTCCTAGGAAGAAATTTTGCACACAGGACCTTTCTAAAGGGAACTCCCAAGTCCAGGAGTGTGGTGCTCATGGACTGTCTATATGAATTTTGAAGTGAGTGACTTGAAGACAAAGGGTTCCAAGTGCTTTATAGCGATGATCTCAGAGCAACCCAAATGTTTTTAGGTGTTTACCAGATAGGCTTGGGATACATGGTTCTGGATGGGAGTTCTACCCTGAGACACATTTGGGGCATGCACAGATCTGGGTGGACATTTTACCTGCAATGGGGGGAATGGAACATGGCCAAGTCTGAACATGAGAGAGGCTTGGGGTGTCCTCGGGTCTGGCTGACAGGCACATGGAGGCTGCAACACAGAGGGGGGGACAGGGAGGGGTGGATTTGGAGCACATGGGTCTGGTTTATGTAGAAGAGGGGATCAGGTCTGCCCAGCTGTTTTACAGAGTCAGGTCTCCTGCCTGTTGGGCTCTGAATGAGTGTTTTATTGGAAACGGACTCAGTGCTCAGCTCTCTGTGAGCTAAACGCTTAAATATTCACAGACATGCCTGGCAACTGTGCCGGCACCAATCTGTCTTCGTCTGGCTCACATTGTGTGTATCACTGACACGAGCACTGAGCTGATGGGAAAGCAGGGGTGTGAATGTTTTTTCCCTGCTCCTCCTGCAGTCAGATGGGCTGAGGCGCACATGATGAATCGGCAGCTTCTTGGCTCGCTGACCCAGGCTCACCACATCTCTTAGGTCTCTGTGTGACTGGAGTCATGCCAAACGCATATCATTCAGAACCATACTCTGCTGGGCACCCCTTTCCACCCTCTTGGGACCATTCTCGTGCCTGTCACCTGTTAGGGCCAGTTTTCTCTGAAAGATGTTTATCTGGGGAGCAGGAAAGGTGCCAACTTGTCAGTCCTGAACAGTGAAATCTCTGTTTAGCCCCAGCCTTTTTTCAGCAAGGGCAGCAGTAGGGCAAGCGTCTCCTGTGGAGATACACTGATGTACCCCAAAGGGGACCCTCTCTGGGTCTGAGAAGGCCGCTTGGTCCATATGGCCCATGCAGTCCATAGTGCCCCTGCATCCCCCCCTGAGATTTCCAGCAAAGAGACCACTTGATTAGTGGTTGTGATGACGTGGACACCCACACACTAGAAACTAAACTGAGACCAGCAAACCCGTTTCATATATTGCCATCAAAGAGTATTGATTTTTGGTCCCCACTGGCCTGACCTGAAAAGTGGAAGGCTCCATGGTTTGTTAGCAATCTCACTCTGCTCTTTAGTCCCACGTCGGAGTTTTCAGCTGGTGATATTCTGGATTGGAACTGGCCCCTGGGACTGTATTGATTGCAATTGTGCTGCGGCACTTTCCCCAGTCCACGCACCACAGTGAGGGGGAGGAGATCTTGGACCGGAGAGCTCCTTATGATGCAGCGCTGCTCTAATAACTGTGTTTGTGCGTGGGCAGCTAGCTGCGTAGGCGGAGGGAAAGCCAGCAGGGCTGTAGGAATCCTGCAGCACATACTGGCTAAGCTTAGTTTCTCAGCCACAGCGGAGCACGCCATGGGCCAAATTCAGAAGTGATGCAAGTGGTGATTCAAGAGACATAATGTGGAGAAAATAATTGAAGGTAAGCGGCACAGAACATAGTAGTCAGCGGTAGGGTATTCAGTCGCTGTGCCGCTTGAGAGTGAGTTACACCTAGTAGGTATTTGATGGGAAACAAATTCTGCCCCTCACTAAAATGGTTGAAAATTGCCTTTTAGTCCATGAGAATTGTGAACATGGACATCCTATTATGTTCCGGTTGCAGCAGGGGAATGTTGGGGATGGTGCAGTGTTGGAGGCTGAGTTACATCACCCTGTGTGTTATTTTTTCTGCACTATCCTTCCTCTGCCTTCTCCAACTCATCCATTCCTCCCCATGGTATGACCGTTCCATTCTCAGGCTACATTCCGCTCTCTGGTACACTGGGGCAAATCCCGAGTAACCCCACTGCCTTCAGTGCAGTTACATTGGATTCACATGCGTAGCTGAGATCAGCCCTTGGCATTTGGGCATCATGTTGTTCCTCTGCTGAGATGCCCTAGAAGGGCTCTTTCCAAACCCTTCCACTGCGCGCTCTCTCTCTCTCTCTCTCACACCCCCCCCCCCTTGTGAGGCTTGTGTTGGGTAGTTCCTTTACTCTTGAGAGGTGACATATGTGGGGTAATGTACGTGGTGTGTTAAGGAGCACGTAATGGGTTAAGTGAGCCTGGGCTTTTCACTAGGGTGTTTGTTCGGACTCCCTCATGCATACTGAATAGCTTGAATTTCTGCCTTTCTCACTAGGATTATAACTTTGTTCATTTCAGTTCATTCTGTACGTGCCATTCCGTGGCACTGAGTATAATTTCCATACATGCACTCTTGTCTGTCCCATGGGCCTTTCCTACAGAGGAGAGTGCACCCTCTGGCACGTTGTCCCATCCTCATACAGATGAGTTGTTTGCACAGACCCTGATCACCTGGTAGAGCTGAGCAGTAAAAGTCAAGGAGGAATCAAGCACTCATGCTCCTGTGTACTGTGCTCTTCCGCCCAGGAAGCTGATTGTGCAAATCCATTTGTTAAACCCTTTAAACAGTCCCCTGCACCAGAGCTAACTACAGAAACGGGACATTCCTGCCTCAGGAGGAAGCACCAGCCACCCTGGATCAGGGAACCACGAGGAATTTGGAAACCACCTCGGGGTTTGCTGATTCCCCTGTGAATCTAACTGACAGCCAGAGTGCTGTCTGCTAGAGTGCATCACAAATGACAGCCTGCCACGGTGGTAGGGAATAGGGACAAAAGAGATACATGCAAACCTTCAATATGTCCCTCTGTGCCAAACACACACACACACACACACACACACACAGCCCGCCACTAAACACAGGCACTCCCCAGCACACATAGAAACACTCATGGGTGACCCACACCTACTGTGTTTTTGTCCACAGAAACCCACATGATCTCAGAGATGCGCCTGCCCACAAAGACATGTGCAGAATCGAACAACACACATGCAGACGCTTGCAGAATCACAAGCACTTGCAGAGTCCCACGTGTGCAACTCGCAGAGAATTCTCTGAGCAGACAGACAGACACAGACACGCTGACGCAAGACACAGAGCTGCTCCGAGGTGGGGGCTGGAGGGAAGGCGGTGTTTCTCAGGGCACTCGCAGTCCCTGTAGAGGCCTCCCTGTGAGCACTCCAGGCTGCCTCACAGAGAGACACGCCAGCTGGACAGGTGCCATGAGGGCTTCTGTCCTTGGAATCAGAACCATGTTCACCTCCTCCCTGTGACATGGCAGGGGCTGGATGAGGTTCTCCCCTGCAAGCTGGATGGAGCTGCTGCTGGCCTTGCCCCTGCCCCACAACCGGGCCAGTCACAGGGGAGGAATGTGGGAGAGGACTCACCAAGAAGACGCCTTCCAGAGGCAACGGTGCCCTGAAGTGAGTGTCTGGCTCACCGTCCCTGTCCTTCTCTTGCAGAAACCCAGACAAAGGGATCCAGTTCCTGATCTCCCGGGGCTTCATCCCAGACACACCCATCGGGGTGGCACATTTCCTGCTCCAGCGCAAGGGCCTCAGCCGCCAGATGATCGGGGAGTTCCTGGGCAATAGCAAGAAGCAGTTCAACAGGGACGTCCTGGAGTAAGTGTGGAGACCCTTCCCCTCTCCCCACAACTGCCTTCTCCTTCGGGGTGGGTTTTCCTGGCCCCCTTCCTAATCCACTTTCAATAAATGTGCCCTCCCCATTCTGAGGGGATGTGCCCCCTTGTCCCCATGAACACGCCTGCTCCTCCCACTCGCCTCGCTCTCCCCCTGCCAGTGAATGTGCTTCACCTTCTCCCAGTCCTGTTCCCTCCCCTGCTCCCCGCACACACTTTCCTGTGTCATGAGGGGCTTCTGCAGCCCCCCTCTCTCTGGTGCAGCAGCAGCAACTGTTCTGGCCTTTCAGCATCTCTTCCTCCGCAGCTCCTTCAGCCAGCTAGGTTCAGGTAATAACCCCAGGCCTGGCTGGTGTGACTCAGCAGTCAGAGCCGCCAGGGTCACTGGATTTATAGGGGCGTAATGCTGGGGTGAGCAAGAGGGAGATCAGGGGCCCTGGCTCCCTTGGGTATTAGTTAACGATCCCGTGGCATTCCGTAGAAGGAGATGGAGGTAAGCAGGAGAGGTGAGACACTGCCTTGTAGTTGCAGGACAGGCTGGGGAGCTGGAGAGCTGCTTCCATTCCCAGCACTGTCACTGAGTTGCATCCATCTGTAAAATGGGGATAATAACTACAGGGCAAGGTTCCTTCTAAGTGACAGCAGCAGCTCCTTGCTGAAGACAGAACAGCAAGTCTCTCCTAGCGGGTAGGGACACGTCCCCTCCCTGCCAGCTGGGAGAGACTCGCTGCTTTGTCCTCAGCAGCGAGCTGCTGCTGCCACTGAGGGAGAAGAGCTCCTCCCCCAGCCAGGCAGCTCCAGCTCCCCGGGCTGGGCGGGGCTCATTCACAGCTATGGGGCTGTGCTGCGGTGCAGCTTAGAAGGATCCTTGCTGTGGGGGCCCGTGCTGTGGGCGTGTGTGAAGTGCTTGGAGAGCCTTGTCTAGAACACACTAGATTGTTATGGCCTTGGCAATCCCCGAGGGCTGGCCAACAATCCCATCCCATCCGCTTCCATGGGCTGAGGTTGTCTTTGCTCACAGCTGCCTCCAGCACCATTTCTGTTGAGTTCCCCAGCCTGCTTGGCCAGTCTCAGGCTCCTTTCTGCTCCTGTTGAGCTGCTACCTATGATAGGTCATTCTGCTAGGCTTCATTGCCCTGCTCCTGCAAGTCATATGGCTCTCAGAGCCCTTCCATCAGCCCTGCACGTCAGGCTGGAAACTGCTAGTTGCTTTTTGAGGCCCATATGTGCTTTACCAGAGCCTGCCTCCAACCAGTTCTGCCTTCCTCATCATGGTCTGCAGGGCTGTCGCCCACTTGCTGCCTCCTGACTTTGGGATGGGGACAGGAAGAGTTTTACCTTGTCTTCTGGCCCTTGTCTGAGAAGACAGGCTTTCTTCCAAGAATGACTCTTCCACGGGTCCCAGTTTATGTGCTGGTCTCCCACTCTACTGGCCCAGGTGACTTGCCTGAGTTTCTTTTATTGCCCAGCCCTCAAGGATCTGTTCCCCTTCAGGTCACTCAGATACAGGAGGGCCCCTGTATGGGCGTCTCAACCAGTAGAAGAAGTGGAACACCCACTGTTTGCAAGCTGACTTAGCGCCGCTGTTGGACCATGGCAAACAACATTGCTGAAGAGAGAGCCAAAGTGAAACTCTCCTGAGAGCCAAGGAAGCAAGACAAGAGCAGGGAGGGTTTGAGCCAGTGTGTCTGCTTAGCCCTTCTCCTCAGCAACAGTGACTTCTCCTTTTCTCGGGGCCTGGCGCTGTGAGGCCATCTCCGAAATCACTACTAGGAGGTCAGGTCACTCAGCACTGACTCTCTGGAGATGCCCAGCATGGGTCCTTAGCTACATTTACATCAGCACAAGTCATAGCTCTCAGCTAGAGTCTTTCTTTCTATAGGGATGAAAGATTTGTACTAAATACCTTGCTACAAATCAAAGATGGGCCTGAACCTAGAACACAACCCCTCCCCCAGTCTCCCAAATGTTGACACCCACATTAATTAAGAGCCTGTGATGAACAGAGCTGAACTGGAAACCCAAGTTCTCTCTCCAATTCATCCCCCCTCCCCACCTGCCATAACTCTGGGGAAGGAAGAGATGTCAGATCAGGAGCAAAACTTGGGTCCAAATTTCAAGGCCCACCATTTATGGCAGAGATCAGTGTTATTTTATTGCCATAGGTCCCTGACTATGTAGCCTGCCCTTCTTTTTCATATTCTGTGTGCGAATTGATCCAGCCGTAATTGAGACACATGGTCTCTCAAATCATTTCATGCTGAGCGCCACAATTAAAAGTAATTGCCTTTTTCTCCAGCAGGCAATGTGTGGGCTGCATCTCCAGACAGAGACTCTTAAAATCCAAGCCCATCCTCAGCACAGAGAGAGGGGTGGTTGCGATAGCAGTAGGTGGATAATTCTTGCCAGCCTTGGGTTGTGCATCAGCCCCCACTGACAATGTTCTTCTCTGTCTCTTGGGTAAACAAAGGATGTGCGAGGATTCTGCGAGAGAGATTCCTACCATAGAACCTGCCTGAGCCATGCAGCCCAGTGCACATACGGTGTAGCTGCCGTGCCATTGTTACATAGCGCGCTACGGCACAACAGCAGAGCTGTGAGTGCATGTGCATCTTGGTGGGTGAATGTATCGGGGTACCGCCCTCAATACACATGGCACCTCCGAAGAACTACTCAGCCAGAGGCATCGTAACATTTAACAAAAGTGAAGGGGAATCATTGGGTCCCATTTATAGAGGGGTAGAGAAGTTCTGTGGCTTGTTGTTGTGGGGCAAGTTCACCACATTTGCCTTTTGGGGTAAGGGCAGTGTGGCCCCACAGTTAAGTCCATTCAGCTACCTTTATGCTCAGGGCAGTAAGACCTAATGGCCAATGTCTCTGTGGTTGCCCTTCTTTGCAGGGCCACGTGACCTAGTCTACAACTTGCCCAGATGTGCTCTGTCTGAGGAGTTCAGTGCTGCCCGCATCATTAGTGCCCTGCCTCCTTCTCTCAGCTGCACGAGCAGCCACATGATCACACGTGCTTGGTTGGCATCACTGCCGACCCCAGACAAGCGCATCCAGGTGGGCGACCGACCCACTCAGCGACCACGACCGCGTGCGTGGCGGTGGACAGCTGTGCATACAAATTACACGCACGAGTCTGAGACACCCGCCCCCTGCTGTGGCAGCCATTTACATTATTTAGGAGATTCACTGTGTGAATTTAGCTGTAGTGTAATATGAAGAGCAACAAAAACCTTGTGTTGGAAATGTGAGCTGTAAGCATTCTTCCTATCGCAGCCAGCTTACATTAACCAACCCAAGTTAATAAATAATAAGACAGCCCTTAAAACAGCTGTGAACAGCACCAGCCGCCCTCCTACACTCAAGTGTTGAGTAGCATGGCCCAGGCCACAAATGATTGGCTCCGCATCAGTGCCTTTATTCAGGAGGCTCCTATTGGATTCGAGGGGCATTTGGGGCTATTACAGAGCTCCACTCAGGCAGATGGGCATGTGACCTGCCTTCTGTTTCTTTTGTCGTTTACCAGAGTGAATAACTGCAGAAATGTTTTTGCACCGTTCTTTAAAAAACGAGACCTCCTTTGATGTAGGCTTGGATGAAGATAACAGGACGATACTGTGTAGATCGCAGTGCATGTTATATATCAAGGGCTGTAAAGATCTTTAACGCGCACAAGATTTAGCCAGTTTGGTAAATAATTCCCCACAACTCCCAAGTCAGGACTTCCAAGCCTCTGCAAGGCTTGAAATAATACTCTTCCTTCCACTCACCTCCCTCTCTTCCTCCTCTAATTCCATCTCACCCAATGAAACCAACAATCAGCAGCATGGGAGCTGCATACTCTGTGCTATTTGAACACATTGTGGAGTGTGTTTTTGAATGACAGAAGAGCACAAGTTCCTTTGAAAGTCAATAAGCCTGCGCTCCTAAGGGCTTAGTCGGGAGCTTACTAGCCTCTTGTGCACTTTTGCAAATCCCATCCTGGACATTCATTCCCTGTTCAACCAGTAAGACCTTCCCGTGCGAGAACCCACGCTCTGATTGAAGAGGGCCAGCGCATCTCCCACTGGATCCTAATCCCACTGCTCCTGCAGGAAGCCAAACAGATGTAGTAGTTAGCCAGATGTGACCCATTCTCTGCCACCCTCATAGAGTGCATGGAGCCAGCTCAGAGCATGAGGGTCTAGAATGACTGGGCAAGCCTTTGGGCCCGAGGGCCACATTTCAGTATGGAAATTGTATGGAGGGCCATGAATACTCACAGAATTGGGGGTTGGGGTATGGGAGAGGGCGAGGGCTCTGGCTGGGGGCTCTGAGGTGGGGCTAGAAGTTAGGAGTACAGGGTTTGGTAAGGCGGTCTGGTCTGGGGCAGGAGCTGGGATGCAAAAGGGGAGAGGGCTCTGGCTAAAGGAGCAGGCTCAAGGTGGGGCCAGGGATGAGGAGTTTGAGATACAGTGAGGGTCTCTGGGCTGGGGCTGAGGGGTTCAGAGGACAGGAGGAGGATCAGGGCTGGGAGAAGCATTTGGAGTGCAGTGAGAGGGTACGGACTCTGTGGTGGGGCTGGGATGAGAGGTTTGGGGTGCACTGGGGTGCTCCAGGCTGGGATCAAAGGTTTTGGCGGGCAGGAGGAGGGACAGGACTCAGGCAGGGGCTTGAGCCCTGGGAGAGACTCAAAGGTGCAGGCTCGGGTGTTGTGAACCTCAAGCACCTCCCAGAAGCAGTGGCACAACCCCCCTCGGGCTCCTATATGGAGACACATCCAGGCAGCTCTGCCCTGGGGTGCTGGCAGCCTCCAGGTCAGGGGGGAGGACAGCTCCACATTCCCAGAAGGGGTGGGGCCAAGGGCAACTGGCCCTCAGCGCTGGCTGCAGTACTACTGCAGCAGCAATGGCGGCCAGAGCCTCGGGCCCCTTTGTATCACCATGCCCTAGGGCAGCTGCCCCCCTTTTCCCTCCCTGTTGGTAGGCCTGCTCTGCGTGCTGCCCCGTCTGCAAGTGCCATTCCACAGCTCCCATAGGCCACAGTTCTTGGCTGCAGAGCCAGCACTTGGTCCAGGGGCTGTATGCAGAGCTCCCTGGTTGCCCCTGCTTCCAGGAGTCGCACAGAGCCACAGCACACATGGATCAGGGCAAGCCCCCAACCCTGCTCCCCCCCCCCCCCTCAGCTGCAGTGCTGGGCACAGTGGGGCACATTCACAGCCCAGCTCCCCATCGGGAGCTTGAGGGCCAAAGTAAAAGGTCTGATAGGCCGGACTCAGCCCATGGGCCACAGGTTGCTCACCCAGATCTGGAGCCCAAACCCCGCCTATGCAGCCACTAGACCACTGATCTGAGTGGTTTTTAGGATGTCTGCATTTCCTGTGTTGCCCACAATCTATCAGACAACTCCCATAGCTGTGTGGGAAGGAAAGTGAAAAACGTCAGCGTTCACAGTATTTTGTTCAGATGAGCAACATTATCAGTCTTGCCTTCATCTCTTTCTCCAGCAATTCTTTCTTCTGTGCTTTCTTAGTTTGGTGCTTGCTTGTTTCTGTTCTCATTCATTTATTCAGTCTCTCGCTCTTGCTCTTGCTTTTTAGCACTTCCTCTCTTGCCTTTGTTGACATTCATGTGCTCATGCTGGCTTTTTGTTTGCCTTCATTCAGTTCTTTCATGCACTCGTCCTTCCATCCCTGCTGTTTGTGTCTCAGGATTTCATATGTTCTTGGTTCATTCATCAGCCAGTTCACGTGACCCAGGCCATGAATGAAGTGCCACTGGGCTGGATTGCTTGCGCTCTGGGTCACAGGATCCCAGGAAGGTCAGAGCAGCTGTCCTGATTCATTTGTTCCCAGAGGAGAGCTTTTTTTGAACATAGGAGATGTTGCGGTGAATAGGGGCAGGGCAGCGTTAGAATGCGAGTGCTGGGTTTGTCCTGACGCATTCTCCTTGCGGGCATGCTGTTCGCCTCACTGCCAGACACATGTTGCCTTCCCCTTTCTCTAATGGGCAGCCAGGCAGAGAGCAGCTCCTCTGGGGAAATGGAAATTCACAGCCAGAAGCATGAGGGAGGCAGTTCTCAGCGAGGGAAGCCAGTTTGCTCTTTCACCCATTATCTGCCCTTGGATGGGCACAGGAGGCTTCTGGCTAACCCCAAAACAACCACACTCACCAAGGAGTTAGCGTCCCCTGTTGAGGGGCCCCAAGAGATTTGCATTACAAGAGGATTTGAACGGTGGCTCTGCGCTGGAGGTAAGACCGTGGATTTCGTTCATCCACAGATTAATAATGAGGGGAGATAGATTTGCCTAGCGCTGCCAACTGTGTGCAGTGTCTCCAGTAAGATTTGAGCTGGGAACTGTGCATGCCACTACCTCCCTATCGCAAGGAGAGCCAGGCGTGCTGTACTCTTTCAGGAGGGGGAGGAGACGTACACAATGCGGATCACGTTGAAGGCATGAACGATGAGGGAAGACTGAAAGAATTGGACTTGTTTAGTTTGGAAAGGAGAAGACTGAAGGGGGACATGAGAGCAGTTTTTAAGTATCTAAAAGGGTGTCACAAGGAGGAGGGAGACAAATTGTTCTCCTTGGCCTCTGAGGATCGGACAAGAAGCAATGGGCTTTAACTGCAGCAAGAGAGGTTTAGGTTGGACATCAGGAAAAACTTCCTAACTGTCAGGGTGGTTAAACACTGGAATAAATTGCCTAGGGGGGTTGTGGAATCTCCATCATTGGAGATATTTAAGAGCAAGTTAGACAGACCTGTCAGGGATGGTCTAGACCAGTGGTTCCCAAACTTTTCCGCATCACACCCTCTTTTTGATTTTTTAGAAACCCTCACGCCCCCCCCCCAAAAAAAATAGCAGCAAAACTTGGGGTGGGATTGACCGGGGTGCGTGTGGCTGGGTTACCTCGCGCCCCCCCTGGAATTTCTTCACGCCCCCCCAGGGGGGCACGCCCCCCAGTTTGGGAACGCATGGTCTAGACGGTGCTTGGTCCTGCCATGCGGGCAGGGGACTGGACTCAATGACCTCTCGAGGTCCCTTCCAGTCCTAGTGTTCGATGATTCATGTGTGATAGGCCTGTGCACAGCCCAACTTCTGCTCTTGCTAGGCTCTCCGGGATAGGAAGATTGTGCTATAACCTTGTACACAGCACAGACACTCTCATGTCCTGAGGCCTGTCGGCTTGGCAGAGCACCCCTCAGGAAAGCAGAGGCATGCATGTTTTTACAGCCCTCCTTGTGTCTGCACTGGGGAGTCTGTTCTGTGCAAAAAGGACTGTGTAGACAGTGTAGCTTCTTGCATGGAGAAATGGGCTGGCAGCTCCCCTTGTAAGGCAGAAAAGCTGGCAGGCTGTGCCATGCACTTCTCAGACCAGGAAGGCCATTGTGGATGAAGTAGTGTCTCCCTATTCTGTGAGTTGGCCTGCACCCTGCAGCCATTTGAGCCCTTGCAGGGCTAGTGTGCATGGCACAGCCTCCCTAGTGCAAGGAGAGCTGTGCACTCAAGGCCGTGCTCCTGGGTGGAGCCACTGGCATGTGCAGTGCAGCCTCCTTGTGTGAGTTGAACCCTTCTCCTCCAGTTTGCCCTGAATTTCTGATTCATTTTTGGGGGTGGGGGTGGAATGTTATTTATTAATATGTTTGAGCCTTGTGGTTTTAAGAGTTTCCACCTGGCTGCCTTTCCTCTGCTCCCTCCCTGAGCCCAGGCTGTGAGTTCATTACAGACGTTTTTAGTTGCAGCCCCAGCTCCTGCTGCATTGTCACCTGAGCGGAAAAGCTTAAAAATAGGTCATTGCACTTGGCTGAGCCGCTTGGAGCCCCATACGGTACAGCTGCTCCTGGCCTCCTCCGAACTCTTTCACCAGGAGTCTTCATCGCCGGGGTTAGTCTTGTGCTGTTGGCCTCGCGGCACAGTCACCCCTGGCACAATGCCTCTGCCTGCGTTGTGCAAGGTGCCTCTGGGCGCACCACCACTGGGCAAGGAGGCCCAAGGAGCAGCAGCTAGAAATGGAATGACAGTGAAAAATGATCCCAGAGGGTGCCAAGCCCCAGTTCTCATCCCCAGGGAATGCGAGGCCTCTGGGCTTGATCCCCAGTGGGTGCCCGGTGCCTGCATTTTGCGCTCTCCTACGCCCCAGCTTGCTGGGACCACCTTGAATCAAAATAACTAATCCTCATTTTGGTGGCACTCGGCTAACCACTTAAATGCTCATGTCCGCACTCAACAGTGAGCAGATTCCCAAAGACCTGTCCCACGGTGCCCGGGGCTCACTGCCAAGCTGGCTGGACTCTGAGGACAGTCTTTCATCGCTGGTTCCACTGTGTTAGTGGGGGAGGAATCTGGAGGGGACCGGCTCAGCCAGGCAGTTACACTGCCCTCAGTCCATTTACTGACACTGCCATCACCGGGGCTTGTATGGAGAAATGAACCAGCCTTCTGTTACGGCACATGGAAGAGCTGTGTGATCCTTGCCACGGAGGCAGAAACCCACCCTGGTTCAGCCTCACCCCGGTCTTACAGCTGCTAGTGCAGCCTGCTCCCTGGAAGGTTGAGCTGCCTTTGCACCAAGGAACTGGAGGCTGAGGAGACAGTGTCACACTTACCGTGCTTGTGGCTATTGGCCTAGGCAATCCAAGCTCAGCCTGCACAGTCTCTACTTCTTTTGAAAAGAAGTGAGCCTCCTTCCTGGAGTCCCCTGGGAAGTCCTGGGAAGTTGAGTGGCTGTGAACATGCATCCGCGTGCTACAGTTTGTATGTTATAAAGACTGCAGAGAACCTTTGAAAGGCTGCTGGAGCCCAAGTCAATCTGCCAGACCAATGGAGCACAAGCTGAGGGGGACTGGCTAAATCAGATCTCGTCCCTCTTTTGCCATTTCTATTAGCACCGCATTTCCCAAAGGCTGGTGCATGCTCCTCCTGTGCCCCGTCCTGTTCACCCAGGCAGCCACTGGGGGGCCAGAACTAGTTCCGCAGGGATGGAGCAGGCAATGGAATTATGATGGCAGAATAAGGAATGTCCTGAAGGTAAGGCGGTGGGGTGGGTTCTGGAGAGGCCTAACGGAAAGAAGGCACAAAGGACTAGATGGAGGTGGTGCAGACAGGCCTGTCAGCTGGCCTCCAGAGTCTCAGCTTTGCTTTTGTGGAGCAAAAAACAAGCCTGCAGCAGTTACAGCAGTGAAGAAACCCTTCCAAGCAAGAAGTGAGGGGTAAGCAAACAGAGGAAGTGACACATTCTGACATGCATGACCCAGCTTTACGCAAAGTATAGGAAGTGAAGGAATAGCCGGAGAGAGCAAGAGCTGTATAAATTACAATGTGTAGCCTTTAACCCACGTGGCAGAGTTGCAGGGGTGCAGTGGGTCTGACTCACTTGAAGGGAGGGCTCAGCTTTCCCCAGATTAGAGCCAGAATAGAAAGGAAGTAGGCAAAGAGGTGTGTTTCTTTCCACGGCACCCATCCCAAGCAAGAGTTTTCGCTGGGGCTCAGTCAAGGCTTAATCTTTGCCAGGGCTGACCCTAACAGTTCATAGCCCCGGCACCTCTGGACTTGCTGCATCAGTTATGAATGTAAAAAAATTGCTCCGGTCCCAGCACCTCCTTCATTACAAATTGAGTACTGGGCTCAGTGCAGGGAAATGAAGCACTGGAAGAGCTTTTATTTTTAAAAAATGTTACATCTGCAGAGGTGGCTGCTGCCAGGAACTTGCTAATGATTAACCAGAGGAAAACTTCTCCTGCTATCAAAGCTAAATGCTGAGCAGCAGGATGCCTGGATGTCCCCTCCGGGACACAGGAGTGCCAGGGCTACAAAAACAAAAATAGCAAAAGGAAATAGGGGTGGGAGTGGAATTCTCTTCAGATATAGCCACGCTGCGCCCATGCCAGCTGACTGGGGCTCAGGCTAAGAGGTTGTTTGATTGTAATATAAATCAGTGGTTCTCTGCTGGGAACCTGGGGCTGCCTGGGGACCATGAGCGGGTTTCAGAGAGCCACCAAGCAAGGCTGGTATTAAATTAGCTAGTGCTCAAGACAGAGCACTGAAGCTTGGGGTCCTGAGCCCTGCCACCTAGTGCTAAAGCTGACTCCTGAGCAACTTAGCTTTGTGGGGTCCCCTGTGCCAGGGGGCCTGGGCAGTAGCCCTGCTTGCTACCCCCCTAATGCCAACCCGGCAAGAGGGGAGGGTCCCAGAGGCTGGGCTGCAGTCTGAGCCCAAATGTCTACACCACAATTAAGAAGTCCCTTACTAGGGCTTGTGAAGCTCAGGCTAGTAAGTCAACTGGCAAAGGCCAGCCGTGGGTTTTTAATTGCAGTGTAGACGTTCCCTCTGCTTCCATAAACCATCACTGACTGTCCTTGTGATCCGCTGCTTGATGGAAAATGGACCCTCTCAGAAGACTAGCTCCTTTGCTTTTCTCCCTCTGGTTTGCTTGGTTGTGGTTTTGTTGTTGTTGTTTTAAACCAGATATGCCTTTGTCTGTGCATGTGTATTTCACGCAGAGAAAGTGCCCAGATGTCTTATTCCCAAGGGTGGTAGGAATTTGGGCTCCAGATCCTGGAGACATGTAGGTAAAGAATCATGGGCCTGTATCCAGCAGCATTTTAGATGGAGAACCAGGGCCCAGTGTCAGAGGGAACCCCCTAAAAAACATACCCAGGAGAGCAACAGAGAGAGAACCCAGCTAATGTATCCAGTAGAGATAACAGGAGAGAAGATGGGCCCCTTATTCAGCAGGATACAAGAACAGAAAACTTGGAGCCACTGAAGCAGCCCAGCAGCAGGCCTATATGAGTGAGAATGGCACTAGTCAGGGGAAGTGGGTGGATGCAGGGAGGGAGGAGTGAGCTGGAGAGAAGATTGAGAGACTGAGTGAGGGATGCAGGGCGGAGTGTTGGGAGTAGCTAGGCAGAAGTGAGATTGGGGAGAGGGAAAGACAGACAATGTCTGATGACGGAGGGATGGATGTGTGTGAGAATGGGGGGGGAGAGACTGGTGAGAGAATAGTGAGGTGAACAGATGTTTGTTCATTGAATCGGGGATGGATGAACTGAGAAGAATGGATGGGGAGGGGGTGATGTGTTTTGGAGGATGTATGAATGGCCAGCTGTGAGTGAGAATTGGCATGGGTGGGTGAGTGCTATGGATGGAGGTAGTATCAAGAGGTGGGGGATGGAATCTATAGTCTCTGGGATGAATGGGTGGGGATGGGGTTGGGTGGAGTTTAATGAATGCCTAGAGCAGGGAAATGATATGGGTAGGCGAGGGATAGAATGGAAGGGGGTCAGGTGGATATGTGATATTTAGAAGTGGTATGGATGGGAGAGGGGAATGGAGGACTGTTTGGATGCTGAATGTCACCAATCTACTAGAATTATTGGAGAGGATCAACAAGCATGTAGAAAAGGGGATCCAAGTGATATAGAGCACCTAGATTTCCAGAGAGCCTTTGACAAGGTCCCGCACCAAAGGCTCTTAAGTAAAGTAAGTTGTCATGGGATAAGAGAGAAGGGCCTCTCGTGGATTGATAACTTGGTTAAAAGACAGGAAACAAAGGGTAGGAATAAATGGTCAGTTTTCAGAATGGAGAGAGGTAACTATCAGTGTCCCACAGGGATCTGTGCTGGGACCAGTTCTATTCAATGTATTCATAAATGATCTAGAGAGATCAGTGAGGTGGCAAAATTTGCAGTTGATACAAAATTGCTCAAAATAGTTAAATCACACACAGCAGACTGTGCAGAGCTTCAAAAGGATCTTCCAAAACTGGGTGAGTGAGCAACAAATTGGCAGATGAAATTCAATTTAGATAAATGGAAAATAATGCATATTGAAAAATATAATCCTAACTCTGCATATAAAACGATGGGCTCTAAATTACTTGTAACCACTCAGGAAAGAGCCTTTGGAGTCATTGTGGATAGTTCTCTGCAAACATTCACTCAATGTGCATCAATGGTCAAAAAAGCAAACAATGTTGGGAATCATTAAGAAAGAAATAGCCAAGAAGACAGAAAATACATTGTCTCTATATAAATCTATGATACACCTGCACTTAAATACTGTGTACAAATGTGGTCACCTCATCTCAAAAGAGATATGTTGGAATTGGAAAAAGTTCAGAAAAGGGCAACAAAAATGATTATGGGTATGGAGCAGCTGCCATATTAGAGATTAATGAGACTGCAAAAGTCTTTTCTGCTTGGAAAAGAGATGACTAAGGGGGGGATATGATAGAGGTCTATAAAATCATGACTGGTGTGGAGAAAGTAAATATGGGAACAAATAAATAACTTCCTTAACACAAAAATAGGGGTCACCAAATGAAATTAATAGGCAGAAGGTTTAAAACAAACAAAAGGAAGTATTTCTTCACACAACACACAGTCAACCTGTAGAACTTCTTGCCAGAGACTGGCAAGCAGGAGGAACACATGAATGAATGGTAATAGGGGTACATGTAGGGACAATGGGATGAATGACTGGCATGTATGAGAGGAATGGATGAGTAGACCGGTTGTAGATGAATTGGGTGGGGAAGAGGAGTACGATGAAGAGTGACGGTGAGTGAATGTTTTGGGTTAGTATGTGAGCAAGAGACCGACAACAGGAAAGAGATGAAATAAGTACATGGCTCGTCATAGGAACTGCTCACTTGCTGCAGAATCCATAGGAATCTCTGCTGGTGTCATTCTTGTGTCCCCTGGTGCCCTATAAGGCAGGCTGTAGCCAAGTGTTAGTGGCTTTTACAGTGGATTAGTGCAGTTCTCTTGGCAACTCTCAGCTCTGGCAAGTTGCTTTATGAGTCCGCCCTGTGTCCCTTCAGAGAGAGTGTTACTGTAGGCTTGGTGCTGAAGGAGTTTGTGTTCCTTTCCCCTTAGCTGTGTGGTGGACGAGATGGATTTCTCAGGCATGGAGCTGGATGAAGCTTTGAGGAAATTCCAAGCCCACATCCGTGTGCAGGGAGAGGCCCAGAAGGTGGAACGGCTAATCGAGGCCTTCAGGTAGGAGGGCTTTTGCTATGGTGTACCTGTGGCCCTGCTGGCTGTTCCCGCTGTTCACGTTGTGGAAAATAAGAGGTGGGACGTAGGGGTGTCAGGCGAAGTAAAGGAGTGACTGGAATGAGAGTGTTATTGTAGCCGTGCTAGTCCCAAGACACTCGCGAGGTAAAGTGGCTGAAGGAATATCTTCTGTTGTACCAGCTTCTGTTGGTGAAAGAGACAAGCTATTGAGCTACACAGAGCCCCTCTTCAGCTCTGGGGAAAATACTCCGCATCTCATAGCTAAGTACAAGGTGGAACAGAGTGTTTAGCATAAAGAGTTAACATGTGTTGCCCGCTTCAAGGTGAAGCGGGTGGCTATCACTTCTGCAGCTGTAAGACAAAGAAGAGAGAGTGACAGCGCTAAACCTCCCTTTAAAGGAAGAGTAAATCCAGTGGCAGGCTAATGGGAAAATATCATCTGTCCTGCAGGCACAGAGATGCCTGTCTCACAGGAACCTAGTGGCATTCATGGTACAGAGTAGGAGATTCCTTGGAGGACTGAGGCATTAACAATGTTTTTAGGATGGCACAGCATCCTGGGCCAGAGTGAGATGGTCCCTTATGTGCTGTGCAAGGGGGATGGCACACAAGGGACCTCCCCATCCCTGTGGGAGTGACCCACGCCAGGAGCAGCCATTATTTCACTGGGGCTGCTCCTTCAGCACATACCTGCGGGTACTGTGCCCTAAAACAGGGAAGTAGGAGGCAGGCCCAGGGCCACACTCCACAATTGCTGTGCTTAGGGGAGCAAGATACACCAGTCTGAGGAGCCCCGCCGGGACACACTTGTCCCCAGAGCTCCCTGTGGGGCAGTGGGGCTCATATGGCACAATTTACCTTTGTTGGGTAAGTTGGGCCTTGAGGGAACATACAGATACTCCCAGTTTGTGTGAGATGAAGGCAGGCGTGGTTGTGAAAGTGTTTTGCTCCTTCATGTTGAAGTCCAGAGAAGTCTGGGCCTTGCTAAGTGCTCATCTGGAGTAGTCTACTATTTGATTTCCTCTTTTGGGTCTCCATGGTATCTCGGGGCATTGCTCCCACTACAGCCAGCGGTACTGTATGTGTAACCCGGAGGTGGTCCAGCAGTTCCATAACCCGGACACCATTTTCATCCTGGCCTTCGCAATCATCCTCCTCAACACAGACATGTACAGCCCTAACATCAAACCCGACAGGAAGATGATGCTGGAGGACTTCATCCGGAACCTAAGAGGTAAGGGTGCTGCCCCAGGTAGACATAACTCCTGCCACTGCAGGAGTGTGCGCGCTAGGGCTGAAGCCAAAGGCAAACTGAGATTTCTGTAACTTGGGCTGCTGCTCTCTCTGAATCAGAATGGCAGAAGCTTGAGGTGGAAGAGACGGGTTAGGTCCTAGCTAGACCATCAGCTGGGTGAATCTATGCAGAATTGTCCTCTAGAGCTGTGGTTCTCAACTGGTGGTCCATGGTGACTTTTTCGGTGGTCCAAAGTCAAGTCACACGGCAGGAACAGGCACTGCCGTTAGGCTGTTTTACGTCGTGTTCACAAGCACGCGACGCGTCATCCGTAGTGTCACCTAGGACGCACCGCATTGTGTTGCCAGTAACTTCCATCTGAGGTTCTGAGCATCAGTGTAGCTGCTGCCGTCATGCGGAGCGGTTGCTGTGTCGTTCGTCCTGTGCTACATGTGCTGGAGGTAGTCCACGAAAATTTTTTTGATTGGCCTGGTGGTCCGTGGACTGAAACAAGTTGAGAACCACTGCTCTAGAGCATATTCTCCAGCAATATGTCCAGCTCTCTGTTGAAAGACTCAAGAGGAGTTTCTGCCATTTTGCTTGAGAAATACATACACAGTTTAAATAAATATCACAGTTCAAAATTTTTCTCTGATGACTGACATTTTCCTTTGCTTGATTTCATCCTAGTTACATCCTGTTGGATATCCTGGAATACCTCCTTTCCCATCTTGGTGCTTCAGATATTTGGACAAACTTTCCTGATCACCTAAATCTTCCCTTCCTTAATTCCATGCTATTCCCTCTTCCTGTGTAACTCAGCCTTCTTCTCCTTGCTATCCACAGCTGCATCCTCTTATCTTGAGGTTCACTTTAGTTGTCATCTAACCACAATCCACATCCACATCACTTCTTAATCTTGAAGGGAAGTGGTTGAAACCACACTACTGGGGACACGTGCAGCAAGGCCAGACCAGGCAGGATCCTGCACTGGCAGGGGCCTGAGCTCAATCTCCTAATAGGTCTCTTCCATCTGTAATGTCTGCGGTTAGATGAAATCAATGCAAGGTTTATTGCTGAGTGGCCCAAGATCTATAAATATGAAAGTGTGACTAGAGAATGCCAGGGAACACATGGAAAGAAGCCAGTGTACCAAGAAGTGGAATAATGAAATCCTTTGCATTATCCTGATTATATCATCCTGTCATCAGAGAAGGCACCAGATTATACCAAGAAATGATTGCTTCCTCCCCACCTTCCCCACACACACAGTGCAAAGGAAGCAATCGGTGCCTGCTGAAGACTGTCGGTTCTTTCCTTTCTCTCTGCCTAGCCCACTGTACCTTGTCTGTGCTTTGCAGGGGTGGATGATGGAGCTGACATTCCCCGGGACCTGGTGGTGGGGATCTATGAGAGGATCCAACAGAAAGAGCTCAAATCCAATGAGGATCATGTAACTTACGTCACAAAGGTGGAGAAATCCATAGTAGGGATGAAAACAGTGAGTTCTTAAACCTCACTCTATTCTTCTCACCTCTACTTCCCACTCTCCTGCAGTCTCCTCTGTCATCTCCTCCCTTGCCCTGCCTTCTATCGCAGTTGCATCCTTATGCTTTTTCTTCCCCAGTCACCTCTTTCCCACAATCCCTTCTTTCTCTCCTTCCATTCCCTTCTGTCCTTTAACAGTTTCTTGGATTCCCCTCTTTCTTGCAATCTCTTTCCTAATTGTTTTGGCGTTCCCTCTCAGCTAGAATTTGTCTTAACTGACGGCTGATGCACTAGCTCTCTAGCCAAAAGTATTGTCACGGGCCCTGCCTGCTGACACCTCACAGGGGTACCACTGTCCTGCTTCAGACTCATTCAAGATTTGTGAGGACATAAGAAAGAAAGGAAAAGTCTGATAGAAAGAGTTCTCAGCCAGTGGTCCCACGAGTTCCCTGAGGAGTCCACATGTTAAAAGAACCCCACAGGAATTGAGAGTAAGGCAAAACCACACCCTTTACCCGAACAGTGTGAAAGGGCCAGAAAAGTACAAAACTCACAGAGGTGGGTGATGGGAGGATGCTGAAGAGGGTAAGCAGCCAGCCACGATCCTTGTAAGCCCGACATATGGTGATCTGGTTCACTAATAACAGAGCTCCCAGTTACTGCCTGCCTCCATCAGGGCCACTTCTTGCTGTGGCAGTCGGGAAAAAAGATGGTGAGGAGAGAGCCACAGGTGGGCAGAGCTAGAGGTGGGTAGCTAGAGGTGTTACTGAATCATTTGGGTTGGGAGGGGCAGTGAGGACAATTCCCACTTAACTTCTTTCTTGGGTCTTGCAGGTTCTGTCTGTGCCCCATCGCCGGCTGGTCTGCTGCAGCCGCCTTTACGAGGTGACGGACGTGAACAAAGTGCAGAAGCAGGCCACTCACCAGAGGGAAGTGTTCCTCTTCAACGACCTGCTAGTGGTGAGCGTGCTGTGGAATGAGGCAGGAGAGTGGCACTGAAGGAGAGGCAGAGCAGAAGGAAGCTCTCCTGGGCATGATGTGAAAATCAAAAGGATCACTGGGCTCAAAAGAAACCCTAGATAACTTGATCTATTAAGGGCAATTAGCCATGATAGTCAGGGACAACCCCATGCTCCGGGTGTCCCTAAACCACTGATTGCCAGAGTCTGGGACTGGACAGCAGGGGGAAGATCACTCGATAATTATCCTGTTCTGGTTATTTCCTCTTGAAACACCTGGCATTTTTGCCCCCTCAGAAGATAGGTGAGGGTACGTCTACACTGTAACACTATTTTGAAATAACTAGCGCTGTTCCGTAATAACTTAGTCCATGTCTACGCAGCAGGCAGTTATTTTGAAATGGTGTCCAAATACTGTCAAGCTGGAGGACTTCTTACTCCTGTTACCCTCATTGTACGAGGGGTAAGGGAAGTTGGAGGAAGAGTGCTCTATTTCGAAATAAGTGCTATGTAGACGCTCCCTATTGCGAAATAAAATATGCAATTGACAGCTCAATTTGTGCAGTTTATTTTGAGTTAAACCCTGCAGTGTAGACTCACCCTTACTGGTCTAGATGGACCATTGGTCTGACCCAGTATGGCCGTTCTTATGTCAAAGAAGCTTCCAGATCCCGTAGGACACAGTCAAAATGGAGAGCAGTAAGAGGCCCAGGCTGCTGGCAAAACTAGACCATGGCACACCCCCAACCTCACGTCCTAAGAACAGACCAGTCTCCCCTCTTCCATTGTAAGAAGGGGCTACAGCATCCCCCATGGTAGAACCTAAAGGAATCTCCAACTCTTCAATAAGCCATGTCCCAAGACGGTTCTGTGTCCCGTTAGCAGTCTGAGCCGGGTCAGTATTTTCCACAGTAACTCCATTCCTCTCTGTGAAGTTCAGTTCTTTATCTGTCAGTGCCGTGGTAGGCAGAGCCACCTGCCTGTCTGAATCCTGCCTAATGGACAGTGCCAAGTTGCTGCTTCCCTACCACAGACCGGGTAGGTTATTCTTTATTCACGTAGAGACACAGATGTCCACAGCACTTTGAAAACACATCCTCTACCCCAGGGAGCTTGAAGTCTAATTTAAGCCAACACCAGGCAAACACTGACCTATCAGGAGCAAGAGTGGGAGAAAAGTTCAGCACTAGAACCTGATGAGTGGAAGAAATGAGTTTTCAGGAGTGACTGGAAGATGGATTGGGAAAATGGCTGTTCTAAGATAGGCATCAGCGGCTGAGGGTCTTTCTCTCTATGACAGATCCTGAAACTTTGCCCCAAGAAGAAGAGCTCCTCGACCTACACATTTTGCAAGTCGGTTGGCCTGTTGGGGATGCAGTTCCATCTCTTTGAGAACGAATGTAAGTCTGTTGTGGGCTGGGACCTTGGAGGGGTTTGGCAGGTGGAGCTGGAGGGAAGGTCCCTGCATCTGGAATCGCCAGCTGGAAAGGGATCCATCAGCAGGGATTTGAGCATGCTGGCCAAGCTGGGGGCTGAATTATTGCTGTAGTGGGGCAGTGCGTTGGGGCAGTGTGCTATCCTTCTAGTTGTGCCTGCACAAGAGGCAGCTTGAATGTCTCTCCTTGCTCCCCCTGAGCACAAGAGGGGGACAGCCCACTCTGCAGCAGAACGGGGTGCCACTGGCTGGACCACACACATAGCCAGCACCTGCTGGAGACAGAACCAGATGGAGCACACTCTTAGCAAGTGCGGCTGCAGGATTTGTCGTCCCCCGCCACAAGTATCATGTATCCAGCTCTGCCTTCCCTGACACTCTTGTTCAGGTGCTACTTCTCCTCCACCCACCCCAGAGGTGCCAAGAGACAAAACAGAGCTGCTGGAACGGCACCCACAAAAGTGTGGCATGAGCCCAAACCTCATCAGCTTGACCTTGATGGTCTGGGAATGCAGCCACTGTGTGTCATTATTTAGTCAGGTTCCGTGGAGAAGTGCCAGAAACACTCTGCGTAACTGATGGTGCCGGGTTCAGAGCGGGAGGAGATGGCAGCATTTGCATAAGCTGTTGCTGTTGCTAATTGGTACTTATGGGTGTCTATGTGGTGTGTGCCATGGAGAAGAGAAATGATAATAGTACTTAGCTCAGGCAGAGCCCTTTCCATCCTCAGCGCTGGACAGATAGGCTGAGAGGTTAAATGGGCCACGCTTCACAGAGAGGTGTCACTGTCAGAGCTGTGATTAGAATCTAGGAGTGTTGTTATTGTTAATGTTTGTTATTGTAGTGCCCAAAGGCAAACCAAGAGTGAGACCCCATCCTGCCAGGCTGGGCAAACACAGAGCAGACACAAAAATCAGAACTATGTCCCTGCCCCAGAGAACTGATGATGGCACACTGCACCTTTGCATTGGGTTACGGGTTCCCGAAAGTTGCACTGTCATGGGAGCGAGGCAGCCACATCTCAAGCAAGAGCTGGTGCGGTTAGGTCTGGGTTTCTCATTCGGTCCATGTCTTTTCATGTCTCCTTCTCAGATTACCCCCACGGCATCACCCTGGTGACTCCAGTGTCAGGCTCAGACAAGAAACAGGTACTGCACTTCTGTGCTCTGGGTGCAGAGGAAATGCAGAAATTTGTGGAAGATCTAAAAGAGTCAATAGCAGAGGTGATGGAGCTAGAACAGATACGGATTGAATGTAAGGCTTCCAGCATTATCCAGACCCCATGCAGTCATACTGTATGTATGTCCGTGTGTTTTGGTGGCGGGGTGGGGGGTTGAAGATCCCATCCATGGGGGTAAATGTTGAAATATGCATGTGATCGTCCCTATCTGTGTTCATGCCCAGAAATGATCATATGAACTTGTATAAGCAACAGGTTCTGATAACCTGCATCGTGGTGCATTATTTAACTCCAAGAGAGGCAGCACGGCCTAGTAGACAGGGTACTGGACTGTGGGTTAGGAGACTGGGTTCTGTTCACAGCTTGCTAGCGACCTTAAGCCAGTTACTTCGCCTCCAGCTGTGTTTTGCTGGGTGAAATTCTATGACCTATGCTCTTAAGGTCTGACTAGACCAGGAGGTCCCTGTTGGCCTTTCTGTTTCCGAATGGATGAGTATTCCCGTTGGAGTCAACCGCATCACCCATGGTGTAGGGTGCTACTCACTGTGAACAAGAGTGTCGGAGTCTGTCCCTCCGGGGGGGGGGGGGTGGTTATGTGTATGTGCATACACAGCATCTCTAATTTCTAGTTCTTTCCTGTCTTCCCTTGTACCCCCCCCCCCCCCCCCCCCCCGCCCCGCTCCCTTCTTGTGTGCACATCTGTTCTTCTGGCTGATTTTCTCTTCTGCTTCTGCCTCACCTTCGCTCTTGTCCCTGTCTCTCTCCATTCACTTTTGTCCTTCTGGCTCTCAGGGGAGTTGGAGAAGCAGCAAGGGGCAAAGACTCTTACATTAAAGACCAACGGGGCTCAGATGGAACCACAGTCCAAGCAAGCATCGCCGACAGGTTAGAGGTCGCTGTCCTGGTGAGGGCGGGGCGGCTGACTGTGCTGCTGTTACTCAGACCCTCACACAAGTGTTCCCATTGACTTCAGTGGGAGCGAGTGCTCGGCCCTGTGCGTAAGGGTTGAGCCCTCAGCAAACAGTGGAAGTGAGTTGAGCATAAGTGCTCGGCAGGTCCCTAAGAGGCCCCTCTGAAAGCCACTCTGACTGCAAATGGCCACAGAGAACCCATTGATGGGAAAAGGCGACAGCCCAAAGTCCTCTGTTAATCCCCAAAATGGACAGTGGCACTACAAGCTCTTCTCTCTCCGTCCTACCACCGCTAAGTAGCACAGGCTGTATGTTCATTCCTGGCCTGGCTTCTCTGCCACAGCTGCCCATGAAGGCCAGACACCGTGGTGGTTTGGGTGCTCGTCCACAAGAGAGTGAGCTGGGATCAGCCGCTCATTTAATCTACCCCACCACGTGGTTATCGCATGACAACTATCTGCTGCCATCAATTGAACCCAGAGGCTCGATAGCCCCTCACCCATTCTCAGTCCTCATGCTGTATGGCAGGCCCACTGAAAGGGGGGCAACTTCTCCTGGGCCTGGTGGCAATTTAAAAGGGCCCAGAGCTCCTGGCCACCGCCGCTGCAACTATGGCTGTGGCAGCAGCCAGATCCCTGGACACACAGGTCTGTGCAGTGCTAAGAGCTGGGGTGGGGAAGGTGCAGTGCAGTCTGAGTAGTGCTGAGAGACGGCTGACCCTGACCCTGGCCCTGGAGCCTGAGGCCCTGCCCTTTCTGGGAGCACAGCACCCGCCACACACCTTGCCCAGGGGCCTGGCAATTCTGTCAGCCCCCCTGCTGTGCTCCTTTGGATGCCATGAGGTGTGGGTTTCCTCGCTGATCGGTCTGTCTTATTTCAAAGGCAAGAAGGAGTTGGGGGAGAAGGCCTCAGATAGCACAGTGGAGGTAAGTAGAATGCAGAGCAGCTGAGGTAAGTAATTCTCTCTCACTTCAGCTCTTCTCACATTCTCTGTTGTTTCTTTTCTCAGGTTTTAATCAATGCCTCCCCAGCCAGACTGACAATTTTACCAATTTCCAGAGATACAATTAAAAGTTACTGCTAGGACGGGTAATACAACTTTCAAATCCAACCTAAACTTCAAAGCATTTTCAATCCGTTTTTATAACTGCAACATCCCTCATGGACCAAACTCCCAAACGCCATAGACTAACCCGCGCTGCTACTTAAAGGGAAAACTGAGAACCTAGATAAAAACTTGCCTTGACAGGCCACTGACATTGCTAACACCATTCAGCCACTGATGCAAATTTACCCGCAGTAACCTTTCTTGCAAACCTTGCCCCCAAAGACTCACCATTTTATGCAGGGAGCTCCATTGTCCTGTTTGCACGTATTTCCGCAGGGACCACCAGTTCTGACTGGATATGCTGTCCTATGCAGAGTCTCGTTGCCTCCCAGATGCCTGTTCTCCCAGCATAGCTGTATTACCTAGGAAATCTCTCCAATGTGTCTTACCTATCCTGAGCTTTGGCTTACCAGAGCAGCTCTATCTCCCAGCAGATGCCTCTTGCCATAGTGCGCTCAATCCCCCTGCAGTGCTCAGTCCTCATTGAGGGAAGAAGAAGCTGCATTTCTCTGCAGATAGCACCTCCCTCAGGAAATGGGGCTCGGAACCATGCTTCCTTGCAGAGCATTGCCTCAGTGAGTTTGGGTGCTGCTAGCACTTCAGGCCTTGCAGCCGATTCCTTCCTAGGGGAGGTTCCATCACCTCAAGGTGCTGAGGGAAGCTCTGTTACCTTGCAGCTTCCCATTCCTTGCGCTCGTGAGAACCCCCCGCACGCTGCAGACACTTTTCGCCAAGTCAGAATTCTATCCTCCCAGAATGACCCAGTTCTGGAGGCATTTCCTACAGCTCGTCAGTGTCCCAGGGGAACCTGGCTGCCACCATTCTCCCCAGGGGAGCATCACTACCTGCAAGCATCCATTGGTAGGGGAGCTGCGTTATCACACAGTCCCCCTGAGGGAGTCTTGTGTCCTTCCCGCCACCCAGTCCCCCAGCGAGAGCCCTGCCTTCCTCCCTGTTGCCAGCCAGTCCCCCACAGGGGGTCTCCACCACCTGGCAGACACCACTGGGCGGGGAGAGCTCTGCCATCATCTAGTTCTTCCTGGAGACCCCCACATGCTTCAGTGCCCTGCAGCCAATCACTTCTGGGATCTGGCCTGTTGCCCTGCCAACCCCTGTGTGCAGGGTGAGAACCATTATATTGGAGCACCCTCACCATTTTCACTCTGGAATCCGGGGGATGCCCATACATGGGGGACTCTCATCAGGTCCATTGAGACCCCAGAAGCCTCTCTTCCTCTCCCCTCGTCCTTCCAATGGCCCAGTAATTTGCCTCAGCAGAAGAGCATCTCCATTTTCTCTGAGATTACCTAATCTGCTGCCATTTCATCATGACTTTCTTTTATCATTGTACCAGCTAGATGGGTAATTTTTTTTAACTCATTTCCTTTCACTTACAAACCATCAAACGGATCAGCGGGAGCTGCAGTTTGCTGGAATATGTCAGATTTCTGCTTTTTTAACCCCCTTTGTAAACAGCTTAGCGAGTCATGTGCACTTTCCTGCTCAGGGAGATGGGGCGCTGGGACGGGCTTGAGTCTTGCGCCGAGCCTCTGCCCGGTGTCGTTTTGCAGAACGGTGCAACCTTGATTATCTGAAACCCTGCTCACCGCAACTACCCACCCTGCTGCCTAGAGCCAGGGCACAGCCTCCCAGGTCAATTCATTGCAATGAGAATTCTCAGACGCCTCCACCCTCCGAACTCATTCGCGCGCCCCAAGGGGTTTGGATAATCAAGGTTCACCTTGCATTTGGAAAGGCTGGCCTTGTCTTTAATGGGATGGCAACAAGGGGAGCCCTTAGCTCTAGCTGGGGGGTGGGAGGGAAGATAACTGGTGTTGGGGGGAGAGGAAGCTGTGGCTGAGGACTGGGCTTTGGGTGGGTTAGGGCTGGTGCGAATGAGAGGTTGTGGGGCTCAGGGCAGTCAGTAGTAGCAGACGGGAAAAAGTCTTGTAACATTTAATGCTTCTTTGACTGTTTCTAAACTAGGTGTCAATTCACAACAGGCTTCAAACGTACCAGCACAACTCCGTCCTGGGGCCCGAGAGTGGAACGCAGGCCAGCACGCGTCCTAACATGCCACGGGAGAGGCTGGAGACAGCATTGGTACCCTCCTATCCCGCCTCGGCAGGGACACTTGTACAGTGCCAGCAGATTGTCAAAGTCATTGTCTTGGACAAGCCGTGTCTCGCTCGTATGGAGCCGGCCCTCAACCAGACTCTGACCCGCTACGTCTCCTCCGATTCCTGCAGCTCCACCCCTTTGCGCAGTGCAGGCGGCGGGACCCCAGTGAAAATCATCCATCAGCCCCCACTTCCTCCTCCACCACCACCCTACAACCACCCCCATCAGTACTGCCCCCCCAGCTCCCTGCTTCAGAGGCGTAGGTACTCCAGTGGCTCCCGCAGCCTAGTGTAGCCACACCACCAGCACCACCAAACAGCACAGATTTCCCCCACCACCCTTTCTGCCTACAAAGAGATCTAGTTTGGGATTTATTTTTTAGTAAAAGAGAAGAAAAAACAAACCTGAACAGACCTAATTGCTCCCCAGCTTCCCTGAGATGATGCTAATTGTGAAGAGCCCTTTATAGAATCTGCCCACCCTGGAGCTCACGCTTCCACGTGCGCCTCCTGCCCAGCCGCGCTCTCCTACTCATGCCTCCCCCATGGACCCCACCAGAGTGTTTTGCCACCCTGTTCCCAGCGAGCTCAATGGGTCTGTGCTTTGTTTACTCTGTCTCTTCAGTTTGCTGTTTCTGCCCCTCTTTCTCCTTCCCACTCTTCCTGCCCCTCGCCTGTCCCCTGCCACAGATGTTATCACCTGAAACTTCACTGGGCGCTGACGGAAACAGGCTCACCATTCACAGCATCCAGTTTGCCTAGATCATGGGTGGAGAGGGGGAAGCGCTGCTGTCACCACTGCTGCCTGCTAAGCCAGAGCTGAGAACTTGTGAGACTCATCACATGCTTCCGCCACACCAGCTTTTGGTATCTTCTCCTCTCACGGCAGCCGAGTCCAAGAGAGCGCAAGCAGGAAGAGGGAGCGTGTCCCAAGCTGTGGTAGAACCCAACGATGACCTCACTTTGAACACCACAACTCTGGCTATTGTTTAATTGGGACACGCTATACCAAGAAAGCTTTGCTGAGACCCAACAGAGCTCATCACATGTAAATATACCTAGGGGTAAAGCATGTGCGGCGCATGCTTAGGGAAGGAAACACCAATCTGTTCTGGAGCAGCAGAAGGGTGAGATTTAGAACCCCCCCCCCCCCCCAAAAAAACTACACACACACAAAAAAAATCTTCCTGGGCTGCTTTCTCAAAGAGCTAGTGCTGTCTGGCTCCCTGACACACACACGTGTGTGGACACACACACACAAACACACAAATATCTTTTCTGGCACAAAAGAATATGTTCCTACACCTGATGAACTCCCCCTCCTCAACCATGCCCATGTCCTCTTCCAGATGATTTTCTGTTTCCCACTCACTAGAATTTGTACTCTTGAGTAAAAAGCCAAATATTAAGTTCACCTCGGGGGATGGGAAATCCTCTCACTTAGTCTTTTTCATTCAGTGTTGCCCACAGGGGGCTGACGGCCTCCGGGAACCATGACTGGATACTCTGTTGCCCCAGAGTATGTTTATCCCTGTTGGGAATTTGGTCCCATCCTCACTCTCCCATTCCTTGCACATGCCGCCACTGGGCCCCCAGCCCTTCTCCTCCAAGCCAACTTTCAGCATGACTGGAGGAGATGCCAGCTCAGCTCCTCTTGCTTATCAGCAACACCGATGAGCAGAAAGCCAGCATTAATATAGGCTATGGTTGTATTTTTAGCAAAAAAATCTGCCTGCAGTGGGGAGGAGCAGGTATTAATTAGCTTAAAGGCTTTGGTGTCTCACTCTATCTCCCTGTGAGGCTTAAGCAGAGCGACTTTAGAATTTGAAAATAGGGCAGAACAAGTTTTAGGTCCTTATTTTAGATTTTTTTTAAAAAGCATGAGATGATTTTTCCTCTCCATGTGCGGCTGAGACACGAGAGCCGGGTGTTGGCTGGTGACACAGCAGTTTTACTATTGGGCACCTGGAGGTGGGGGATTATAGTGGAGGATGCTTAATTCATTGGGCAAGGTAATGCCAGTTAGCGACAGGAGGGCTTTTACCTCAGTGGGCCTTATCCCCTTGACTTCAGTGAGGCTACCTGTAGAAGCAAAAGCTGTGCTCCATCTGATACTGCCTGTCAGGCTGTCTTTCCTGTCTGGGCTCTTCTAGGACACAGCTTGAAGGGCTTGTGATTAGCCAGGGTGTGAATGAGATGCTGATAAAACAGTTCCCGAATCATGGTCATGAAGACCACACACTAGCTAGTGTGTCAGCCTGACTCCCAGGCAGGGTTGCGGGGGAGACACGCTGTATTTGGCTGGGGCACCCAAGGCAGTGCCTAGATTTGGCAAAATGCCTGGAAATAATCCCAGCAGTACATGATGCTCTGCCCCCTCTCCCTATTTGGAACACACATGCCCCCCCTCAGTGACTGCCTGGTGTACACACACGCAGCTGCTGATTTCTTGGCTTCGCTTTTCTATCCGAAGCAGGACAGAATGCCTCAGCTTTTATACTTCATGCCAAATACACATTAAAGCGACCCCGCAGGCAACACACAGAAGATACTTACAATGAGCTGTTCCAGGGTGGGGGCGAGACAGAGGCCTGGAAGCTGGGAAGGGCTCAGGATTTGGAAGCTTTCACCCCTGAAAAACTGCCCCCATTACTCTTAGGGGGACCAGGTAGAAGGGCTGCTCCTGTGCAGTGTGAACTCTCCCTGCAGCCAATAAGAGTTGAGGGTGTTCCGGGCCTTATGGGGCATCAGACCCATAGACAGGCCCCCTCCCTCAAATTCAGCACCTAGCAACAACTTGTGTTCTGTTACCCGGCTTGACTTTCAGCTACTCTTCCTCCCCCAGTGAGCCCTGAAATGCAGACTGGCTCCCATGCCAGCTGGCTTTGCAGTGAGGATTAGATGAGACCATCCAAGGTCGCTCAAGGCAGGCTCTCATTTGACCAGGCTGTAGCTTACAGGAACATCCTACAGGTGGAATTTGCCATCACACTGCCAGCTAGCAGGTGATGGCATTTTATGTTTCCTCACTGCTGGTGTGGAGATGATAGTGTCTTAGCACCTTTGCATTTCTGTTCTTCTCCTGGCTTATTCCCTCAGCCTTGAAGGAACGCTGATTTTAACCACAATTCATTAAGCCAGTGAAGATTTGTGTGTGTGTGTGTGTGTGTGTTTAAATAAATAAATTAGATTTTACTTGACATTTAACACAAAGTAACAACAAAACACCTTAAAGTATTTGATGAAATAATTATTTTAGATAAATTATTTAGAGCAAAGTGAAGTTCCTGGAAGAGAGATTTGCATTATTAATAATTGCTTGGTGAAGTTAAGACAACATAAAGAGCAGGAAGCTTTCCTGAATGTCCTCACCACTCTTCCCTCTTAACACTGGAAAACAGACTCCTTAGTTCATAGACGCTGTTCTGAAGGGACCAGCACACTCATCTAGTGTGACCTGCACATCACAGGCCACGGAACCTCAGCACCCACCAGTGTTCCCGCTAAGCTGGACAGTAACACAGCTTCACAGGCAATTATCAGCCCAGTCAGTCGGCTCCATGCATGGAGCCCTGAGCCACTGATTGGACAGGGCTGATTAATCACCTCTGAAGCTGTGCTGCCACTCCAATTTAGAGGGAACACTGCCCCTCACCCCCCCGCAATAGGCCCATAATCTCTGGCAGAGTTACAGAAACTTCAAATACTGATTTAAAGCCTTCACGTGACAGACTCCAGGAGCAAGCTAACAGGAGTGCTAGGATTTACTAACACATGCGGTGAAAGGTGTCCCTGACCTCCCAAAGACTGCTTCTGGCATGGAGATTTGGTCAGGGAAGCAAATGTAGCAATCCCAGCCCATCCGTCCTTGTCAGCCTCTGCCCTGCTGCACATGCAGCTTGTTTCCAGACAGGTTAACTGGGCAGGATGATTTTATTTATTCTAGAATGTTCCGGGCGTAGAGAGGGTTGCTTTAAAATCCACCGTGTAGCTGAGCCCTCTTGGAGTGTGACCAGAGCCCCTTGCTGATTTTCCCTTGGGGTTGTCTAAGAGAGTTACAAGCACTTTAAAATGTGTATACGTGGCATGTCGCCTGCTGTGCCCCACCCACAGATGGACACACACGCACGCACACTCAGTACAGTATACTTCTATTTCTGCTAGTAGATACCACGGCACATAACTCGCTCACCAGCAGGATACCACTAGACAGAGCTTGAACAAACATTTTAGTGCAAGGCCTGGTGAAAAGCAAGAAACAATCCACCCCGTGCTGTGAGAAACGTGGCCCAAAGAAAATCACCAACCCCCCACGCGGTGTTTTTTCTGACAGAGAGACTGGCAGGAGATTTTGGATTGTGAGCTCAGGCGGGAGCCTGCTGCAGACATTAGATAAGCCAAATTGAAGTGATGACTTGCTGCTGCATTCAGATCATTGCTTATTAAACAACCAAGCTCCAGTATTGTACAGCAATGGACCAGCACACAAAGGGGCAAAACAGGAAAAAGCACTGTCGCTTGCCATCAACCCTGAAGATGTTTCTCTGGCCCTGATTCTCACACCTGTGTAAACTAGCAGGCACTCCAGTGACTTTGGTGGTTACCCCAGGGCAACACTGGTATGGGTGGGAGGGAGAATCAAGTCCAACAGATACAAGAGAATTACTGCTGTATTTGGGCCATGACAGTACAATACTGCAGTGCTTTTTCATGTGGATTTTCATAACTCCCAGAAGGAATTCCACAGCATCTATTGTTACCCTATATGCATTTGATTGTAAAGTGGAGGCTAATGGACTCAAAATCCCCTAATGCAAAACCTGTACCATGTTCTGCAGTGTTTAGGGGTTGTTGGTCTATAATACTTGAGTATTTTTAGAAGGCACAACCTGGAATTATTGTTATATGTTTGTGGGGCTTCTAAAACAAAATCCAGCCCTGGGGGCGCTGAGCTGTTGCTTGGGAAAATCTCTGCTGGGGAATGGAGAATGCAAATCTGACTTCTTTGCCGAGTTAGCTTATGCTACACCCGTTGCTCTGGCTGCCCATGTTGAGGACAGGAGCCTAGGGCTGCCAGAAGTGTTTCTTGGCATCAGCTGTAATGCGCGAAAGGCTCCAGCTCATTTTCTCCTGACTGCTTCTAGAACAGCAGCGCCGGGGACAGCAGCTTTTACGGTGTCCGGGTCTTGCTCCTGCGCCATGTGGCACATTCCCATCTGAATGTTTCTTTTTAAAAACACAACATGTTACCTATGTGTAGGCTTTTGAGAGCACCTGTCTGTCTGTACCTGTTTCCTGCTGTAAATATCCTTCTGAGCAGCTTCCTTTGGGAACAGCGGTGTGGTCACACCTAGCAAAGAATCCAAATGGCTCATATTTTGTAACAAAAATAGATCAGAAGTATTTTATCTGTTCAATTCATAGAGTTTTAGAAATTATATTGAGATATGTCACTTGTGCACTAATGTCTTCTTTGCCTCAGCCAATTCATTGTGTCCTGAGACCCCTCTGTGTGCACGGGCTGGATGGGCTAGGCAGCTTCAAGTCGCATTGATGGCAACAGGCGCTGACTGTGTTCAGCATCTCTGAGGCTCAGGCCAGAAGGCAGACAGGAGGAATTGGTTCTCATCAGAGAGCAGCCACTGCTGTGCAGGTTTGCCCTGATGGTGTGGCAGAATGGACAGGAACGCAAAGCCTCATGCCTGTTCCAGCAGAGCACTGGCACAGCCAGTGGGAATTCATCTACCCAGCTGTGTGTTTATGCTCCTTGGGGGGAGGAGGTCGCGCACACATGCATACAAATGTGCGACCACAGCTGAGAATGCCATATTCACATGCTGCGTTTGCAAACACGTGTATTGTCTACCCTCAGGCTGCAGATAAACTCACACACAGACATATGTGCATACGATACATAAACACACAGAGCGCATGCAAATAGGCTGTAAGGGCAAGGATGCAGCGCCACTAATGTATTTGCACATGTACTGAACATACAAAAATATATGGTACAAAAACAAACACACTGCATATACAACCCTACAATATCCATATCATCTGTGGGTGTGATCTTATCACATCTCCTAAGCTAAGCAGATTTGGGGTTGGGTAATATTTTGCTAGAAGACATATTAAGGGAAAACTGCACGTCCCATGCCAAATATATATACATGCATAGTTTATATGAAAGCATAACACTAATGCCAATGACACTGATCTATGAAAAACTCTGCACAGTTGTAGGACTACAGACCTCCTTGTATATGTAGAAAAACAGGTATATGCAGAAAGATCTTGCTGATGGATGGATGGATGGATGGATGTAGCACCTCCATCTCCTTACAGAAGAGATGCTAATGCATGCCAGGGCAGGTAATGATTGTACTGGGGTGGGCAATAATTTTTGACGGCAGGCCACTCCAAGATTTTGGAAAGTGATCAAGGGCCGCACTCTTCCATGATATTAATGGAGGAGGTATAGGGTCTGGGATGGAAATTGGGTGTAGAATAAGGATGCTAAAATGTGATTATCTGGCTAATCGTATGGTCGACACAATTTGTATCGACTAGACAATTAGTCAAGAAGCACCTCTGCAGAGCCGCAGCAGGGGCAGCTCCAGGATCCGACTCAAGCTGAGGCTCTGCTTGGTGGCAACAGCCCGTTTGTGGGGATGGGTGTCCCAGTGGGGAGCTGGGACCCCTGCGGATAGGGGCTGCTTTGCAGGAGCGTCCCCTATCCTCCCTGATGCCTCTGATAGAGGCAGCCCGGGGGGGAAAGGGGAAATGGCAGAATCCTAGAGACAGAGCTGGGGGGAACCATCTTTTAAGCCAGCTCCCCCCAGAACCAGCTCCTGTCTCCCCCTTGCTGCCTTTCATAGAGATAGCAAGGGGGCGCTGCAGAGAGCACGGGGTCCCTGCTCAACCCCAGTTGAGTCCCTGCTCAGCCCCTGCTCCCCGCGGCACTTCTGCTTTTGAAATTTACAAGAGCCCCCACAGAGCTCTTGTACATTTCAAAAGCAGAAGCACCCACACTGGGAACCCGCATGAGCAGGGACTGAAGCAATCCCCTCTCGTGCTGTTTCCCGCTTTGCCTCTGACTCCCCTGCGGCGACGGTGCTGGGGGGACCCAGCTTTACCAGTTCCCCCCAGAACAGGCTCCTGCTCTGCCCCCCTGGCTCCTGCCCCCCATTTGCTGCCTCTTTCTGATAGAGGCAGCAAGGGGGGGGGGAGGGAAGTGACTAGCTGAGTCATTACTCAACTATATGATAAGCATTATCGGATAGTCAACTAGTTGCTTACATCCCTAACTCAGAAGGGAGCTTGGGATAAGGGGTTGGGGTGCAGGAGAAAGAGTTGGGTCTGGGAGGGAGTTTGGCTGAAGGAGGGAGTTGTGACCTGGGGCACTGGACTGGCCAACACATTAGCTGATTTAAAGCAGTGTTTCTCAACCAGTGGTACAAGTACCTTAGGGGTATTTCAGAGAAGTCTGAGGGGTAAATCAACACAACTGAAATTTGGAGAAAACTGAATTTTTGTTTTAAGTTTTACAGCGCTTTATTATTTTTGTACTTTTTAACACCCAAAAATTTCATTGCCTGCCTAGCTATGATTAAGTTGTTTAAACAAATGTGTTGCAATAGTAGAAAAAAAAATTGTGTGTCTGAAAATTGTAGGTACTGGAGTACTTAAAATTTTTTAAAGGGGGTGCTTTATAAAAGAAAAGGTTGAGAAACACTGATTTAAAGTAACTTTAATTCAGAGAAGTGGTTGAGTGAACAAATAAAGGGCTGCGGGTTTCTAATCACTGAGAGCTCTTGCATAAATGGATGCAGGAAGGGGCAAAGGGTTGGGGAAGGAAGGCGCTGGGGTGCCAGAGGCAGGCTTTGGCCAGGAGACTTACCTGAGTGACTCCTGACCACCAGCCCAGCACATTTTTTGGTCAGGCGGCCTGCCCCACCCCTGCACAGGCTGCGGGACCACATGCGAGTGTGAATAGCTATGAACCAGTGGGGAAGGGGAAGTGTTGCTTTTTGTGTTGTCTGTTATTCAAACAGGCAGCTCCCATTGGCCGGTTGCAGGTCAGAAACCAGCCAATGGGATCGTGTTGGGGACAGAGGCAGCACCTGAAACCTTCCTCCCCTTCCCTCCACATTCACAGTTGTGAAAGAGACATGGCCCAGCAGTTGCTTTTCTGAGCGGCGTGTGGATGGGACGCAGCAAACAGGGAGCCTGCCTGGGGCTCCCCACAGCATCCATGGACCAGATCTGGTGGCTTGGTGGGTCGGATAACCAGCCCGTGGGCTATATTTTGCCCAGGCCTGGATTGCACCATGGTGCAAACCCTTTGCTGAGTACAAAGCAATCCACAGAACCTCTGGCAAAGGGCTTGTACAGATTTTAAAAAATCCCCTTTCAGTTTAAGACAAAGACAAAGAATTTCCCAGGACTCGGCGGATCACGTTCATGTTCCTGTGTGCAAAATATATATTACCCAGAGATAATGATGCATATCAGCCTAATTCATTTTCTATGATGTCCTTAAACAGGAGCTTATCTGGAGAAAACTTTTCTCCTTGATGTTTATATCAGGCAAAGGGCTGTAAAGAGGAAAGCAATAAAAATAGATTCTCTGTATGAGATACGCATACGCGCGTGCCCTACCTCCCCCCTGCTCTGACTCACAGATACTCATTATTAACTATTGTAGTGCCCAAATGCTGGCCACAGACTCAATTCCTGTCTGAAAAGCTCACACTTACAGAAACTCCCATGCTATCTATGAATGTCTGGGGCTTAAATTCTCAGTATTTCCCAGAGCCCCCTGGGAGGCGTCGGAGCTCAGGGCTTCAGCCCTGCAGGGGGCACCAGGGATTGGGGCTTCTGTTCCTCATGCTCAGTGGGCATCTGTTGAGCTTTCTAAAGAGCCTAATGAAGTGCTGACCATCCTGTGATTCTGTGCCTCTCTTTTCTGACCAGGCCAAAAGGCTTTGCAGGATAGAAGCTACTGCTGGGACAATTTGCTGTAGGGTACACTGTGAACGTCCGAGTGAAAGACGCAAACCAGAGTCCTCCAAAAATATTGCCTAATATTCAAGCAAGAAGGAAAGCACAAGAGTGTGGGAAACAAAACAAACCCCAGGTCCTGCCATTTCAGGGGCTCGCCAGGATTTTTGTGGCATTCTGCATTTTCTGGCAAAGTGTAAATTCTTCATTTTAAAAAAGTGTCCATTGTTTTCCTTTCTGAAGACGTAGCCTTTTTATTGCTTTCCTCTTTACAGCCCTTTGCCTGATATAAACATCAAGCAGAAAAGTTTTCTCCAGATAAGCTCCTGTTTAAGGACATCATAGAAAATGAATTAGTGTGGGGTTGGCTGATATGCATCATTATCTCTGGGTAATATATATTTTGCACACAGGAACATGAACGTGATCCGCCGAGTCCTGGGAAATTCTTTGTCTTTGTCTTAAACTGAAAGGGGATTTTTTAAAATCTGTACAAGCCCTTTGCCAGAGGCTCTGTGGATTGCTTTGTACTCAGGAAAGGGTTTGCACCATGATGCAATCCATGCCTGGGAAAAGTATAGCCCACGGGCTGGTTATCCGGCCCACCAAGCCACCAGATCTGGCCCATGGATGCTCCTGCAGTGGAGTTACTGCTGGCTTATACCCATGTGGGGATGAGGAGGATCACACTTCATAAATATACTGGGCTTGTCTCCTTCCAGGTACACAGGCTGCACATTGGTGTAACTCCACTGATTTCCATCTAATTTATACCATTGTAAACAAGATCAGAACTCTGTGCATGGTGTCAGTCAACGTCTCAGAGCCAGATCTTCAAGCAGCATAAACCAACATAGCTCTGACTTTAATGGAGAGATGTCAGATTCGCACGAGCCAAGGATCTGATGCATTGGGTCCAGGCTGCATTTGACAATGTACTTTTCATTGCAAATATGGCTGCTGCTTCCTCCCCTTTCCTTGGTTCTGCCCTACTAAGGCCCCCATGTGATTCTGCAAAAATGATATTCCCCTTCCCTAAGGAGACAAGCATGGATCTGAAACTCACCTCACAGACGCCACACACAGAAATCCATCCTCTGGCAGGCATAGTGAAAAGGACAACTCAGCCAGCAGCTTGAGGCACGTGGCCAGGAATGAAACGTGCAAGTGAAAACAAGGCAGGGCCAAGAGCCCTTAATAAATAGATTGTTCAAAGAGAAAACCCCGTCCATCTGTCAATTTGCCTGTGTAATAAGTGCTGGCAAAATAATTAGCAGAGCGAAAGGTAGAAGAAATGCCAGTTAAAAATAGACGTTCTTTTACTTTTCATACTGGTTTGTTATGTACCCACTGAAAATTTCTGAACACAAGAGGAGACAATTATTTCTCCAGAGCAAATTCTGCCAGCTGTGATGCCCATGAAAGCTTGTAATGTCGGTGACACTGCAGGAGCATTTTGAGATGGGTAGAATTTGGCTCTTAGTATCGAAGGAGCAATTCCTGCCTTGCAGAGCACTGATAGCACGACAAACTGTGGGCCTGATGCCGATCTCATTGGTAGCAGCACAAATCAGGATCAATGCCATCCCCAAGTGCTGATGTGTCTATGGAGAAGGCCCTGCGAACATTGAAGTGGCATTACGTCCTTTCTTAAAAGCACTAGAAATAGTCACATCTTGTAAGATCTCTCCTTGTTCAGAGACTTCTATCCCCACAATAGCCAAAGCCAGGAGTAAAGCTTAAAATTTGCTGGATTGCAGAGGGCTTCAGACCTAGTCAGTCAAAGACTGTAGCATGAGTCTGGACAAATGAGAGACAAGTCTGGTGAGAGGATGACATGTATGAGAAAATTACAACCAAGATTTGGGGGGAAGGGGAGTTAAGCTACTTTTGAGCTCTGCACAGAAAACCTCAGTCTTGATGTTCTCTCAATACAGCACTGACTTTCTAGCAGTAACAAAGATGTAGCAGCTGCAACAGCATCCCTTCACTGATCTAGCAGTGAAGTTGTGCCAGTCAGAGTGTTACCCTGGACATGAGGGGTGTGAATACCCCAGAATGTGATTAAGCTAATTGCAATCAGCTTATGTACATTCAGCCACCATGCATCAGTGAAACAGAACACCACCTAATACAGAGTTGATTGGAAAGCAGGCTTTTAGAGGAGAGCTCAAAAACTAACTACAGATTGAAACTCTCTAAACAGGGACTCTCTGGTCCAGCAGGACCTCAGATGTTCCAGGACCAGATAGTCCTGGTTAGAAGGCTGGCAGCTGGAAGTCCAGCAGCAGGACTGCCTGGCGGTGGGTCTGGAGCCTGGCAGCAGGGCTGCAGGGCTGTCCAGTGGGGTTGGGAGCCAAGCAACAGGGCAGCCCAGCAGCAAAATCGGGAACCTGGCAGCAGGGTGCTGCTCAATGGCGAAGCTGTCCAGCAGGGTGAGGAGGCAGCGGGACTGCCCAGTGGGGCTGGAGCCCGGAAACAGGGCTGCTGCCCAATGACACAACTGCCCAACAGGGCCGGGAGCCTGGGCTGGGAGCCCTGCATGCAGAGGGGCCAGCAAAGGGGTCGGGGGGAAGCTGGCTGGGAGGCTGGCAGCCAGGTCATAGCTGGGGGGACCAGTGGCCGGGGGATCAGAAATGGCCTCTCCTGGTCTGGCAAAATCCCTCATTTGAGACCAGTCAGGTCCCTAGGGTGTTGGACCAGAGAGATTCAACCTGTACAGTTTCTGCTAATGTGTTGGGAGGAGGAGAATGAAAGTAAACGGAGACTGAAAACCTTGGTAGAGGGAGGACTTGGAGTCTGGACACTTCTGATAGTAGAAGTTTATTAAAAGTTAGTATGTGTTATGATTTCGTAGGGATCACAATAACCTATGTATTTTGTAGAAGTCCATTGTAAGAGATAGCGAATAGAGTGTACTTTGGAGCAGTCAACTGAAGTTCACTTGAGAAACATTTTTCCTGACCCCTTTTCTCTGCTTCGGGTGAGCAATGGCCGCTGTGAACCAATTGTTAATTACTCAATACCGTTCCAGAACGTAGGTAAATACCTGGGATATTCTAACAGATTGCTTACGTTTGTGTGCGTTTATACCTAATAACTGCAGTTTTAGATAGCGCACACTTGCTTGCATGTAATTTCTGATATGACAGAATTCCTGTGTTCCCATTGATTTATTCCTGACACTGCCTTGAGTGAAATAGTTAAGGTAGCGCTGTTGGGGGCTCTGACATCCCTGTAAACTAATGGAAGCAGCGTAACAACAGCGAAGGCCGTGTGGCAGCCCAGACAGTGTAACAATGATGGAGGTGGCAGAGCTATGACTTTCTTGCAGAGATGGAGGTGGTGTCGCACTGATGTGCCAGCAGTGATAGTGTAGCAATGATTTCCCCCCATCAAAATTTCAGTAGCCATGACGATGTTTGAGGTAAGCAGCAATTTTCCAGCAGTGACCATGAAATCCTAGCCAGCACAGTCATGCTCAACTCATGATAGTCTATTTTTGCCTAACCTTTCTGTAAGGTCTTAAAATGAATCAAAATGTTCCATAGAAACTTTCTGTAAGCTCTTAAATGAATTTTAAATGAACCAAAAGGTTCCACAGAATCTCTAGGGAGTAGTAATTCCATGCTCTAATAATAATAATATATCCATAAGGATCTATTATTGAACACCTGACCAGGATAGCTAAGTGATTATGAAATGCCAAGGGAGATTAGCGAGGCTATCAAAATAAAAACCTCCATAATAGTGGGGGATTTCAACGATCCCCATATTGACTGGCTACACGTCCCCTAAGAACGGGATGCACAGATAAAATGTCTTGATACCTTAAATGACTGCTGCTTGAAGCAACTGGCTCTGAAACCCACAAGGGGAAAGGCAATTCTTAATTTAGTCCTAAGTGGAGCACAGGATCTGGTCCAAGAGGTAAATATAAGTGGACCTTAATGTAATAAAATTTAACATTCCTGTGGTGGGAAAAACAGCAGTCCAACACCATGGCATTCAATTTCATAAAGGGGAACTACACAAAAATGAGGAGGTTGGTTAAACAGAAATTAAAAGGAACAGTACCAAAAGTAAAACCCCTGCAAGCTGCATGGAAACTTTTCAAAGACTCTATAGTAGAGGCCTAACTTAAATGGATACCCCAAATTTAAAAAACACAGTAAGAGAACCAAAAAAGTACCACCATGGCTTAATAATCAAGTAAAAGAAGCAATGAGAGATACAAGGCATCTTTTAAAAAGTTGACATTAAATCTTAGTGAGGGAAATAGAAAGGAGCATAAACTGTCACATTAAGTGTAAAAATATAATAAGATAAGCCAAAAAGGAGTTTGAAGAGCAGCTAGCCAACAATCAAAAAGGAAAAGCAAAATGTTTTTAAGTATATCAGAAGCAGAAAGCCTGCTCAACTACCAGTGGGGCCCCTGGACGATTGAGGTGGTAAGGAGCACTCAAAGATGATAATGTCATTGTGGAGAAACTAAATGAATTCTTTGCTTCCGCCTTCACAGCTGAGGATATTGGGGAGATTCCCAAGCCTGAATCATTCTTTTTAGGTGACAAATCTGAGGAATTGTCCTAGATTCAGCTGTCACCAGAGGAGGTTTTGGAACAAATTGATAAACTTAACAGTAACAAGTCACCGAAACCAGGTGGCATTCACCCAAGAGTTCTGAAAGAACTCACCTGTGAAATTGCAGAACTATTAACTGTGGTAACCTATCCTTTAAATCAGCTTCTGTACCTAATGACTGGAAGATAGCTAATGTGATGCCAATATTTAAAAGGGCTCCAGAGGTGATCCTGGAAATTACAGACCGGTAAGTCTAACACCAGTACTGGGCAAATTAGTTGAAACTATAGTGAAGATTAAAATTGTCAGTCACATAGATGAACATAATTCATTGGGGGAAAGTCAACATGGTTTCTGTAAAGGGAAATCATGCCTTACTAATCTACTAGAGGTCTTTGAGGTGGTTCACAAACATGTGGACAAAGGGGATCCAGTGGATATAGTGTACTTAGATTTCCAGAGAGCTTTTGACAAGGTCCCTCATCAAAGGCAAGATCTTAAGTATAGTAAGTTGTCATGGGATAAGAGGGAAGGTCCTCTCATGGATCAATAACTGGTTAAAAGACAGAAACAAAGGGTAGGAATAAATGGTCAGTTTTCAGAATGGAGAGAGGTAACTAGTGGTGTCCTTTAAAGGTCCATACTGGGACCAATCCTATTGAACCTATTTATAAATCATCTGGAGAAAGGGGTAAACAGTGAGGTGCCAAAATTTGCAGATGATACTAAACTGTTCAAGATAGTTAAGACCCAAGCAGACTGAGAAGAGCTTCAAAAAGATCTCAGGGTATGTCTACACTACCCTCCTAGTTCGAACTAGGAGGGTAATGTATGCATACCGCACTTGCTAATGAAGCCCGGGATTTGAATTTCCCGGGCTTCATTAGCATAAGCGGGGAGCCGCCATTTTTAAATCCCCGCTGCTTCGAACCCCGTGTAGCGCGGCTACACGGGGCTCGAACTAGGTAGTTCGGACTAGGGTGCCTATTCCGAACTACCGGTACACCTCGTTTCACGAGGAGTAACGGTAGTTCGGAATAGGACCCTAGTCCGAACTACCTAGTTCGAGCCCCGTGTAGCCGCGCTACACGGGGTTCGAAGCAGCGGGGATTTAAAAATGGCGGCTCCCCGCTTATGCTAATGAAGCCCGGGAAATTCAAATCCCGGGCTTCATTAGCAAGTGCGGTATGCATACATTACCCCGCTAGTTCGAACTAGCGGGGTAGTGTAGACATACCCTCACAAAACTAAGTGATTGGGCAACAAAATGGCAAATGAAATTTAATGTTGATAAATGTAAACTAATACACATTGGAAAAAATAATCCCAGCTATACATACAAAATGATGGGAACTAATTTAGCTATAACTACTCAAGAGAGATCTTGGAGTCATTGTGGATAGTTTTCTGAAAACATCCACTCAATGTGCAGCAACAGTAAAAAAAAAAAGCAAACAGAATGTTAGGAATCATTAAAAAAGGGATAGAGAATAACACAGAGAATATCTTATTGTCTCTATATAAATCCAAGGTATTCCTACATCCTGAATACTGCATACAGATGTTGTTGCCTCATCTCATAAAAGATATATTGGCATTGGAAAAGGTTCAGAAAAGGGCAACAAACAGAGGTTTGGTGATTAGAGGTTTGGAACTGGTCCCACATGAAGAGAAATTAAAACGACTGGGACTTTTCATTTTAGAAAAGAGCAGATTAAGAGGGGATATGATAGAGGTCTATATAATCATGACTGGTGTGGAAAAAGTGAATAAGGAAAAGTAATTTACTTGTTCCCATAATATAAGAACTATGGGTCACCAAATGAAATTAATAGGTAGCAGGTTTAAAATAAAAGGAAGTTTTTCTTCACTCAGCGCACAGTCAGCCTGTGGAACTCCTTGCCAAAGGATGTTGTGAAGACCAGGACTTTAACAGGGTCCAAAAAGGAACTAGATAGATTCATGGAGGGGTAGGTCCATCAATGGCTATTAGCCAGGATGGGTAGGAATGGTGCCCCTAGCCTCTGTTTGTCAGAGGCTGGAAATGGATGACAGGAGAGGGATCATTTGATGATTACCTGTTCTGTTCACTCCCTCTGGGGAATCTGGCATTGGCCACTGTTGGCAGACAGGATACTGGGCTAGATGGACTATGGCCCTTCTTATGTTCTGGAAAAGATCTCCCTCTTCCGTCTGATCTAGGATTTTAGAACAAACAAAAAAGAAATCACATGCCAAAGGGAATCCATCACAGGTTTTAAACTGAGCCCAATGCAGGCTGGAAGAGGACTGGATACATATGCAGGCAATGCAGACATGATGGGGAAAAAAGCACTTAGGGTATGTCTACACTACAGCGCTAATTCAAACTAACTTAGCTAATTCGAATTAGCGCATCTAGACTTAAAAACTAATTTGAATTAGCATTTTGCTAATTCCAACTAGCATGTCCACACAGAGTGGACCCTGAACCAAGGTTAAGGATGGCCGGAAGCAGTGCCGGCAGGGCATCAGATGAGGACTTAGAGGTGGAGCTGCTGTCTCAGGCTAGCCGAGGGCTGTGCTTAAAGGGACCTGACCACCACCCCGGACAGACAGTTCTCAGGGTTCCCTGCTTGCAAAGCAGTCCTGGCTTGGAGTGCCCTGAGTGCCCACACGCGGAACATCACAGCACTCGGCCATCACCCTGGCTGCACTTGCCACAGGCTGCTATCCGGGGGGAGAGGGCAATCGGGGGGCTGCAGGAGAACTTCCACCCGAGAAGCCCACAGAGCCAGCCCAGTCCTCCCCATGGGGGGCGCTTACCCCATTTCTCCCTCACCTCCTTCCACGTACCCTTCCCTAGCCCCCCTTCCTGATGTACAAAATAAAGAACACGTGTGTTCAAAAATAGAAACTCTCTTCATAATTTATTGAACAAAACTGGGGGAGACTGGGAAAAAGAGGTGGGAGAGGGGAAGAGAGAGGATGGGAGAGGGGAGGGCAACTAAAATGATCAGGGGTTTGGAACAGGTCCCATATGAAGAGAGGCTAAAGAGACTGGGACTTTTCAGCTTAGAGAAGAGGAGACGGAGGGGGGACAGGATAGAGGTCTCTAAAAGCAGGAGTTGGGTGGAGAGGGTGCATACAGAATAGTTCTTCATCAGTTCCCATAAAGAAGGACTAGAGGACACCAAAGGAAAGGAATGGGTAGCAGGCTTCAACAGAAAGTAACAGAAAGTTCTTCTTCACAAAGCAAATAGTCAACCTGTGGAACTCCTTGCTGCAGGAGGCTGTGAAGGCTAGAACTAGAACAGAGTTTAAAGAGAAGTTAGATAAGTCATGGAGGTTGGGTCCATGGAGTGGTATTAGCCAGGGGGTAGAAATGGTGTCCCTGCCCAAAGTTTGTGGAAGGCTGGAGATGGATGGCACAAGACAAATGGCTTGGTCACTGTCTTTGGTCCATCCCCTCCAGGGTACCTAAGGTTGGCCGCTGTCGGCAGACAGGCTACTGGACTAGATGGACCTTTGGTCTTACCCAGTATGGCCATTCTAAGCTCAGGGCTCAGGGTCGGGGGTCTCAGTGGACCACCTTGATTTTCATGCAAACCTGCTCCTGGGTGGCCAGGCTGGCAGCTCTCCTGCCCTAGACGGCCACTTTCCTGTGTCTAGTGCGGAGTTCGTGGACAAGGTCCACGATGTCCGCACTAGGCTAGGTGGGTGCCCACCTCTCGCGGTCCTGGCCAGGCTCCTGGGAGCCGCCAGCCTGGTCCCGGGAAGAGGCGGAGGGCTGGGGGGCATCGGGTGGCTGGTTCATGGCGTGCCAGGTGCAGGGTCTTCTGGCTAGGTGCTGGCAGGCTTGCACCTTGCACGGGCACCGTAGCCAGACCGGGCCCCTTTAAGGGCTCCGGGGCCGGGAGGGGGGCATACGAGTTTCCCTGGTGGTGCCCAGAGTGGCCACCAGGGAAAGCTGGGGAGGACTAGCCTCCCACTAGTTCGAATTAAGGGGCTACACAGCCCTTAATTGGAACTAGTAAGTTCGAACTAGGCTTAATCCTCGTAGAATGAGGTTTACCTAGTTCGAACTAAGCACTCCGCTAGTTCGAATTAAGTTCGAACTAGCGGAGCGATAGTGTAGTGCCTATGAAAGTTAATTCGAACTAACATCCGTTAGTTCGAATTAACTTTGTAGTGTAGACATACCCTTAGTTACTTCATTATCAAGTCTCCGTGCCTTGCTTCCAGTAACATGGGAGATAACACAGTCGGAACCTTACAAAGTTGTCACAAATTAATGACGTTCCATTGTAGGTAATGCTAGAACCCAGTAGCACAGCTGTGTGACCATACTAGGTAGTAGCCATGAGAGTGACATTCCAGTCTAGTCTGTAGGCGTCAGCAAGGCCTTGATTGAGAGTTTGGTTTTTGTGTCTTTTGTTTCCTTGTTTCATTTTTTAAGGGTCAGCAACACTGTGAAAAGCAGGGAAGAGAATGAATGTGCCATTCACCTCTCAAGAGGCTGAAGTGACCATTCAGTCCAGAATAGGCTCATAATGCATGAAAATAGAGAGGTGCTTGGCGTATAATTAATGGCCTATCCCAGCGTAATCAATCAGAGTGGATATATCAGCTGGTTAGGTCTGAGCTGTGGCTACCGACATACAGCAGTTAGGGGTTTGCTATGTGTCTGTTAGGGGGTGACTTGCGAACCTCACATATCTACCTGCCCTGGTGAACCTCATATACTCAAGTGTTGGGGGGTGAGCTGTGAACCCTACACGTCGCTGTCAGTGTCATTTGTTACCTTGTGGTTGCTACAAGACTGACTGGCCTGGCCTGGAATGTTACCACTGGAGCAGCCTCACTGCTGTGGGAATCTCACATCTGGAACATCACTGCAATGCTGCCTCCATCAAGGCCAATCTGCCACTGCCAGGCTATCTCTGCTAATCCCCCCTCAGCCTTCCTCGGGCAGCCCTCATGGAAAGTTGTTGTAGCTGTTGGGATTTCCCTACACCCCCCATGGGGGTGTATACCCACCCGAATTTCCTCAACACCCCCCCAGTTTTGTGAACTATAGTGCCATACAGCCCACCTTCACCCTCATGGTCTCACCCCTCATCGGCCCTGACACCCCCCCCCGCCCGTAAATTCGAACCCCTCCATAATTTCAATTCCTGGGGAGGCTACTGAACTGTTCCAATATTGCTGGAAAGGCCCCGTGTGCCAGAGAGCACTGAAGTTTTCTACACAGAGCTTCAAAACAGCTTTGTTTCAAAGTACAAATCTCGGATTATCAACCCTGCTCTCCAGATGGAGGTGCAGGCAGGACACAGATATGGTGATGGATGTGGCTTCTCGCTCTCTGGCTGTCACGCACACAAATACAAAAAGCAACAAACCAGGCTCCTTCTCCTACAGGCTGGGAAGGAAGCAACGCAGAGCAATTGCTATTGCTGTTTCTGTTGTCAAATACTGCAGTGATAGAGACATGGAGTAGTCAGAGAGAGTCAACCTCATGCTACAGAAAGAGATTAACCCGAGTACAGGCCAGGGACATACATGGAGACCTTGCCTCCTATACCATGAGGTGAAGAGGATTTCATAGGCTGAAATTAGACACACACCAAGCCAGTTACATCACCAAGTGCTCATCCCACACAGACCTTTCCCAGCCTCGACTGAGGGAGCATCAGTCCTCACGTGTGTTTGCAAAGTATCCAGTTTAGTTTTAAATAGTTAATGGGGCTTTGAGTACTTCCCTGGGTAAACTGTTCCCCAGCATAACAGCATCGCAGCTAGCAAGCGTCTCCTTTCCCACCTCCAGCTCGCTGATGCTTGCCACAGCTTCAGCACCAGCCTAAGTAATTCCCATCCTGCACTGGGTAAAATCCCTGCTCAGACCTGTAGATTGTTATTGTGTCCAACCTGAATTGCCATTTAGTCAAACTCTGTACATCCTGATTCCCGGGCCCAGCTAAAATGCACTTAGTTCAAGCTTGCAGGGGAGAAGTGAGGTGCCAAAGATAGCTTTGTATAGGCTCATACACATAGGGCCAGAAAGGACCATCATCTAGTCAGACCTGCACACTGCAGGCCACAAAACCTCATCCACCCACTCCTGTAATAGCCAGGAGCGGCACTAGATGAGCTGCTGGCAACTGGCGCCCTAGGCGAAATGCGCAATCAGCACCCCCTCCTCCAAAGCCCTCAATGGCCGTTTATCTTAGCGCCTTAGGCGACCGCCTAGTTCACCTGTATTGACGGGCCGCCACTGATAATAGCCCCTTCCCTCTGGCTGAGTTACTGGCAGCCTCAAATCAAGATTTAAAGACTTCCAGTTACAGCGAATCCACCATTTTCTCTAGATTAAACCTGCAAATGACCCACACTGCAGAGGAAGGCAAAAAAACCCAGGCTGTGTCTACACTTGCGGCTTCTTGCTCTAGTAAAATGCAAATGAGGCTAAACGTGGAATATCGCCGAGCCTCCTTTGCATACCTAATGAGCCACCATTTTTTTCAGAAGAGGCTCTTGAGCAAGAAGCGTCTACATTGCCCCTTCTTGCACAAGAAAAACCCTCTTGCACAATGCTGTTACACCTATTACTTTTCAGGAAGAACGGCATTGCGCAAGAGGGTTTTTCTTGCACAAGAAGGGGCAGTGTAGACACTCCTTCTTGCGCAAGAGCCTCTTCTGAAAAAAATGGTGGCTCATTAGGTATGCAAATGAGGCTAGGCAATATTTCACACTTAGCCTCATTTGCATATTACTCGCACAAGAAGCCGTGAGTGTAGACATAGCCCCAGAATCTCTGCCAGTCTGATCTCTGCCATTTCCTTCCCAACAGAAATGGCAACCAGTCACACCCTGAGCGCATGGCCAAGACCCACTGGTCAGATGCTTGGGAAAGAATTCTCTGTAGTCACTCAGAGCCCTCCCCATCCAGTGTCTCATCTCCGGCCATAGGAGACATTTGGCTTTGGAGACAGATCAACTTTAGTCCCCTTTGCACTCCCTCAGTGCTGGAGGGTCACTGCCGGTAGCAATGGGGGACTATTTTTGCCAGTCTCCCCCCGTCTTTCCTTCCCAAGGCGTAAGGCCAAGCAAGTACTGTCCACCGCAGACCTTTCCTGTGTGAGGTAGTGGTGCTAATGGCTACGCTACAGCCATCATCTCTTCTAGGGACTTTGACCCCCTCACCCTCCAGTCTGGACAGGGCCTGTCCCCACAGTGCCCCAGTTCCGGCAGGGGCCAGTTAAACCGCATGATTTGAAGCTGAAAAGTTCCTCCATTCTCTGGCTGTCATCCCCCGTCCTGAAAACAGCACGTGCGGCAGAAGCAGCGATTTGCATGGCCTTGTAACGTGACTGCCTGATGAACTCTCAGTCAGGAGCCACTCTGCTCCAGGCCCCCCACCTCTCCTCCTGCCTCCTCTCCCACTCACTGAGACGCTGCTGCTCAGATAAATATTCATGGGGTGGAAACCAAAGATGAAAAATCCAGGGCGGTGCTGCTGCTGCTGCAGCTGCTGCTTACCCCCCTCGGCCAAGCCACGCAGAAGGACATGCCATTCGTTCACTGGCACATGGGTGTGTGGGGGAGGAGACGGGGGCACAGCGACAGCAAATTGTGTGCGTATGCATATGTGTCTGCAGGGCTTTGCTTCGCCTCGTGCTGGAGTTGGAGCGGGGTTTGGGTTCATCTCGGAGAATCTCTAGCTCCTTTGAGCCGCAAATGCGTCCGAGTTATTTTTAAAGGCACGTCAGCTTCTGCGTGTGCAGCAAGAAGCAGGCACAAATGAAAGCGGCAGCAGCAATTCGGAAGGGGTCTGCTGGCACGGAGCCCAGGGGAAGTGCAGGAGAGAGGTGTGGAGGAGAAAATACCCTCCCTCCTAGGCCTGGTCTTCTGAGTCCAAGAACATGAACAAAAGCCAGAGAACAACGCGGGCAGAAGGGATGCAATTGCCTCTGTGGCTCTGGAGATAGGATTGGGGTGTGGGACAGACGAGGATAGTTACTGCCCTGCCTGTCCTGACAATGCCCCTCACTCAAGCTATGCAATGGCTACGTCCAGACTGGCATGATTTTCCGGAAATGCTTTTAACGGAAAAGTTTTTCCGTTAAAAGCATTTTCGGAACAGAGCGTCTAGATTGGCACGGACGCTTTTCCACAAAAGCACTTTTTGCGGAAAAGCGTCTGTGCCAATCTAGACACGGTTTTCCGCAAAAAAGCCCCAATCGCCATTTTCGCGATCAGGGCTTTTTTGTGGAAAACAAATCTCAGTTGTCTACACTGGCCCTTTTGTGCAAAAGTTTTGCACAAAAGGACTTTTGCCCGAACGGGAGCAGCATAGTTTTTCCGCAAAAGCACTGACAATCTTATATAAGATCAGTGCTTTTGAGGAAATTCAAGCGGCCAGTGTAGACAGCTGGCAAGTTTTTCCGGAAAAGTGGCTGATTTTCCGGAAAAACTGCCCAGTCTAGACACAGCCAATATGTTTCAACCTGAACTTTTTTCAGCTCCAGATCCAGGCAAGACAACACAAACGTTTTACAGCTTGTGTCAATTTGGCTCAGTCTTTTGGGTTTAAAAGAAAAATCTCAGTGGCACATTTTGAATTTGTGATTCACAATGACACTGGTTAGAAAGCTCCTTTTCTTTTATTTTCCAAAGTAAAAATCCTTTTTTTAAAAAAAAAAAGAAAAAAAAAAAAGCTCAAAATCAAAAGGAAGCATTTCATTTTGGGCTCTAAGTCGGAGACCAGCCTTCAGATCTCTGGCTCAGTGCCAGCATAACCAAAGAGGCTGGCCTCCCCTGTTAACATAAGAACGGCCATACTGGGTCAGACCAAAGGTCCATATAGCCCAATACCCTGTCTGCCGACAGTGGCCAATGCCAGATGCCCCAGAGGGAGTGAACAGAACAAGGAATCATCCAGTGATCCCTCTCCTGTGACCCATTCTCAGCCTCTGACAACCAGAGGCTAGGGACACAGTTCCCCATGGTCTTTGTACTGCCTGCCCACACTGTGGATTGAGTAGGAGTGAGTACAACCCAGCAAGACTTTTGGGACAGATTGTGCCCCCTCAGCACAAGGCTGTGATGGAGGAGCCGCAGGGCCACACCGGCCCAATGGAGGAGTACAGTGCTTCCTATACCTCCTGGGGAGCAGAGCCCTTTGGGAAGGTGCAGTGTGTGGCTGGCCAGCAAAAGAAGGTGGGCCAGGCCCACCAACTAGGGTGTGGGGTGGTCCAAGGGGGCAGTAGCCCTAGAGCCTGGCAATTCAAAAGGGCCAGGAGCTCCGGCCACCACTGCCACTATCGGAGCACCTTTAAATCACCACTGGAATGCCATGTGGTGCGCTCTGAGCAGCTCTGACGGCTGACTGAGGGGGTGGAGCTGCCCCCATTTTTTCCACCAGAACCCCCACCCCTTTGGCAGTGTGGAGCTGAGAGCCCCCCACCTTGCCCAGGAGCCTGGCAATTCTGTTGCGCCCCTTGAGGTGGGCCACGGCCTTACTCCACCCTCTCTTTGGAACTGAGTTGTGCCCATGGCAACACTTGCAAGGAGCAATCCCTGTATAACTGAGCAAACGACATGCCTCCAAATCAGTAACATTGGGAAAGGAGTCACTTGGGAGCATCACAACTCATTCTGCCCATTACTTCCTTGGCCCATGGTGGCGTGCAGTTACTAGTTGCTATATGCAACTTCAGTAAGTACGAGCACGGCTCAGACACACAGTTCTCTCAGGAGGGCTGGACACCCTTGTCAGATAGGCTGGATCTAGCCTCTTGCCCCAGCATTTGCTACCACTGACCTAGCACTAAGATTCACACTATCAGCAGCTGAGTGAAATAAAAGCATCACCCATGGTACCAGCACCAGTATCAAGGCAGAGAAGCCACAATGGACAGGTCTCTATCTGCAGTCACCCTCCTTCACTGCCAGCATGATGTGCTGGGGAGGTGCTGTGCCCAGGGCCTCTTTTCAGGAGAGCAGCCATTTGAATGGCTGCCTGGAACTGGAAAGTGGAGGAAAGGCAAGAAGCGAGTCAGGCTGGGGTGATTTTTGAGATCCAGTAGTTTGTTAATCACCAAGGCGAAGTGACATTGGAATACCAGATTCCCAAGGCACTCCTTGCTATATCTATCTTCTGGTTCACGTGGGATCATGATTCCAAACAGCCCCTGGCTCCCAGGGACAAACAAAAATATAGCTCGTTTACCTGACAAACCAGGATACATTCAGCACCCGGACAACTGGAACCAGTTCACCTCTGAGCTGAACTCATCTTCTAAGCCTCTGATGGCTGCAAGATCTACACAGAAGTGCACCAACGCCAGGGATACTTCTCCCTGCCTCTCGGTGTTATAAAGTCTACTTCTTAGAACCCTCAGATTCACATCCCCCACCTCTGAGTGCTACAAGTGTCCCATATCAGTAGGCTGACAACAGAGTTCATGCTTCTGCTATGCCGTGGTGTAGTTCCCAGCGCCATGGAGTAAAAAATGGATTCTCCAGTGCTGTGGAGGTTTTCCAAAACTCATGCCATCTCAGAGATGGCTCCTCAAAGTCTCTCCTGTATGAACACCTGGGGGAACAGTGAACCAGGGGTTACAGAACCCTCCAGTGTAATTCTTTCTCTGCATGTATACATTGTCCATGTACCTTGTACATTGATATGAAACACAACCGACATACACGATGTGCACGGCTACGATTTCAAACACGATGCACGGTGAGACCTTTCCAAACATGTCGTTTAATACCGATTTCAAGTACTACAGACTACATCATAATCCTGCAATAGTCTAGCCGAAGCCTACAGTGTCTAGGTTCATGCCGTACAGCTTTTGTACCCTGTAAATGTTACATACATTTTATACAACTAGTGCCATCTGTTGGAATGAATAGATGAGAACAGACTTGTGGGCGATCGTTCCACTCCATGGGGGCTGTGCCCACTTCTTGGAGAAAGCTGTACTTGGGCAGCTGTCTGCTCATCCCCAACTCTGTAGGCTGCTGTTGAGAGCCAGGTTGCAATGGTATGGGGTAAATTTGTTTTGGTTTTTGCAGTTCTCAGGAAAATGAGGATTTTGGAGAAGATTTGCTCATTGCTCTCTAAATGGCGTCTTGAAATTAAGAGGTTTCACGGAGGATTATTTTGGCTAGGTGCTAGGGGGGAGCTGGCAAGTGCTGGGATCAGAGAAAACTCATTTGCTTGCAGGAAAATTAGCAAGCAGGGAGGGAGTGCTGCTTGCTTGTGCTACATGCTCTGGGAAATAAGGGAAGAGGTCCCACAGCCCTCACCTTAGAAGCATCCTCTCCTGTGGCCCAGAGTTTAGGAGGATGTGATCACTGGGAACAGTCCATCAAGGGAAGAGTTTCAGCCACAAGCAGACCCTAAAGATGATCACAACTCCAGCCAAACTCCACAGATGCCTATTACACTGGAACCAGAAGCTTGAAAGCAAAAGCGGCTGAGAAAAAAGGGCCAAAACTAGGATTAAGAGCAGCATAGGAGTGGCATTACCAAGATACAGCGGGATGAGAGTTATCATCGGGATGCCCACGACTCCTGGCTCCAAACTAGACAGGAACCCTGCATTAGAGGGAGGTAGAGAGTCCCACTTTCACACAAGCATAAGCAAGTTTTAGATTCATGGGACTAACAAAAAAAATCCAACAACCTTGCAAATTGTGTCTCAAAAGTAGGACAAGATGGAAACAGTGACATAGGGAGGAAGTGTATACGGGGTGATCCCAGGAGAAAGTACTGGTGTTACTGTCTAAAATTACTGCAGGCCGTTGGAGCTACTCTTCCATCACACCTTGGCATAGTTATCCAACAGGTTCTTTGAATGTATTAGAGATGGAGTTTTATTTTATAAGATAAAGAAAACTACTATGGGAGAGGCTGTTGATTTTGACAAACGGGGGGAACAACTTGAGAATTTAAAAGTGGAAGGCAGCCTGGGTGAAATGTTCATGAAATGATTAAGGAATCATAGAATAAGAATGCTAGAGCTGGAAGGAACCTTGAGAGGTCATCAAGTGTAGTTCCCTGCACTCATGGCAGGACCAAGCACCATTTAGATCATCCCTGACAGGTCTGTCTAATCTGCTCTTAAATATCTCCAGTTATGGAGATTCCACAGCCTCCCTAGGCAATTTATTCCAGTGTTTAACCACACTGACAGTTAGGAAGTTTTTCCTAATGTCCAACCTAAACCTCCCTTGCTGCAATTTAAGTGTATGGTAGGAGGGAAAGCAGCACAATAAAGATAATGGATTTCAAGAAGGCAGACTTCAGCAAACTCATAGAGTTCACAGGTAAGATCCCATGAATAGTGAATATATAGGGAAAAACAGTTCAAGAGAGTTGACAGTTTTTCAAGGAGACATTATTAAGAACACAGAAGCAAATTATCCCATTGTGTAGGATACATAGGAAGTGTGGCAAGAGACTCTGCCGATTTAATCAGATCTTCAATGACCAGAAACTCAAAAAAGAATCCTACAAGACATGGAAACTAGGTCTGATTACCTAGGATAAATATAAAGAAACAGCACATCATGCAGGGATAAAATTTAAAAAGGCTAAGCCACAAAATGAGATTAAACTAGCTAGAGACAAAGGGTAACAAGAAAATGTTCTACAAATACATTAGAAGCTAAGAGAAGACCAAAAATAATGTAGGCCCATTACTCAATGAGGAGGGAAAAACAACAACAGAAAATGTGCAAATGACAGAAGTTCTAAATTACTTTTTTGTTTCAATGTTTACCAAAAAGTTTAGTAGTGACTGGACATCTACCAGACCAGTGAAAATGAGGTAGAATCTGAGGCTAAAATAAGGAAAGAACTAACTAATAATTACTTAGACAAGTTAGATGTCTTCAAGTCACTGGGGCCTGATGAAATACATCCCAGAATACTCAAGGAGCTGACTGAGATTTCTGAGCTATTAAGCAATTATCTTTGAAAAGTCATGAAAATGGAAGAGATTCCAGAGGACTGAAAAAAGGCAAATATATTGCCATTCTATAAAAAGGGGAGCCCAGGGAATTACAGACCAGTTAGTTTAACTTCTGTATCTGGAAAGATAATGAAGTAGCCAATTTGTAAACACCTGGAAGATAATAAGGTGATAAATAAAGTTTAGTATGGATTTGTCAAACCACCCTAATAGCATCAAAAGCCTTACTAAAATCAAGATATACTACATCTACTGCTCTCCCGAGCCACAAAGCTTGTTGCCCTGTCAAAGAAAGCTATCTCACTTGATCTGCTCATCAACAAACTAGGGAAATACAACCTGGATGGAGCTACTATAAGAAGGGTACATAACTGGTTGGAAAACCATTCCCAAAGAGTAGTTATCAATGGGTCATGCTCAAGTTGGAAGTGTATATAGAGTGGAGTCCTGCAGGAATCAGTCCTACATCTGGTTCTATTCAATATTTTAATCAATGATATAGATAATGGCATAGATAGTACACTTATAAAATGTGTGGACAATACCAAGCTGGAAGGAGCTGCAAGTGCTTTGGAGGACAGAATTAAAATTCAAAATAATTTGGACAAACTTTGGAGAAATGCAGTGAAAGAAATGGGATGAAATTCAATAAGGACAAATTGTGAACTACTCCTGTTAGGAAGGAACAATAAGTTGCACACATATAAAATGGGAAATGACTGCATAGGAAGGAGCTCTGCAGAAAGGGATCTGGGAATTACAGTGGATCACTAGCTAAATATGAGTCCACAATGTACCACTTGCAAAAAACAAACAAACCCAGAAGTATTGTAAGTAAGACACAAGAAGTAACTCTTCTGCTCTATTCTGTGTTAATACAGCCTCATCTGGTGTACTGTGTCCAGTTCTTGGCACTACATTTCAGGAAATATGTGGACAAAGTGGGGAAAGTCCAGAGAAGAGTGACAACAATTACTAAAGGTCGAGGAAACAACCTCTGAGGAAAGACCAAAAAAAATTGGTTTGCTTCGTCTGGAGAAGAGAGGGCTGACATGGGATGTTTTAAAAGGTTTCAGGTACATAAAAGCTTATTACAAAGAGGAGGGAGAAAATTGTTCTTGTTATCCTCTGAATATAGGACAAGAAGCAATGGAGATTCAGGCTGGACATTAGAAAAAACTTCCTAGATGTCAGGGTAGTTAAGCACTAGAATAAATTGCCTAGGGAAGCTGTTGAATCTCTATCAATGGTAATTTTGAAGAGCAGATTAGACCAAGTTAGCTGTTAGGAATGGTCTAGATGGTGCTTGTTCCTGCTATGAGGGCAGAGGACTGGACTTGATAACTTCTCAAGGTCCCTTCCAGTCCTGTGATTTTATTATTCTGTGATATGGGGCCATTCCACTAGTAGACGGTGACTAGTATGAGCAAAACCCTGGGAAGAATGCTGGGTGGAACAGATCCAGTGGTAGAGCAGAAGGCTGCGACCACCTCAACTCCAACGTCATCTACAACGCCACCCTGCCTCCCTGTGCCATTCTGGTATGCTACAGGATAAGACTTGCCAGGGTCGATGCTGAGATGCTGGTAGAGTATGCCTCAGTGAGGACGAAGGGTAACACCTCCAGCAACATGCACTCCCTTCATACCATGATGGAGCAGATAGTGGGTATGGTATATAAAGTACCATAAGACACCACATATCATCCCTGGGTGTGCCTGGCTGGAGCATGTCCACATTATAAAGGACATCTTCTCCACCAGTATAAAGGAATCTTATACTGATGGTTCTGTATAAATGACTGGTAATCCTCATAACCATAACTGTACCCGTAACCAAACTATGTTCGTGGCTGAAGGACAGCAGGTCCAGTAGCACAACATCCCTAATGCCTGTCCTGATTTCTAAGGGGTATGCTGTAGCCACACATATTCTGTATTCCTGTTTCATGTGTCCGTTGTAAAGCACTTAGAACTATCTACTCGTTAAAGGTGTTTTATGCTCTATTAATTGATAATCATCTTGAATTTGAATCCATAACCAAAATATAGCTGGTTTTATGTTGCCACAGCCTTGCTGTTCATTAGAAGGTGTGTGGGTACACTTCAGTAGAGAAGCAATGACGAAGAACACAACAAAAAAGGAGAAGTTATTGTACTATAGAAAATACCATCCCTGATCAGCAGAAGACTAGATCCTGTGACATTCCTTTCTGGCAGTATTGACTGGGATCATCAATTACAAAGACAGTCGCTGCACATTGTCTTTATGGAGTTTAACACAGTCTTGATCAGCTGGGTTGAGGGGGCAGAGACATGCTTTTCCCTGTTAGATCCTTCCCACATTGACCGAAACCAACAGCGGAGCTGGGGACACACAAGGGAGATCAAAGGACACTGGCAGGAGCAGCTACCGAGAAGGGAGAAGAGATTCTGCCTTCTGCCTAGACAGCAGCATCAGAGACTCTCCCATTCAGTGAGGCCTTCGGTTTTAGTCCATTGTTCTGAATGTTCACTTCTTGAGTGGGCTGAGTCATCTGCTGAAAACGCTGTTCAGGAACAAACAAAGATGACAGGAAGGACACAAGTATCCAAGGAAAAATGAGGAGACCCTATCACCACCACCACTTCCACACATGACGTTGGGCTGAAGGTCACCACCCCTTTCTTCCAAATTGAAGAGATATCCCTAGTTACAGCAAGAGAGCTACTGTGTGGATAGTGATCACTGAAACTTGGTAGGATGCGTGCCTCTGATACATGCTCATTTGGCAATGTAATCACTCCTCCTTTGCTGTTATACTGTACACAGTCCTCTCTTCTGAATTATACAGATCACCACTGAAAAGTAAGCCAGCAATTGGAGCAACACCCAGAGACCGTTTTTTTAATTACAAAAATGTCAATGTTGTTTCCATTTCACAGGGTTCAAAATGGACCCACATTTTCTGTGACATTTTCCTCAAAATTCCCATTAAAAATGTTATTGAATGGTTACAGAATGCCAAGGAATTTAGTTTATGGCTCTAATCCTGCATGGCCCTTTACGCCAGTGAGGATTCCCATTTATACCAACCTGACAGGATCAAGGTCTCAATAAAACTGAGCTCCCTTGGTGGAGCTGTGTCTGGAAGACATCCAGGGAGATGGGATGTGGGAGAGAGCAGGCCCTTGGGCAAAGGGCCCCTCATTGGTTGAGCTGTACGGGTTGAAACCTCGGGTTAAATGGACTTGGAGGTTGAATTCCAGGAGGGGAACTGGTGCTTTAAATTATGGAATATGAGAGGAAGAAGGCCTGAAGTGAATGGACATCACTGAGCCAGAGAAGAGCCCCTTCAAGAGAAGGAAAAGCCCCCACACTCAGACATATCTGAAGTGTTTCTTCCTGGGTGAAGCCCCTGAAATGTCTAGTGAGGCTCTCCTGCCATTCGTGTGCTATTTTTCTTACATTCATGCTCAGTAGGATTAAAATGGTTTATAATCTTTCCTGTCTGTCAAAACCCCTTTATTCAGCATTGACATCTAATTTCCCTCCAGACTCAGCTCTGTTACAAAGTAATCCTCAATCTCTCTCTCTCCTTCTGTCTCCCTCCTGCCACCTGCTGTTTGCTGGTAAGTGTGGTGGCTCAGTCCGCCAGGGGCCTGGGTGTGTGTGTGTTGGCTGCCTACAATAAAATGACATTCCATTGAACTGGCAGACCGGTCAGAGCACAAGAGGGAGAAGAGGGCAGGGAAGGTACATAGAAGCCAATCACGCTGTAATTTTTGTTTTTTAAATTCCCATTGACTGACATTGCCACTCTGCACCAGATGCTGAGAGCGCAGAGCAGGACCAGTAGCCTCCCCAGGAATTGAAATTAGGGGGGTGTTTGAATTTACATGGGGGGGTGTCAGGGCCGATGAGGGGTGAGACCGTGAGGGTGAAGGTGGGCTGTATGGCACCATAGTTCACAAAACTGGGTGGGTGTTGGGGAAATTCAGGGGCGGTATACACTCCTGTGGGGGGGGGGGTCTAGGGAAACCCCTGAGCAGGACCACGTTCCATGGGCCTGCGAGAAAAGGAGTCAGAAGGACGGTGGCTAATCACTTGGACACCGAGTGGGATCGCAGGTTACTGACAGATTCAGAGGCACAGCTACAGTGATGCTGCTCACTCAGGGCAGATTGCAATGACCTTAGTGATTGCTCCGTATGGTGCAAATAGCTGTGCTGAAGTCAGGGGAACTCCCTGAGGATTTAGATCAGGGGCCTGCAACCTTTCAGAAGTGGTGTGCCAAGATTTAACTTTCCCCATCTCCCCCAGTGCAAGCCCTGCCCCCTCCCCTCCTGCCCTCACATCCTCCTTCACCCCCCTCCTGCCCCACATCCCTGTGCCCTCAGTGCACACACCAGCAGGGCAGCAGCTCTGGGACTCGCAGCCCCCGGGAGCAGTGCTGGGGTGAGGATGGGCCGAGGGGGCAGAGTCACTTCCCTGCCTGAGCCAGTTCTTTGCCTGGGGGCTCTCTCCTCACCTGCAAGCTGCAGCTCCGGGGCTGGGTCAGGCAGAGCCCAGGGCTGTCCCCAATCCTTGGCCGGGCACAGAGGGGTGGTGCTGGGGAAGGGTCTCCTTACCCATGGGGAGCAGCCGCAGCTTAGCCCGGGCCCCAGCGCCCCCATGGAAGTGGCAGCAGCATGTGACTGGCCGCACCACCCCGATTTGCAGAGCAGCCCCAGCCCCACCCCCTCCCAGAGCAGGAGGCAGAGCCTGTAGTGGGGGAGGAGGGGTTAACGCCTTAGCTCCTGGGAGCTGCACACCCCAGGGACGTGGAGCCCAGCACAGGGCTGTGCTACTCACTCTGCTTGCTGGGCCAACCAGCCCCTATGCCATGCTGCACGTGCCACAAAAAATCATCCTCCGTGCCACTTATGGCACGTGTGCCGTGCATCGCCAACCCCCGATTTAGATGCTACTCAGTGTGAGTGAGGGCATCACAGTTTGGCCCTCCTGGCCTGCTCCTAGTGAAGTCAAGAGAATGCTGTGACCAGCTTCAAGGGGAATAGAACTGGAGCCAAACAGAGGGGGGAACTGTTGCCCGGATTAGGAGACAAGAAGGGATTTCCCCACATGGCACATTACCAAGGAGTGGGGTTGAGAGGGGTGGTGAGTGCTCGTTCCATCCTATGGAGCTCTAAGCAAAGATCGTTCATCCATGAGGATCAGAGATGGGTCCAAGTGGGGGTGGTTTGCTTTAATTCTCAACACGGTGTACAGCCTATTGCTATCCTCATAGAGAAGGGTATCACCCTGTTACAGGTAACACCTTGGAGGGAACACCTACTTGTAGCCCTATAGTAAATGACATTATGGTGGGGTCTATATTGGTGGAGCACTGGAACTTCTTTCCATCTTTCATTTTAAAGTGAATTAAGTGCTGATGAAAGAGAGGAGACTGACAGCCCTTTTTATTCATGAGACAGCCAGCTTGAGTGCAAACCTCGCTCACCAACAGATCTTGGCTCTGAGCTAGTTCAGGCTTTGTGCTCATTCAATGCTTAGTGTCTTCACTAAGACTGCCTGTTAGTTTGACATTCATTGTAAGAACTGCAGCAATCAGAATTTCCACCATTTCAAACATTTGTTTTCATTCCAACTCAGGAAAAAAAGAGAATTTAGAAATTTCCCATAAAACAAGACGTATGGGAAGTTTTTGTTACCAGATAGTCAAAAACATTTCCTTTCCATTTTGACTTTTTTTTTAAATTATATAATATAAAATACATTTCAGAAGTCATTTTGAAATGACAAATCAAAATATTCCATTCTGTAATTGTCCAAACAGAATGTTCTGGTTTTATCAAAACAATTTCTTTTTTTTCAAAATGCAATTTTGTCAGAATCCACATTTTTCCTCGGGAAGTTTTGTCTCAGACTGAGCAGCATTTTCCAATGAGAAAACATTCTGTTGGAAGATTTACAACCATCTTTCCATGTTACAGTGAAGTGCTGATGTGGACAGCAGTCTGCTAGGAACTGGACTAAGATTGCCTTGACTTGTTTCATAGAAGACACCAAACAGGAAGGAGAAGATAACAATTTTTCGTGACTACTGACCTGGGAGAGCTAGTAACCAATGTCCTAGAGGCAGAGGCATTTATCGCCTTACCCCAGTTCCCTAAGTCACCCATTTGCTCCTGTACGGAAGGGCTTTCTATTGGCTTACACAGAATGTGTTGTGCAGGAGGTAACAGAAATATGAAGGAGCAGATCTGTGAAGGGTGTTGGAGGATGAGGAGGGAGCATGTGGGAAGTCTTGGTTTACAAAGACCACAAGAGTTAACGTCATGACCCAGGGACTGTGTGACTGTGTGACCCTGGGAAGTCCTGCTGGACAGATAATTGAGCAGAGGCCGAAGCTGCAAAGTTGGTCTTACCTGCCTGATGGTCCCCTTTGAAATGAAGAAGCAGTACAGCATATAGCCTGGAATCAGCACCATGGAAGACAGAGCCATGAGCCAGCCGATGCCTTGCCCCCATGTGGGATAGACGTATTTCCCCAGAGTCAGAGGGGTCATTTCAACCACACTGAAGAAGAAGACACCCTGGAGAAACAGATCCAACAGTCACAGCGTAGGATGGCAGGAGCAGGAATATTCACTTACTTTGTCCTTCTTTTGAGAGTTCCCTCAATTCTCACTGAGTCATACCGCCTTCCCAAACCCTCCCCCACCCTGAGTCAGGGCTCCCCCACCATTCCCAACCCCTCCCCTACCCAGGGCTCCTGCCCCATTTCCAACCCGTCCCCCACCCAAAGCCAGGGCGCTCACATACTTCCCATCCCCTTTCTCAGACAGCCAAGGTTCCTGCACCACCTGCACAATTCTCTCTCATCTTCTCATTCCACCAGACATGGTTTCTATCCCCTTTCCTACAGCAGGTCCAGCTGAGAGAGGCTGAGAAAGTAGTAGTACTGTAATGTTTTCCCCATGGTCAGTACCCTAAACTCCCCTGCCCCAGCCAGGGCACTTACACCCTTCCCTATTTGGACTTCTGCTGCTCTCCCATACCATTTCCTAAACAGCTTCCTCTTAGCTGATTCTCAGGAGCTAGGAACTTTCCACAGCAATCCCAACAGCACCTCCTGCTGAGAGAGGAAGAGTTGGAGGGGGACGGGGATGCTAAGAGCTCCTCTGTGCCAATTGGATTATATCTGAGCATGGCTCCTGCTCAGAGAAGCTTGGTGGGGTTGAGGCTGGAGCTAGAGAGGCAGGGAGTTTTCTCCACCACAGCTCGCAATGATTTTGAAAGTAATAAACAGCCAGTTCAGCTTCTGCAATACCAAGCGCAGGAGTAACATATTGCTAACTACATGTTCTAAGACACTCTGAGAGTCAGTTGCAGGGATTCGGGGGGAAGAATAAAAAAGGCTCCCCCATATTTCTTTTCTTGCCAGTCACCTTGTCTCTTCATAGGATTAACTTGCACTTTATGCCGGATCTGGATGTGGAGAGGAGTTACCTAAAATAAACATTTAATGCTTACTCCACCCACAGAATGACCTCCAGGGAGGGGGCCCTTCTAGGTCAGCCTATGCAAATAGAATTGCTCTGTTCTCACCACACAGATGAGGGGAGTGAAGAAGGCCCAGCAGAGCTTCCACCAGCCGCAAGGTTTGTAGCCAATCATCTCTTCAATGTTCATGTAAAATCTGTTCACACCTACAGAAATGCATGTTAGCAGGAGCAATGATATCTCAGAGCCATGCTCATCAGCTCCGTCCAGTGACCCAAGACAGATCCAGAACAGGAGAAAGAGGACATGTCAGACCAGAGAGGAGAGCAGGCACTGACGGTGAGCAAGGAGAAATGTTATGCTTGCCCCCCAGGGGAAAAGCAGAGGCCATTGACACAAATACTTGGCTGAATCTGAATGGATACTTAGATAATTTTATGACCATTAAAACATCTATAGCTTCCCAAGCCAAGACAGTGACAGTAATCAACTAGCAAAGGTCTAGATCATGGGTTCCTAAAATGGGAGGTGCCTGAAGAATTTCCAGGGGGGGGGAGCATGAGGCAACCCAGGCCCTCCTATCAGTCCCCCGCAAGCAAGAGCCTGGTCCATCCGTCTGTCTGCTCGGGCGTCCACCGGAACACGCACAGCTCGGGCTGGCTGGGTAGACTTCAAAGTGGCTGCCTTAAAAGGGCAATGCTTGCTCTGCTCTTAAAAGGACAATCTTTTTTTTTTTTTTTTTTTGCTCAACAAGTTTTGCTGCTATTTTTTTTTTTGGCAGGGAGGGGGAGGGTTTCTCAAAAATCAAAACTTGCCAAAAAGTTTGGGAACCAGTGGTCTAGATCATAAGCAGGCCTAGGTCATTGTTCAACCTCACAGAAAGAATGCTCTGACAATCCAGTACTGCACAGTTGGGTAGGCAAGTTACTAGAAAGGGGGAAGCAGGTCTCCCTCTGAAGGATCAGAAATTGGCAGAAAGCTCAGCAGTGATTTGGCCTAACAAATTCTATATTTGCCTCATGCTCCTGAGAAAACTAAATCTAGAGGCCTGTGACTTGTCCATTTGTATGGGAATCTCTGTGAAGTCGTGCTCAGCTGGGTGGCTGCCTGAGAAAGCAAAGGGAGTATATCACTGTGGTTTTTCAAAAGCATTCAGCATTAGTCCAGCACTATTGTCAATTGTCAGTCTCCCACTGACTTCCATGGCTATTGAGGTGTTGAGGGCCTTTGAAAATGGCGTTATCTGTGCTTAGAGGTAAGTAGTAAAAGAACAAGGTGAGTTGCACTTACCGTAACACCAGGAAATGGAGATGGTCTCAAAGAAGACAAGGAAGAGAAGACACATGCCACTGGCTGAATAATAATCAAACAGCTTGAATACATAAATGCCACCCTGAGGAGACAAATCCTGGTTATGGAGTACAGCCGGGGGAGGGGGGAGCTGAGGATTAATACCTTTATCTAATGTATGTTAATTTCCTTGGCCTATGGAAGCCAACAATGATACGTCATTTCATTATAATCTAATTTCTGCCATCATCACAGACATACTCTTGAATGTGACCCAAGTGAGTGTTCAGGCTTAGCTGAGGGTGGGAAGAGAAATAGGGCTCTCACGTGGCTGCCTTCTCCCCTCAGTATGACGTGAAGCCATTTTGTAAAATGAATCCATTAAACCCCTCCTGCTGCACTTCGGATGCCTCTACAGATATTCCCTGTTCTGTGACTCCTCTGGCCCGAAGCCACAAAGAGGGAAATCCACACCCAGGCCTCTGTGTCACTGATCCAGGCCCTCAAGTCCGCACACATGGAGCCTGGGCCTCACTGCCATATCCCAAGCAGGCAGATCCCTACATTAGGTCACTTACTGGGGTGTGTAAACATGGAGCCTGAGTGTCATTGCTCTGCCGCCCCACCAAAAACTGGTCTCTTTTGGATTATCTCAACTTTCTGTTTAGAGAATGCACCACGCTCCAGGGCTTAGGCCCAGCCTGGAGACAACAGGAGTTGCAGCTTGACTAACTACGAGGATGGTGGTAACTTATTGACATTCAATGCAAAGACTGCAACGTGGTGGATAGACAACAGTGCTGGGCAGAGTCCAGACCAGCAATAGCCCTAATGTCATTCCTGGACAATGGCTCTTCCCCCAAGCTTCCTGTGCTGCAGTTACACACGGAAGTGGATGGCAAAGCACCAAGTACAGGAGCTGGGGTGAGCACAGTACCTGGGTGATGTTGGAGAATCCAACAAGATAGGAGATGAAACAGACCACCGCAATGAAGAGCTTCTTCCTGGCCCGCAGGAGATAGGGATACTCATCTATCAGAGCTGTGACAAACCCCTCCACAGTGCAGAACTGCAAGAGGAAAGATATGCACACACATACACATCACCTTCTGCATTCGCTTGGAACACGTCCTCCTCCTCCTCCCCAGACTCCTGTGGTGTGTGCTGCCTCCCCCTCCCCTCTCGAGAATTCACCACCTCTCAGCCTGGATTTGCGTCACTTCTATCTCTGTGTCCCATTGCTGCTTCCCTGCTAGGTCATGCATGGCCTCACTTATACCTCATTTCCTATAAGAGTTCCAGCACGTAGTGATGGTGCTGAAGGGCTACCACATTGAAGCCGTGTGTGTGTGTGTGTGCGTGTGTGTGTGTATGAGAGAGAGAGAGAGAGAGAGAGAGAACCTGTTCCTTTTACTTGACTGAAGGAGTTACTGCAAGTAGCTGGATAATTATTGGTGCTGGTGTGGAGAATGTAAGGGGAAATAAAGAAGGAAGTCAGAGGAGAAGATGTGTCTGGGGGAAGTCCTAGGAGACTGGGCAAAAGAGGTGCGTGGAGGAGGAATAGCGGGAGAGAAGAAGGCTAAATCAGTAAATACTTATGAGATACACACCTCTCCACATCCTAACCAGATCCCATAGAACACACCAGAAGAGATGGCCAAATTGTGTGATGGTGCTTGTGCAATCCACATAACATATCGACTTGTTTCCTGATGCTTACTGACACATAGTGGCTCTGCATTCTGGAGCAGAGGCGGGGTCCAGTAGTGGCTTGCACACCAGGCTGGGGGCTAAGAGGCCCCACGGTCTAATCCTGACGTGCTTTGAGGAGCCATTAAGGCTAAAATTTTCAAATGTGGGTGCCTAAAGGTAGGAATCCAAATGGAACATTTAGGCTCCTAAATAAAAGCGACCTGATTTACAGAACTGCTGAGCACTCCCCATAGCTCACAGGGATAGCAGCTGGAGTTGTGAGTGCACCACACCTCTGAAGAGCAAGCCATTGTGGTGTTTCCTATTTGATACTGTTTTGGCTGTTGGTGAGCTGAACCCACTGCCTATCACGCTGACAAATAGTATCTCATTTTTTCTTGTACTCCCCTGCTGGCTCCATCTGTTACCTCTTGTTGTATATTCAGATTGTAAGATCTTTGGGGCACGGAGAGTCTTTTGTTTTGCCCAGAGATAGTCCTGTTTGGTTTGGCCAATGTACATGGCAGAGGGACATTGCTGGCCCATAATGGCACACTTCACATTAACAGATGGGTGAGTTGGCAATGGGGTTTGTTGCAGGGATAGGTTCCTGGGTTAGTGTTCCTGTAGTGGGGTGTGTAGTTGGTGGTGAGTATTTGCCTTAGGGTTGGGGGAGGGGGCTGACTGCTGGAAGAGCTTGCTTAACAAGGTCTGTGAGAGTGTCAGATCTTCATCTAAGATAGGGTAGCTCCTTGATGATGTGTTGGAGTTTATAACTGGGGGTGGTAGGTAATGGCCAAAAGTGTTCTGTTGCTCTACCCTAGTGACACCATCAAAGGACCTAACCACATAAGCTACGTCATCAAAGGCTCATTCACCTGCACATCCACTAATGCAATATATGCCAAGTACCAGTAATACGCCTCTGTCGTGTACATTGGATTCACCAGACAGTCTCTGCTACTTCCCTCCTCAGATCACACAGACCTGGAATTAGGTCCCAGTTCAGCAAAGTACAGGTTGAACCTCCTTGGTCCGGTACCCTCAGGACCAGACTGGTCCTGAACCAGGGAATTTGCTGGACCAGGGAAGGTCAACCCTCCACTCCCAGCCACCAGAGCTACGCACCTGGCCACCAATTCCCTGGGGTAGTGGGTCTCTGCTCTCAGCTGCCCAGCTCTGGGCCACGAGGGCTCCACTCCTGGCCATTGGCCCCCGGGCTCCATTCATCCCTAGTTCAGCAATGTTCCTGGCCCCAACTCGATGGTTTTTCCCTGTAAGTATTTCAGTCTGGCACATCCACTGAGCTGCTGACAATGCCAGACCCGGGGTTTTGCTGGACTAGGGAAGTCCGTATTACAGAGATTCAGGATGTACTTAAACATGTTCTTGACTTTAAGTGCAGGCTTTTGGGCATTGTGGAATAGGGATGGTCCTAAGCACATGTTGAAAGTCAAACATGTGCCTAAGCACTTTGCTGAAATGAGGCCTTACGTACAATTTTTAAAGGTATTTCAGCATTGCCCTGCTTGGCATTGCATTGCCTAGCTGATCTAGGGGTCTAAACCCTATGGGCAGCTGATGGGATCTTTGTGCCTAAATCCCTTTGGAAAATGAGAGTCAGGATCCCAAATCAGGTAGGTGTTTCCACACTGAGTGTAGTAATACCTTCATGACTAAAGACACCCCCTCCTCCCCGCACACACATCTTTAAGGGATTTGGTTTTATTGATAGCTCATAATCATTACCAGAACATAAACCTCAAGCTTAGCTTTCCCTCCCCCCAAAGCATGGACACCTCCCCCCCAAGACCCATTCCGTCCTCTTCCCAGGGAGCCGCTCTCACCTCCCTTCATTCCCATGGCACTAACCAGCTGTCCCTGCCACAACGAGCCAGCAGAACTTTGGCAGCCCTCTGATGGGTTCTAGCACCTGTTAAGGGTGTGGTTTGACACAAGAGCCTTACCACTTGCTACACCTGGCCTGGACCAAGCAGCCTCCTGACCTTCCAGTAGAATATGTTCCTGTGCAAACCAATCCTTTATGAGATCATCTGAGGACTAATTTTCATAACAGGCAGCCTGAAGTACTTGTGCAATTGCACATTTGCATTTGTGTGCTCAGTTATCACAACACCAGCAAATCAGGAGCCTGTATGTACTAATATTTAGCCAAGCACCTACCTATCTATTTGCATGCACAGTTATTACTTCTTTTGCAAATGCAGGCCTTCTTTCTTTTTCTTTTTTTTTGGGGGGGGGGGGGGGCATGCAGAAACCAGTATTGGGAATACCATACTGAATGTGTAAATCATATACTGAATAAATGCATCTCCAGTATGCAGATAGAAACCCTTAACATCTAAATGCTTCTTTTGCTTTTGATGCCTCATACACCGCTCCCCCAAATTCCTCCATGTCCTCTGAGATTGGCAGTCATATGGGGCCATAAGACTTTCATGTAATATTTGAGAAGCAAATAAATCAATAATTCCACACAGTGCTTAGGAGACTGATTGCCATGTATTGAACTATTTACGAGAGCCGAGTGACTGATCCATAGAGAATAGATCTTTCGGTGAATTTAGCTATTTTGGGAACATTTAGTCATTATTGGAGATTGTTTGCCAAATAACATCTGCAATAAGTCTGGGTTTGGGGTGTTGAGTCAGAGCATTCAGCATGTGGAATGCCAGCTGGGTTGATTAGATTTGATTGGACACAAGGTGTGACTGTTTGGGGAATATGTCCGAGTCCATTTGTGATTCCCATGTGTTTTTTATAGATGCTATGTGTAATTGCAACCAGTATGTAATTGTAGATCAGATCATCCATTTTGCAGCATTTTGTAGTGGAAAAGCTAACATAAGGGCAGGAGGGAGGGAGGGCAGGAGGGAGAAAGATGTGACAGAGCAATCAAGAGCCATCAACACTGAGCCAATTTCTCCTACTCAAACAATAGGGTTTCTATCAGCAGGGTCTTTGGCTTTGAATAGACTCTCCTCACAGAAATCTGTCTGGGAAGGAGGGGGAGCTAGAATCTCCCACTCCCTCCCATCTAATCTGTTCTTTTTACAGTGTAGCTGTTTTCCTAGCCAAGGAAGCCATTTCATCACCAGAAATAGTCTAGAAGGCAAGCTGGAGAGAGGGCAGGAAGGAAGGACTTTATCATCCCTAAGGCCTTGAAATTAAACCCAGGACAAACAAAACTCTCTTGTGCTTTTTAAGAGTGAGGGGTGTGTGTTTATGGTTATGAAGTCCCTTTGCTAAGCCTGTGTTTCCTTGTTTTACTGTCACATCGCCATGAAGGAGTCAGCTAGAAACCAGAGCTTCCACCGAAGTGGGTTCTGCAGGGAATTTGTCTAAGGCTTGGTCTACACTTTAAAAGTAGGTCAAGCCTGCCGACGGGGAAATGGAGAGGGGAGAAAAGGGGCCATTGCCCCAGGGCCCAATGACTCAAAGGGTCCTGGGGTTCCTGGCTGTGGCTGCTGCTACTGCAGCCCATGGCCCTTTACATGGTTGCTGGAGTGCTGTGCTAGGCACTCTGCGTGGCTCTGAGGGCTGGGGGGAGGGGCTGGGGGGGGGTATGCCGCAGTCTAGGTGACACCAAAGGCTGACTACCCCCAGCCCTGCCCCTTATGCCTGAGGCCCCGCCTCTTCCAGGACATGGAGCCCCCCCCCCCATCCCCACCCCTTGTTCTAGAGCCCACAGTGGCTGTGAGCTCCACTGGTTTGGATCAACATAGCTACAGTGCTCAGGGGTGTAGAACATTCACACCTCTGAGGGCCTTGGCTATGCCGACCTAACTCCTGATGTGAAAGCGACTAGATTGATAGCTGCATTCTTTCATCAACTTAGCTACGGCTGCTCAGGGAGGTGGATTGCCCAGAGCAACAGAAACCCCCCCATCACTGTAGGAAGTATCTGCTCTTCGGCTATTATTTCACTACCTGGACCCAGGGGGGTAGGAAGCATGTAGGATTCAGCTATCAGATCCTATCCCAACAGCCTGGTTTCCTTCCAGAGAGTAGGCTTAGACCAGGCCATTGCACAAGATTTCCCATAAGTTGTGGGCTTTCTTCTGTGCGGCTCTATATGCACAGAATGCCCTCCCTGAATTAACTGGGAAGGGCACTACCATCTTTCTCTTCCAAACCCAGTTCTTCTGTAAGCTTTTCAAGGAATCAGTCAGTCGCTGGTGGTTTGGGCGTGTCACATAGGAATAGCTGATACTTTATCAAATGAAATATTAAGCTGACTTGCTGGGCTGTATGATATGGCCAGGAGCCTGGCTGGAGCTTCTAGGCTAGGTGCTACTGCGGTACAAAGAAATACTGGTGCTATGCATGTTCTCTGACTATGTGATTAGTGACTCTTGGAATTAGACTTCCCACAGGAATCCTCACCTATACTATTGTCAAATTCACCTCCTATAAATACTCTTTTATATTTGCTTAAAATGTCCCTTGTAGATTGAACATTCCTGTCAGTAAACTTGTTCACCAGTATGCTTGCAGAACCAGACCCCAAACAAAACAAATTAGGGGCATTGGAGAGACAGCATGAGCCCGTGGATGGGGAACTGACCCGGGAGACTGGAATTTATTCCCAGTTCTGCCACTCACCTGCTGGTTGGCCCAAGGCAACACTTCACCTCACTGTGCCTCCATTTCCCCTCACACCTTTTTCCTGTTTTTCACTATTTGGATCATAAGATCTTCAGAACAAGGACTATCTCCTATTGTGTATTTGTACCTGCCCTCGCACAATGAGGTTCTGACCTTGGCTAGGTTCTGTAGGCGTTATCTTCATGCAGAGCAGGAGGGAACAATGATAAACAGAGCAGGAGGGGATTTAGGTCTTTATTTGGGTGAACAGTCATAGATTTGAGGTATCCACTGAGTTCTGCTGTCTACCCAGAAACATTTTTTCAAGGCACCTGAACCTGCCTAATTCTGCAATCCCATCCCAGATCAGCATCAGGGCCGTCCTTACCCATACACAGAATATACAGCTATGTAGGCACCCAAAAAATTTGGAACACCACTGGGTCTATCCATCTGCTTCTTCCTATCCCTGTTCAGTGGCTCTGCTTCCTCAGGAGAGGATCTAGTTTAACTCAAAAGTGAAAACGCCTGCCAGACCTATTAGCAGAACATCAAACCCATGAAAGAGTCATTGAAGTGGTAATGAAGCCATTTAACAGGCATTTGCCAACCCTCGGTATATACTGTCAGTTAGTCTACAGGATCTTAGTTTAAAAATTGTTTTAAAAATATTTCATTAGTGTGTTGCTGAAGATTAAGGATGGCCCTGCCCAGCGTGCTGTCTATGGGCTGAGGAGAAGGCTAGCCCTCCATCTTGTTATAAACGCCAACCAAACGAAAGCTTTTATATGGTTAATTGATTGGCTGCCTGGCTATTTTGATGCTCATGTTATCAAAAATAATGTAAGTCATCGTGTGCAAAATACATAAGCACCATCCAGCCCCTTCTTTTTTGGTGTTTGTGGGTTGGGATCTTGTGGTACACCCTGATATACCCCCCTTTGCTTCCCCCTCTAGTGTCCTCACCGGATATTCTTGTAGGCTATGTCTAGACTGGCCAGTTTTTCCAGAAAATCAGCCACTTTTCCAGAAAAACTTGCCAGCTGTCTACACTGGCCGCTTGAATTTCTGCAAAAGCACTGACGATCTCATGTAAGATTGTCAGTGTTCTTGTGGAAATACTATGCTGCTCCCGTTCGGGCAAAAGTCCTTTTGTGCAAAACTTTTGCGCAAAAGGGCCAGTGTAGACAGCCCAGATTTGTTTTCCGCAAAAAAAGCCCCAATCGCGAAAATGGCGATCGGGGCTTTTTTGCGAAAAAGCGTGCCTAGATTGGCACGGATGCTTTTCCGCAAAAAGTGCTTTTGCAGAAAAGCATCCATGCCAATCTAGACGCTCTGTTCCAAAAATGCTTGTAACGGAAAACTTTTCCGTTAAAAGCATTTCCGGAAAATCATGCCAGTCTAGACGTAGCCGTAGAGTCATGACTGGAGTTCCGATGACTTGAAAGAAGCCTGAATGTAGCTCCTCTGGAAACTGGCTGCCAGTACTAGCCAGCTACCACCCAGACACCGTACCTGCTCCCTGCATTATATTGCTAGCCATTTTCACCCAGGATGCCTGCGAAACGGAGAACACTGTCACTGCTGCTGGGGTTGTCTCTTTTTACTAGAAATGGACTAAGGCGAACACCCCTGAATTCCAGAAAGTTCAGAGCCAAAGCCTAGCTCTGTACCTCTGTCCTGTCACAGCTTTTTGAAACGTGGCTACTTTCCATGATGTGACTGACTCTTGGCACATCAGATTGGCATGCTCTTTCTCAGGCTCAGGGCTCGAGCTATTCCAAAAGATGGATTTTACATCCCAAATGGGGGGATGACAGACTGAAACAGTGACATTTTTCACAGAATAGGCGACCATGGTGTATCATGGGGGCAAGGGCACCATTTTGGGAGAGCAGGGAGGGCAGCAGCCATGCATGCCGGGACACGGCTTGCTTTCCTAGGCACTGTGCACAGATTACAGGGCCAGATAGCAGCCGCAAATGGGAGCTGAATGACTAATGATATGGGTGGGACAGACTGAAGTTGATAGGAAATCAGCCACAAAATATTTGCTGTAGTCACGGGACTTATTAAGGCTGGACAGGAGGTACCTTTATATAGAACCAGTTCTACGGGCAGGGTTCCTCCAGGGTCCCTCGGGAGATCACCCCACGGAAAATCTGCCCAGAATGGATGCTCTCACTGTTGAGAATGCTCTGATCTAACAATAGCGTTGCTGCTCACCCATGTTCCCCTGCGTGCTGTCTCACCTGGCTGTCGAGGCCTAACATCATTAACATGGAGAAGAAAAGAATCGACCAGAGGGGAGACATAGGCAGCTGTGTAACCACCTGTGGGTAGGCGAGGAAAGCCAGTCCTGGACCTACCAGAATGAAAATATATTGAATAAGCACATTGACAATGACACATGTCAGGCTTAAACTGAGAGATGGTGACAGCAGAGAATTCCCAATATTTTAATATGGCCTCTTGGCCAGCACTGCACAAGGGAGGAATGGGGGACTTGAGATTCCATCACCTCTTCCCTCGTTGTCATTGTGTTACCATAATCAGTGATGCAGAAACACATTGTGGGATCAAATGTTTTGCTGGAAATGTTTATATTTTGTTACTGATGCATATACTGAGAAGTAGAGTAGGCCAAACCCATTTTCTAACAGGACTTACTTTTTTCAGTCCAAAAATGCCATTTTGTCAAAATTGAAACTTTCTGGGGAAACATGTTAATTTCAGCAAAATTTAGTTGGTGTATGTGTAAAAAAAAACACCTTTTTTGATAAAGTTGGAAATGGAATTCAGAACAAAAATGTCAGAATTTTGGGAAATGTTGAGTTTCCACCAGCTGTCGTGACAATGCTGATCATCTCAGAGCTTAGATATTACATTGGAAGGCTCCAACACAGGGCTTAGCCCATAAGAAGCCTCCTTAAGTGCAGCAATCCTGGGCAATAGACAAGCCTAGGTGTACAAGAACAACAGCAAAACTCAGAATGTCCTGCTTTGGGACACCTGAGGCTGGCAGGAATAGGCTTCCCAAATTCTTCTGGGACTCAGACCATTCCTCACGTCCATTCAGCTTGGCAAAGAGTTTGCCAAATGGCTCTTTCCCAATCTCCTAAGCTGTCCAGTATCACAATGCTGGACCATTTCAGGGAATTGAATTATATGATTGAGCCCCAGCCAGGAGAACACCATGCTGACTGACAAGTTGCTATTAACAACTATTACATTCTGAAAATTTGGAAGGTGTTTCCTTTTGGAGGTGATTTTCACTCATTTCCTGGGCCAGATCTTTAGCTGTGAAAACTGGCATTGCTGCATAGAAGGCTGAGGAGGCTCTGGTCTCATAAGTGGACTAGAAGTAGTTGTGCATGACATGCACAAATTTCCTCCAGAACAGGCCATATTCTCCTCTCATTTCCTGAGCCCCAAGCCAGTGTCCCACTCATTGCATCACACTGCCTGTCAAAACACAACACAAGCAACATCTGTTTACCTGAAGATGCCAGCTCAGACACAGACTTCTTGGTGATGTGGCCCATGAAGCCAACAATGGAGAATATGACAAATCCTGCAAATATGCTGGTGGTGGAATTTATACAGCAGACAATGATTGAGTCTCTGGAAAAGCAAACACAGAGGTGAGAAAGCCTTCAGCATGTCTGATCCACTCAGCTAATCAGAACAGGATAGGGATCAGGGGATGAGGTGATGGTGAAATGAGGTCTGGGAAGCATGTTACTATGCTGTGGACAGGTTACTATGAGGGGAAGGCCAGAAAAGTGGTGGACAACTTGGAGATGCCCTGTGGCCAGAAGATATTCAGATCTAAACATCAGTGGTAAGGCCTGGGCTGCATGTTTGTGAATTACATGCCGTACAGCATCAGGTACCATAGGCCAGATTGTGAGCTCCTTATACTGGTGAGTTGTTACTCACAGGAGTAGTCTTGGTGACTGCAATAGGAATACCCCTGTGACTATTCGCTTACAAATGTTGCACAGGGGTTTACAATTTGCCTCTGGGTGTCTTTCTGCTGGTAGGGGAAGTTGAAGAGTACTGACTTGTAGACGTTGTTATGGAAGGAGTTATAGCTTCCCAGGGCAATCAGAGAGCCCAGCCCCAGTCCATAGGAGAAAAAGATCTGTGTGGCTGCATCCATCCAGACCTGCAAAGGAAGAGCAGGCTGTGAGACTGTATTCTACAGCACTGTCAGGCATGTTCTGTGTAATGCAGTCTCTCCAGCAAGGTTTCTATATCTTCTGGGAACAACAGGTCATTGTGTCCAAGGCATTTAGCAGTGCAAGTGTCACAGGTGGGACAGACAAAATGTTGAGAGATTCTGATGAAGCTGCAGGTAAGAGACTATACACTGACATGCTCCAGAGGTGAATGTCAATACCCTGATCAACAGGCCTATGATTTCTGTGCAGCGGTGACTCCTACACTGGTTAGCTGGTGCAGAAGAGCCTACTGCAGTGAGACTTCCATGTTGCTTGCACAGCTCCTGCAGCAGCTAAAGCTTTGTCTATGCTACAAAGTTTTGTCACCAAAACCTGCATTCTGGTGACAAAACAGCCTGGGGGTTCCCACAGCAACGCAACCTTTGTCCTGCTGCAAGGGCAGGGGACTGGACTCAATGACCTCTCGAGGTCCCTTCCAGTTCTAGGAGTCTATGATCTATGACTAGGGCTGAACTTGTATCTACATCTAGCATGACAGATATGGGCGCCAGAGGGTTCCATTGCCTGCTCTCCTAGGATTGCACTAGCCAGCTCAAATAGCTAACCCTAGAATAATCAGTGGAATGCCTTGGTTCTCAAACTTTTTGGCCCAGGGCCCACTTTGCTCAACACAAACCTTTCCATGGGCCACCAGCCACCCACCCATGATGACAAAATGGGTGCAGAGAGGGTGGGGATGCAGGGTCTCAGGAGGGGGAGCGTGTGAGTGGGATGGAGGCAGGGTCTGGGCATCAGGAGGACGGAGGGGTGCTTACGTGGAGGGGTGGTCATGTCCCCCGCCGCTTCCAGGCACCACGTCTCACCCCTTGCTCCTCCCATTGGCCATGATTCTGGCCAATGGAAGAAGCAGGGAAAGCCTTCCTCCCACTTGCTCACCCTGTGAACCAGATTTGGCCCACGAGGCTTGGGTTTTCCCCTCCCACTTGCAGTGGAAAACTGGCACTGCCACTCCAACCTTGCAAGGGTGACCCCCCCACCAAAGGGGGCTCCCTGCTGTGCAGGGAGGGGGGCGAGCCTCAAGCTGCGACCCCCTTGCAAGGCAGCTGCAGGCCACTAGTGGTCCACAAACCACACTTTGAGAACCACTGGTGTAATGGTACGTGTGCACCTCAGAGGGGCAGATCTGCAGTGGTGTAAATCGGCATCAGTCCATCGATAATACCCCAAGATTTCAATGAAGGACTGCTGATCTCCATAGGTTGAGGGATCAGGCCCAGCTATGACTGCTGGGATTGTAAGACTCTGAGACTGGGGCGGGGTTTTGGTTATGAGAGAAACTTGAAATGTTCAACGTGCCCTGTAACTTTCACCCTGTGGTGTAAAAGCTCTGAATGCCGGGGGACCCACCTCAGACTTAGAGAGTTTGCTGAAGTCTGGTGTGATATAAAAGAGAATTCCATCCTTGGCTCCTGGCAGAGTGACTCCACGGAAGAAAAGAATAATTAACATGAAGTAAGGGTAGGTGGCTGAGAAATACACAACCTGAGAGAGACAGAAAAGGAGATGTTAGTTGTGTTGGGAGACACTCACGTTCAAAGATAGAGCAGTGACATGATTCTTCTGGCTTCACAGGAGCCAGCAGCCATGTCAGGCCCCTGGGCAAGGTTAGGGAGAGCTGGCTCCATGCTTCTGGAAGGGGCAAGCCCTCAGGAGGAAGGGGCAGGGTAAGAGAACTGAGCTCTAAGGGTATGTCTACACTAGCGGGTTCTTGTACAAGAACTCTTGCACAAGAACAGCGCCACACTGCCATGTGCTTTTGCACGAGAGCGTCCATGGCAGTGTGGATGCTCTCTTGCACAAGAAAGATCTGATGGCCATTTTAGCCATAGGTGTTTCTTACACAAGAAACCCCTGCCATACGTCCACACTGCCCTCTTGCACAAGAGAGCTTACACTTGTTAGACAAGAGCATAGCTCTTGTGCAAGCAGCCCTTTCTTACCACGCTTTACTGTAAATCTTCTTGCGCAAGAGCGGGAGGACAGTGTGGACGCTCTGCGGAAGAACGGCCATTCTTGTGCAAGAACCCGCCAGTGTAGACATAGCCTAAGTGTGTTAGTTCTTCCTGCCAAGAAGGGAGTAGGAAGGACCTTAGGGAAGTACATAGCCTCCAGGAAGTTTAAACTGAGAGCTAATGGATCTTTTCTAACAAACTGGTTGACACCTTTTGGCTGCATCTAGACTGGTAAGTTTTTCTGCAAAAGCAGCTGCTTTTATGGAAAAACTTGCCAGCTGTCTACACTGGCCGCTTGAATTTCCGCAAGAACACTAATGATCTTGTGTAAGATTGTCAGTGTTCTTGTCGAAATGCTATGCTGCTCCCGTTCGGGCAAAAGCCCTCTTGCGCAAATGCTTTTGTGCAAAAGGGCCAGTGTAGACAACACGGTATAGTTTTACACAAAAAAGCCCTGATGGCGAAAATGGCGATCAGGGCTTTCTTGTGCAAAACTGCGTCTAGATTGGAACGGACGCTTTTCCGCAAAAAATCATGCCAGTCTAGACGTAGCCTTTGTGTATATTCTGTGTTCTGTTTCCCTCCAAGTAATATTTCTGAGCATTGAGGGGTTTCTTCTACTACTGACACAAGATTTTATTGATCACAGAAATATGAGGCCAAATGAGTACCTGGTGTAACAGCACCAAAAGCAAAGGAGTTGCATAAATAATGAATTTGGGACAAAGAAGTCAGAGATGTTACCAATTTAAGTAATCTAGCCCTTATTTTCTAGCACTCTGCCTAGCTTTTGTTTATTTAAATGATTCGAGAAATGCTAGTTTGCCTGAAGGTGATTCCTCCACTTTCCTTGGAAGACTAGTTCACAACCTAAGAAAGTACTCTGGGAACTTTTTTCTTCCTGATATTGTTCTTTTCTTAATGTCATCCCATTACTCCAAGTTACAGCCTACACAATACATCCCAGTAGCACCATTTTACCAAACTAAGAAGTTTCTCAGATGTTTCTTTTATGGTGCAGGTTTGTAATGTTATATACTAGGACAGTGGTTCCCAACTGCTGGTCTGTGGGCCGGTGCCAGGCTGTGAACCACTGACTGCCAGGCAGTGGCGCCTTTGGGGGCCAGGGTTGGGATACACAACCCAGTGCCTCCCCTCCCACTGTGACTATTGGGAGAGGTGTGTCCTGCCCCACCTCTCTGCCAACCAGCACCGGGCAGCGGCAGGGGCAGAGGCAGGGGCAGGGGCAGGGGCAGGGGCAGGGGCAGGGTCTCCTCCTAGATGTGGAAGAGAAGTTCACTGTGAGGCAGGAGGGCCGCATAGAGCCCAGCACGCAGGGCCGGCCCTACCATGAGGCAAACTGAGGCGGCTGCCTCAGGTGCCAGACTGGGGGGGAGGGGTGCCACTAGGACCCAGAGTGTAGAAAATTGTGTCTGCTGCTGATGCATATGTATTCGCTCTGCTCTAGATGCATAGAGATGGTGGAGTGCTGTGCTGAAGGAAGGAGGACACAAGAGACCTTTCAAAGTTTTGGCCCAAGCGAGGGGACATTTGAGCTCCCTGCCTCAGGTGCCAAAACATTGTGAGCCAGCCCTGCCAGCATGGCAGCCTTAGAGCAGCTGTGACCCAGGCAGCAGTGCTCAGCTGGCAGCTAAGAGCAGTGCAGGGCTAGGTGAGGGGGTGGGGCAGGCTCTGGGGGCAAGGCTCATACTGCGGAGCTCTAAGGGGTAGGGAGCTCTAAGAGGTGGGGGGCTGACACTGGGGTTCACTGGGGTGTCTGGGATGGGGAGCTGGCACTGGGGGGGGCTCTGGTAATGGGGGTTGGGGGCTGGCATGGAGGGGGCTTTGGGAGGGATGGGTGCAGTGGAAACAGGAGGCTGGTACGGGGGGTGGGTCTGGTGATGGAGGGGCAGAGAGCTGGCACTGAGGAGCTTTAAGGGCAGGAGGCTGGCACTGGGGGTGAGGGTTTGGGTGCAGGGGACTCTGGGGTCAGTGGCTGATGCTGGGGGTGTGTGGATAGGTGGGGGAATCTAGGGGTTAGGGCTGGCACTGGGAGGCTCTGGGGGCTGGGGTGTACCCCAACCCAGGCCTCCAGAGCCACCCACCATGTGGCAACTGCCAGAGCTGAACTGGCTGTTTATGGCAGTTCTGGGGACTGGGACTTGTGGCAGGCCTGTGACATTTTATTTACATATTAATTACTTGCACAATGAATATGCAAATAAAATGTTACCAGTCCGCCAAAAGTTTGTGAATGGGTTTGCTGGTCCACAGTATAAAAAAGGTTGGGAACCACTGCACTAGGAAACAGCTATGTTTCTGTTTCATGGGTCATCCTCAAAACCCAAAGTATGAGGGGAAAAGAGACCAGAGATTCTGGATGCTCAATTTCTGATCCCCTAAAAGGATCTTGGTTTCAGTGAGCAGGTGCTCGGGGTGGGGCATAAGCCCCTTCATGGTGTTTCAAGGTGGGCTTTGAAAGTCAGTTTTTAAAAGCTTGGCCTAAGTCTTTCCAAAAGTCTGAAAGTTCCATGCCCTGTCCAGAGATTCTATGGTTAAGATTCTCTATGCCTAGAGAATCTATGCAATGGCTGTGGCAATTTTTACCACTGTGAAAGGTAAAGAATTTAATGGCACAGTCCCCAATTCCTCCTTAAAACACAGTAAACCTTAATTACAGGCACTCCAAATTGAATCCGGAAGACATTTCACCATGAGAGATGTGTACAGTCATAAAAGGCAACTCTGTATTGCCTGGTTATTGCAAAGTACCTTTCCAGTCCACTCTACTCCCTTCCAGATGGAGAAATAGACCAGAACCCAAGCTAACGCAAGCGTGCCTGCTAGGGGCCAGCGAATGTTACCTGGCTCCCCCAGGCCACCAGAAAGCTGATGCATGTTCCTCCTGCAGTCAAAAGACATGGAATTAAAAAGAAGTATAATGATCTACAGAGTCTAAATCATTTGAGATTCCTGACACAGGCAGAAGGAATGCAAGATGGGGGCAGCAAGCCCAGACACAGGCAGAGGGCACGAAATGGGGAGCGAGTGAACCAAACATGGGCAAAGGGCACAAAGGTCAGAAATAATATGAACTCTAGTGTGAGGGACTGAAGGAAAAAGGATGGATGATGGCAGGTTTTGACCCTCCTTGCTCTGTCTGAAGCGGACATTTAGCAGGCATGCCTCCTCTGGAGACAGGAAGCATCACGGGCTGATGAACAACTTCATCCCTCCAACTGAAATTTTCAAAGCAGCTTTCAAAGGGATGCACCAACCCCAAACCCCCCCACCCCATACACACACACACAAATGGATGAGATGGTCCATGCAATGGTGAAACCTGACTTAAGCTGGAGACCTACTCCCAAAACTCAGTCACAGCACTGGTCAGGTTGGTGGTATCATTGAGGGAGTAGTTGGAGAAGCATCTCTCTGTGTTCCAGGCATTGCCACAGCTTTGCCATGGCAGATCCTGATGGGAAGAAGAAGGAGAGGATAAAGTTAGGGAACCATGACTGAGTTCTAAAGCTCTCTTGTGCGAGTCTCTTATCCCTGCTTCGTGACCTGTTAGGATTTAGAACACACTTGTTTTTTTTAAGCTGCTCCCATCTCAGTTGGAATTAAATAGTCACGTTCTAATGACAGGGTCTTCTGTGGGTTGTGGTGAAGGAATGTGAGGACTTACTCAAGGGTAGTGGGCATGGAGGCTGTGGAAACACAAGGTGTAGGGAGCAGCAAGGTAGGAATGTAAGGATGTTCTGGGGGGAGCTGTGTAAACAGGCTGAGTGAGTGGAGCAATTAGAATGCTGCAGGTGTTTGGAACACACTGAAGACTACAGACATGATTTGTGGGTGTTCAACAATAAGGACATCTTGACAAATGGCTTCACAACTACTTGAAAATACAATCAAGTAAAAACTTAGACTGGATTGAATTATGGTACACATGAAGCAATTTAGCAGGAATGGAATCTCACGAGATCCATGGAATTAGATATCTTTATGTCCATGGATTGCTAAGGGGCTCTTCCAAGCCATTAGTTTTGTAAGAATGGTTTGGTTGCGAAGAAATACACTTCAAACCTGAGGCTCAGTTCTGATCTCATATATACAGGCACAAAACCCTAGTTCAAGGAAGCATGCCATTGCAATTAATGGGACGTAAGCATATGCTATAAGTTATATACTTAAATGTTATCTTTTGGAGGTGGACGTAAGTACCCCCTTAAGCATGTTTCCACTGTAATCACTGGAGTGGGGGTAGTGTAAATGGGGTCTAACTGAGTTCACAACCAAGCCCATGGTAACGAGACAATCTTACGAAGAAGCCATTTTTGGAACACATCACTATAACCGTGACTGGGGCTCTGTGAATATGATAGACAGAAAGGAGAATGTAAAAGGACATAGGGCAGAGGGACAGATTTGTAAGATTTATAAAGAGAACATATCCCCTAAAAGAAAAATATCAACACACAGTAATGCAAAACACTTGATGTTATAGGACATCTCAGTGTTGGATCTAACAGCAACATTAATTGAGTCCCATTGTACAATCAATAAGCTGTATGTTGTATATTTTATGGCACACAGGGTGGCTATGTCTAGACTGGCATGAATTTCCGAAAATGCTTTTAACGGAAAAGTTTTCCGTTAAAAGCATTTTCGGAAAAGCACGTCTAGATTGGCAGGATGCTTTTCCGTAAAAGCACTTTTGGCAGAAAAGCGTCTGTGGCCAATCTAGACGCGGTTTTCCGCAAAAAAGCCCTGATCGCCATTTTCGCGATCGGGGCTTTTTTGCGGAAAACACCACTGTGCTGTTTACACTGGCGGCCAGTGTAGACAGCTGGCAAGTTTTTCCGCAAAATCAGATGATTTTGTGGAATAACTTGCAGTCTAGACACAGCCGGTAAGTAATATGTCTAGCTCCACTTTTCACAAAAGACACAGAAGCAACAAAAGTACACAGAGCCAATTAAGTTTATAGAATAGGCTGAAACTTACCGCAGTGAAAGAGTTGAAGAGATAATATAGTGCCCAGGCAATGATGACAATGTAATAGATATTTAGCCAGAATGAGAGAACTACAGCCGCCAGACCCACTCCTAGGAGAGACGACACAGAGCATGATCAACACAAGCCATCCAAAGTCTATGAAATTGTATTGAGCTGGGGGACACAAGCCTCTTGTGATGAAGTGGGGACAGCAAGTTGGGAAGTGACTGCACAGAGGTGAGGCAAAGGTTTGTACACCTAGGAAAAGTGAATCATCTCACAGATATCAGTAAGTGACAGTGCACAGTCCTCAAGTTCACTGATCAGCTAGGGAAGGCTTGTTCGAATGTCATGGTGCCATGCAGAGCTGGTCTTAGGGGCGGGCCGGGTGGTTGCCCGGGGCTGCCATTTTCAAGGGACCACCGACAGAGCCCGTCTTAGAGGCAGGCTGTGACTGCAACCACATTTTGGCCCAACCTCCTGAATCCTCTCCCCGGTTATTCACCCTTTTTTATTGCTTGACAAATTTTTCCAGTATTTTTTTTGCACCTACGGGCAAGCTGGGTGGTTGCCCAGGGCCGCCAATTGGTTAGGACCGGCCCTGGTGCCATGTTTCAAAGACTGAATGCTGTTGTCTTTCAATCTGCTGCTAGCAGAATTGTAATGTGTGGAGCTCTATGAACACTAAAAAAGAGTGGGAACCAGCCATGTCCCCACCTGCTTCTGTACATTGAATTAGCCTCTCAGTAAAAAGATTTCTAATTTTTCTAATTCATCACTGGCCTCTAATATGTAGTTATTATAAAAACAAGAGGTTCGCACCCAACTGGTAGAGAGCTCAACTTCTAGTGTAACATAAACAGGGTTCTGCTGGTACAGAGCAGCACAGCCCTTCCCACCAATTCACTGCATCTCATATTAAATACAGGAATGATGTACCAGGTGGCTCAGACCAGTCGTTGGCCCCCCTAAAGGCAGTGTTATCTACCGGAGCATTTTGTTACTGCTAAAGGTCATTCAGTCAGAGAGCTGGAGTGTTACAGATGCCTAGATACTATGGTGAAGGGGACCTTTCAAAGACAGACCAAATATAACAGTCTCCAAGGACTTGTCACCCTTCCCCCAAAGGTTTATGTACCTGTCCTTGAGGTTTCATTTCCCCTTTCAGTACATGGTTTCAGCCCTAAAGCTAGATATACGGCCTCAGCACTATGGACGTAAGTACAGTACCTTTGAACATGGGTGCTAATTTCCAGACCCCCAATCCGCCAACAGAGGTATACTGGCCAAGAGCTGTCTCCAGCAGGAAAAGAGGAATCCCAGCAAACACCAGGGTCAGAAAATAAGGAATCAAGAAGGCCCCTGGAAGAACAAACAGCTGTTAACAGCAGGTTCTGCAAGTGCTTCTCACCACAAGACCTTTTGGGGCCCTGGCCACCCCTTCTCCCCAAGAAATGTAAAGTTCAGCTCCCAGATACTACGCAAATCCCCAGGAGCACACTGCTGGAGCCCCAACCCTCACCCGCTTCTGCACCCAATCCCCTGGTCCCAGCCCTGAGCCCCATATCACACAGAAACTCCCTCCCAGATCCCACACCCCAGATTCCTCCTGCACCCCAACCCCCTGCCCCAGGCTCAACCTGAAGCCCCCTCCCACACTGCAAATCCCTCAGCTCAACTCCACGGCCCACAGCCCGCACGGTCCCCCATTACCTCTGCCGCAGCTGGATGAAAGTTAGCACGGGGGGAGAGCAAGTGGCAGAGGGAGAGAAGGGAGTGAGGGGGTGGGGCCTCAGAGAAGGGGCAGAGCATTGAGGAAGAGGCAAGGCAGGGGACAGAGCAAGGGCATTTGGGTTGGTGCGATTAGACGGTTGGCAACTGCACACAGGCAAGCCATTTGTTCAATTTTCAGCCAGACCATCTGTTTTTTTCTGGGGCTTGTCCCCTGACCCAGTATTGATATTGAACTGGTATCACACACAGAGGACACTGCTCTGTAGAGTGAGCCACTCTGCTCCTGCAGTGAGTGAAGTCATGCATGCTGGAACAGAGTCACACTGGGGGTGTGCAGACAAACAAGGGGATGTTGATTCTGGGATGCACCAGTGGCTACCCTATGACAACATTCTGGGAGGAAAATTGCATCCTGGGCTGAACTGATGTAGAGAAATGTTGGTAAAATTCAATGTGCTCGTTTTTAGTGCTGAGTGAAAAAAAACAGGGTTGGCACAGGCCTGGGACTCAGGAGATCTGTGTTCTATCCAGTGTGATCTGGGCAAATCAGTCTCCTAGGAATGAAAATAATGTTTCCTTGCGGCCTCACTTTGTTTGCCTGTTCTAGCTATTTGTACGGCTCCTGGCACAATGCAGCGCTATCTTGTTTGGAGCATGTAATTATTAGTGGGATACAAACAAATACAACTGATAATTAATCATTAAAATGGCCACCACTTCCCAGTGATTAAATATTGGGAAAGAAAAGCACTTGTATGTTTTTGCTTGTAGCCTTAATCGGGGTCAAACCCCGCCTTACGCAGTGAAAGAAACATTCGCTATCGAATGTAAAGCCAATGGACCTAGGATTTCAAGAGGTGGGATCGAACCTGTGACTATGGTGGCTAAAGTCATGTCCCTCTATAGCATGAGCTAAAAGCCCCCTGGCTCTTAGCTAAGGCTGCAGAGCAAATTTCACTCTCTTTTGAGAGTGGTTTCAAGGTGTCTCTAGGTTACATAAGTATGTGTGGTCAAAATTTCTAATAAACATTTAGGACCTATTGAGCTACATTCAAGTTAAGGGTTTGTCTACACCAGTGTTTCTCAACCTTTTTTTTTATCAAGTACCCCTTAAAAAAAAAGTACCCCCAATACCTACAGTTTTCAGACACACAATTTTTTTCTACCATTGCAACACATCTGTTCAAACAACTTAATCGTAGCCAGGTGGACGATTAAATTTTTGGGTGTAAAAAGTACAAAAATAATAAAACACTGTAAAACTTAAAAAAAATCAGTTTTTCTCCAAATTTCAGTTGTGTTGACGTACCCCCCAGACTTCTCTTGAGTACCCCTAAGGGTACTTGTTCCACTGGTTGAGAAACACTGGTCTACACTACCAGTAGCAGAGAGTTTGCCTACCAATATAAATCAGCACAGAAATTGGCATATTATTCGGGAAAATAAAATTCCACTCCATGCAGAAAGCCAATGCAACAATGACAGGTAAGTCACACTCCAGGCACCGTGTGGGACACAGGCCCTGTGCTGGCCCATTGCCTCTGGGATAAATCTTTCCCTCACTATGCCCCTGATAAGGATACAGATTAAATCAACTGGGGATTGATCCAATATGCCAGCAGTAAGTGAAATGACAATATTGTCATTCCGTTCAATTTGCCTGTGCGTAATGGAAGCGGCCCACGCGGCTTTGCTTTCAACCTTGCACATGCGGATATATAATTGGAGTTCCACCCACTGTCTGCTCAGCAGTGGAGGCGCCTCAGCCTAGGCGGGGGAGGCGTTGCCTACCCGGGTCTGAGTCAGATGCCGTCTGATCCTTCCTCTCTGCTTTAAATTGGCTCTGAGCAGTGCTTTGTGTGTCACTTTGCCTCCTTATTTTCAGACGTCAGCAGCCTCCATTGTTGCAGATTGCAGAAACGGTTGCCTGTTGGCAACCAAAGCAGACTGATATAGGCTGCAATGAACAGCCTGCATGGACCAGCAGCATGGGGCCTTGAAACTACGCACGCACAGCGCACAACTTTCCATTTCCTGATAGACATTCTTATGGTAGCATTTCTTATGGCAAATGGCAAATTTGTTAGGCTCATCCAGGGTTTTCCAAACATCCTGCTGGACTGCTCCATGTCCCTGGCCCTGCTGTGTTAGAGACTGTACAGTGCTGGATTTGTAGCACTACCAATAATACTTTGCACTCCCCTCCTAGGGGTTCAGCATGATCTGCTGAGGGGATTTTTTTAGCCTCATAAGACCCCTGAGGTATATAGCATTAGCTTCAATTAATATATAAAGAAACAGCCATGCTGAGGTGCCCTGACTTGGCTGACATCATGCACCCACAGCCAGCAATAAAAAACACCATTCCTGTCTCTCAGTAAATACTACACCAAAAACCATTATTCCTCGTGAGTTGATATAAGCAAACAGGAACTGTCATATCAAAAGGGATAGACAACTGGGCCCTGGGCTGACTTATCCATTAGGCACGTAGGCACAGTGCCTAGGGCCCACAATACTTTTAGGGGCCCACGAAAATGTTTTAATTTCTTTTAAAATCAGAAGGAAAAAAATGAACTTTTAGGGTCGAAGAAAATGTTTTAATTTTTTTCTCACATCAGAAAAAAATGAAACTTTTAGGGCCCACGAAAATCTATTACATTTTGCCTAAAACCGAAAAAAATAAAATGTTGAAGTATTTAAAGTTATATCAAAAATAATTTTTAATATTGATATTTAAGGGCTCGCCGAACAGCGGTGAGCCCCGCTCACCAGCTGCACTGTCCAGCAATCTGCGCGTGTGCAGATCACCCGAACCCGGCTCTTCCGGGTTGCAATCTACTCGCCACGGATGAGTAGATTGTATTATTTGTCGAGCCCTGGATATTATTATGGTGGGAGGGGCCCACGAAGACAAAAGTGCCTAGGGCCCACAAAAGTCATAATGTGGCCCTGACTGGGCCACCTTGCCTGGTCTCCTGTCTTCAACAGTAGTCAGTGCCTGATACTTCAGAGGAAGCTGTAAACCCCCTATAGCACACCTAATGATGCTAGGTTAGCTATCAGGGAGAACTTCCTAACTATGAAGGTAGTTAAGCACTGGAATAGGCTTCTAGAGCAGGTTGTGGAATCCCCATAGTAGGAGTTTTTTAAAGAACAGGTTAGACAAACACCTGTCAGGGCAGGGTTACTTGGTCCTGCCTCAGTGCATGAGGTTGCACTAGATGTCCTCTCAAAGAGCCATGTCACCTATATTTCTATGATTTTATAATCCCTTGTAGTGAAATTTCATGAGCTATATATTGGCTAGTGGTTGGTATAGGGAACAGGGAGTCAGGACACCTGTGGCCAGTTGCTGGACAGGTCTCTTTTCCCAAAGAGCAAACTAGATGACACAACCAAAGGCAATGTCACATATGGGACAACAGTAAAGCAAGGGAGAGAGAGGCAGAGACTGCTCATGAGGAGGACAAGCATGTCAGAGGGGAAGTGAGTTTTTAGGAAGAATTTAAAGGAGTGGGAAAAGAAGATGGGTGGCCTAGGAGGGCAGCATGACTAGAGGGGGGTAAACCAAGACAGAGAAGAAGATGGACTGAGGGAAGGGAAGAGGAGGGGGTAGGAACTAGGTGGGAATGTGAACTCAGTGACAGCTGCAGCTGATACTATTGGTTGCGTTGGAGCTGAGAATAAGGATTTGACCTGGATGGGGAAAGGGATGGGAAGCCAGTGAAATGGAGGAGGGGAGTGACCCAGATGAAGCAGTGAGACTGGAAGGTGACTTTAGCAACAGAGCTCTGGAAAATGGTGGGGAGGAAGGAGAGGATAACAGAAGCCGAGGCCATGAAGGTAGTTCAATGGCCACCTTCACTGGAAAGTGCTTCAGTCACTGATGGATTTTATCCCTGTGAATGAGGGCAGTACAACCATCCCGTTTGCAGACGTGGGACCAAGGCACTGGATAGATTATGTGATTTGCAAAGTCACAAGAGACTGTCTGAGCAGGGAATTGAATCCAAGTCACTTGATTCCTAGTGCAGTGCCCTGCTTCCCTCAGACTGGCTCTCTCCAGCTACATCTGCACTGCAGCACTATTTCATGATAGCAGAGGTACCGGATACCAGAGGTGTCCCAAAATAGCTATTCCACGTAGGGTTGCCAGATGGTTTCAACAAAAATACCGGACACACTTGATCTCAGATGGGGGGGGAGGAAGCGGGGCTGGCGGGGGAAATTGGGGGAAACCGTCCAACAGGAGCAGGGCTGGTCAGGAGAGGGTCAGGGGGAGCACGGCTGGCCAGGGGTGGGAAGAGTGGGGAGGAACTGGCCAGCGGGAAGCGGGGCTGGCCCAGGCACACACGGATCCAGGGGCGCTGCCCATCCTGCGCACGGTCCCGGCAGAGCACATAGGCAAGTCCGGCCTTGGGGATTCTATCCCACCTCGGCCCCACCCCCGCTCTACTGCATTGTTGCGTACTGCCTGGCTGGTGCGTGAGCATGTCTACCAGTCAGGCAGTATGCAACTACGAACTGACACTCATGATAATAATAAAACTTATTTAATTAGAAAATACCGGACATTTATATGTCCAGTATTTTCTCAATTTGTTTCCCGGACAGAAAGTTCAAATACTGGACTGTCTGGTTCAAAACCAGTCACCTGGCAACACTAATTCCACGTCTTTTGAGAATGCCTGTTATTTCAAAATATAATAGGCTCACTATTCTGACATCCCTGTAAACCTCGTTCCAAGAGGAGTAAGGGACATTTCAGAATAGCGATTTATTTTGAAATAAGTGCTGTGTAGACAGCGCCACATTTCAAAACAAGCTATATCAAAATGGACTTGAAATAAGCTATGCAATTTTCATAGCTCAAATTGTGTAGCTTATTTTGAACTGTGGGTGCAGTGTAGACGCACCCTTCCACTCTAAGGGATGCCCAAGGCAAGGCCAAGTGATGTAGCCAAGAGGGTACTGAGGAACAGCTGTATTTTGGGGAAATTAAAGAATAAGAAGTGATAGGACTTAGCAGGATGCTGGGGACATGCAGATAAGGGCTCTGTTTCCAGCTATGCCACAGAATTGCTGAGGGATTGCTGTTAAGTCACTTAACCGCTCTGCAAATCAGCTTCTTCGCCTGTGAAAATGGGGATAGTAACACTAACTTCTCTCACAGCTGTGTTGTGAGGCTTAATTCATTCTCACTCATATGATCCACATGTGAGCGAAAGACCCTGCTGTATGGAAATGGAAAGTATTACTAGGATTACTAGTATTGCCCTCTCGCAATTGGCTTATGCTACCTCAGTATATCTGATGCGGCAGACTGTGGATACACTGAGAGCAGGATGGGAGGGGAATGCACCAGCCAAATTTCAAAGCACTAGCTGCACCCTTGGGTAGAGGCTGGTAGAAAGGAAACGCATGTGTTTAGCATTCTATTCTCACCTCCTCCATTCTTGCCACAGAGATATGGGAACCGCCAGACATTGCCCAGTCCAATGGCGTAGCCCACGCACGACAGCAGGAAATCGAATTTTCCCTTCCAAGAACCTCTATCTGGGAGTTCCTTCTTCTTTGTGGTGCTCCCATCTCCTTGGGCAATTGGCTCAGATTCCTCAATGGCTGCTTGCTTCACCTCAGAGGGCGAATTCAGCTCCACAGACGTGGTGTCAATCTTTCCCATTGCTGTTCACATTTACCTCAGGGTCTGAGGGGACGGGAATGATGCTGTTTGTTCCAGCTGATCTCAGATTAAATGCGTGGTTGGGCCGGCCACAGCCCCTGCAAGTACCTCTGGGGAGAAAGTAGAGGGAGAAGTTGCTCTTTGCCTGAAACAGTGGGATAGGGACATAGGACAAAAAACCGCATCCTCCTCCTGAACTCTTGCTGAATGACTCTCTGTGTAGTCATCAACAAGTCATGTACACTAACTTCCCCGCACCCGTTCCCCATGGGAAAGCAGAGATCATGCTGCCCTGCCACACAGACATTCTGGGAGGTACAGAGCGTGTCAAGTACTCTGATGAAGCCAAGTGCCAACCTGTGATGTAGTGGGGGCTGCATTCGCTCTTGTAGCCATGGTGTTCACTCTGTTTTTGCATTCACTGTTTACTTTGTTGAATAGTAACAGAGAGGTAGCCATGTTAGTCTACCTCTCATGGTAAAACAAAAAAAGCAGTCATGTAGCACTTTAAAGACTAACAAAATAGTTTATTAGGTGATGAGCTTTCGTGGGGCAGACCCACTTCCTCAGATCATATTCTGAAAGCGAATTGGTGAATGGTCATGCCAATTTGCTTTCAGAATATGATCTGAAGAAGTGGGTCTGCCCCACGAAAGCTCATCCATCACCTAATACACTATCTTGTTAGTCTTTTAAGTGCTACATGGCTGCTTTTTTGGTTTACTTTGCTGTGCTGTATGGGATCAGGAGGTCCTCAAGTCCAGCCCCCTGCCCAAGGCAGGGCCAATCACACCTAAATCAACCTAACCAAGGCATCCTACTGCCCTGTGCTTCTCTGTAATGACCGCGCATGTGTGTGTGTGCGTGCGTGCATGTGTGTGTATGTGTGCGTGTGCGTGTGTGTGTGCACACGCGCATGCAGTGCCCAGAGGGGGATGGGATCTCTGGGGGAGAACTTCTGAGGGGAGGCACACAGGGAATGTCCCAGGCCAGCCTGTCACCTGAGCTAGGTGGAGGATTCAGTCAGGTGACACTTTGCCGGGAAATCTGAACAAAGGAGTAGGCAGGGCAGCCTGGAGGCTGGGAGTGTGAGTTAGTTTTCCAGCTGGCTGAGGGAGAAGGGAGCCTAGCTGGCTTTGGGGGCCAGGACAGGTGCCCAGAGCTGGGGCTCTGGGCCCCCCTTTCCCCAAGATGGATTGCACGGAAAGCTCCTGGTTCTGTAGCAACAAATCTGTGCTGTGCCGTGTCCCTGTCAACCAATCAACCTTCTGTTCTACCTGCTGGTTGAGAGTCACGTCTGACTGCGGATGGGGGTGCAGGGCCCGGTGACTCCCCCACACTCCATGCACAAGGAAAGGCTCCACATCACTGTTACGAATAGGATAAGGGAGGATGGCACCATATCCTGGACCGACACCCCTCCTATCTCACAGGCTTCCCAGCACTGTCCATGCTTCCAGAACATGAAAAGCCCTGGGGCCAGTGTGCATGCAGGAGTCCCATTAGTGATTTACTAGAAGTGACACAGGGGAAAAAAATCTAACCAAGGACCCTGAACTTCTATTTCTACTCATGGAGCAGTAATGCTGGACACATGCGTGCCTGATGATGTCATACCTCCCTCCCTCCCTCTGGTAACACTGGAGCAGACAGCACAGAGTGGTTCTGAGAATGGTTCAAATAGCCACATCATTTGGCAAAAAATATTTGCATGGCTGTATCAGGATAAGCCCAGGCAACTGCACCTATTACTGCATCCCTCAACTGAGTGTACTGCAAAACCTAACTGCTCACACTGGAATGTGTGATTGCACCTGAGAGGGGTGTGTGTGGGGAGGGGCGAGGGGGCTGCATAGCAGAAGACACAGGACACAGAAGGCACGTCTAGAATACGTTTTAATTTCGAAAGAGGATATGCAAATTCCACAGGAGTTTGCATATCTTCTTCCGATTGCATTTTCAAAAGAGGATCTTTCGAAAGTGAAGGTAGTCTGGATGCGTTTTTTTCGGAAAAAAATAAACCTTCTTTGAAAAACCGCGTAAACCTCCTTTTTTTAGGAAGAGCAGTTTTTTCGAAAAAGGTTTTTTTTTCCCCAAAAAATGCATCCAGACTACTTTCACTTTTGAAAGATCCTCTTTCGAAAATGCAATCGGAAGAAGATATGCAAATTCCCGTGTAATTTGCATATCCTCTTTCAAAATTAAAACGTAGTCTAGACCTGCCCAGAGAGAGCCAGGGAGAAGCAGAAAGAAAGCCAAATAGACACTATCTGCAAGTACAGGGTGTGCTCCTCCCCCCAGGGGAAGCAATGAGAGAGGTTTTGGGACAGGGTGGTGACTGAAAGAGGCCTGGCCCTGTGAGAATGGACACTGTCTTCTCTTTGAGTCTTCCTGTGTTCAGAGAAACAGAGCTTTGCAAAATAACAGGACTGCATCCCAAGATACCTGTCACCACTTTCTACTCCTAACTGAACGACCGGCTACACACTGCATTTGGCTAACTGCTCGGAACAAAAAGAGCCACAACACGAAGATGGTTTCCTGTGCCATGCCATACCCACCTGCATTTTGTTCTGAAGTTTGAGTCTCCTTTGCTGTGCAATATTGAGGTGTGAATGTATCTAATCATTTTCTAGGAAGAATCTCTCCAGATGAAATCCACCCCATGCATTGGCCCGATGCATCTTTTAAGTCCCTCTGAAGCCTTCAACATAAGACACAAGAGCCTAATCCAAAGCCCATTGAAGATACCGTGGCAGGGTCGGTACCACTCCTGGGCCCCAGACCCCTGTTCAGTTCACAAACTCACAGACTATGTACAGCAGCACAGGTCCTTGTCAGCATTTGGGTTTCTGTCCATTGGCTAAAAGTGTGTTGGGGCCAACACACCTGGTCAGCCAGGGCTGGGTAACCAGTCCTCCCCAGCTACTGGCTGGGCTCTCAGGCTCCGTGGGTAAGAGAGTCCAAATACTCCTGGTCAAAGCTCCTCAGCTACACTGTTGTCTCTGTCAACGCTGCTGTTCTCTGTATCAGCTTTTCTGATTCTTTTCTTATCAGTTATAGCTCCTCTCCACCTCACCCCAAATTCCTCTTCCGCTCTCTCCCCCTACCCCACCCGCCAGCAGGGAAGGCTTTTTAAAAGGTCCTGTGGCTTCCTGAAGTCAAATAATCTGGCCCTTAATTGATTTATAGCAGCCTGGTCCCAGCTACTTCCATTCTGCCCATAATATCCTCAGGTTAGCTGCTCCTAGCTGCCTTGAAGTAACACCCCCCTCACTCCCCCAGTCTAGCCCTCTATCCCACCTTGTCACAATATCCATTGACCAGAGGCCCTAAGTAGAGGACATAAGCCATGCATTGACTTGTGTTGGTACCCTGAAACACCAGTTGAATTTAACCTTCCACTAAGGGGAACTTGTGTTATATTCAATGATACCATCCTTACAGTTCCCCAGAAAGATTTATTGGGGGAAACAAAAATTACAAATACAGGTTGAATCTCTCTAGTCTGGCTCCCTCAGGACCTGACCAGTGCTGAATTAGAGAATTTGCTGAACCCTGGAGAGGTCAATATTGTCTAGCAGCATTACCAACACTTCCACTGCTTACTGGGCTCTTAGAAGACATTTTGGGGTAAATTAGAGCTAAATAACAGCACAGAACACTGAGGGCCAGGACTGGGGGCTGTAAAGAAACATTACAGAATCACAGGAAACTTGGCCATACCCATGATAAGTGGACATCTGGCTAATTAAAATCATGCTGGACCATGGATGTTGCCAGACCAGAGAGTACAGGACTAGAGAGGTTCAACCGCTATAAAAATAATAGGGCAAATATTAGAATGCAGAATAACACAGTGAGGAGACAGCAGTGTCTAATGGCCATGGCTGGCCTAGGACAAGTCATTTAACCTCTCAGTCTCAGTTTACAAAAATAATAATACCCATTTGTCTCCTTGTGAGTATTCGGGAATGAGTCCAAAGTGCTTTGAACATAAAGTAACTGCCACATACATGCCAAGTGGTATTACTGGGTCCTTGCACCTACAGTGATTGGCAGCCTATTAAACACACTAGACAGATTTTCTTCTGCTGCATATTCTGTGAAGGAAGGTTGAAAAAGTATTGCGGTGATCAGAGGGACGAGGAGGGACAAGAAAATAACAGTAATTCTTACCCTGTAAATGAGGAGCCGCAAAAGCTACTGCCTTCCACCCACTGTAGACAGAGAGAGACTTTAACTACTTTCGTGCATGCTACAAGGCCAGTTGTAATCAGTGTAACACCAGTTGCCAACTAATTGTTAACTCTCACTTCAGCACTAGGGCTTATCTGATAGATTAAGACACAAGAACCTCCAAGGAAAAGGGGACTTTTTTCAATAGTCTGTGATACAAATGCCAGTCTAGACCGTTTCCTGACATTTCAAATGAAAGCTTTAATGAGCTGTTCAGCACTCTGTCCTACTTGAGCTGATAACCTGGTTTAAACCAGCAACCAAATCTTGGTATTTAAATTACTCATTTTTAGAGCAAAAGGATGGTAGAAAATGTGCTAGGAAATAACCAGGAATACATGACTATTTACAATAATACAGAAGAGGTACTATCAAAAACCCCATGGGTGGACTCAATGGTTGGCTGTCAGTATAATTAGCTTTGCTTGGAGACATAATAAATTAGAGCAGCCAAGGATCAGCCAAAGCCATTTTGACTTTTTCTCAGAAACAGGAGCTGTATGTAGGTTGAAGTCTAAAACAAGAACCGCCCATTTTCCCTTTGCTCTTTTCACAAGTTTCTACAATCATACCTCTTAAAGAATGGATGATTATATGACACGCTTGATTATATTACTTGATTCTATTTCTCACCTTCTATATTTAGGGTAGGGGTGGAGAGAAATGGGACTGTACTGGAGGTTTCTTCTTGGCTTGGAATGTGGAAAATTTGTATATCCACCTGGAGTAGACTAAGCTCTCCAGTGCTGCCAAAATGGATTATAAGAAACTCGACCCAACCAAGAGCCCAAGGAGAGGCAAAATCAGGCAGGCCTCATTACTACCGCTGGATTTCTGTTAGGGACACTAACAAAAACACCATGGTGCCCTCTCATAACCTGCAGTTTTCACACATCACTAGCATCTAGGATAATTGTGTGATAAAAAGTGAAGGTGGAAGAAAATGGGCATCAGTGGTGGAAAAATGCAGTCTGTTGGGAAAGGCAATATGTAAGTAGCCTGCAAATGAACCCTAGCTCTACATCTCCTATAGGGCAGATGTGACCAGCCCCCCTCTCAGCTTTCCCTGTGGGCTAGCCAAAATCAGCAGCTGGTTAAAACTGAACCTAGGCTGGGGGTGCTGCTTAGCGGAGAGGAGCACTTTGAACGACTTGATTATGCCACAAAACCCATCACTTTTGAAGGCACCTGCCCTCAGGTGCTTGTGCTCTTCAATACTCAAATAGCCTTGACAGCAAAACCCACCCACTTCCAGATGTGACTGGCCTGGAGATTATACTCCTTCCTATGAGACACTGCCCAGGCCAGGGTGACCCATGGACTAGTTGCTCTCCATTGTGATTCCTGCAGTCCAGTCCAGGAAGGTAGCCTCACATCATACAAAAGGTCCAACTGGTACAAAACACACCACCAACCCCTGGGCTCCGGCCTCTCCACTGACTCCCCAGGGAGGGAGAGTATTTTTCAGCATCTCTGTCACATCATGTGAATTGTTCTGTGAAGTGCCTCACACACTTTAGGGCACTGTAAAGCCCATGGGAACATATTGATGTGAGCAGCGCTATAAGGAGTTTTGCTGTGTTCTGTAAAGCCTTGGAAACAAGGCCAGAGAGCTTAAATGTGATGCAGCGCGGGTTTCTGCACGCAGCCAGCTTTGCACATTGTAAACTGTAGCTACATTTTTCAAAAGCACTTGTCAAAAGTTAGGGTCCTAAATTCATGGCAGCTAAATAAGTGACCCGAGTTTCAAAAATGCTAAGTATTGAGCCATTAAGGGCCTAACTTTTGGTACCTACTGGGCATTGCCCTTATTCCTATGCACTCTGAGGAGCGTTGGATCAAGCCTGTTTCCAAAACCCTTAATTTTGGGAGAATCCACTTAAAACATGAAACCTTCCTCTTCCTCCCCTCCCCCGCCCCAAAAATGCACAACCTCTGTGGCAAGCTGAAATGGAAAGGAGTAAACGTTTGTGTTTACACATCTTTCAACGTAAAATAGTAACAGACGCCTTGAATTTCATGGAAAAACATAATTTCAGGGGTATGAAATTTCCTGAAATGAAACAGCAAAAATACCCATGACAATGTTTGTGAAATATATTTTCACACCTTCCGTTTGGCAGAGCTCTACTAACCACACAAACGAGTGTCACAGGTAGAGTCACGATTAATTTAATTACATGGCTCAGGCTGTTGTTCAGTCAATTAGCCTGCTCCTTCCATCCACAGGATTGTAATGACAGCCAAGCAGCCCCCCAGCCGTTAACTTCTAGTTTAGAAGTGTGACTAGCTGATCAGGCCACAACAGAGTCTCTGCTGATTTTCTGCTCTTTGCAGAAGAAGCATATGTTTAAGTCTTTCCCATCTGTGAAATCATTAATGTGACTGACCCCGGTAGCAGAGCAGTGAGGCTGCAGTTATGGCTGCTCAAAAATTTCCCACCAAAACTTTTTTTCCAAAGGAAAACTGCGGTTTTGATACAAGAACATTTTCACAGACAGAGCTCTCTTGCCTTGGAAATTTTGGCGGTTTTGCTGGGAAACCAGTGACTGGATTTTTGTATTTGTTTCCAGAAGTTTTCAGGTGAAAATTATTGTTTCAGGGGTTGATTATTTTGATGGAAAAGCAAACATTCCCTTTGATTTTTTTTTTTTGACAAATCCACATGTCTTTTCCTTGCAATTTTCTGTCAGAATTGCCCCTTCTCCTTCCTCAACCAGCTCAAGCTGCAACACAGCTAACAGGAAGGAGATAGATGAAGATCCAGAACCCCTCCCCCTGTGCTGATCTCTTTACAGCCAAAGGGAAGGCCTGTCTGATGTGGAAATATTGTTGATTCCTCTCATGGAAGAAATGTTTAGGATTTCCCTATGGCAAGCATCAATTTGGCCAGGCCTGGTGCAGGTTTTACAAATTCCTCCCTGGCTTGGGTGATCCTACCCGATGTCTGTGGATTGTTGCCTTCCACAGCAGGAGAGTTGAGTTTTTACCCAGGATGGGTGGTTCTGAGCACAGCAGACAGGAACATGATGGTTGACCGCTCCCCATCCAGAACCCCCTAGGCTGTCTCTGGGAAAGTCTCTGCTCTGGGTGCTGGTGGCTCACAGAAGAGGTGTGTTAGTAGCAGACTCAGACAGACTATCTGCTAGTGTTCTGGAGGGGCACTTGCTGGAGTAGCACCCCTACCGTCATACAGTGGGTGCTAGCTGCTCTTCATTCCATGATGACCAGTGCTGAGACCATAATCTGAGTCTCACCTTACCACTTCCCTGATGCCTTAAAGGCAGTTAGCACTCACCAGTGGTGCTAGTAGGAAGCAGGTGGTAGGCTCTTCATTGGAACTCTAGGTGACCTTTTCACAAGGGTGCAAAGGCAGAAAAGTTCCTTGCATGTTTCACCCATTATACACCCCCTCAGAAGTTGGGCAGAATCTGGCCCTGTGAGAGTCCAGAGGAAAGGAATTCTTTCCTGACCCTGCATGTAAAATCTGAGTGCCCTTTACCTTAGCGTGCAGAGCTCCAAAGGTTCTTAACACTAGCTCCCTTTGAGCTCTAGCTAATGCTTTTCACACCCTGGACTGCTTCGGGCCAGGAGTCTCCTGTAGGACACATTGCACTGAGTGGCACTAAAGACCTATCTAAAAGGATGGCTGGCTACATCAGACAGATCTGCTCCTTTGAGAAGCGTTCCATACTGCGGAAAGAGCTGAGATCAGCTTCCTCCCAATCCTGCTTCTGGACTTTCCCTGAAGCGACGTCAGTGCTCGGTTACATGAAAAATTAACATTAGCAGAGTATAAAGGAGACAAGATGTAAATAAACTTGCTTTACTATGACAGGTGCAGCTGTTTCGTTTCCATCTCCTCCTCCGATCTCCTCCCTCCCCCATTCAGTATCTGCACGCTTTATTCTCTTTCTCGCTGGGTCTCAGTCCTGAGGCTTATTACCCAATCTCCTGCTGCCTGCAGCCCCCAATTGCTCTAAGCTCTCGGGTTCACTTTGCTATTTAGCTCCACCTTCAAGTTGAATTGCTGACTCGCCAATGTTAGTGTCATCCTCACATTTCATCCTGGTTAAATTTATTCCAAAGAAAACACCTGGTCAAGAAAGAGAGCGAGGGTGCAGAAACGTGGTGGTCGCTGATGTTTAGTTAGACAAACAAATCATTGAGAAATTCTCAGAGAAGACTGGTCTGGGCTACGCCCCAGCTAGCTGGAAGTTTTCTTTGCTGTAGGACTGGCTAACGCGTCACCATTCTGATGGAAGCAGACCTTTGCAGATGGACAACCCAATGCCACGGCTCATCTGGGTCAGCTGACTCAAGATGGCAGGCTTTGGGTGCCTCGGGGGGTGGAGGGAGATGGTGCGTATCTCAGATCCTGAACTAGGCTATATTTATTTAGCTTTCTAGCCTGCACTGTATATTTAGCTCTGTAGCCTGTGCTGCCTGAACCCAATCAATTGACCCAGGCTCTGAGACTGGGCACAGCTGGGGTTTTCATTGCAGTGTAGCTGCACCCTACCTGGAAGTGCTACTGAGGCTGCCGACGGCCCAGAGAAGACAGCCCAAGAGACACTGAACTATCTTTGTTGGCTTCAGGGTCTCCTGTGGGCAGCTCAGAATCCCACCAGCTGATGCACTGTGTGTGTGTGAGGGGGACTAATCCTTAATCTTGTGTTCTTAGTTCATTGCACAGTCACTGCACAATGTGATTCCCTAATTCTCAGGGTATGTACAAAGAAGAAACTGGGTCACTGCTCGTGAACCACTCCACATTTTTGTACATTGCTTAAATCCCCATGGACTCCTTTCCTTTCAGGGGAAAGCAAGGCCGGATCCTGCACCTGGCTAGGCCAGAAGAGTGGTGGGGCTTGAAAATCAGACAATGGAAGTGGATCCCATGTTTTCCAGATCTGGCTCTCACTTACACCATCGGAAGGACCTTTGCCAAAATCAATATTGTTACTCAGGGCTGACACTGCTACACGGGACAACAGAAACAGATACCAACACAGACAGGGGTCCATCTAATCTAGTCCCCAGCCTATGTCAGTTGCTTGCCTCAGATGCTTTGGAGGAAAGTGACCCTCTCTGTAATATTCAGAACTTAAATTAGTAATATTTACCCAGGGGAGGGGGACAGTTGTTTCTCACCCCCAGGTGCGTGTTTCCTGGCAACTGTTAGACAGACGGCAACCTCTGCTCTTATCCTTGGAAGTTTCTCACCGGTTCATCCCTCTGACTAAAATAAAAGCATGAAGCGGTGAGTTCCAGAGCATACCAGTGTGCACTGGTCCGAACCCATGGCCTGGCTGAGTTCCCTTAGCACCTCCAGCAGAGTGAAAAGGGGCCTTACTCCTGACCGAAAAGGGCAGATCAAGATTGCTTTAGTGGGGGAATCCTCGCTGGAGGTAAAGCTATCATGGACAGCTCGGCATCTGTTTTTCCTGGCCCCTCAGGCCCCCTTCCTGTAGTGAAGGAGTCAAGTACAGAACTTACTGCACTCCCCTGATCAACCGTGCCAGCCTATTGACCGCTAGACAGCCATTACAAGCTGGTTTCTGGTAAAGCTGCTCTTTCATTGCTTTAACTGGTGCAGGGGTTGTTTCAGCCTGCAGCTGGCTCCAGAATGGGAAGAGGTTTAAGTCTGGCAGCCTACAGGTATCTTTGCCCCCCTCCTTTTCAGCAGAGCCACTGCATTAAAAAAGGGTATAACGTCATCCATTTTAAATCTGCTTTTTAAATGTAATCCCAAGTTCTCTTGTTCTTAGACAACGCAGCTGGGTACACAGAAATGCCCAGATGATCATCACAATGCCAGTATTTTATACACCTCTGCCATACTCTTCACTTTGCCAGATTGAATTAGCCTTGTCGCTTTTATTCTCTCCGAGTATAGAAGCTGCCTTCCCGCCTCAGACCACATCTCCTTCTCAGACACAACGTCCTATAATAATGTTGATTGCTCTTCAGCTGGCTTTTCCTATTTCTGCTTAGTCTCCTCTGCAAGAGATGGTGGTTTATCCTGCTCCCAGTGAACTTAATGCCAAAACTCCCAGTGACTTCAATAGCAACATAGCCAGGACAGAGACATCGGAAAATGAACACAGGCTGCATTTCAGCAGAGCTTCTGCACTAGAATGCTGCATTCATAATACATTTGCTATGTTCTTTTCTACCCTTTTTTTCAGTGCACCTCTGCACCCTGTTCATCATGGGCAGACACCTTCATTGATCCAAAATAACTGCCGAGTCTTTTTCCCTCAGAGAATCAGGTCCAGAAGCATACAGGAGATGCCCTTACCATTCCTGAGGGCATTCCCTTGCCTTTCCCTTGGACAACAGCTCCCAAACTGGAATCCGCGAGGGTACTCCGGGGGTCTGAGAGTCATGTCTGGGGCCATTTGTCTCACTGATTAACTCCTCCCCTTCCCTCCCAGTGCCTCCTACATGCCCTTGAGATGTTCAGCAGTGTGCAGGAGGCACTGGAAGGGAGGAGGAGGTGTGAGGACAGGGTGTAATTCAGGGGAAGCAGGGGAAAGAGGTGGGGAAGAAGAGGGGCAGGGTGGAGGGGAGGTGGGGAAAGGTGGGATGAGGGTGGGGGAGAGACATGGGGTTGAGCAGATATTGATCACCCCAGGGGAAATTAGCTTGTGGGAGGGGGGGGCCCATGAAAACTTTAAAATCAAAATGGGGGTCCCTGAGTTGCTAAAGTTTGAGATCCGCTGCTCTAGGGGAATGCACCAGGGTTGGCAAACATGCTCCTTATGTCTCAAGGATCAGGGTTCAGGAGAGTTACTGGCAGAGCATGGTCATTTTTAGGGAAGGGTCACTCACCGCATAATTGCAAAGACTCCCAATGGTGACAGTAGCATGTGGTAGGCACAGCAGCATTAGGATTATAAGACCTTTCAGGCAATGTTACAGTTGGTCATAAACATCTCTCACTGTAAAACAGCATTCCCACCCTTGCCCTAGCCTGGTGAAAGTGGGTGAGGGTGGAGGAGAGAGTGTGATGGAGGGGGGATGGAGGAAGTAGCTTACAGGGTCTCAGAGACGGATGGGTCATGGCCTCAGGGAAGGGGCGGTGCAGGGAGCTTCCCTGTGCGGTTTTGGGCTTGCCTGTTTAGACAGTTGGCAACCCTACCGGGTGGGCATACGGAACCACCCAGCCAGTGGCTTTCTGGACACCAGCCAGCGCAGGTGCAGCACTGCCCAAACATCAGGCAGAGAGTGTCTGTACAGGCATGGCTTGTATGTGTTGGTGTTCTGCCCTGAGGCTGGGTGTTGTCATCGGCGGGTGTGGCTGTAAGCTCTGTGGAGCAGGTGTTCTTTCTCCTTTTGCCTAGCAAAACAAGGGCCCTTTCTTGGTGGAAATCTCTTGAAGTTCCAGGAATAGAAATAATGCTCGATTGATTTAATATCAAGACACTTACAATGCAGGCAAGTCCCATAGAGAGCAAATGTTGCCCTTTTGGATATGTGCAAATAGACACTTTTCCTGAGACAAGCAAGGGAAATCTCCACCCCAGGGATCCATCAATGTGGTGTGCACATAACAGAGCCACCACTAGCCAGCACTGCTCCCTCGTGATTCCTGCAGAGCAACTCTGCTGAGCCGTTTTGTTCTCCCAGAAAGCTTTAAAACCAGAAGCCAATGAAACCTCACCACACCGTAAGGGGGGAGGGGAATTATCACAGAGGAGGAGAATGAAGCAGTTTGTGGCTGAAGGGAGAACACAAGCCTCCTCATTGCCTGTGTGATGCTACAGTTACAGATTGTTGTTCTTCTGCAATTCAATAGGCTTCACTCACACCCAGTACTGACTCTCAGCACTCCTACAGAGTGGTCTTTTGAATGAGTACCTGGTCCTGACTAGGTGCAGTTATTATTCCCATTTTATGAGAGATGGAATATTAGCCCAAATGCCACTGAGACAGTTACATTCGGCCTCTCTAAATACCACCTTGCCATTGCAGTGGTTGGGCATTTTGAGGCAGGGCAAGAGATACAGCCACACACTTCCATGGAAGGAGTTGGATGTTGTGAGGCTAAATTAATTGTGCTTCTTTGCAAATCTCATCCAGTGTTCTTCCCGCTCCATCCTGAAGAGTTGTTCACTGTTGCTGTATACTGCTAAACAATTGCCTCACCCCAGTGGTAGGCAAAGTGATCCCTGCATGAAAAGGTTTAGGGACCCCTTTGGAGGTAAATATCAGCCATTACTTTTATTCTTATGCCACAGAAGGCAAGAAGAACTCACTTCCGTGAGGCTTAAACTCAGTCTTTGGATTGTCACTGCCCACTTTTCCAGCCTCTCATTTTTTTTCTGCTTGTCATTTTCCCCAGAAAGTCTCCGACCCTTCACGGTTCCATTATAAAACCACAAGAGTGACTCTGTAGTTAAGGTTGTAATTTTCCACGGCAATTCTAATTTTGATTTGCCATCCTTCAGCTTCCTCAAAAAAAAAAAAATCTGCCAGACATTTCTCTTGTGTAATCTCTGGAGAGATGAGGGGTTTTTTTGGACTTAGCGAATGGGAGCACTGATTGCATGGTTCGCCTAAGGCATCAGTTGCTGGCAGCTAGTCTATGGCCGCCTCTGGCCACAAGATCACTGCCTTTTGTGGTTTCACTAACAGCCACAGCAGACCTTGATTCACTAGGCCCCTGCTTCTCCTATGAATGGGCCCTGGCTCTGTGAGAAGAGGAGAGGGCTGCACAGATCGGCACTTCATAATGTGAAATCAGTCATTGGCACCTCCTGGCAACCAGTAAATTGCTCATGAAAAAATAATCACTTGCAGGTAGATGGCAGCGGTGATGTTTGCCCCGGCTCCGTGATATATGGAGTCTCAAAGTGTGCCAGACCTTGCGGGAGAGAGGCGGTGCTTAAGGCACGCAGGAGAGCTTCAGCAAACACCGATACAATTTGAGCAAGGACCCCAGTGGAATGGAGAGCCTTTCATCTCCAGAAGGCAACCATCTGTTCTTGAGGTTAACTATTAGTCAAAGGCAGAGGCCAGAGAAAGGCAGCAGAGAGATCTAGGGATGGAGCTGTCCTTGTCACACCCCATTCTGAGGGACGAAGGGGTGTGAGAGGAGGAGAAGGGGGGGAGCAAGAAAAAAATAACTTTACTTCCTAAGGGTATGTCTACGCTACCACCTTAGTTCGAACTAGGGTGGTTAATGTAGGCAACTGCAGCTGCAAATGAAGCCCGGGATTTGAATTTCCCGGGTTTCATTTCCATATTGCCGGGCGCCGCCATTTTTAAATGTCTGCTAATTCGGACTCCATGCCCGCGGCTACACGTGGCACGAAGTAGGTAGTTCGGATTAGGCTTCCTATTCCGAACTACCGTTACTCCTCGTGGTAGTGTAGACATACCCTAAGTGATAAATCTCCAGGGGGAGACTGGCTGTGTGGTGGGGTGGCACTTGGGTGGATTTGTACATTTGGCTGAGACAACCCTTCCAAGTGCACATCCTGCAAACCCAGGGGCTGAGCTAGAGAAACTGCCAGAGCCATGGGAAGTTTGTGGAGGCTTCTCTCCCCTCCCAGAAAGGTCTGGCGAGGCAGGGAAAAGCCACAGTGCAGCATCTCACTGGGAGTCCAAAGGAGGACACAGCCACCTGTAAGTAAGGGTTGTTACTGTGGCTCCCTCCTCTGCCCCTTTTCCTCTCACTCTCTCTTTTCCACAGTGATCAGGTTCCTGAGGGGAAGAGCCGCAGTTCAATTACTGAGCCCAGGAGCACAGAGACTCGGAGCACCCAGCAGCAAGGGATACTGCAGCAGGCACTTGCTGAATGGCACAGTGATCCCAAGGCTGAGTCTGGAGTCTGGCTTTCCCAGAGGGCAGAACACAGCAATGGCCGGAAGAGAAATTCTGCAGCTGAGAAAAGGCCTGGACCATGGTGCCCCAAGAAGGACCCAGGATATCCTGCTGAACCTTTCTAGCTATTTATCCCTGCTCTCTGCCCAGCTACCCCTCCTCACCCACCCCGAGCTCTTGCTGTATTATCCCACTTCACGCTGGGTCTCCATTTTATTGTAGTTCTTCACTACAGCTGGGATTTTTTTTCTCACTGCCTTAGCAGTCGTTTGGACAGGGTGGTTGGGGCAAAGTCTTTTTTCTACCACTGGGAACCAAGTCCTGTTAGGAGTGATATAATTTTGAGAGGGCACAGCTTTCTTCTCACCGAGACCAGCCAGCCAGCTCCTTCCTTTGCCCAGGGGATGCTCACAGGCAGCATGGCGAATGGCTGAGGCAATGTCCACGGAAAACTGAGGGAGACCAGAGTCTGCCCCTTCCTTCCCAGCCCTGTGGGTGCAGAGCCTTCTCAGCTCCCATCATGTCCAACAAGAACTGAGGGTGATTAGCACCCAGCAGCCATGGGCCCTCATATGGCCCAAGCCAGGTTTGTTTTACTGCCCTTTAGCTTATTTTGGACAGGCGGGTCTTCTCTCTTCCCTGCTAAAGGGCCCTTTTTGCTGCTGGATCCCAGCCAGCTGCGCCCCTGCTGTAAGCCATCCCCACACCAAGACGTCCCTGGGACTCATCCTCACATACCAGAAAAGAAACCTACCTCTCGGAGCTTCTTGCGCAAGGTCCTTAAGGGTGGCTGTGACCCTCGGAGCAGCTCAAGGGGACACCAGGCCAGAGGAGCACATACTGGAAAGCCCTGGCACAAAGAGGAGAGCTTTGAGCCCCGCCTGCTACGTGCCCTCCTCCCAATGACTCACCCCGCACAGCTTCTCATTACCGATATTGACAAGCGGCTAATGATCTTTGAGCTCACGTCCGATCAAATCAACGCACCGCATGTCGGGGGGCTTGGGCTCTGCTGGAAAAACCCATGTTCCTATGGAAGTAGCCTGGAGAGAAATGGATTCAAGGACACGGACACGTGAGATGGGGGCTGGGGAGGGAGAGCGAGCCAGTGCCTGGGACGCATCGTTCGAACAAGCAGGGAGCAGGCAGGTCTGTAATAATATGGGGGTGGGTTAACAGGATGCAGAGGGTTCCCCAAAAACCACTGATGCCGTGGCATGTCAGGTGGGCTGGCCAAAGCTTAGCTGGAGAGGAGGCGGGGTGAGGTCAACAATAAAGGAAGGCACTGTCGCTAGTGCTGGCTCTAGGCACTTGCATGCTTTGGGGCTGGAGTGGTGCTCTCCGGAGCCTAGGGTCCCACAGGGGATGTGAAGCTTAAGGTGGGTGTAGTTCTCCTGGACCTGTGGAGGTGCAACGCCCAGCACTGAATGCACAGGAAGATAGCTCTCTCCTCAGTAGCCTGCTTCCACTCAGGTGGTTTTGTGGCAGTCATATAAGCCCAGGGTAGACACAGCTTAGGCTCTAGGACAAAACTGATCACTGCATGGGGTTGGGAAGGAATGTGCCCCAATGTAGAACATTGCAGGCATTGTTGCCTGTTGGTTTGGTTTTGTACTGGGGAGGAGAGGGAGAGCATTGCTTTTCGCTGAAACATCACATATTGGCCACTGCCAGAGGCAGGATTCCCTGATGGGAAGGACCAATTGTCCGATCTGATATTGCAAATCCAATTTCTCCTAGTGGGGGTAGCCAAAAGTCCTCGTTTTGCCGCTTTTCAGGACCTGTGACAATTATCCTCTATGGGGAATGCTGAGATGTCTCTCAAAGGGATTGTAAGGCAACTGCTGTGTGGTGCCTCCTCCTCACTAAGGTTGGTATTTTCAGAGACACAGACACACTCCAGGGAATTAACATATGATTCGACTGAGGAAGTGCCTATAAAAAAAGACACCTTCTGACTTAGTCGATCTGCTCCTTGTGTGAAGGCAGAGCTGTACGTGGGCTCAAATGAGTGACAAAGACACACTTAACAGCTCTTGCCTTGCGATAGACACAGCCAAGATTGATCTGGATTCAGTTCCTTCTGGCTCATCATCGTTAGCAGAGTGATTTGCTTAGTTCCAATCAGTTACCCCTCTGCAAACCCACTGAAGATAATGGGGCTGCCCTAGGATTGGTGAGAACATACCGGGGTGTTGAGGCATTTTATAATACACAAGAAGGAAAGAACTTGGCTTGACATTGAGGCCTGATTTACACTGGAAATTTAGGTCAAACTTAACCACATTACATTGATTTTCTAAACAATGAGTCCACACCACCAAGCCCGTTCTGTCAGCTTTAAGGGCCGTTAAAGTAGATTTCAGTACTCCTGCTTTTTACAAGGAGTCACACTAAATGCAACCTTGCATGGTTGACTTTATAGCAGTGGTGAGCAGACCTCAGAGCAGGCAGCACCCCTCAGCATCACACCTCACCACGAATGCCCAGGGTCTCAAACGAGCACCACCATGGAGCATGCAAGAAAGCCTGTGAGAGCCTGTGAGGAGAGGAATCAGTGCAGGCAAAACTACAAGCAGCAAAAGAAGCCCCTATAGTGATACCTATGCCAAAGGGCATGGTGGAGAAAGGATACACTAGGAACACTCAGCAGTGCCACATGAACATAAAGGAGCTGAGGTAGATGTACCAGAAAACAAAGGAGGCAAATGGACGGTCTGTGTCATCACTGCAAAAATGCCTCTTCTATGAGCAGCTGCGTACGATCCCAGAGTGGAGGGTGGGGGACCTGACCAGTTTCCCAAGCCAGTCTGTGGATTCCTCCCAAGACACTTCTCCAGCAGCCTCAGGCAGCTGCATGGAGGACAGTGTGGATGAGGAAGAGGAGGAGGAGGAGAATGCTCAGCAGATGAGCAGAGCATCTGATCTCACCAATAACCAGGACCTTTTTTTAACTGTGGAGACAATCCCTCCTCTCAGGATGTCTTGCTGCTGGGCCCTGGTGTTGAGAAGGGCACTTCCAGTGAGTTCTCTTTTTTTAATCATGCCACAAGTGGGGTTAGGGCAATTGGGCGTGATCTGTGGAGGCCTCTCTGCCTACACAGCAGGGGGGATGTTCCCGAAACAACTTGTTAACATGTCTGGAGACAGAGCGGGAGTCCTCCCTGTACATCTCCATAAAGTTCTCAGAGAGGAACTCTTTCATCCTCCTTCTCCAGCCTTATTCTGTCCTCCATGGTAGGACACCTTTCCATGCCAAGCCAGCAGTAAGTGGTCTGGCCTCGCTGCAGCACAAAGTCCAGGTGTCTGGCCACATCCACTCCTTTTCATTCTGTGTGGGTGAGAGAAAACTGATATTGTGCATGGCAACTTCGATGATGTAGAGGAAGCTATTAACTGATACCACAGCAGTAAACCTCCATTTGCTCATCCCCAATGAAACATAGCTTGAGCCTCCACCATGCCATTCTGCCATGCTCTCCCCCGCTTCATGAGGCTCCTCTGTGTCTGCATGAACCCCTGCCTTCCACCATGCCCAGATCCCCTCCCACCCCCACATGTCCCTTCAGGAAAGGAAAATTGCATTCTCTTGGCAAACATGGAGTGCTGAACACATGATCTCCACATGAGCTCCTACCCATTTGCCACGGCCAGATCCCTTTCCCGCTGCAGGCGTGAGCCCTGGCCTGTCCCTTATCATGCCACCAAACTGAGTCTAGCTGCTCCCCTAAGATCTATGTGGTGTACCTGCTGCATAGTGGGCACTTAAATGCATAACTGTGGCCTTGTATCTAACGAATCCTCATTATCTTTGGACAGACTTTCCTTTAATGCTTAAAGATTAGGTTTTACACTCGACAATTTATCTCCTGTAAAGTCTGCCCTGCTCTTTTCATTACAGTGAGTGCAACAGTGGGTAAGCTGCACACTGCCCCGGCTTCTCCAGCTACCCTGCTAGCAGAAATCCAAAGACAAAAATCTAGTAGGGATGACATGTTCAAGGAGCAAATGCAATCTGCCCACTTGGACAGGGAGCGATTAAGTGTGTGGAGGAAAACACTGCTGCAGGAGATACAAGCAGAGTGTGAGGACAGGAGACTGTCCTGGAAATGCGACGTGAAGACACAGGAAAGAGTCTTGATAGTCAAGACAGAGGTGATGACACTCATGGTGGATTTCCAGGATAGCCACATGCACAGCCACTCTCTCTAGCCCATGCAGACCCACAGTCCCTCCTGACCAAGTTCCATAGCCTCCTTTCCCGGGGCCCCAGAATGCCAAAGATGAAGGAAGTCCAGGGCAGCCTCATACTCAACCCCCAGGGATACATTCTGGAGCAAAAGGCTGTCCTTCTCATACCTGTGATAGCTTCATAGGGGGACTGTAATACTCCACTTTCCCTTCTCTCCCCTGCTTCCCTGTGTTCCCTAAATAAAAACATGTGATTTCTCAACAACAGTATCTTTATTGCTTGTGTCTCATGGGGAAGGGGGTTTAGAGGATTTACAGGCAAACACATTTAATGCAGGGGGCACTTTGTTAAAAGCAACGTGCATGACTGTCATAGTGCTGTCTGGCCATGCACAACGCTCTTTTTCAAAGCCTCTCTGATTTGCAGTGCTCCTCAATGTGCTCTCCTTATTTCCCTGATGTCTGGCTGCTCATAATTAGTGGCTAGCCTTACTTTCACAGATATTATGGAGCTCTCAACAGACTGCTGCAACAAAGGGAATGTTGCTTTTGCTGAGATCTAACCTAGTCAAACTGTGAATCCTTCCCTTTAAATGTCGTAAAGCACATTCTACCACCATTCTGCACTTGCTCAGCCTGGAGCTGAACTGCTCCTGATTGTGATCCAGGCTGCCTACATATGGTTTCATGAGCCATGGGAGCAAGGGGTAGGCTGGGTCACCATGGATCGCTGTTGGCATTTCAACTCTTCTAATGGTAAGTTTCCAATATAGGAAGAAAGTTCCAGCTTGCAGCTGTCTGAAAGGACAATAGTTCCTAAAGATGTGTGTGCCATAAATTTTTCCCAACCATCCCACACTGATGTTGGTGAAATAGCCTTGGTGATCTAACAGTGCCTTCAGCACCATGGAGAAGTACCCCTTGCAGTTTATGTACTCCTTGGCAAAGTAGTCGGGTGCCAAGATAGGGATGTGCATTCTATCTATCACCCCACCATAGTTAGAGAACCCTATTGCAGCAAAGCCCTCCACTATGTCCTGCATGTTTCCCAGAGTCACTGTCCTTTGTAGCAGAAGGGTATTGATTGCCTTGGCTACTTGGATCACAACAGCCCCCACTGTACCTTTTTCCACTCCAAACTGATTCGCAACTGACTGGTAGTGGTCTGGCACCGCAAGCATCCACAGGGTTATTGCCACTCGCTTCTCAGTTGTCAGAGCGGGTCTCATTCTGGTATTGCTACACTTCAGGGTGGAGGGGAAGCAATTCACAAATTTCCATGAAAGTGGCCTCAGGCATTCAGATGTTTTGCAGCCACTTCTGATCATCCCATAGCTGCATAACTATGCTCTCCCTGTCTGTGCTTGTTTCACGGCACCAAAGCCGACGTTCCACTGTGTCAACAGGATCAAATGCCGCCATCATCTGTCAATAGCTCAACTCAAGTGCTTCACAGAAGAGTATGTTCATGGCCTCCCAAGATTCTTCCTGATTCCAGTGAGCCTTGGAGATGCTCTGGACATTCTGCAACATAAAGTGCAAAGTGGTTAAGGTGATTGCCATAGTACTTTGCTGCTGAATGGTTTCCATGCTGGGTTCCATGCTTACCCTGCTATGGCATCTACATGGATAACCCGGGGGGGGGGGGGGGAGGGAGAGGGAGAGCACAAAAAGATTGTTTGATGTTGCTTTCAATCGGGGGAGAGGGGAGGAAGGAGGAAATGAGCACATGATGGGATGCTGACAACATGTACCCAGAATCACCCGCTGCACAGTTTTGGTCCCAGCAGGCACTGGGAGCATAACCCAGAATGTAAAAGGGCAATAGAAGCTGTGGGATAGCTACCCCCAGTGCATCACTGCCAATGTCGATGGTAGCCACCCTACTGGGGACGTATTACAGTGAATTCATGCACCTTCCACTTTACAAAATCAGGTGGTAGAAAGTCGACCTGAATAAATTCGATCTTATCTCTCAGTGTAGACAAATCCTGAGATCTCAGAGATGGCAGTGAGGGGAAGAAAATCTTTCCCCTGGTGAGCATAATACCACTGATCTGCAATCACAAACACGGAGCCCCAAAGGGGCGTTTTAAGTGTTATTTTCAGAGCAGAATGGCATTGGTACACACATCATTACCTGGCAAAAGGAGAATGTCAGAGGCTAAGGGAACCCTCTTTGGCCCCAAGATGCCAGTGACTGAGGTGATATAAGGAGCTGGCCAGACTGAAAAGACACCCAGGGCTATGACTGTTCTTGCGCAAAAACTTGAAGAGCATCTACACTGAACACGCTTTCTTGCACAAGTACATTTACAGTACAGAGTCAGAAAACAGGGCTTCTTCCAGAAGAGTTATTCCTCTCCCCACGAGGAATAAGCCCTCTTGTGCAAGAGCTCTTCCACAAGAAGGCAGTGTGGACAGGCAACAGGAGTTTCTTGCACAAGAAAGCCTTATGGCTAAAATGGTCATCAGAGCTTTCTTGCACAAGAGAGCATCCACACTGCCATGGACTCTCTTGCGCAAAAGCACATGCCAGTGTAGACGCTCTCTTGTGGAAGACCTTTTGCATAAGAACTCTTGCACAAAACAGTTCTTCCGCGAGGATTAAGGGACTTGTTGGAATAACAGTCTATTTCAAAATTTGGCATGGTGTAAACAGTGCCAAATTTTTAAATAGACTATCTCGAAATAAGCTCGAAATAAGCGACACAATTTGCATAGCTCGAATTGAGTAGCTTAATTTGAGCAATCACTGCTGTGTAGACACTCCCTAGAAAAAACTTCTCAACTGTCAGGTGGTTAAGCACTGGAATCAGTTGCCTAGGGAGGCTGTGGAATCTCCATCATTAGAGATACATAAGAGCTGGTTAGACAGGGATGATCTAGATGGTGCTTGGTGCCTGCCATGAGAGCAAAGGACTGGACTTGGTCTCTTGAGGTCCTTTCCAATACTAGTATTCTATGATTCTATGCCCTTGCAACAGATGTGCTCAGGTAGCCACCTTCAAAGCTCTTTTTGGAATGGACAGTAATCCATCTAAGGAGCAATATCCTACCACATGACCTGGATGACGAATTACATAGAGCAAAGAGCAAGTGATAAATAATCAATATTTGATGCAGTTAGTGGTAAAATAGTTTGTGAGCAACCCATTGGTTTGGAACTCATTTGCATAAGCAACTAGCTAAATAGTTTTAAAATAATAAACAGCAGCAGACAAATTTAAGCCTCAGGGATCATTTGTGACCAATAGAAAGGGATAAATGCATCAAATGAATTGTTGGCTGCTGCTGTTAGCATGACCAGCTCTAGGGCTGATCCTATACTGAAAACTTACTTCGGCATAGCTACAGCTCTCAAGGATGTGAAAAATTCACATACCCCCAAGCCTGGTCTACATTAGACAATTAAATCAGCATAACTGTGTCATTCAGGGGGTTGAAAAGCAACATAGTATGCCAAGCTAAGTCCCCAAATTCAGTGCTAGATCAAAGGAAGAATTCTTCCATCCACCAGCTCCTGCCGTTCCAGAGGTGGATTATTTACACTGACGGGAGGATCCCTTCCATCGGTGTAGGTAGTAACGCCACTGAAGTGCTGTAGCTGTGCCAATGTAGTGTTTTAAGTGCAGACATACCCCACTGACTTCAGAGGCTGGGGCAGGAAGCAACTCAAATCTGGCAGCAATTACCTTAGACAAAAGACTTTCTAAGGCTGAAGTGTCTATCGTGCTAGCTATGAGACACATGTGGTTATTTGGCCGGTGGAGTGTGGCTAGTTTGCTATAACAGTAGCCACTATAGTAACTATTGCTTCAGTACTGGTTGGACACCATGATTCTAAGGGTACACGTAAACTACATGGCTCCATCAACAGGGCCATGTAGATTAGTGTACTCAAAAAAGGGAAATGAAGCAGCGATTTAAATAATCGCCGCTTCATTTACATCAAAATGGCTGCCGCGCTGTGCCGATCAGCTGTTGGGCAGCATAGAGTGGTAGTCTGGACTCTCCACAGTCAACAATGGAAGCCTTTGTCGACCACCCTGGTAGACCTCATTCCACGAGGCATAACGGGGCAGTCGACAAAGGCTTCTGTTGCCGACCGCGGAGCATCCAGACTACCGCGCTGTGCTGCCAAACAGCTGATCGGCACAGCGTGGTGGCCATTTTGATGTAAATGAAGCGGCAGTTATTTAAATCACCACTTCATTTCCCTATGTCTAGAAAGCTCATCTACATGGCTCTGTCAACGGAGCCATGTAGTCTAGATATACCCTAAGATTTTCAGCTCAGCTCCAAGTCAAGTTGGCTACATTTTCCCCCCATGATTAAACCAGCTGGACTTGATTATCAGCTCAGCCCAAGCTCTGCTCAGCACATGGATTGAGGTGGGAGCCAAGGGTGGGTATATGCCAAACTATTTGTTTCCGCTCTTCTAGGAGTATGCCATGCCATAAACCAAAATTAGAGATGTCTCAAAGCTAATGGGGTATGACTACACTGCAGCTGCAATTGTGCTGCTTAACATCATGTCAAGGCTCCCTCCCCACTCTGGCACGATGAATGCAGAAGTGGGGGCCCGCAAAAGTACCCCAAAACCTTATCTTTCCAGGATTTGGTATAAAGCTTCCCCTCCCCCCCCCAAAATCTTAAAAATCTAGATTTTGGGGATAAAAATCCACTGCCACCACCCAAGTAATGGTAAGAAAACCAGGGAGAGACTACCTGGGAAATCTCAGCCTCAAAAGGAAAAACCAGGACACAAAAATTAACCCATACCAGGTTAATAAAAAGAAAAGAGAAAGAACGTTTATCATCACCACAATATTCCTGTTGCACGCATAATGACTATATGGAAAAGTCACAAATTAATATACTCATGGGGGGGGGGTTCCATCATGGGCCAAAACTGAGTTGCAAAAGAGAGAAAACCCCATTTTTAAACACACAGACATCAGATTCCCATTCCCAAACCATAAAACAACAAAACAGATTTATCTAAACTTTGCCCTACTCACAGATAGTGAAGAGTCTCCTTTTAGAGTGAGACATTTTGTCTGTTTCTCTCAGTAGTCGGAGAGAAACTGCCCAGGGACAAAGGAGGGAAAAACCCCAAAATTCCTTTCTCCCAGTTTGAAATTCCTACCTGCATTCCTATTGGCTGACTCTACCTGGCTTAGGTAAGGGACATAGTTAACTCCTTAGTCCCCAGGCTGCTATCCATCTCTCCTGATCATGATAGCATTGTATAGACCAGTGTTTCTTAAACTGTGCTCTGTGGCACACCAGAATTCAAAATGGCTGCCCTTAAAGGGGCAGATGACTTTTTTTTCCTCAATAACTTTCCCCTGATCCTATTTTTCCCTCAATAACTTTTTCCCTGACCCTTCCACACACACCCCCCCCCCCCAACCTTTTTATTTTTGCTCAACAAAAAATCCTTGGTGTTCCTTGTAAAAAAAATATTGTTTGGTGTTCCTCGGTCTTAAAAAGTTTAAGAAACACTGGAATAGACCCTTGCCACAGGGACCGAAGAGGTTTTTCCAGAGCAATAGTTAGTCTGTCCCCTCAAGAGGTGGTAGTATAGGTGCTGACTCTTGGTTTTGCAGGTGGTTGATCCACACCAGCTCTGCCCCCTCTTCTGAGGCCCCATTCCCACTCCACTTCTTCCTGTCCCAGGTCTATCCCTCTTCCTTGAGACCTCCTCCCCTGCATGCCTCCCACCTGCTGCTTGTTCCTTTCTGTCCCCTCCCGACAGTGGGAGGTTGGGGTGGGGAGCAGAGAGGAGCCAGTGGCAGAGCAGCTCTGCACAACAGCTGTCGGGCAGGGCAGCCACTGCAGAACTGACAGAGGCACAGAGCCAGCTGGTGGCAGCTACTCGGCTGGTCGCGGGGCAAGGCATATTGCTCTGGGGATGCGGTTGCTTAACAACTGATGAGCAGGTAGCCTAGAGCCACTAGAGCAGCATCCTAGACAGCCCCAGGAGTGCTGAGCACCCATTGTTTCTCAATTCGTACACGAGCTCCTAAGCACTGAGGGTGTGTCTAGACTACAGGGTTTTGTCGACAAAAGTTGGCTTTTGTCGACAGCGGCAAACCTCATTTTACGAGGAATAATGCCTGTTTTCGAAAGTAATCTTTTGAAAAAAAAGTGCTATTGCATGCAAACTGTGCTTTTTCGAAAAAGAGCATCTAGACTCTCTTTTGAAAAAGTGGCTTGCTTTGTTGACAATACTGATCGTAGTCTAGATGCTCTTTGTCGACAGTATCTGTTGACAAAGCCTCTGTCGAAAAAGGCGTGCAGTCTAGGTGTAGCCTGAGAGGCCACATCTACAGGAATCCTTCCCACAACCATACGTATCTAAATGGGGGGGTTAGGAGGTCACCTTAACTGCATCTCTCAGTGGGTGGGGTGGAGGGATCACAAGCCTGAGTGACATAGCTAGGGCAATCTAAGTTTTAGGTATGAACTGGGCCTCAGCTGCTTACACCCCTTTGCATTTGCTGCCCTTAGCTGTGCAGTCCTTGTCAGTCCCCAGGAATCTGGGTCTCTGGGTCTTAGCTCTAGTAACACTTTGCGTGTTTTGGCCATAGATCTTAAAGCACTTCACAAAGCGTGGACAAGTATCATTAATGCCAGTTTGCATTTAGGCACAACCACAATCTTGCCCAAAGCACACAGCATGGACTGTCAGGATCCTAATTTCCACCTGACCCTGCTGCCCTCTTCTCTTTTCAGAGACTCTGGGAGTCTGGGTTCCTTTCATCTCTACCACAAGGCATCTCCAATCTTCACCTATGTACTTGGCCACAGGCATTTATACAGCTCCTGGTGGGGTTCTGCCCTCTCATTTTCAATCACTCACAAATTCCCAGTCACACTGCTAGGCCTCACAAAGCACTTCAAAACAAAGCCTATCAAGGGAGATCATCAGCCAGCAATTTTATCTTCAGTTACCCACTACTTGCAACACACAATTTATGCTATTTGCCTAGGCAGCTCCTCCAAGGCCCCAGGGAACAAGTCTCTTGGGGAGCTTATCTGTGGCAAAGAGTGGGAGTTCTTAGCCACCTTCATGCCATTGCCAGCAGCACAAACAGAGCAGAGCAAAGTGAGAGGAGAGGAAAGAAAAGACAGGCCAATAACAAAAGAGAGACAGAGACTAAGAACACTGAGGCAAGAGGAGCATCCAACCTGGATCAAGGTGAAATGTGACCTGTAAAATCAAAAAGACAGGGCTAGTGCCCTTTGATGGCACCTTTTGTGATGCATAAAGAAAGTCTAAAAGGCTTTTGCTCAATTAAAGGTTTTTCCCCCAGTTGGTTTTTTTTTTAACATCAGAAATTTAGTGCTTGTCTACTTCTATTTATCCTGAAGGACTCTAGGGATGACTGGGGAACCAGTAAGTTAATTACCTCAGAGACACTGTATGAGTGAAACTTCATCAGCTGAAAGAAAGTCAGACTATTTAAAACTCGGTGGGTTTTTTAGTGTTTTTGTTTCTTTCTTTTTTATCAACTCCAATTTAACACATGCTTGAGAAGCACTTGGGAGAAGCGATATGTTGGCTAAGGATTCAATATTTTTCCTCTGCAGGTAAAGACATTCATAATCCACATCTGAGAACTCCAAGACTCCTCCAGCAAAACTAAAGAAAACTAGATTTCAAATTCCTGATACTTCTAGGGGGAGGAGGGAGAGAGGAGAAAAAAACTTAAAAAATAAAAGTCAGTGATCTTCTCTATGTATGCAAGAAGGGACACAATGATCATTTTCCCCCTTCTATGTACAACTCTTTCTTTTCTTCAAATGAAAGAGCCCCACCCCTGTCCTTTGGCATAATATTTCTGGGTATGAGATGAGTTCTTTTACACTCACTCATTCCTGTTGACAATGTATGTGGAACACTCTGACAGAAGGAAAATAGAAATAGACATTTGTACATGATACTTGTTGTAAAAGTAACAACGTGCAGCCTACGGATTCTATTAACTATTGATAGAGGGGAACACCGTGGATGTTAATAAGACCGAACCGGTTTCCCTTTGCTAACGGTAGCATGACTGGGCAGAGCTGCGTATGTGGGTAACACTAGAGTAAGGGTGCCCAACCTATTGGTGTGACATAGTTAGTGACTGAGAGGCTACTTGCTCAGGTCACCAGCAGGGCATTGTCTGATGCTTTGGTTTCAGGCTGACCAAGGAAGGACCCATGTTGCATTTTGAAAGCAGCAAAGCCAAATAGTGTGAGATGCAATTGTAGATGCCTGCCCTCCACCAGCTGCCAGAAAGCTTTGTAACTGTCACTGGGTTAATCCCAAGGAAGAGCTGGCAGCTGCAGGCCATCGAGTGTGAGAGTTCAGCTTCTGCCAAGGAGGCTGTTTGTTAATGCAGCAGCCATGAGCGCATGTGTGCCTGGGATACAGAGAGGTGTTAGCATCCCCATGGAGAACACCACCCTTTCACATCTTTCTGCATAGAGCACAGGTAGCCTGCACGTATTCCATGCAGGCTGTGCTTTCTGTTTATTCCCTGTATATTTTCCCCCACCCCCTGCCTTCCCTCTCCAGTGGCTGCCACTGCACCAATGGATACTTGGGGATCACTGATAACTGTGCTATTGCAGTGGCTGCCATCTTGGCAAATCACTAGGGATTGCATCAGGTGCCTCCAGAGCTAAAAGCACAAGCCTGTGAAAGCACCCCGGCTCCCTTGTAGTGGCTACCACAGACTCACACCCTCTGTGGATTGGGCCCAGAGGAAGGCCGGTACCACACACTCACCAATGGGTTTACAGTATTCACAAACTTGTGTTAAAACAGATTAGTTAATCCAGTACAAACCCCTGCTGTGGACACACTTATCCTGCATTAAGACTATTTCAGGGATGGTCTTGCCCTCTCTGCGCCGATATATAGCTATATAATTAAATCAACACAATCCCTAGTGCGGGTGCACTGATATCGATAGAAAAGAGTTCCTCTCAGAATGGCTTATTAAAGATATGGAACAACTGTTTGTCTATATTATCTTTAACTAACCATGTTCTTTAAAAAGTCTCCCTTCAAAAACACCTCGGTGTGAATGGGGGCTTTTGCTCAAGAAAGCTATCCCCAGACATATCCAGAATCCCATTCCAAACTGTGCTGTTTGTAAAATCATAGACTGTTGAACCTGGGATACCTTTCGTGGGATGCAATAGAGATTGTGGCATCTGAACTATTTCACATTTAATTCAAGCAAAAATGATGTGTAAATCAGCCCAAAATTCACGTTAGTATAAATCTGGTTCTGGTCAACCTAAATTAAACTAAATTTAGCCTGGTTTAAACCAGAATAAAAGTGACCACACATCCTTCTGCAGCAATATATAATGCTTTTAAATTACACCTCATATTAAACCAATGTAGAAGTTTCACCATCACAGCTATGCAAGTACAGGGTGTGATTCTTTTTAACCCATGTCATTATGCTGGTAAAAGCCCTAGCAAAGATGCTCTTTTACTGGTAGAAGCATGATTATATTGGTATAATTTGAGCTGATTCCCTGGGAATAACCATACTGGTAAAATCCTTTTAATAAAGAGAAAGCCTGAGTGAGACACTTGAACTAGCTGTTGGAATCTCACCTTGTGAGCATTTAACTATGGGAAAAGGGGAGGGGGTGTATTGGGGGAAAAGTACAGCAGATTTGGGGAGGAGACAGGAGGAGGAAAATGGCCATTCAAATGCAGAAAAAAGGACAGAGATTGCAGGAGGAATAATAATCCATCTCAGATGTCCCAGTGATGTAGGTGGTATCAGAACCTGAAGAATGAAGAAGAGACAGAGGCACTGAAGAAGAGAGAAAAATGTGTCTGTCAGTCACAGATGAGATACACTGTCCCCTCTAGAGGGAAGAGCAATAAGGAAGATCTAAACCTTTTAATATAAATGAAGAAAAATAGTGGGGCATGACCCTAATTTTTAATTTTTGAACCCTACTTTTTGTTCTTGGGAGGGCACTCTCCCAGGGCAAACAGCTTTATCTACTTTCAAATCTACATTGGATTGGATAGTGCATGCAGATAAAATTTACCAATTTAGTGCTTGGAGACTGTAGTGTTGAGGATAGATAGATAGATAGATAGATAGATAGATAGATAGATAGATAGATAGATAGATAGATAGATAGATAGATAGATAGATAGATAGATATGTTTGTGTCTGTGCATGCAAGAAAGACAAACTGTGAGAGAGAAAATGTGTCCTGCCTAGTGTCTTACTACTCTTTGCTCATGTGACATGCTGGCTGGTTTCATTAATAGGGTTTCATCCCCGGTGGGGAAGTTGTTGCTGTCAATAGAATCGGACAGTTTGAAATTGTTTTACAGTCGTTCGATGAGCCGTACGTCAGCCCGTTGGCAATACTGTGGCCAGAATGACGTGAAAGTGCTGCAGACAAGTCTGCCCAGGATAAATGAGGCACACACAGTCTCTTGCTTCTCCAAACAGGGAGTGAGTCTTCAGAAAGGTTTGCCAAGGTTATAAACCACCTCTATTTATAGCTGTGAACTAGTCTCACATACTAGAATTCTAGCAGTGATGTATTATTCAACAGGATCCTGTCACTACATGTACATCAGTAGTGTAAAAATTAAAAAATTGAACATACACGGGTATAATCCTCTCTCAGGCTACTTGACTTACAAACACACGCACCAGTGAATGCTAAAATTTACCATAGAGGTGGATAAACAGAATTTTGAAGACACGTAACTAACTAAACAGGTATTAACTCTGCATGCTTAATAACCACCAGTGAAAAAGAGAGACATAAAAACCTACTGAGGGAAAAGCAACAAACAATTCTGTTACAAACAATGCCCGTTGTTTATATCTTAGCATCCGTAACTGGAAGCTGAAGGTAGATGAGTTTGGGCTAAAATTAATGTCCTAATTCATAACAGTGAGGGCAATTAACCATTAGAACAACTTACCTTTGTGGTAGATTTCTCTATCACTGACTATTTTTTGAACCAGCTTGGATGTACTTTTATAGGATGTGCCCTCATTCACTGACTCACAACCAGTCCAGAGTACTGTACTCTTTACGTTTTACCTCACTTAAAAACTACTTGCTTACAAAATCAGACACGAAAGTATGAATGTCATGGCGCACAGTTACTGAAAAATTGCTTATTTTTTCCTTTTTCTCATATAACTAAAAATAAATCAATTAGAATAAAATATTGTACTTAGAGAGCATAGTATGTAGAGTAATATAAACAAGTCAGCATGTATAAGAACTTTTAGGCCAGGTCTACACTATTGGAGAAAGTCAATCCAAGATATGCAACTCCAGCTACATGAATGGTGTAGCTGGAGACAATGTACCTTAGGTTGAATTTCTGCAGCCTCTTCACTGTGGGAGGTCAATGGGCAAAACTCTCCCATTTACTTTCCTTACTCCCTCTGAACCTGTGGAGTACCTGAGTTGACAGAGGCACCATCAGTGGTTGATTAAGTGGGTCCTTACTAGACCTGCTAAATCTAACCCCCAGGTGATAGATCTCTGTAGCATCGATCTCCTGATAAGTGGAGACAAGCCCTTCCATTTGCAGTAACTTTGCTAATGCTTTTCATGTAGCCTCTCGTAAATTTAGGCAAATGTTTAGATGAGTTGATATTCCCCTGGAAGACTTCTGTGTATCCCCAGGGGTACATATGCCCCTGGTTGAGTACCACTGCCTTAGTTCAACCACAGTTATTGGACTTGAAGCAGGAATTAATTCAGGGACACCCAAGGGAGCCAACATCCTCACCGGGCCTCTAAGCAAGGTGGGAAGGGGGGTTTCTGTACTCCCAGAAGGGGCAAGGCGGGGGCAGCCTCACTTGGACTGCAGCATCCCACCTCCCATCCCCCAACCCTCAGAGCCACCCAAAGCACTTCAATGGTGATTTCAAGGAACTGGGGCTCTGGGCACCACCACTGCCGCAGTAGCAGTGATAGTGGCTGGGTGCACCTGACCTTTTTGAATTGCTGGGCCCAAGAGCAATTACCCCCTTTGCACACCCTTTTGATGGGCCTGGGGATGTCCTGTGGTCTGTGTTATCCAGAGGATCAGAGTAGACAATCACAGTGACTTAGAACAACGTTTCCTCAGATCCCGTCCCCTTTTACTCCTTCTCTACTTATGCTACATCGATGACATCTTTATGATCTGGACCCATGGCCAAGAAACACTGGATACATTCCACAGAGACTTTAACAACCTATACCCGACCATCAATCTCAGCCTGGACCATTCTACATGAGAGATCCATTTCCTGGACACCACAGTACAAATCACCAATGGCAAATTAGACACCATTCTCTACAGAAAACCCACTGACTCCTACAGTTACCTACATGCCTCTAGCTCCCATCCAGGACACACCATACGATCCATCATCTATAGCCAAGACCTTAGATACAATCGCATCTGCTCTAATCCCACTGACAGAGACCAGAAACTTCAGGATCTCTACCAAGCATTTTTAAACCTCAACTACCTACCCAGAGAAATAAAAAAACAAATTGAAAGAGCCAGATGAATACCTAGAAACCATCTACTTCAAGACAGACCCAAGAAAACCAACAATAGAACACCACTTGTCGTCACCTACAGCCCCCAACTTAAATCCGTCCAACGCATTATCAATAAACTACAACCTATCCTGGAACAGGATACTATACTCCAAGAGACAGACCCATCGTCTCCTATAGACAACCACCTAACCTCAGGATGATTCTTACCAACAACCACAGGACATATCACACTAATACCAACCCTGGAACTCTCCCTTGCAACAAACCCCAGTGCTAGGTTTGTCCACATATTTACTCTGCTGACACCATTATTGGACCTAACCATGCCAGTTACAAGATCAAGATCACATATTCCTGTTCATCCAGAAATATAATTTATGCCATCATGTGCCTAAAGTGTCCGTCTGCTATGTACACTGGACAAATGTCTCAGACACTTCACCAAAGAATCAATGCACACAAAACAGACATAAGACTCTCTCACAGAGAGAAAACTGTTGCCTGCCATTTCAGCCAGACTGATCATTCCCTTAATGACCTTAAAACATGCATATTGCTTCAAAGAGACTTTAACTCCAGACTTCAATGAGAAGCTTCAGAATTGTCATTCATGCTTAAATTTGACACTTTATGTATAGGTTTAAACAAAGACTCTAATTATCTCACCCGTTACAAAGATAGCTTCCCCAATTATCACCCCTAATGTCATTACCTCACAGAAACTTACTGTCCCCCCTTACCCCCACTCTGTTCTAAAATTTGATTTGTCAATTTCACATGCGTTCTTTTTTTTTTTATCGTATCACTTTGGTATATATGGTTGTGCCGATTTTCTTCCACTTATTGATCTGAGGAAGTGGGTCTGGCCCACAAAAGCTCATCACCTAATAAACCATTTTGTTAGTCTTTAAAAGTGCTACATAGTTCTGTCTTTTGTTTCAGTGGTTCCTTCTGGCCTTACAAATCGATGAACAGGAGCTTCACTCTCCCCCCCCCCCCCCCGGAGGCTGCCGGGAGGGCTGTGTGGAATGAGCTCATCACTTAGTCTCATTCCCTTCCTGGCCAGTATCAATCACTCTCTCTTTTGGGTCTGCTCTGGGGTCTGACACTCCGACTCACAATTGACAGGGAGGTTGCAATCTGAATGCCTAATGACTTGGGGGCAGATTTTTACAGGCACTTACACACTAAAGAGCTTCCAAAGTGCTTAATGAAACTTTTAAAAGCCACCTTTTGTGCTTTTGAAAATCCCATTAGGAATCTATGAGCATTTTCAGGCACTTAAACACCTCTTAAAATCTGTCCCTTTCTACCATAGAACAGTTTCCCGGGGGGGGGGGGGGGGGGGGCAGAGCATATAGCAGTGAAAGCTGGCATAGATAGGGTTACCACCTCTTGTGATTTTATTGCCGCTTGTCATATTTGGTGTTTTTATTATTTCCCCAACTGCATAATCAAGCGACAGCATGAAATCTCACCTTCTACTTTAAAAAAAAAAATAGAGTGAGGTTCTAGCCCTCCTGGCTGCAGAGAAAAGCTTGAAAATAAAGCAAAGGAAAAGAATCCCAACATGTTATTTAAAAAAAAAAAAAAAAAAAACCTCATCCGTTTGTGGGGAGGAATACATGACTTTTGTAATGGTAAAGCTGTAAATGCAGGTTCAGTTTAGCTCCCATCAGGCTATCAATCACCCATGTGTGGAAATGGTGGATGCCTATTGAAAGGGTCGTTTCTGCAGACACCTGCTGAGTAGGCTTTGGAGGTTGTCAGCACAGAAATGTTAGAAGAAGTAAACCGTTTAACATATCCCTCCACCCCATTCCCCGCATCTGTTGAAATCTTACTTTCTGATTTGCTAAAGGTATTCCAGCATCCATCACTTCACGACATTACAAATAACATGGTTTGCGATGAGATTTCTGAGGAGATCTAGAGTGACCCAAAAACTACCTCACACCCGCGTGTTTTCAGAGGGAGACAGAGGTGAAAGCAACTTACTTTTCTTACAGGTACTGTTGTATCACACCCGCCCACATTGGCAGAGGCAGAGCTCAGGGCAGCGGATTGGGGGGCTATGATGTGACAGTGCCAGTAAGAAATTTAAGTGTGAGGGAGAGTGGGGGGGAACTCAGGGCCGGGGGAAGGGGGCTGTAATGGGTGCAGGGGTTCGGGAAGGAACTTGGGGATGAGGAGGGCTCCAGGCAGGGGGCTGGGTGTGCAGAGGGGGGGTTCAGGAGTCAGGGTTGGGTGTATGAGGAAGGGCTCAGGGCAGAGGACTGGTGTATGTGTGGATGCAGAAAGTACAAGGGGGACAAGGGCACTATTTAGGGAAGGTAGGGGAGGCTTAAGGCTCCTCCCCAAGATTCATACCAGGAAACTGCTTGCTATTCCCTTTCCTCACTCTCAGGGAGTGAGAGGGAAGCTCAACATGGGTCATTCACTCTTCTGCCCCCTCCCCTCTCTTCCCCAGCCATGAGGGAGAGGAATGCGCCCACATGGCATGCTTTGCTCTCCTCTCACTCCCTGAGGGGAAGGAGAACAGCAAACAGCATCACCATACGAATCCCTGGACGTGGGGGGCTTCAGACCTCCCTAAAGGGTGCCCTCTGGGGGCGGGCTCAGAACTAGGGCAGTCCCAGACTGGTGGCAGAGCACACTGCCAGCCGACCCCTTTAACCTGCCTGCCTACAGCTTAGCAGGAAACCCCAGGAGCCCATCTGGGAATGCAGCCGAGTGTCCCAGCCCACCAGCTCTTGCTTGCTGGAGGAGCGCACTGACTGACTTTCACCTCTGGAGGGAGACGTCTATTTTTAAAAATAGAATAAAACAACAATAATCATAATCGGTTCATTAAAGTGCATTTTGTGTGTTGGATTCTGCTGGGAGGTTGGACAAGAAAACATTCTACAGGGATGTGTGTGCTTAGCTCACATTTCATCCTTGTTTTGCATTATCTGAGCCTTAAGCACAACTGTAATAAAGGTGATTAATTACAACATCAACACTGCCTGCTTGGACACAGAGATCCCATTTCCTCCACTAATAGTCAGGCCTTGTCTACTCTAGAGGCATTTGATGCATTGATCATCATGTGGCTTCCCTAGAACACCTGTAACACAGCTCATGTCCACACACAAAGGACAACAATGGTGCACACAGAGGGCAGTCACGGTGTGAATTAGACTTGTTTTCAGCACTTCTCAATGTGGACCATAAAAACCCTCTTGAAACCCTCCCATTCTCTAGATTCACCCCAAGTTGGGGATATTATTGTTTCTGGTTTATTTTTTTAAAATTGTCTTGACGTGATGTTGATTTTTTTTTACACTTTAAAAGAGCAGTGTGGAGGGGGGGATAAACAGGACTGCCTGAGCAGTCACAGAAGGTTTTCTCAGGCCTCACTATTTTTTCTGTGTGGGTAAGTCTGAGTGCAGCAGTCTCATCCTGCCATCAGTTCCCACTTGGCTCTCTAGGGCTATGCCTGACTAGCACGATTTTCCGCAAATGCTTTTAACAGAAAAGTTTTCCGTTAAAAGCATTTGCAGACAAGAGCATCTAGATTGGCACGGACGCTTTTCCACAAAAGCACTTTTTGCGGCAAAGCATCTGTGCCAATCTAGACGCGCTTTTCCGCAAAAAAGTCCCAATCGCCATTTTTGCAATTGGGGCTTTTTTGCGCAAAACAAATCTGTGCTGTCTACACTGGCCCTTTTGCGCAAAAGGACTTTTGCCCAAACGGGAGCAGCATAGTATTTCCACAAGAAGCACTGATTTCAGACAGTAGGAAGTCAGTGCTTTTGCGGAAATTCAAGCGGCCAGTGTAGACAGCTGGCAAGTATTTCCACAAAAGCAGGTGCTTTTGCAGAAAAACTTGCCAGTCTAGACACAGCCTAGGAGTCTATGTGCATCAGCCTTCACTCAGCTGCTGAATGACTCAGCAAAAAGGGAAAGGAATCCCACATGGATACCCTCCTCATCCCCAGCTTCATAAATACAAATACCAGTGTGAATGCTGTTCTAAAGCACTTTCTGACTACTCTATCAAGCACCTGGCATCCACTCACGGAGCTCAGAGCCCCTTATAAAAAAGGAATAAGAATTTCTCTCTCCCTCTCACACACACACACACACACACACACACACTTTCCCTCCCATCTGTGGACATCACAGGTCCTTGGGACAAATTTTGTCCTCTTGGAATCCTCTACCACTCATCTGACTAGCAACCCAAACACATTCTGGCTTTTCAATAAAACGGGGGTTGGCAATCTTTGGCTCTGGGCCCATTGGGGTAAATCTGCTGGTGAGCCACAAAACATTTTGCTGACATTGACCATCAGCAGTCACAGCTCTCCCCCCCCTTCCCCGCACCTCCAAGTGGCCATAGTCTGCCATTCCCAGCCAATCGGAACTTCATGAAGCAGTGGGCAGCATGTCTCTGTAGCCTATGGCACTTTCTGCTGCTCCTATTGGCTGGGAACTGCAGCCACTGGAATCTGTAGGGGGCCATGCCTGCAGATGGTCAATGTCAGCAAAATGTCTCATGGCTCACCATCAGATTTCACTGAGAGCCAAAGATTGCTGAACCCTGCATTAAACTAGCTGGAGTTGTGTCAGATCTTGCAAGTTGAGCCAGTGTGAGCCAGATGAGTGCACCAGTGGGAGCTCTCCAACAGAAAATGGTGCTGGTGACTCAGTAGAAGGTGCAGTTCCCTCAGAGACAATATTATCTCATTGCTGGCACAGTGATTGGGATGCTGTCTTTTGAATGAGACGGCAGAATAGAAAATGTTTTTCAAGAATGCAGGGGTTAAGCCCCAGTGATCTAGTCTGATTCCAGCTAGGAAATTAGATTCTCTCTCCCTGGATTCCTGCTGCAAGATCAGCTGGAAACGCAATGCCTCCCTTCATTATCTGCTGTGTGGCTGCCTGTTATTGAACATCTGCTGTGTTCCACCTGAGTGACGGTTCAAGTGACCCCAGTGTAAAGTTACTCAAGCACTTGGGGGAACGTTATGTGAAAGACCGACTTGCAAATTAATGTCAACAGTTCTAATTAGTAACTTAGAGTGGGATGTATATTGAACATTTAGCCTCTTTGGCTTCTGATTCTCCACACGTGCAAACTGCCCCACTCCCAAAACACTAAGCTCTTTGCAGATTGTGTTATAGAAATCATCCTCAACAGGTAATGAACATAGTTTAAGGGAGACCAAAGAACGTCAGGGATGATAATACAGGGATTGTTATGACAGGGGCAACAAAAGATTGGCATTACTAAGGCTATGTATGCACTTAAAACATTACAACAGTACTGCTGTAACCCTTCAGTGCAGAATACTGGTGCAATCCGTATTCTCATTCTCCTTTTGCTATACTCAATCCACCTCCTCGAGAGATGGCAGTGGGTTGAGTATAGCAGTGGAACTGTGGTTGACAGGAGAATTCGTCCATTGACCTAATGTTGTCTAGACCTGGGACTGGGTTGACTTATCTGCTCTGCTCAGGGACGTGTATTTTCACACCCCTGAGAGACAGAGCTACACTGATGTAACTTCTCAGTGTAGACAAGAGACAAACAAGAAGGGATATGATGGCGAATAAATAGGTCTGGGCCACACTTAGAACTTACTCTGGCATAACTATGTTGGTCAGGTGTGTGAAAGGACCCCAGCACCTTAGCAAAATAGTTATGCCAGCAAACTCCCCAGTGTAGAGTGGACACAGCTATGCCGACAGAGGAACACTTACATTGGCCTAGCCAATGTTATTCAGGGAAGGGGGTGATCCCTTCCTATACAGGCAGAACTCTTCCTTTTGTCAATTTATGCTACAGCTACACTAGGGGGCCATGCTGGCAAAGCTTCTGTAGCATAGACCTAGTTAAACAATGACACTATAGGGAGGTAAACTGGGCACGCCTGCTTATCTTATAAAGAGGAACTCAAAGGGACATTCAAGGGCAAATTTAAAACTGATAAAAGGAAACACTTTTTGCATAATGCATTTTTATCCTACGGAACTCACTGCCACAAGATATAAGGGGCTGAAGGTTTAACAGGTTTCAGAACAAGCTGAGACATTTAGATAATCGGAACAGTCACAGTTATATCCTATATGGATGTAAAAATGTAAAGAACTGTTTAAAAAAAGTTCAACAGGGATATAAACCTTCGGGCTTCAGGGCCTAAACCAATTACTAATTGAAGGGTTTAAGAAGAAACAAGGTCTTTTGAACAGGTTCTTTCATAACTACCCACAAATCATCTGTTGCTGGCCACTGTCCAAGGCAAGATATTGGACTAGGTGAATCTGGGTCTGAGCCCGTGTGGTCATTGCTGTGGTCATGCACCGTTGAAGTCAATGGAGTAAGACCAAGCCCACAGCATTGTACAAACACAACTTGTGAGGGCAGGTATTGTTATCCCATTTTACAGATGGGGGACTGAGGCTATGCCTAACCGGTAAAGCCATCACCGTTAATATAGTACGTGTATACTTGGCAGCTCTGCATATACTCACCAAGAGTGCTTGTTGCTGACACATAGGCCAGTATTATGGGTAGGTATCCCCAGCATGTCATGTGCACCGTCTTTTGGGGAAAAAAATTCATTGCGTCTTGGGATAGAAATAAGTTGCGCAGAAGTGACTGGGAGCAATGGGTAGAGTGACCATAATTCCCTATGCCAGTGGTCCCCAAACTTTTGGGGCTGCCAGGTGCCCAGGGGCGGGGCCACTCACACGCTGGGCACCTGGGGGCCACACATGCGCCTGGGGACGGGGCCACGCATGCGCCTGGGAGCGGGGCCACCTATATGTTGTGTGCCCGGAGCCGGCACCGCCCATGCGCAGCACTCCCGGGGCTGGCGCTGCAACTGTGCTGCATGCCCAAGGGTGGGGCCGCCCATATGCTGCACGCCCGGGGCCGGAACAGCCCATGTCTTGTGAGCCAGGGGGCAGGGCCACCACTGCCCATGCGCTGCGTGCCCAGAGCCAGCGCCTGTGCCACGTTCCCAGGAGCCAGCAGCACCCATACGCCCCACACCTGGTGGCGGGGCTGCTCATGTACTGCGTGCCCGGTGCTGGTGCGCCTATACACTACAAGCCCGGGGCCAGAGCCGCCCCTGTGCCGCACACCCGGGGCTGATGCTGCCCATACGCCACGTGCCCGGCACAGACCTCGCATTGTGCGCCCGGGGGTGGGGCCGCCTAACCGCAGTGCGCCCAGGGCCAGCACCGACCATAAGCCCAGAGGCTGGCACCGCCCATGTGCTGCGCACCTGGGGGCGGGGCCAGCCCTGATCACTCGGCGGGCACACAGATATGGCCCGGTGGGTGCTATGGCGCCCACGGGCACCACATTGGGGACCACTGCCCCATGCTGAATACAGGACACCTGGTAAAATTACTTGCATGCAAGCAAGAGCAATGTCAGTCAGGACTATGCAATACAAACATTCAATTAACATCAAGTTGACTGAACCCCCGTTAAAAAAGAAAAACTGTGTAGCTGGAGTCTTTCTGTTTGCTGTCTTCTCTCTCAGGTTTGCACAGGGAGCAGTAATACACAAGCTCCCATATACCTCTCCCACTGCAGTAGCAGATGCGGGGATGACCCAGCCCTCCCTGCCCAGTGCTCTCCACCCTCCGTGACTGGCTGGGGCCCTGGGATAGACCCGCCTCTTCTAGTACCAGGCACTTCTCAAGGAAACATGTGGGGGGTACGCAGGGTCACAGCCGGTCTCTTCCTGCCTGCACAATGTAGAAAGGCAGCTAACACCTCCAGGCTGCTGCTGCCCACCGACATAACCCAGGCACCTGTCCCTTGGCTACAGCATGGGCAGGAAGGGGTTAAGCTGTAAGGATGTGTTGAGCACCAGGGCCCAGGGAACCTGATGCGGGGGGAGGGGGGGGGGTCAGCCAACCTGGCCAGAAAGGTGTCTTAGTGGGGAGGGTGCCTAGAGGACAGAGCAGCTCCCCACTCCCTGGGGGCAGGACCTAAGGCAGGGGAAGCATGTGAAGGGGGTGCTAAGTGCTTCTGCCTGGAGACATGCAGCGTCAGGTCACAAACAGGCTGAAAACAGTTCCCACACACACATTATTCCAGGGCTTAGTGGAGGGGCAGAGTAGCTAGAGCTGCATGGGGCTTTGGCACATGCAGGGCTTGCTTCCTCCTGGACAGCATCCTGGGCCAGAGGGTCCTGAGCTTTCCCCGGGTGCTAGCCCAGCAAGAGTCATTGTGGGACTGGAGGGGAGGAAGGAGGCTGCCAACCAGTGAGCTGAATGACTTGAACAGGTGCTGATTCTTGGCACAAGTCCGGGAGTGGGACACACGCCGCGTGTGTGCATGGTGGTGGTGGTGGTGGGAGACTGAGAAGCAGCAGGGCCAGAGGGGGAGTGTGAAAGGGCACAGCAAGGAGGGACAGTGAGAGGAAAAGCATATAAAGAGCATCAGAGTGGGCATCAGAGGTGATACGTAATCAGCCACCGCAGGAAGCAACCAGTGGTGGCTGGAAATGGGGTAGAGTGGGGGGGAGCCTGCTGGCTGAGAGCTGGCATGCAGCAGGGACTGCACTGATGGACCGGCATGGGGGAGCAGCCAGCCTCACAGGCTGCAGCTTTGCTTGACCACCAGCCTTGCACGCTCACCCCTCTTTTCAGCCACTGGTCCCCTACACTCGGTGCTGGTGGCTGCCGAGCAAAGATCTGCCCCAGAGTAGGATCCACCAGTTCTGATGGGAGTGAAGAGACAGAAAATATGGGACAATTTGCCCATTTTTTAAAACTAGGAACACCTGCAGGAAGGCTTCAATATGGGACTGTCGCTTTAAAAACCAGACAGCTGGTCTCCCTAGAAATGGGTCACGTCATCATGACACAGTGTTCTCCTTTCCATAATGTCATCCAAATCTCATCGGTTTTTGTGCTTTTAATTTAATCCCTCAAACCCATGAGGCACTTTCTGCTGCCCACCTTTTCTGACAGAAGCATGAAACCCCGTTCCTGAATGTGCGTGCCATGCTGGCCCACCCAGGGACACCAAACTGAGAGCTGCACTGACAGTGGAGAAGTGAGTGACAATCACACACTAGTGAGCTTGCAATGCCACAGTGCCACTGGGCAGTGGGGGACCATTCTAGAGTTGGAAAAGCCATGATGTGAGCAGATGTCGTGCCCATGTGTAGAAGGTACACATAGCCCCTCTATTGGCACTAGTCCACAGAGGATTGCAAAAAAAGCTACTTTTCTATGGTGATGCACAGGGCTGTCCCAAAGGGGGCGTGGGGCCATGGCAACCCTCTCTAGGCCCTGTCCCCCACCCAGCCACTCCCTGCCTCTGCTCCACCCCTGCCCAATTCTCTTCCCACCCCTGCTCCACCCCCCTTGCACCCCTTCCCCAAAGCCCCCTCTCTCCAATCAATGTGACATGGGAAATGGCCTAGGGCAGCAAGGGTCTCCTCCCCCCACGCACATTCACCACAGTAAGCGGGAGCCACGAGAAGCAGAGCACCCCAACAGCCTGTGCCATTGTGCCGCCATCTCCCAGCCAGATTGCTCCACTTCACTGCTGCAGCAGGAAGCTGAGTGTCCCGGCTCCAGCCCACTGCACTCACCTGAGACCACATCACTCTGCTTCCGCCAGCCATGGTGAAATGGAGTGAGCTGGCTGGGAGATGATAGGGTGGAGCAGCATGCTGCATCGCTCCATTGGCTGTGGCTCCTACTCACACAGTGAGTGCAGGGGGTGGGGGAGGAGGCTTAAAATTTAGGGTATGTCTACACTACAGCACTAATTTGAACTAACAATTCAAATTAGTTAATTCGAACTAAGCTAATTCGAACTAGTGCATCTAGACCTAAAAACTAATTCGAATGAGCGTTTTGCTAATTCGAAATAGCATGTCCACATTGAGTGGACCCTGAACCGAAGTTAAGGCTGGCCGGAAGCAGTGCTGGCAGGGTATCAGGTTAGGATTTAGAGTGTGGAGCTGCTGCCTCAGGCTAGCCGAGGGCTGTGCTTAAAGGGACCCGACCCCCACCCCGGACAGACAGTTCTCAGGGTTTCCCACTTGCTTGTCTAACTCGATGAGGGACAGCAAAGCAGTCCTGTCTTGGAGTACCCTGAGTGCCCTCACTCAGCACATCACAGCACTCGGCCATCAGCCCGGCTGCACTTGCCGCAGGCTGCCATCCGGAGGGGGTTAATCGGGGGTCTGTCAGGATCCAGGAGGCCCTGCAGGAGAGCTTCCACCCCGAGGAGCCTGCAGAGCCACCCCAGTCCTCCCCATTGGGGGCTCGTGCCCCATTCCTCCCTCACATCCTTCCACTTACCCTTCCCTAGCCCTTCCTGATGTAAAAAATAAAGGACACGTGTGTTCAAAAATAGAAACTCTCTTTATTTAACAAAATTGAGGGGGGGGTTAACCTCTGGGGAGACTGGGAAAAGGAGGTGGGAGAGGGTGGGAGAGGGGAGGTGGAAACCTGGGAGGAGGGAGCTGGAAGGGGGAAGCCAGGGGAAGAAGGAGGAGGGGAAGTATAAAACTATGGTATGCCATATCTTCAGTACAGATGTGGTCTCCTCGCCTCAAAAAAGATATTTTGGCCTTGGAAAAGGCTCAGAAAAGGGCAGCTAAAGTGATTAGGGGTTTGGAAGAGGTCCCATATGAAGAGAGGCTAAAGAGGCTGGGACTTTCCAGCTTAGAAAAGAGGAGACTGAGGGGGGATATGATAAAGGTCTATAAAATCATGAGTGGTGTGGAGAGGGTGCATAAAGAAAAGTTCTTCATTAGTTCCCATAATAGAAGAACTAGAGGACACCAAATGAAACTAATGGGCAGAAGGTTTAAAACTAATAAGCGGAAGTTCTTCTTCACACAGCACATAGTCAACCTGTGGAACGCCTTGCCACAGGAGGCTGTGAAGACTAGAACTATAACAGAGTTTAAAGAGAAGTTAGATAAATTCATGGAGGTTGGGTCCATGGAGTGCTATTAGTCAGGGGGTAGAAATGGTGTCTCTGGCCTCTGTTCGTGGAAGGCTGGAGATGGATGGCACGAGACAAATGGCTTTGTCATTGTCTTTGGTCCATCCCCTCCGGGGTACCTAGTGTTGGCCACTGTCAGCAGACAGGCTACTGGACTAGATGGACCTTTGGTCTGACCCAGTAGGGCCATTCTTATGTTCTTATGTTCTAAGCTCAGGGCTTAGGGTTGGGGGTCTCACTGGACCAACTTGATTTTCATGCAAACCTGCTCCTGGGTTCACATGTGGCCTTTGGTGGCCAGGCTGGCAGCCATCCTGCCCTAGACAGCTGCTTTCCTGTGCCTAGTGTGGAGATTGTGGATGTTGGAGGCCTCCCTCCAAACCTCGATGAGGTCCACGATCTCTGCACTAGACCAGGCAGGCGCCCACCTCTTGCGGCCCCGGGCAGGCTCCTGGGAGCCGCCAGCCTGGTCCTGGGAAGAGGCAGAGGGCTCGGTGGCAGCAGGTGGCTGGCTCGTGCTGTGCCAGGTACAGGGTCTGCTTGGTGGGTGCTGGCAGGCTTGCAACTGGCACAAGCACTGTAGCCAGCCCATGCCCCTTTAAGGGCTCCGGGGCCAGGAGGGAGACAGAAGAGTTTCCCTGGCTTGGCCCAGAGTAGCCACCAGGGAAACCTGGGGAGGGCTAGCCTCCAACTAGTTCGAATTAAGTGGCTACACAGCCCTTAATTCGAACTACTTAATTCGAACTAGGCGTTACTCCTCATAGAATGAGGTTTACTTAGTTCAAATTAAGCGCTCCGCTAGTTTGAATTAAATTTGAACTAGCAGTTTGTATGTGTAGCCCCTATTAAAGTTAATTCGAACTAATGGCTGTTAGTTCGAATTAACTTTGTAGTGTAGACATACCTTTACTGTCCCAAGCCAGGTCCCCTTGATAATCCCCCGGGCCACCTTGATAGATTCAAGGGACACTGACACTGTTTAGTTACTAGATTGGATCTCTGGGAGAAAAATATGTGTGACTGGGTGTTTGGAATGAGCCACACTGAAAATGCCACACTCAGGGCAGGCAACAAGAAACAGGGCAAATAATCCCCAAAAGCGATAGCTTATTCTTAGATTCACCAAGCCAGTAACAAAGCACTCCTGTAGCATCCACTAGTAACAAGAAGCCCCATTAGTCAGTTCAGCCCTTGGCTTCCATCCAGACAAACTGGTCTAATATAGTGACAGGCTACTTAAAACCCAGTTCACCATATGTGAGGTTCTACCAATCCCAAAGTATCAGACACTTAGTCACAGGTCAATATATATATCTCAGATCTTACCCAATTTTCATAGTGTCAGCTAATCCTTAGTAAACTAAGAATGTATTAATAAAAGAAAATAATAGAATTATAAATGCTAAAAGACCATATACAGACCAATGTTTGCAAAGTCCTTAAATCCAGTTTGTAGCCATGAAGGTATAGTCTGTTGGTTTGCAAAAGTCCCTATGGAAACTTCCAAAAGATTGGAAGGCCCCCAGTCCATACTCCTTCTAGTTGTAAATCCAGTCCAAAGAACTGGAAGCAGAACAGAGGCAAAATGGAGATGTCTCAGGTATCTTTTATACTCTCTGCTATGCATGTGGAAACATAGCTCTCTCAGTCAAAGCCCACAGCCCCTACGTATGGAAATAAACCATCTTGTTAGTCTTTAAAGTGCTACATAGTCCTGTATTTTGTTTCAGCTACACCAGACTAACACAGCTACATTTCTATCACTATTCTACGTATGGAAAGTTACTGATAAAGAGGGAGTATAAAGCCACATGTTTGCTTTAAATGTCCCCACATGTTTTGCCAAATCAAAGGAATGGCCACTGGCTCCTTGCTGTCTGAGACATACTCAGGAAGAGCTATCTGGAGAGTTGATTCTTCTTAATGGCCCATTCACAATGGACTGGTGAGATGGGATGTAAACTACCCTGTGGGTGTCATCCCAAGAACAAATACGTCCGAGATATAAATGCATCACAAATAGTCATACCATCAAATGCAGTTGCAATACCTGGATTTAGCCAGGATAATCGTATTTTGACAGACTGTAACGTCTCCACTGATACCTTATATGATGTACTTTGTAAAAGATTTGTTGCAATTAAATAACAACGGTATCAATAATATTATAAATGGTCACCCATCTTTTATCTATCATCACAATACCCCCATAGTTATAGTTCCCTGTTGTGTCCTGCATAATATCTATGAGGCAAAGGGGGGAAAGCTACTGCCAGTGGGGAGCTGGCATGACTGACTCTGAATAGCCTAATGCAAAGGCCATTTCAAGAGACCAACATGAAGCTATGCAACTGAGAGAGGCTTTGGATGAGCACTCTAATGGCCATTCGCAACAGTGTTCTCTGTTGGAGTGTTCTTTGGTCTGGAGCTTAGAGTGCTATTAGGAGCTGTCTGGTGTTTGTTGAACTTTTATTAATAGGATTGAGACTTTTAGCGAGTCTCTGAATTATGTGACGCTTGCTGTACATTTACAAGTACTTTTTGTTTCCGCAAAGGAAATCTGCGCAACACTCTCAAAAGCCTAGCCTGGGAATTAAATTAATAAAATTTTATTAGACACTTAAAACCATGGACTCAACAGGGATACCAGTTTTATGGCTCATTACAGCAATTTGTAATATACCCCACTGCTTGCTAACCCTTAATTGCCCACTTCAAACCCCTTATACATAATAATGGAACCCTCAATTGCCCACTTCTTTACAAGTGGCCTCCTACAACTTGCGTTCCCCCTTTTACTTAACAATCTGTTTCAACTTGTATTTAGCTCAGGCACTCTAATTTCCTTCCCTGACCTCAAGACCACCTCTGTGTGGCTTGAATGCTTGTACTTTCCATCAACAGATGGTCCGATAAAAGGTTACTATCTCACCTACCTTGTGTCTCCAATAGCTGTGTCTTGTTAACTTGTGAGTGAGCTGGCTGCCATATTTGAGTGTAAAGATTGTGAGGGAAAATACATGTACACACTTATCTGAAGTTTGTTCACTGTCATCAAGCTCATTCATGTTTACCTGAGGGGACTGTCTTTTGTGATGGCATTTCAAACAGGTTCTGGCTCACAGCCTTGCTGGAGTTCCCTGCTAAGTCTCTGCCCTCCTTCCCCTCACTTTTCATTGCCAGGGCCTCTATCTCGGGATCCTCTGAGGTATCACCAGTAGCCTATAGGTTTCCAGTGAGATTCTATGCCACGTATGAGATGCAGTTCACTAAAAAAGCAGCAGCTCTGCAGGGCACCACCATCTATTATTGGTCTCTCTCATGGGCAGCAGGTATAATAGGCCGGGGGAGGGTTCTGCCTCACCTGACATTGCCGTGGCTGCCAGTCCCCTGGTTGCAGAGTTTTGGGGGGAATTTTTTGAATTATGATGCTCCATGCAGGTTCTGGGGTGGCAGAGGAGGCAGTATGTGCTACTCAGCTTCCCAGGTTCATCCAGGACTCCAGGAAGTTTGCTGCTGAAGTCTGAAAGCTGAGTAGCACATACTGCCTCCTCAGCCACCCTGGAACCTGTATGGGTTCTTCCAGACCAGAGATGCATTCCCCCTGGTGGCATAGGGCCTGGGGAAGGAAGGTGCAGCTGCAACTGGCCTGAGGCTCCACCAAGCAGGTAGGGGGTACTCAGAGCTTCCGCCATAGGGGAGAGGGGGAGGAAGATTAGGGATCTTGTGGATTTGGCCACAGGGGGGAGAGAAAGGTCAAAGGGGCCAAGCCGGAGCTAGCTCCCAACTGGGGTCTCCACCTGCCATCCCGGCCTTTCAGTATTCCTAGCAAAGTTCCTTTGTTCTCACACAGTACTGCTGCTGATCTGTCATCCCTTCATTCCCTATGCAACTTGCTTGTAAATATGCATGGCTCTATGGCTGGTCCATAGTTGTGCTTGCATGGTTTCTTCTTCCTGCAGGCCCAGGAGATCCACTCTCTCTTGACTACTCCGGGCAGGACTGTGTCCAGTGTATGTCTCCAGCATAGTTGGCTGGGTTCACCAAGGAGGACATACAGGAAAAGGCATTTCAAAAACACACTGAGGGCTTTAAAGGCATGGTGGGCAGTGGAGTTTAAAACTGATATCAGAATGGGCACTGTCACAGTGGGGCATTGTGGGACTGCTGGCTGGGGGACTTTCAGGAAATTTCACACCATGTTTACACTTGCTCTGCATTGACCTCAGCAGGGCAACCATGGGTGCATGTTGTTGGGGGTAGTGATTTTACTGCATCATCGTCATCGGGCAGTTACATCAACTAGAGACAAATCTGAGCATAGACAGGTACAAATAGGTCAGTTCAAGATCATTTGTATCAACCTAAATTTGTAAAAGGGACCAGGTCTGGGACACTGAAATAAGAGGTAGCCCCTGAAGAAACCAACAAGATGGTAACGGGCATCTTCAAGAAAGCATGACCACGTTCAGATTTCAGTGTGAGAGCTAGAATCTTGCGTCAGCTACTAATAAAGCATGAGCTTGTGAACGCCACCAAACTGAACCTACTTAGTAGCAGGCTGATCTGTTGCGCTCAGGTTAGCCAGAGTTGTGGTACCCCACAATCTCATGTGCTGCATTACACCCGGTGCTAGCTACTGTCAGAGACTGGCTCCTGGACACTGTTCCACTCCAGTCTGGCAATTCCTATGTTCCTAAAAGGCTGTCACCCCTTCTACCTCCGCATTCAGTGCAACCAACCCTTACAGTGGAAACAGCTATTGCCCTGAGAGCCTGCAGGAGGGGCATGTAGAGTAACTGCATTTCCTAGCACACTCACTGCTTCTACGGCATCTCACAGGACAGGTGATGCTGGGCAGCCCATGGCTGCCTTTGCATGGGAAATGCATCCATTTCTCTGGGGGGAATGCCTTTCCTTTTACATGACTCTCCATGCTGAGGCTTGACAAACCAGAACAGACAGCTCCAAAAATAAATGGCCTCCTTTGAAGAAAAGGCTCACAAGAAGGGGACAGAGAATGGGTCTGGTGCTCCAAAGCAATTGAGGGCCTTGGATATATCAGTTGTTGTTTTTTTAAACAAGTGTTGCAAGAACTAGTCTTGCTGCCCCCTCTCCCCAGGGTGAATTCTGCTTCCTTGACAACTGGCGCCATGGCAAACCAAGCATAAAATGACAGTAAAATTCAGGAGGAAACCAGTAAGAGAAGGTAGAAAAAAAGTCACACCTCCTTTCAGTGCCCAGAACAATAAGTTGCAACTCTCCTCATAGGCTGAGGAGAGAAGTCTCATATATAGGTTGTATCCTATGGCAGTGCAGACTGGCTAGTAAAAACTACCTAAGTACATAAGAACAGCCATACTGGGTCAAACCAAAGGTCCATCTAACCCAGCATCCTGTCCTCGGACAGTGGGCAATGCACAGAACTCAACGAATCAGCATTTCGCCAACTAGAGATTAACCTTAACCCCTCTGATTGTCACTCAGAGGTTTCACCCACTATGGGTATTCAGTCCAGGCCTCCTGGCTATCTCCTGGTGACCAGCCAGGGGCTAGACTCCGCTCCTCACCCATGTCCATCAAGTTCTACCATCAGGGACCTCGCTGGGATTACTGAACAGGAGCTCCACCAGCCGGAGATTAAACCCTCCCACTCACATGCCTATTTGCACAGATGAGAACAGTCTCATGCTATGATGCAACCCCTTTATTTTTAAGAGGGTTATTCAGTACAGGGTCTTTCAAAATGCACACAAGTTCATGAAAAACAAGTAAAAAATGACATGGGGGCATAATCTGTACATACACATGCTGAAAACCAGCTTCCTGAGGAGCAAATTTACTGCTAAGAACCCCACCCCTGAAATTAGGACCTTTTTCCCAGCGCTCCCTATAGTCTTCTAGTACCTTCTAGTACCTTCTATGCAAGCTGAGAGCAACAACCCTGTATCTTCTCCTGCACCTTCTGATGGCTTCAGCTTAAACCACTCGCTCATTGCTCCTTGAAAATAATCACTCTCTCTTCTCTCCATTGCATACTCCTCTAAGGTATTTGCAGACAGCTGTTGTCAAGGCTGCCCTTATGAATTCTAGCATCTTATTCAGCCTGAGCACCTGCAGCCCCCAGCCCTCACTGGGGAGCAGGGTGGCAACTCTGGGGAGGGAGGGGGACTGTGCTCAGGGCTGTAGGGGCAGGGAGGCAGGTGGAAAGGGAAGCAGTGCAGTCCATCTTAGGCGCGGGCCAAGGATTGGAGCCACCAGGGCCAGGAAGCAGAGCAGGGGAGGCAGGAAATTGGGGCTGAGAGGTGGAGCGGGGGCTGGGAGATTCGTGCCGCCAGGGCTGGGAGGGGTGGTGGGGAGCTGGGGGTTTCAGGCCGCCAGGGCCAGGTGGCGGAGTAGAGGGGCCAGAGAATTCTGGCTGCCGGGATCAGAAAGCCAGGGGGACCCAATCCCACCACTGGGAGAGAGGGGCCAGGGGTGGAGAGGAGATAGCAGTGGAAATAACAATAGAGCAGTTATAAACAATTGAAAGGTTCACTTCTGAGCATGCTCAGTGGGCTAAAATCTGCTCAAATTTTAGCTCTGCTGCCTTTGACGTTGCACATCTGCAGAGTCTTCCAGGCTGGCCGCAGCTGCTGTACTCAGGCTTTTGACAGAGCACTCTGTATGAGGAACATCATCCCAGGCAACATTTGTCTTATTGAAACACATACAACAACCCCCAAGCAAAAGCAAAATCAGTATTAACACAAAGGAAGGAGAAAATAAGGAACACGGGAAACAATTGTCCCTCTCATAATTGTAAGGCCATTTTACAACTTCGCTGCCTTCTGCTCGTTCTGAAGTTTTGGGGGTTTTTTTTACTTGTTTTTTCATTGCAAAAGTACAGCCGTCCCAAAGAACCCGATGTGATGCTGACCTGCAATCCACTCGGACTTGCCAAAAATTCTCTCCAACCACATTTGCGCGTTTGCTAACCACTTACTTCCTTGAAGTGTAAATGATGGCACTTAACTAAGGCCACTTACATGTTAATTGCACCAGCAATGTTTCTTTCTTTTTAAAAGAAAACTCAATACAAAAGAACTGTGCAAATAATTCAACAATAAGGAGACACAGTTACATTCCCAAGCAGTGCAAAAGACAAAGCCACAGTAGACACACTGCATTCCACACAAGAGGAATGGATTTTCCTCTCTCATTTATCAATGTGAGCATTTTATGCCCTATCTGCACAGGGGTCAATGATGACACGCATTATGTCTACACTGCAGCTGGGAGTGAGCCTCACAGACAGACGTCGTGCTAGTGGGACTCAAGGTAGATAGAGCACAATGTGGGTGTTTGCACAGGTTAGCCAGCCAAGAAACGGGATCCAAGCTTGGTTGGCTAGCTTGAGCCTCCACCAGGGCAGCCATGGCCACACTGATGTATTTAACGCACTAGCTTCAGCCCCGTCAAGATGAGGTCTCTTCCCTAAGGCTGGGAGCCTCAGTCCCAGCTACAGTGTAGATGTACCCACAAAGTGGAGTGCAATGGAGACCCAATCCCACACTATTTGCTCTTCTGTTTGTGGTCAAGTGTGTGCCTCAGTTTGACAAGCTGCTATTGTGTCACAGTCTCTACACCGATATGCGCGGCATGGAGCTGTGGTAGTGCAGCTGATAAGCACTTAACTTTGGCTTTTCCTATGATTTTAACAGTGCAGCCTTGATATAAATCAATGTAGGTTTTGGCATTTCAGTTTATAGCTGTTCCATTTGAATTCACAGTCTCTCCAGGAGACTGGCATGTGAAACTGCATTTAATGCCTTATTCCAGCTGAAATACCTCCCATCCCCTGCATTCCCACCGGACATTAGCCTATCAAAGAAAGAGATGAAGACACTTTAGCATTACTTTTTTTCTGATTAACTCATCTTGGCATTTCATTGCCTTACTATTTATCATGTATGTGCCTGGAGGCACTCAGGTGTTGGGCTGGATCGCATTTTGTGCGGTCATTTACATCACAGCAAAGCAGTGTAAAAGGCTGCCATTCTGATGTGGTGTCACTTGGCCTGGTGTAAATGAGGCCACAAAGTGCAGTGCAGCAGGGAATCAAGCCAACAGGCAGCTCTGTTAATTCTGACCAGCTGCAGGCAATGCAGTTACACTCTCTCATGTGTAATTCCTGGAGCCCCTTTCGGCTGCGATGTTTATTCTCCATCAGTATTGTTGGGCCTCCCCTTCCATGCCATGATCTCCCGGAAAGACTCACCAGCGCTCTGCTAGCCTCATCCTCTTTCACTGGCCCACGTTGATTAGAATTAGTGTAAGTTACCCAGGTCTCCTTCAGCTTGTTCCATCTGAGTCTGCCTTGTAGTCTCAGACACTTCGCCAAAGGATCAATGCCCACAAAACAGATATTAGACAGGATCACAAAGAAAAAACAGTTTCTTGCCATTTCAACCAGAAAGGACATTGTCTCAACGACTTAATTACCTGCATTCTGCTTCAAAAGCCTTTCAAGAATACTCTTGAAAGAGAATCCTCTGAACTGTCATTCATGCTCAAATTCGACACTTTACGCTTAGGTTTGAACAAAGACTCTAATTATCTTACCCATTACAAAGATAGCTTCCCCAATTATCACCTCTAATATCATTAGCTCACAGACATTTACCCCCCATCCCTCTTCTGTTCTGAAATGTGATTTGTCCTTTTCATATGTGTTCCTTTTTTTAAAATTGTATCCTTTGGTATATATGGTTGTGACAATTTTCTTCCACTATTTGATCTGAGGAAGTGGGTCTGGCCCACGAAAGCTCATCACCTAATAAACCATCTTGTTAGTCTTTAAAGTGCTACATAGTCCTGTTTTTTGTTGTAGTCTCTCCTGTTCCTCATTTACTATGATTATGTTTAGTGACAGGTGAAGCCACGTAGCTACTCAGCACTGCAGCCTCTTTTGTGCATGGTAGGCTTGCTCTCCCTAGTATGTAGGTGACCTACCCATGCACTTTCCTTTGTCAGCCTCCTGCTTTTTATGTACTTATAAACCATTTAACTTGTTCCTTTTGCTCACACACTCATTTGGTGCCTTTGCTTTTCTGACTTCACTTTCTCTCTACTCTGTGCAATTTCTTTTCTCCATTATTTTATACCTACAGGGTTTTTGTTTTTTTTCCAGTATCAGGGCTCTAGAGGACCTCTGGTGAAGCTACATTGCTCTTTCCCAGGTGAGGATGGAGAGAGCAGTCCCAGGGATGTCACGAGAAGAGCTGTCTCAAGTCTATATAACCAACTACCAGATAAGCTTGGGGAGGGAGAAGGATGTCACTGACTCAACACCCAGAGTGCATCTCTGTCCCAGGTGTGCCAGAGGAGAAATGACAAGTGCATCCCAGGTGCGAAGAGAAGCCACCTCAGAAATAAGAGGGGGAATCATTCCAGAACAGAAAGACAAAATCCTTTCGGGTACACTTTAAAAGTGGGTTTCCTTCTCTGAAGTTATTAGCACTTCCTTGGTTGATGCAGACGAGATCCTGTATTCTGGTTTGGGACTCTCCAATGTTTCAGACATGCTAGCCAGGTGGCGCGTCTTCGGCTGAGGCAAGTCCTCCGCTGGGGAAGTGAGTTGTTTTAGCCTCTGCAGAAAGACCAGCAGACAGATGGAGTTTCTGTTAATTAAACTGGTAAACAAACTGACACCCAATAACAATCCACAGTAATTGCTGTGGGCAAAGGCATTTTAGAGAGCTAATCCTCTCCACTTTCCATTCCTCTCCTCCTCCTTTTCTCTCTCTCTGTCTCACGCACACACACTTCTCATACATGAGCATTCAACCTCCCTGGGCATCCAAGGTGGCTATTTATTTACATTTGGGGGCACATGTATCACAAGGCACCTAACAGCATTTACAGGAGGAGGGACGGTCTTCTGTTTAAGGCACGGGAGTGGTAATCAGTACAACTGGGTGCTAGTCCTGGTTCAGCCTCACATCTCCAGTTGCCTCAGAGAAGCCCCTTATGCCTTAATGTTTCTGTGGTGCTTAGAAGTCACAATTCCCACTGAAGGCTGTGTGGCCCCCCTGCAGGCATTCTTTTCAGAGAGCTGATAATAAAGTAGTGATGATCAGTCACAGATCCCATTCAAATCAACAACAAAAAAATCAGTATCTTCAACTCTGTGTCGCCTGCTTCATCAACTGTCAAACAGGGTTACAAATACTGCTTTCCTTACATGAGTCCTGGGAAGTTCTATCATTAGAGGCTGAGATTTGCTTTGCCATCACTGGCTAGAAGGTGGTAATATTGTTGTCCCACTGCACACAACTACCCTTAAAGCAGCTCCACAGGGGAATATGCATTTGGTTTTAGTCATCTCTTCCCGGCTCCATGTTTCTCACATTCGGCTCTCACCCTCCTGAGACCCTGAACTCCCTGGCGCTACCACAAAAAAGTGTTTTTCAGTGGTTTCCACAGACTCATTGAGCATCAAAACATTTCTGTAATAGACATTGATATTCATAACAACATGTGTCTTTCTACTCAGCCTGTCTGGCTCAGTTCATACCACTCATCTGGTCACACACTTATAGACCGTATCACAAACAGGGCTGAGCAATTATTTCATTTATATAACTAATTTTGATGCTCTCTGCTTGTGAAGTGCCTGCCAACAGCTTGCGGTTTTCTCTAATTTATTCAAAAATATTCATCCAATAATTTCTGGAATGGTTCTTGGCCAGTAGCTTGGTTGTGATTCCATGTTTGGAATTTGAGATGATTTTAACTGGACACATGAGGTAACAATGTCTGCATTTCCTGACTGTCCCACTGGAACTGTAGGAGTCAGCCTGCTGGTGTGATAGACACAATTATTATTAGAAATTTGCTCTCCGTATATTCGCTGCGATATTCACTTTAATAGAGTATGCCTTTCCTTGAAGCATTGCTGACAGTTCATTCGTTTCTTATAATATTCTCAGGCAATGAATGAAAAAGAGGCACAAACAGAGAGATTCTGTTTCAAAATCAGAACAAATATTTATAGAGGGTTTTTCTGGGATGGAGGGGCAGGATTTGGCAGAATATGTACAGCTTGTCACAGATCCTTTTCTGTACTTCCAAATCACATCTTCAGAAACTTCTTTATAAAGATGCAGCTAATAAGTCAACGGAAATTATATCTGACATTATATAAAATGAGAAATAAGCAAAAAAAATCTTTCATCTATACTTGGCTAAGTCAATCACTTGAGCACACCATTAATTAGCACTAAATGCATCATAATAAAATACTTGGCAGCTACAGGAATTTTTTGGCTGTAAATCTCAAAATGCTTACTAAAGGTGGGTATTATTCTCATTTTACAGATGGGGAAGTTAAGGCACAAAGGTCCCATCTACCTTTTACACCAGACAGTTTAATGCCTTTCATCTGTGTAAGCTGTTTGTGTTATAGATAGGAAGCTGATGTCTTATATACACATAAGTTGTACCACTTTAATTGTATCAGTCTTGTTAACACATTAACAACCCCTTTGCGGTGCATATATGTGTGTGCACCAGGTACTCTGAGAGCTGGCAGATGTAGAATTTCTGGTAGGGTGACCCAAGACAGAAATGTCAAAGGGTCGGAGCCAGTATTCTCTCTAATTTTTTTCATCTATGTGTGGAATAAATTTTGTTGTGTTCACCAAGACATGTGCAAATGTGTACCATCAGTAGAAACACATGCTTCTGGCTGTGGGTGCTCTGCTAATTAATTGAGGGGTGGCCCAAGTGCTCAGCTTACAGGGAACACTGGGACCCAAATTACAGGCAGTCCACGGGTACTCACAAAAAAGCCCTCTGTTACAGAAACAACCCAAAGACAAGAAGAATCCCTTACAAACTGTCAAATACAAATATCAACTGCAGAGAACCATGATGTGATTGATGTAAGATAAGATATATTACTGATTAACCAGCAAAGCCAGCTGATGTTATGATGCTGGAAAATCAAATCTGCAAGGAAATTTTTAATCTGAAATGGGGCATCTTCATGGCTAAAGCCAAGAATTGGAATGTCAGATAATTTCAGAGCACAAGTAAACAGACACAACTTATCAGAGAAATGAACATCTTTGGACTAAGTATACATGGACAGACTGAGAGATGAGGTGGACTGCACCCATCTAATTATCATTGGAATGCATGGGTAAAGAGAGGATGATAAACATTGGGAAGGTATAAGATTAGCAAGGAAGCAACTACAGCACTGAAGGAATAGACTTGTGTAAATTCAAGAATATTGACCTCGCGCTTTGTGACAAACCAAATAAATGTCACACTTGTTCAGTATTATGCGCCTAAGAAATTATTGTGTTGAACAAGTCAAAGATTGTTTCTATGACAGGTGGCAAAGTGTCCTTGGCAAGATCAATAAGTATGATATTGTTATCTCTATGGGAGATCTAAATGCACAGGCTGGTGATGAGAATAGTGGATCTGAATGTATTATGGGTAGACGTAGCATATCAGAACAGACTGACAATGGGAAATGTTTTTTAATTCTTTTTAGTGGATACTAAAGATGGTCACTGTTGGACACCAGGCCATCTATGAGTGCAACTATCAGAAGAGACCACAATCTTGTTACAGGGACAATCAAAATAAAACCACAGAAAATAACACCATCCAAAGCAGAGGGCATGTGAGATACGAGAAAGTCAGTAGAGCCTATAGTGATGGCACATTTAAAGTTGCAATTTAGCAATAGATTTGAAGAGTTAAAGACACAGATGGATGACAGAAAAACAAGGACAACTTTTCAAAGAAATGAGAATGAAGCCAGAACTGCTGTGGAGAGGTCAGAACATCTAAGAAAGAAGAACGGCTTCAACTGAGTACATAGGAGCTAGCTGAAGATAGGGGAAAAAAATAAAGAAGAGAATTCTACAAGATCAAGACAGCAGTAAAAGCTATTCTGCAACAAAAATATGCCGACAGAGACAAGGAAGTTAAAAGAGGAGCTGGAAGAGGTCCTAGAGAACGGATAGAAAATAAAGCAAGAGACACTGAGGAGGCACACAGCAGAGAGGATTCTAAAAAGCTTTCTCTAATATCTAAATGACTGATATCCAATCTCTAACATTGGTAGCATCGTGTGGCTAGACTCAAGATGGCACGATTTCAACAACAAAGGATGGACAGAGTGCCCGTTGGAGGGTACATTTCTAAGCTACGCATAACCAGCCAGAACCATTAACACGTACTTAGAAATGTGAAGAAACCAAAGTCTTATCTAGATCGCCTCAGAGAAAGGAACTAAAGCTATAAGCCAGCTGGAGAATGGTTCAAACACCAGGCTGTGATAAAACAGATGCTGAAACATTAAATGTGGCAGAGGAAGTGATAGTGAATTATATATGCAGGCTGCAGAAAAGGGTCTGAGGAAAGGATACTCATCTAAAGACTGGAGAAGAAGTGTATCTGCAAAATGCGTGAAAAGGTAGAGAGCTCATTTATGATAACTGGAGAAGAGCGACATGCCTAAGCCGCACTTGGAAAAGTGTTCTGTATTACCATTTGAACGGGATGAAAACTATTACTGATAAAGTATTCAGGCAAGAACAGGCTGGATTTCAGTCTGGTAGGTCATGTTCAGAACAGATTTTCACCTTGAGAAGACTTATTGAGAAAGGCTTAGAATACATGAAGAAGAGCGTTTTCAATATCCTTGCTTTTACTAAAGTGTTTGATAGCATGCAGAGAAAAGCTCCCTGGAAGATCTTGAGAGACTATGGAATTCCAACAAAGACTGTTCATTTGATAAAAGCTTTGTATGACACGGCTGTATCAGTACTGAGAGTGGAGACACAGAATGGTCTAAGATTGTTACTGGCGTAAGGCAAGTGTGACAGTGCACCCTGTATTCTTCACAGTAATATGATTATGATATGATATAGGATATAATATCTTTTATTCAAGATAAGTCATGTGAGATGTCATTGAAAAGGTTATGATTTGCTAAATATTATCTTCCTATTTATATGCATATAACATTTTGTATCTGAAGTTAGGAATATTGACCATGTATCTGTATTTCAGAAGATAGTTACCGGGGTAATACCCACTAGACAAGATGCATACAACCTAGATCAGTGTTTCTCAACCATTGTTACGAGTACCCTTTGCGGTACTCAAGAGAAGTCTGGGGGGTATGTCAACACAACTGAAATTTGGAGAAAACTGAATTTTTGTTTTAAGTTTTACAGCATTTTATTATTTTTGTACTTTTTACACCCAAAAATGTCATCACCTGCCTGGCTACGATTAAGTTGTTTAAACAAATGTGTTGCAACGATAGAAAAAAAAATGGTGTGTGTGAAAACTGTAGGTACTGGGGGTATTTATATATAATTTTTTAAGTGGCACTTTATAAAAAAAAAAAAAAAAGGTTGAGAAACACTGGCCTAGATAGCTGGTGGGGAAGAGTCATTAGGGGAAAACAATAGACCTTAAGCAAAGTTTATCTCCCACCTATCAAGCCTTCCTGAGACCACTACAGACACCGTCTGAATAATGGCTGTTATGACTCTACAAGGATATGTAGTAAGACCACATGTCTCTGTCTTCTAATTTGGGATGTCACTATTTTTCTACAGATGGGTCTGGGAACCAAGCTTTGAAAAAGAGTGTTCCCTCGATATGCAAAAGCTCTATAAGAGGGGGAGTGACATCAGCTGGAGTTCTACACTCCCCACACAAGACAACTCCTGGGAAGACCTGAACTGGAGGAAGTGCTGGACCCAGGTTAAAGGGATTTTTAGACTGTGAATGGAACACTTGGGGGTTCCAAGCTGCAACCCCTTAAGACTGCAGCTTGTTTGTATCATCTCTGAGGGTGATAATCTGCTAATTCATATCCACTCTATTTAATATAATGAGTTTAGTTTGTGTTTTTTTTGTTTATTTGCTGGGTAATCTGCATTGATCTGCTTGCTATCCCTTATAATCACTTAAAATCTAACTTTTGCCACCAATACTGATTTTTTTTTTCCCTCTAAGCCAGTATGTGAGAATCATAACTCAGGGGCAAAAGGCTGTTACACATTCCTGAGGGAGGGGCAAATTTTATGAGCATATGCTTTACAGTCCCCTGTGTAGTGCAAGATGGCATCATCTTGGATTTACACTCCAGAGGGCTATGTTTGTGTGCCTGAGGAGCTGGTAGTTGCCCTATCTGAAGTCTTCCAGTGCAGATGTCTCTTTGTATGCTGGTGAAACTGCAGGCTGGAGCCTGGAGGGCTTGGCAGCTTGTGACAGCAGTACAGTGTGAGAGGGAGCCCAGGCTGGTAGGTTAGGGGAACTCAGTGGTACTCCAAGACCAGGTGGCACCTTGGGGGGAACCAGTCACAGCAAGATTGGATATTTTCCCCTCATCCTCTGTATTATCATAGACTTTGCACAGATAAGACTGACAACTACTAATGAGAATACTGGCATTGTTTAGGAAAGTAACAAAGCTCAAGACTGAGATTTTGCAGCCAATATAGTCATGCTGGATAGTGACTGGCATGGAATGAAAACAAAAGTGCCACTTTTTCCCTTTGCCCAGGGTTGCTTAATCTCTATACATTCCCCCACTCCATCACTTCCCCCCAGGTTCCTCCTGCTCCATCCCCCCACCTTTTCCAGTTCCCTTCCCCGAGCATGCCACACCCCTGCTCTTCCCTTTCCCTCCCATGCCACAAAGTGGCTGATCGCAGTGGGAAGGAGGTACTGGGAGGACAGGGGAAGAATTGATAGGTAGGGCCACTGGCAGATGGCAGGCACTGGGAGGGGAGGATGGAGCTGGATGCTGGTGGGTGCTCAGCACCCATTAATTTTTTTCCAGGGGTGATTGAGTCAGTGCCTGTGAATGAAAAGACTCTCTATGAGCATAAAAACAGAAGTAGCCAGAGTGGGACTTTATATCAGTATACAGAAGACCAAAGTTATGGAAACAGAAGAGAGGGCTGGCGACATGGGCAGATGTGTGATTGATGGAGAGGAGTACAAAAGAACTGATGACTTGGAAGTACACTATCTACTAACTGCCATCTCAATAAAGATGTGATGGCAAGAATCAGCAAAGCCAGTGGATCATTTTCCCAGGTGCAAACATCTGAAAGAATAAGACACATCTAACACACTAAAATGAAATTGTACAATTCTATTGTCCTCCCAGAAACATGGCATAAGACAAGCGGAAGCTGAAAGCACTCCACAAACGCTGCTTTAAAAGAATCTAAGGCGTTTACTAGAAAGGTCATGGAGCCAATGTGGAAGTGTTGCATCACAAGGGTCAGCAGCCTGAAGAGTCAGAGATACACAGATGCCAAGGCCAGAAGGGATCTTTGTGATCATCTAGTCAGACCTCATGTATGATACAGGCCATAGAACTTCCTAGAACTTGTATTTTAGACAAACATCTAATCTTGGTTTTAAAATGGTCAGTGATGAAGAATCCATCAGGAACCTTCACAACTATGATAGTTAGGACATACTAACAAGCTGCCCTGTGGCAGAAGCACAAAGTGCATCTTAAACTGGATTCCTCCAGAGGGCAGAGAAGGAAAGAAGGCACAGAAGACATTGGAGGACTTACTGCAGGATAACTGAAAATGTTGCCATTGTGGAAACTACATATGATAGAGTCCAACATCTTGCTCTGGACAGACAGCAATGGCGGGAAATGAGTAACCTCATGTGCCAGTAGGCTTAGGAGATTCTCAAACTAAAAGTTAAGAAGAGCTACACTAATATAAAAGTGCTTTAACCCATCTAGCTTATTCCAGACTAGGAAGGGATTCAGGTAAACCCACTAAAAGCACCTTTGTGCCAGTATAACTGTATCCACGTTAAGGGTTGTACCAGTATAACTAGTCTGACTAAAAACAACAATCCTAACTGAAATAACTGTACCGGTACAAAATCTGCATGGACTAGACCAAGATGCTAAGGGCCTTTACAATTGTGTACAGCTGGTGTAGCTGATAAAAGTATCCTCTCCTCCTGTGCAGAGTAGGCCAGTGAAGCCAAACCATTTGTCTAAGATAACGGGGGGCAAATAGCGGCCCACAGGCCAGATCCAGTTCCCCAAGGTTAGCCCCTGACAAGCTGTCACTGCTATATTTACCTGTGCCTCCGCAGGTATGAGTGTTTACCGCTCCCATTGGCCGCAGCTCACCATTCTCAGCCAATGAGAGCTGCAGGAAGCAGTGTCATGGTCCACACCACTTCCCGTAGCTTCCATTGGCTAGGAAGAGTGATCTTAGGACAACGGGAGCTGCAAACACCTATACCTATGGGGGCGCAGGTAAATAAAATGGTGGTGGCCCACTAGGGGCTAACCCTGGTGAACCACCTCCATTTTATTTCCCACTCCTGGCCTCAGAGAGAGAAGCAGTCAATACTAGAAGGCAGGTTTCCCAACTCCCAGTGTTGTTTCCAATCCAGGAGGTTGCAGGCCTTGACTGTCTTCTCTGCTCTCCTCCCCTCTCCTTTTGCTCAAGGCTTTTCTCTCCACTCTCTTCTGAAGGCTTTGCCTTGTAATTCATTGGGCACCTGAGGTGGGCACTGATCAGCACTGCCACACAGCCTGTCACTTCTAATTAAGTTAGAGTCCCCAGCCAGTAAGTAGGAGCCTCATGGGCACAGATTCACCTTCCCTGTGGTGAGAGGGCTGGAAAGGACATTGTGAGCTCAGTGTCTTTACTGGTGCAACAACACTGCAGGGGTCTCCTCTTCACTCATCTCCTGTAGCAAGATTTGAATGACTCCCCCCAGCTGCCCAGAGAACAAAGTTACATTCCATCCTCCTCAATTCATGTACATTTCTAGTAGCCTGAGCTGTCAGGCTCAAACTAGGACAAGCGGAGGGGAGACTGTGCTTCTCAAGATCTATACAAAGATGTAACCCAGTGTCATGTGTATGGACCTGGGCCATACACACTGGTAGAATATGGGGTGGCCACCTCCATGGTCTCTGTCTGTCTGTCTCTCCCCTCCCTGCTTAGGACTGGGGTTGGGAGATTTAGAGACAGATGCTGTTATGATCGCTCTGCACCATGCTGGAGGAATCCTCCACTAGCCCGTTAGGTCAACATTACACCACCATTATCATGCATGTCAGCTGCACAGAGAACTGTGGATCTGGCCTTTTCCGGGAAGGCCCAGGATGCTTTTTGGTCTCATGGGAGCTGAATTCATGAGAACCTTCCCAGGGCGGCAGTGACCGCTGTAGGACATTCTACCGTAGGCAAACCACATGTCACCCTGACTGAAGGACTTAGCCAAGGAGGTCCTCACTGAGATGTCGTCCTCTGAGCCCCACGCTGGGAGTATTACCCTGGGAGGTAGGAGGTGATTCAGACCAATGCTTTGTGTATTGACCATGGTCTACTGAAGTCACTGGGAGTTTTGCCTGAGAAAGGTCATCAGGATTTGTACGCCTATAAATTGGCAGCTACCAAATGAAAATACCTTTGTCCTAAGATGCCTGATCCCATCACCTTTAGCCTCAGGTTCAAATGGGCCTATTGCTTTCCCATTTTCTCCAGCATCCAGTCTAAAACATTCCTCTTTCTTTTTCAACCCCTCCACGGACTTGTTACACACTGAATTGTCTGAATGGCATTCATGTTTGAGAAAACTGCTGTACTGTCAGCGACACAGATCATGGGCAGCATGTTCGGCATTAGGGGTATCTTCATCCCCACCGTCCCACTTATGTGTCCAAAAGACGATCCCCAGTGACCACCTCTGGGAGTAGGAGAGTACTTAATTTCCCCGCACTTCTATTCATCTGTGGCTTTCTGCTAAGCCTGTCAACAAGCGGTTTATTGGGACCTGATGCAGAGATGGTTTCATATAAGTACTGGATGGAGCCCATCTATTCATTTCACACAAGCCAATGGAAAGCACCCACACAGACGCCAATCACTGCTGACCTCAGCTCGATTTGAATCTGGGACCTAGACATTCTATATCTTCTTTTACCTGTTTTAGTGATCCCTTGGTTTTCAGCAGGATGATGATGGCATAGAGCGGAATGCAGATCATGGAAGACAGAGCCATCAACCAGCCCAAAACATAGCCCCAGGTAGGGTACACGTAGGAGTTGTTGTATTTGAGGGGTGTGTACTTGATCAGTGAAAATAGGAAGGTTGCCTGAAGAACAGATAACATAAAAGTCAACACTGCAGGTGGGTACATGGTAAGTCAAAAACAGGAGGTGAAAGAGAAGTATAAACTCCTGACAAGGGAAGTATAAGCAGTAGAAGATTTGTGATGACCTTGCCTAGTTATTTCCTTGTTCCTATGTTTTTGGGAGTTGAAAATATTGTGATGGGCACATATCTTGCTGTTACTTACCAATGTTAACTGAATTTTAGGGCATTTTTTTTATTTCAAATTTTCCCCTGCCCCTGTGTTATTTTCCATTTACCAACCCCTCCCCTTCCCCGGACCTTCGGGATGCGAGCCTCAGTGCTCTTCTGCCTTCTATCCCTCACCTTCCCAGCTCCTACCCAAATCCTTGCCCTGACTCACCCTCGCCAACATGGATCCTCTAAGCATCAGGAAATTCTCTTTCCCACCAGTGGAGGTGTAGGAGACAGGTAAGTTTATTTGTAAGGATAAGAGATGCAGAGACTCTGGAGCAGCCAATCTGGGGCTGTAGTTTGAGCACTTTCTCTGGGGACTCTTGGCTTAGTAATACCTCTGACATGGCTGACTTTTGAGATATCAGAACAGCCCTGGAGCACCGTCAGGTTCTCTCTGCAAATACTCTGAAAGCTGCTCTTTCAGCCCACACCAGCCCTGTTGAGCTCTCAAACCACTGTGCTGTCAGCAACTCATGTATGACCAAGCAGCAATCTAATCTTTAGAACCTCTAATCTTTTCCATCCATCTATGGATTTTTTTTCTACCCATGTGCAAAATAAATTGGATCTGCACCAAGGCATGTGCCAATGTGCACCACCAGTAGAAACAAAACCCCAGCTGCGGACTCTCTGCTAACCTTCTGGGTGGCATTTGAATTTCTCCTGAATGGATGTACAAGCGCCCAGCTTCCAGGCAACGCTGCCAAGCAGCAGCTCTGAAAACTCTCTGGTTGTTTTTCACCTTCATTGGAGCCTCCAAGAGGCAGTTCCAAAAGCTGTTTGTGCCTATCTGAATGGTTGAAAATGTTGGTGATAGTGCCTGATCCCGATCCATTAAGGTCAATGGCAAACAAATCTCCCGTTGTTGATGGGAGCAGGTTTGGACCCATAACGTCTCTTGAAACCAGTGAGAAAAGAACTGGGCATGAAACAAAAATAATTAAAATCTTTCCTTAATTATAAACAGTTTTCTTCACACATAGTTGGTGGGTGCATTGTCAAAGTGCTTTGACTTTGTGGCAAGCCAAGGGCATTTTTTGAACTACAGGACATCACAGAAATGTAGACCAAAGTGAAAATTGCAAGATACTGTAATTCTTTAAAGGGCTGAAATTCAAAAATGATTCAACCAATTCCCTTCAGGCTTTGCAGATACATTAGCCTTTGCTTTCTGAATAAACATGCCAATTTGCAGGCTAAATTGAAATGTCCAAATCTAAGGAAAGTCTTTACAATGGAAATTGATTCCAACTTCAACTCTGGAGAAGCTACTGCTGCACCTAACAATTCTGTGAAACAACAGCGCCTCTCACAAATTCTCAACTTCACTCAGATTCCAGGATCCCTGGACAAACATGCCTCGCCATACCATGTACCTACCAAGCAAACACCAGGGGTGACAACCCACCAGCACATCTTAATAAGCGGCCATGGCCGAAAACCAATCATGTCCTCGATGTTGTCATAGAAACGGTCTGCGCCTGGATCACAACAGGGACAGAGAAAGAGAGAGGAAAGGGTGTGATAGTTTTTGTTCTTCAGAATTATTCTTGCCAAGTCTAGGTTAGTTACACTCTACTTGAACGGAAACTCTAAATCCACACAGCAACGGTGTATTTAGTTCTCCAAGTGCCCAGAATTTCTGGAATTCAGGCCACCAATTTCAATGACTAAATATGGCATTAGGTCTAGGGTTGTTATTCACTACGAGACAAGAGGGGGCAATTCTCTCTTGCTAGACCTCGGTTTTCCCCCTCACCCATTCACCACTATATCTTCCATTTTTTGCTCTCCTCTTCCCCTCTTATACACACACTTGGTCATCAAGAAAGCAAACTTTGCCCACACGATTTTTTCTGAAATGACCCCTACGGTGTAGGTGTCTCACTTTAGGCATCCACTCTTAACAATTTAACTGAAAATAACTTCCTAACCCAGCTGAAACCCTCCTCTGTCAGAGTAAGTCTGTGGGTCTACACAGACTTTGTAACATGCCCAGTAGGTGAACAAGAGACAGTTCTGTTAATTTAACTGTGGATGTGGGTGGAGGTACCCTCTGAAGAACATCCTGCCCTCATAACCAAACAGACATCTGGGGCTTTCAGCTCAAGAGTCCTAGCTGGTATCTAAAGCTGGTCAAGTATTTTCCATCGATGTTTTTGAAGGTAAATTAGGTTTTTTACTAAACTAAAGATTTTTCCATAAAGTGTTGACTTTCCACAAAATAAATTGATCTTTTTTGGTTAAAATCTGAAAACTACAAAACCAAAACCTTTTGCTGAAATTCAAAAAAATTCAATTTGCAAATGTTGTCATGGTGCCTAATGGGAATTGAAGCTGTAAGATTCATACCCTAAACCTGTGACTAGGTTCCTAGATTATACCTTTCATGTTGCACCACACTCATGTGATTCCCCTGATGCACTGCAGTGGCTCAGCAGACAGGAGACTGTTGTTTTTGAGGAGCTATAGTCTGGTCAAAGAGGAGAAATTGAAGACGAGAACCAGAAAATTCCCATGAGCCATGGAAGTAGCAATTTTGAATTTCTGATTTTGTCCAAATATATTCAATGGGGTTGGGGGAAGGCTCCTGAAAAACTGACATTTTCTACTGAGGGAAAGCAGTTTTTTTGACCAGCTCTGCTGATTCCACTTGACCGGTTCAAACATGGTCATGGAACAGATTCGGTGACATTGCACAATCTTTCCACTGGAACACACTGTGATGTTAAATACAGTCTGGGCAAATTGACCCAGGTGGAAATCTGCTGACGTCAATGGAGTGTCATGAATTTAATCCTGGATTTCTCTACAAGGTCAAGTGAAAGGGAGATCCCCTTTGGTCTTAGCACCACACACGAGTGTCGCACCGGGGTGGTTTCAGAAGCTCAAGAGTTATATTGAAATTGGGCAGCTTTCACTTGAGCAAGGCTAACTCGAGAGGAGTTTTTCATGTGTTTTTCCCAGCTCTGAAAACCCTGCAGAGAGCCAGCAGGGTCATCCTTATGATGCCTGATATCCTGCATGGCCTGAGAACCTGCACCGTTCGTGCGCGCGCACACACACACACATACAAAGCATTCCGTGTGGGGAAAGGGCTGCACACAGGGATGCGAGGGCAGGAGCTGGGAGGGGTAGGCCCTGGGCAGGAAAACGGCGGGGGTGGGAAGGAGGCCAAAGGTGCTAGGTGGGGAGCAATTTAAGCTGTGGGTTGGAAGCAGAGCAGGGACCGGCCACACAACCAGCCAGAGAGGGGTGGCAGCTCCCCCTTCCAGCAGCGGAAAGGGAAAACAGCCAGTGAGCAGCAGCTGGGTGCAGCTAGCAGGGGGCCTAGGGCTTGGTTCTAGCTGTCGGAGCTAGTGCTGCCCATGCCTAGTGGCGGCCCTAGGTGGATGCAGCACATAGGTGCCTAGGCATCATGACATTTGAGGTGCCCCAAATGTAGTGGTGCCCTAGGCAGCAGTGTATGCCAGCAGACAGCCCTGAGCTCTGTATCTGACGGCTGATGCCACAATCACATGCTGCAGGGAGCACTCTGCGAACAATAACAATGTACACACGGGGATTAACTGTTCCCGAAGAGAGCTCACATACAACCCTCTTGCTGCATCAGAGCGGAGACAGGGTTAGAGAACCAGGTCAGGCATGAGGTGAAGCGACGCCCTAAGCAGCATTGCGGGTGGTCCTGCAATGAATCAGTGCTCTGGTTCTTGCATTTGTCTCATTCTCTCTCACACACATGCATGCGTGCACAGGGAGCGGACACAAAAAATGTGGACTTTGGGGGCCCAACCTCGCTCCTATTGAAGTCATTGACAGTTTTGCTATTTGATTGCAAGGGGCAGCAGATCAGGCTTTTAATTTCATGTGTAACTGTGGCCAGATATTGTGCAAAGGAGTTTTACGCTTGCGAATCCCCAATGTGCCTGTATATGGAATTTTGGATTCAATACATTGTACATTAAATTAACAAAAAAACATGAGGAGATCACATGACCAGTCAGCCACAGAACGGCAGCCACTGCCAATACTATGAACAGGATCCTCCTCTGTTCCAAATGAGTATCATCCGTGTCAGCCAGAAAGGGCTAGAGGTCCACTGCCAGTTAAGCAGAGTGCACGGCAGATAGAACCTGCGCCTGAATGAGCAGGGAGACTGCATTTGCCTCTTTGCCTGGGAGAATCCCTTTCAAAGCAGACAAGAATCATTCCTACACCAAGAGTATGGGGACTGAGGAACCCCCTGGGTAAACAAATTAAATCAGAAGCATGAGGCACTTCTGCTTTTCCCTGGAGCTGTTGCAGCGATTCCCATCCCTTCCACAAAAGCCTGGGTCCTTGTGTTCCACTTACCATACACCCAGCCGATACAGACAACTTCAAAGATGGCCAGGAACAGTAGGCACGTACCACTGGCAGCATAATAGTCAAACAGCTGGAAGATGTACATTCCACCCTGCAACAGGCAGAGAAAGGGGAGACATGGAGGGCAAAAGGGAAACATGCAAGAGAAAAATGACTCAAGTGGAATTTGCACAATTACAAAAACAAGGCTGAGGGACAAGGGAAACGCACCTAGAGCAAAGGGGCAAAGGAGCTGGTATCTCTAGCTAGGCATGTCCACACGAGGGCTATGTCTAGACTGCATCTCTCTGTTGACAGAGGGATGCAGATTAGGCACATTGAAATCGCTAATGAAGCAGGGATTTAAATATCCTGTGCTTGATTAGCATAAACATGGCCGCTGCTTTTTTTGACATGGAGCTTTGTTGACAAAAAGTGACAGTTTAGACACAGATCTGTCAAAAATAAACCCTTTTTTGATAGATCCTGTATTCCTCAAAAAATTAGGTTTACAGGATCTGTCGAAAAAGGGTTTATTTTCGATAGATCCGAGTCTAGACTGCTGCTTTTTGTCAAAGCTCCATGTCAAAAAAAAGCGGTGGCCATGTTTATGCTAATGAAGCACGGGATATTTAAATCCCTGCTTCATTAGCAATTCCAATGTGCCTAATCTGCATCCCTCTGTCGACAGAGGGATGCAGTCTAGACACGCCCTAGGATATTAACTATGATAGGTACTGCCATGCCCTAAAATAACGATCAGTCATGGGGCAAGGATAATGTTTCACAACCATTTCAGAGCACAACTTCAGTCTCTACAGAAAATGGGGATTTTTTTTTTAAATGCTGCTATAGACCATTCTTCATGGTGAGTTCTAGCACTGTTTCTGAATGGAATCCTTGGCTAAGTTGAGTTTGGGGGGTAAAGGCCTTCGGCTCTCTGTTGTACAATGGACCGAGCCCCTGTTCTACTCTCAGGAGAGTTATTTGTAGATTTTGACTCTTGAGCGTGTTCTCACAGCTTGTCTCAACAAGAAAATAGAACCCCCAATAAAATAAAAGTGGTGCAGAGACATTCTAAAATTATTCAACCCCTTGAATGGCCACTGAGACAGAAGTAAAGCTTTCCTATTAATCCCACTAATTAAGTGTAGTGTTTAGATTAACCCCCAGTGATGGGCAACGTCTGAAAGCCTCAGGGAAGTTGGATAGGTCCTGAAGTCCTGATTCAATTTTCAGTCAGTCCTTATCCAAGCAAAGCTCCTCTTGCCTTCTGGGGGAGATTTCCCAAGTAAAATCTCAGCAAGGCCCTTGGACTTTTCATATGACCGCAGAAATGCCATTCAAGAGAGGTTAAGGGGTGTATTAGATAACAAGATCCTGCTGTCTCCAGAATAAGAGGAGCAGCTATCAGCAACTTCTTTCCTCTAACTTAATCTAGGACCTGCTTTCAACAGCCTTCCAACCCTCAGTCCTGTTTTCCACAGAGAACGTGCCTTTCCTTTGAAGACCTCCACTATGGCAAAGACTAGCAGCTTTCACATCTTGTGTGTAGCTCATCTACTTTTGACCTGAGAGCCATCAGAATAGGAGTTTGGATAAAGAGTACCTTTCAGATGGACTTTCCCTGGTGCTAGGTTATCTCTGAGATATACCCCAGAGGACTCAGCTACACAGTATTACAGTATCTCAATTGGCACTATATAAGAAAGAAGAAATATTGGCTATGATATGCGCCAGCTGATAAACTAAGCTAAACAGAGAGTTCTATATCTCATAGAACTAGAAGGGACCTTGAGAGGTCATTGAGTCCAGTCCCCTGCCCTCATAGCAGGACTATGTACCCTCTCTGACAGATTTGCCCCAGATGCCTAAATGGCCCCCCTCAAGGATTGAACTGACAATCCTGGGTTTAGCAGACCAATGCTGAAACCACTGAGCTATCCTTTCCCCCTACAGTTTGAAATGCAAACTTGAGGCAGGTAACACTCTATGAACATGTCCATATCCTCTCCTCTAGCATGTACTTCTCTACTTACCTCAGTGACTAGCATCAGGCCAAGCAGGTAGCAAATGACTGAAATGGCCAGAATCAGCAGCTCACGGCGTCCTTTCCTCTGCAGAACTTCGGGGTACATGTCGACAATAGCCGTCACCAGGCTCTCAACACAGACGAACTGCAGAAGAATTCGTGTCAAGAAACCAAGGACCCAATGTCTCTCCTTTCCTCCCCATCCTCTTTCCTAATTCTATTCAGTCTCTCTCTTCTTTTTCATACATCTGAAGCATGAACTGCTTAGAAACAGGGAGACATCACTATGTCTGAAAGGACTGAGAACCAAAGGCTGGTCTACACTATGGAGACAAGCTGATCTAAGCTACACAATTTAAGTCACTTTGGTAGTGAAACTCAAGTTGGTGTAGCTTACAGCTACTTACTGAAAGGTCCACATTGTTTTGGGTCATGTGATGGATGGGAGGGGTAGTACTCTTTTCTAACCATCCCAGCACTCAGTAACTAAACGGCTAAACCGAGGGTATCCAGGAAGTGTTGGCAGGGAGCCAGAAGAACCAATGGGAAGAAAGCGTTGAGATTTTAATTGAAAGGGAATCTGCCTGATGCAGTTCTCCTGTGTGAGTTCAAACCAGGAGCCGGGGAGGAAAAGATGACTTGAAGGTATTTTTTAAGTCTCTTGCGGATCCCCACCTTCTGCACTTGAAGCGCCAGAGTGGGGAATAGCCCTGACAGGTCACCAGGAGAAACTCTCCCATTGACTACTCTTCTTGTTCAGTATCAGAGTCAATGGGAGAGCGATCAGCAGTGGATTTAGCAAGTCTTCCCTTGACCCACTAAATCGAGCTTCAGTGTCAATCCACCCAATAGTAGAGACAAACCCTAAGTGAAGTGGAGTTACCATAGGTGTAACAGGAATTGACCAGCCCAGAGGAGTGACTGGAGCCACATCTGGAACTAAGTGAAATTATCACAATCCCTGAAGCTGAAGTAATGCGGATGTTGAGATACAAGGAACATGGAGACAACTGGGGAATTGCACCTCAGCTCAAGGGGCTAACCAGACACAAATTATTTATCACGAGGAACCACTGTGCTAGAAAAGTTACTTCCGGGAAACAGTGAGGTACTGCAGGTCACAAGTCACACATCTGGAATCAAGAACACTCATAGTACAGTTTCCTTCACACTAGTTACAGATGAGGATCATCAGAATGCAAAGGGGGTCCTAGTGAACTGAGAAGTGGTTGACACAAAATGTGTAGTACAGTGCCCCCCTGTTCATTAGGTATGACTGCTGGCCCCTAAGGGCAGACTTGGAGGGAAGGAATAAGATGTGTAGCTGCTAATTGCCACTGGATTGCCAGAGACTGATGCTGGAAGGGGCAGGTGCTGCAGGTCACCGTTATGGAGCAACTCAGCACCAGCTGACTGCTGGGATATACTGGCCAGCTCTAAGTATTTACATAGTAATATAGATGTATGACAAGTGTTTCAGGTAACAGAGACATACAACCATTTCCCACCCATGAGTTATGACCTACACCCAACTCTCAAACCTGTGACAAACACCCTGGAGTTACAGGGAAAGACGAAGGATGTTTACTGTACCTGGCTGTCCAGTCCCAGGAAGATCAGCATAAGGAAGAACAGGCAGGACCAGAGCTGAGACACGGGCATCATCGTTACAGCCTTTGGATATGCAATGAATGCTAGGCCGGGACCTGTTAATCAGATGGCTGAGTAAGGATGCGGTTTCCCGAACAACGTGACCCAGCAACACACAAACCAGTTTCATATGTTAAAAAAAACTCAGCCTGCCAAAACCTCACTTCTCCAGAGCATACTCTGCGATGGGCAGGGTGGGGCGAGTGACACGGGATGAGTGGCTGGTTTTGGAAAGAAGAATCAGGGATTGAAAAACAGCAGGCAATGCAACTCAGGCATGGACAGTGGAACTAAGTTCATCAAGGAAAGCAGAGACTGAAGCCATGTTTCTGCCCAGCAGAGGCCAGAGCCTCTGAGTCTGCCAAATAGGTCAAGGTTGTTCTGAGCAACTGGACCGGGGACACTTGCAATTACAGAGGATGTAGATTCGGTTCAAGGTAGCAGCACTGATAACCTCATGGGCTGGCCTCAATCAAAAAGTGTGAGCTCCTAAAGCAGGGGTGGGAAACCTGAGGTCCAGGGCCCAGATGTGGGCCCTGGCTTGTCTGGCTCCAGCCCTTGTATTGGGAAGCCCATGCTGGTGCTCCACCCTCCCTCCCCCCGCATTGCCCTGAAGGGCTGGAACACACAAAATCTACTAGCCTGGATCCTCCAAAGCTCTGGTGTATGAGGGGAATGTGGGAAAAGTCATTCTCCTTCTCAGTCGAGGGCCACGTCAGTGAGGGATTGGGGTGTTGTTGCACTTCACACCTGCATGCAGCCTCCAACTGATTTTTCTGCTGGTCAGTGGCCCCTGATCTAAAAATGGTTCCCCACCCCTGTCTTAAAGCATGAAGGGATTTGATAAGTTTTGCTTTTGGTCCTGCCATGGTGAGAAAGCACTTACCTGACTCGGCCACTTCTGAAATGGGTATGCCCTGTTCTTGTGCCATGAAGCCTAGCACAGAGAAGATTGCGAAGCCAGCTACAAAGCTGGTGGCACTATTCAGGAAACACAGCATGAAGCAGTCCCTGTTGGGGCATAACCAAAGAGAGACACAGAGATAGCATTGTTTACCTCAGCACGTTTACCGGGCTGTGCACAGCTTTCTTGGTGGGATGTGAAGCCTTGCTCTGAGTTACCGTAACACTAGCCTGAAACTTCCCAAGAGGTCTACATCCTGAAACAAAACTCATCAGCCTACAGCCTGAACCCAAGGCACTACTGGAACTATATGATTATACCTGGCAGAAAAAAAGACCAAGGGCTGCAGCCATACACTCTAAGCAAGATGCCTAAGTGACATCAACAGGGGTCTGGCTCAACAGAAATCATCACATGTGGGTAGAACAATGGACCCAATATTGAGAGGAAAAAGAATCCTTAAACAACAAGGGACCTGACCCAAAACCGTCTGAAACCAACAGAAAGACTCCTATTGACTTGAGTGGGCTGGGGATCAGGCCTGACAGAAAAAGGAAGTAGAAGCAATAGGCCCAGGATGTAAAAGAACCAATCATGCCAAGCAAAGCTGATCCTCTTGCCGATAGAACTAAAAACATACAGAGGATGCACTAAAGGGACCATAATTTGGAGTCTTTCTAAGGCATTTGATGTTGTGGGCCGAATTCTCTTCTTTAAACCACTGTGAACCTGAAGTAATTCCTCTGAAATCAGACCTAGGTAACTGAACTAAATTTGGCCACATGCACCATTCAATCTTATTTCCATATCATGTCACATTTGAGAATACTCAACTCAAAAATGGCACCTCCAGAAGCACTGTGCCCCTCTCTCTCACTCACCCAGATGCAAGAGTGCCACCTATGGAGCCACCAAAGTCATTTCTTGTAGCACTTGGGTTTTCCGGGGAAGTCTCCTATCCAGTTGCTGAGCTCTGCTTAGCTTGTGAGAGCTGACAAGAGCAGAAGATGAAATGGCATGGGCCCCACACTACATGCTGCCCACATGGTCCTCAACTGGATGGGAGAGGAAGAGAGGTCCAGGCTGCCCCTACCTGTAGCAGTTGTTATTGTACTTGTTGTAGCTACCCAAGGCTGTCAGGCACCCCTGGCAGATGGCATAAGAGAAGAAGATCTGAGTGCCTGCATCCATCCATACCTGGAACAGAAAAGAACAATGATTTCCAGCCCTCACTGCCAAGGAAATAAGTGGTTAAGTCTTGTCAAGGTACACACACCTTGTGGCAGCACCCGGTCAGACATGGAGAAAATTAACACCAGGCAGGGAAGGGAAGAATCCATACAGGGGGTGACAGGTCTCTGAGAAGCCAGGTTGATGGTCCTAGCTTGGGAGACTGAAGTGAAGATTCTACTGCAAAAAGGGAGGATTTTCCTTCCGGACTCTAACAGCGTCTCTCAAATAGTCTCAGGAAGAATGGGTTTGAGTAGGGGAAGGGAGAGTGCTTTTTAAGCTGTGGGGTGTCCGTGGCACAATCTCTCCTTCCCCAGCTACACTGATGCAGGACATGTTCCACAGGGGCTGTCATCATCCATATCTCCAAGGCAGTAATTCAGGGGCTAGATCAATCGCAAACACCATTCATTTTTTCTAAGCTAATGTGCCTGCAGAACGTACAGAGAGGACGCCTGGGGATGTGGCATGGTATAAAGACTGAATTGGCACAAACAGGGATCATCTCGCTGCTTGGGAGTGACACATAAAAGGAAACAAGTGCCTATAAAACTTGTATAGGACACCGCATTACCTGGTATTCCCTTACTCCTCAGAGTGGAGGAAGATAAGGATGCTGGGAGCAGTCAGGAAACATTGTGGTCCTAGTTTTTCATGACCCCTCATGGCTTTCATTAATTCGGGTTCCCCTTTTACCCTGGCATGCATCCAAAGCAGCAGAGTCTGTTGTTAATTTTTACCCTCAGCTTTTGGCTCTTCTTCCACATCTCTGTGTTGATAGCACTTTCTCTCACACAATGGCTGCGTCTAAACTGGCAAGTTTTTCCGCAAAAGCAGACTGGCAAGTTTTTCCTGTGTTTCTGCTTTTGCGGAAAAACTTGCCAGCTGTCAACACTGGCCGCTTGAATTTCCACAAGAACACTGACGATCTCATGTAAGATTGTCAGTGTTCTTGCGGAAATACTATACTGCTTCCCTTTGGGCAAAAGCCCTCTTGCGCAAATGCTTTTGCACAAGAGGGCCAGTGTAGACAACGCGGTATTGTTTTGCTAAAAAAGCCCTGATCGCGAAAATGGCGATCGGGGCTTTCTTGCGCAAAACCATGTCTAGACTGGCACAGACGCTTTTCCGCAAAAAGTGCTTTTCCGTTAAAAGCATTTGCGGAAAATCATGCCAGTCTAGACGTAGCCAATGTGATGCTAGTACATGGGGCCACAAAAGATGGGCTGCAGTGCCCAGCACCTACCACACAGCCAGGGAAGGACCTTAGTAGAAAGTTAAAAGCCAGGAAGGAAAACCCTGTCCAGCAATGTTCCCTGTAAGCTTGGGTGGCCACCCAGGAGAGATTCAAATACCTCCCAGCTGATTAGCAGAGCACCCATAGCTGGTGGTCTGTGTTTCTACTGGTGGTGCACATACACACGTCTTGGTGCATATAACAAAATGTATTCCACACACGCATGGAAAAATTAGAGGGAACATTGCTGTCCAATATCCTTAGTCTCCCCTAAACAGTGCCCAGCAGGCTTCTAAGTCGTTGCAAATTGTCAGACCTTCCAGCCAGCCACTGCTGTTTAAATTAACTGAGATCTCTCATGGATCCAGATCTATGAATTCATAGAGGAAGCTGTAACATAGCCATCCCAATAGAATCGAGGTCCCACCTTCTCCACAACATGCTTGTCCAAAATTCTGCAGCAAGGTGTCTGGCTCCTTCAGAGCTCCCATGAGACAGACCAGAAATTCCACATCAACTTCATTTAAATTAGAAAATGGAGGCTTTTAATTCAGTGATTTTGAATAAAACACTTAGCCTGTGTGGCTTATTTTGATATTAAAATTAAATTTATTTTAAGCTGCCTCCATGTTTTCAGCATGTTACAGACAGGGAGCAACAGGTCTGCAGAAATTCTGATGGTGTTCAGAATGCCCAGAACCCAAACTCTCTCCCCCATCCCCAGCCTAAGGCTCTGGGAAGGAGTTTGGGTGTAGATGGGTGGCAGGGTGAGGACCCATAGGTGGCACATGGATCTGGACTTTGCAGGATCCGGGCCCCAGAGCAGGAATATTCCTGGTGCCCGGGCACCATGGGCTCATATAATTTGCTGCCCTTGGCCACAGATTGTTGACAACACATAACTGCCTCTGAGAGCCATCAGAAGCTGGAGGTGTTAGTTGCTGGACAGGGAGCAGTCGGGCCTTTTGCCATCTGGGAGGATTCAGTAGGTAGTTTGAGACTGTGGGAAAAGCACATTAGTTGGATTCTTCTGCTAAAATAATCAGCAGTGAATTAATTAACCTTTAAATACTTACCTTTAGGTGTCAGAATTAACACCCCCACAGGGATGCATGGGGGCAGTCCTCCCATCTCTGAATTAGTGTTTCAGGCTATCTAAAAACTCAGGGAACTAACACTGAATGCAAGTTATACACTTTCAAGATTTTTTTCCCCCTAATGATAAGGGCTAGGAACAATGGTTTTTTTTAAATGAAGCTGAGACTCTGGAGCATAATTCTGCAAGAAGGTGCACATCTCACAACAAGTGACAGAGAATAAAAGGGCTTCTGTTTATTAAAACTGATCATTTATGACTTCTATAGTTACCTATACTCCTTCTACAGTTTCTCTTAATACTAGGATGCTGGCCTCCCGGGGGATACTCCAGCCTCTTCCAAGAGAAGCTGAAGCCAGGCCAGAAAAAATGAAGAGAGTATTTTCCCCCCTTAGTTAATCTTCATTTAACTTGAGACTCAACAAAACCATTTGTCATACACTGAATATTTAATAGATGCTTCTGCATTTGCCAAGCGCCTAAATAGAAATGGCTTACCATATCCATATCTTTCCAGCACCCTGAGAAAAAGGCTATGTTTGTGCTGAGGGGAAGGGGGAGATTCCCCCCTCAGTCCTTTTAAAGAGGCTGCAATGATTTGTCAATCTCTTAGGGCATGTCTACACAGCAGGGCAAAAGGCGAATTAAGCTATGCAACTTGTCAAACAGCTTAATTTGGCTTTTGGCGCTGTTTACACAGCAGGAAGTCTGAGGAAGAACACTCTCTTTGACTTCCCTTATTCCTCGTGAAATGAGGGTTACAGGAGTTGGAGTAAGAAGCCCCTTATTTCGAAATAATTTCGAAATAACGGGCTTGCTGTATAGACACACTCTGTTATTTCGGAATCATGTCAGTTATTCTGAAATAACGATGCTGTGTAGACATACCCTTAGGGGTGGAAAATCCAACCTGATGTAGCACTCAATTAAGGCCTGATCCTGCAAAGTGCTGAACTCCTCCTTTTCCCACCATCATGTTGTTGGAGTATGAGGCTGTATTCACCCACCTGTGGATCTGAAAGCCGGGAAATGTCTGGCTTCAGGTAGAATATGATCCCTTCAATAGCACCAGGCAAGGTGGCTCCTCGAATCAGCAAGACTAAAAGCATCAAGTAGGGAAATGTGGCCGTGAAGTAAACAACCTGGAAGCAGAGAAAAGGATAAAAATGATGTTGTGTCATCTTATGCTACACCCAAAGAAAATCCCTCTAACTCTATTATTAACACCACCTGCGTTTTTAAATCCCCTAATCTTCTGCTTTCACTTTCTAATTAAAGGTCCTGAAAACATTTTTATTCCTGGGCAAATTTTTCAAAAGTGAATTGGAAGGGGGTGGGGCAGCAATTTGAGACACCTTACAGGAGCCTGATTTTCAATAAGCGATTGCTCAGCACACTGAAAAATGAGGGGCTCTTTAAGGTATCTCCACTTGAATCTGAGGGCTCCCAAAATCTTGATGCATTTTTGAAAGCCTTGACCACAGTAACCCGCCTGCCCTTTCTGCTGTGTGGGAAATTAAATGGATTGGCTTAAGGAACTGTTGGAACAGAATGAATCATTAATGAAATACTTTAGCTCCTTTTTCTCCTTGTGGAATTGAATATCAGTGAGCAAGCTGCAATTTCCCTAAACGTATTCGTTATTCAGAGTCACTCAAATAATTTCCTTTAGAATTTTTGTTCACACTCTGGATTGATGGCAAATAGTCAAACAAAGTAATTTATGTTATTTGACCAGTGGCACCAGAACATTTTTTAAAGTGGTTGTGCTGAGCCCACTTACACCTGTCCATCTCCACCCCCAGCATAGGCCAGGAGCAAAGCCCCGGTAGGGCTGGAAGCAGAATCCTTAGTGCATGGGGCAGAAGCTGGGAATCCAGCACGCAGGGTTGGTAGCAGAGGCTTCTGGCATGCAGGGCTCAAAACAAGATCCCCACATGTGGAGCTGGCAGCAGAGCTCCCCTGCCCCCCTCCCCACACACATACACACACGCCCCTCTAGTTCTTGTGCCTATGCATTTGACTATAATTGGACAAATAAGGAACAGAGCACTGCTTGTGTTCCCTGACTGGATGAGCGTAGAAGTACTGCTGGCACTGAAATTTGTTTTTGAAATTCACTTTCTGTGAACATTTATGCTAGTAAACTAGATTTATTCAAAGCACGAGGGTAAGAAACACAAAAGGAATGCAAATGTGGCCATAGTGAATTGGTTTTTAAAAACCTCAGACTTTTCATATAATTTTTTTCCCTCAGCAATAATAGGCATTAAGATACTGGTACTGCTGTGCCTTTAAGTACTGACTATTAACCATGAACTCACCGACACCATGTTCTACAGGCTTCTTTCCTCTGATCCCACTGTGGAGCACTAAAAGAAACTACATCATCAGCTCAAGAAACTCCCTGCTAGAGTTTGGGACCAAATCTATACAAACACACCCCCAGAGCCCTAACCAGCTGCATGCTATCTGATACCCAAGATCTACGAACCTGGAAATCCCATCATCTCAGGCATTGGCACACTTATAGCAGTATTATCTGACTATGTTGACTCTCTCCTCAGATCCTATGCTACCAGCACTTCGAGCTATGTTTGAAACACAGCTGACTTCCCAAGGTGACTACAGAGCATCAGTAATCTTCCTGAAAACACCATCCTGGCTACCATGGACGTAGAAGCTCTTTATACCAGCATTCCACATGAGACTGGACTACAAGCTGTCAGGAACACTATCCACGAAGCTGCCATAGCACGCCTGGAGGCAGAGCTATGTGACTTTATCTTCACCCATAACTATTTCCAGTTTGGGGACAATTTATATCTTCAAGCCAGCGGCACTGCTATGGGCACCTAAACGGCCCTACAAAATGCCAACATCTTCATGGCGGACCTTGAACATCATTTCCTCAGCTCTCGTCCCCTAGCACCATTACTCTACATATGCTCCATTGATGACATTGCCAGCATATGGACCCACAGAAGGGAGACACTTGAAGAATTCCACAGGGATTTCAACAATTTCTACCCCACTATCTACCTTGGCCTGGACCAGTGCACACAAGAGATCCACTTCCTTGACATTACAGTACAAATAAATGATGGTCACAAACATCAACCTATACTGGAAACTACTGACCTCTATTCTTACCTACACACCTCTAGCTTCCATTCAGGACACATCACATGATGCATTGTCTATAACCAACCCCTAAGATACAACTGGATTTGCTCTAATCCCACATACAGAGACAAATGCCTACAAGTTTTTTATTAGACATTCTTAAAAGTAAATACCCCACTTGGGGAAGTGAGGAAACAGATTGACAAAGCCAGACAAGTATCCAGAAATCAACTACTTCAAGACAGGCACAAAAAGGAAAACAGCAGAACACCACCTACATCCCCAAGCTTAAACCCCTCCAGTGCATTATTGCCAAGATACAGCCTATCCTGGAAAATGACTCCTCATTCTCACAGGCTTTGGGAGACAGCCAATCCTAACCTACAGACAACTCCCCCAACCTGAAGCAAATCCTTTCCAGCAGCAACCACACATCATATTTCAGATACACTTATGCAGGAACCTACCCCTGCAACAAAGCCCATTGCCAACTCTGTCCACATATCTATACAAGCAACATCATCTCATAAGCCACACCATCTGGGACTCATACAACTGCACATCCTCTAATGTAATATACACCATCAAGTGCCAGCAATGCCCCTCTGCTGTGTGTATAGGCCAAACCGGACAGTCACTATGACAAAGGATAAATGGACACAAATCAGATATCAGAAATGGTAACACATTAACCTGTAGGGGAACATTTTAATCTGCCTGGTCACTCAATCATGGATTTAAATGTAGCTATTTTTCTATCAAGGAATTTCACTAACCAATTACAGAGAGAGTCTGCAGAACTGGAATTCATCTACAGATAAGACACTGTTACTCTGGGCTTGAACAAAGACATTAAATGGTTGGCGCATTACAAAGCCAATTTCTGCCACCTTTAACATCTGCAGTTCCACATCAAAAGCTATGCACATCCAGCCCACTTAATTGGCCTCATTAGTATAGGTCCTACAATTGACAGGCACTTCTTCTGCTGTTATATCTCTCTTTTAGTTTCTGTTGTTTCCAGTCCAACTGATCTGATGAACTGAGTTTTACTCATGAAACTCATTATTCTATATATTTTAGTCTTTAAGGTACCACAGGATTACTCGTTTTCCAGTCAAGAGTTGACTTCCTGTTGCCTACAGAGCTCCTCAAATAATCTCACACCAGTGCAAATATTCAACTGAGAATGTTTTAAGAGATGCTGTGAATTCTCTACTGCTTTTTTGTAATATGCCAAAGCACAATTTTTATGAGTGTAAGAAACAGAGCAGAATAGTTAAATTATTTGACAGTATCCCATAAGATTAGTAAATTTTGAGGCAGAAGGGACTATTACAATCATCTAGTCCAGGGATGGGCAAGAGGCAGCTAGCGGGCCGGATTCAGCCTGCCAAGCCGCCGGATCCAGCCTGCGACTGCTTCACTAGCACCCTTACTGCAGAGCAGGAGCGCCTGCTTTAAACAGCAGGCTGCTAATTGCTCGGCAAGCTAGGCAGTGCTGGAGGAGAAAGCTTTGCATACTGTCCCTGCCTCCAGCAAAATCCCCAAGCTCCCATTGGCCAGTTTCAAGCCAAAAGGAGCTGAGAAATTTTGATGAAGACAGGGTCAGTGAATGAAGCCTCCTCACTCCTCCTCCTCCCACCATCCCTCCTTCCTTTCCTGTGCAGGAGCAGAGCCACATGGAGCAGCCTACAGGAATGGAGTCTGCAGAGCTGCTGGCTGGGAGCCACTTAGGTAAGCTCCTCCCAGCCAGGCCCTGACTCTGGCACCCCACCCCCTCTCTCCCCTTAACTACCTGCCCCAGGCCACCATCCAAACTCTCTGTATCCCCTCTCTCCACCTCCTCCAGGTGACAACTCCCTCCCAAGACCCTGCACTCCCTTCCTATATCCCTCCCCTAGGCCAGAATCCTTTCCTGCACATATACCCTTCTCTGACCCTGCACCCCAAACCCCTGTCTCAGATTATAACCTCTTCCTTCACCCAAACTCCCTCTCAGACCCCACACTGCCTCCTGCACCCCAGTCCTCCATCCCATGCGCCCTTCTATACTTCACCTGCCATCCCAGACCCCCATGTACCCTCCACAGAAGTGTGGCCCTTGACCACTTACAAAATCTTGGAGTGGCCCCCCCCCATTAAAAATTATTGCCCACCCCTGATCTAGTCTGACCTCCGGCATAAAACAGGCCATAGAACTTCACGTAGCAATTTCTGCATTAAGTCTATAACTTCTGAATCTACCACATGCCTAGATAAATTACTCTAGTGGTTAATTACTCTGTTAAACATTTGTACCTTATTTCTAGTATGAATTAGCTTCAGCTGCCAATCAATGGAGCCCTATACTGTCAGAAATATTCTGCCCATGTAAATATTTCTGACTGATTGCATCACCGTTTAACATTCTCTTTATTAAAATAAGTAGATTGAGACTTCTTTAGTCTCCCATTGTGAGAAGATATGGTAGGGAATTTTTTGGTCAAACTATTTTTGCCCATCAAAAAATGCAGATTGTCAAAACCAAAATGTTTCATGGAAAAGAATCGGTTTCAACAAATTTCAACTCAACGTGCTCTTTCTATAAAAAGTTTCAAAGTTGCCAACATGACAAATTCTGGCTTAGCAGTTCAAAATGACTTTAGAGCAGGGTTTCTCAAACTGGTCTATGGACCCACTCAGAGAAAGCTGCTACTAGGCTGCTCCAGTTTGTTTACTTACCAACTTTGCAGCCACAGAGCCTCGCGACTCCCATTGGCTGCAAACGGCAAACTGCAGCCAATGGGAGCCAGGAGACTCTGTGGCTATGGAGCCGGTAAGTAAATAAACCAGAGTAGCCTGTTAGCAGCTCTCTCAGGTTATGTCTACACTACATCCCTCTGTCGCCAGAGGGATGTAAATTAGACATATTGAAATTGCTAATGAAGCGGGGATTTAAATATCCCACGCTTCATTAGCATAAAAATGGCCGCCGCTTTTTGCCGCCGCAACAATTTGCCGGCAAAAAGCGGCAGTCTAAACGGGGATTGGTCGACAAGGAAAGCCTTTTCCATCTGATCTTGTAAACCTCGTTGCATGAGGCATAAGGTCCTGCCATGGTGAGAAAGCACTTACCTGACTCGGCGACAGAGGGATGTAGTCTAGACATACCCTCAGAGTGCAGCTATGGACCACTTTGAGAAACCCTGCGTTAGAACAAGAAAACTAAACTAATTTAAGTAAAAAAAGGTTGAAAACTTGTAATTGAAACATTTAAATTTAAACTAAACAGTTCAATTGACCCAAACTTAATTTTCTGGGAGGGGGGTGGGATTTTCAGTTTGTGAAAAAATTGAATACTTTTTACCTTTAGCTCTGATTCAAGCTGGGAAAAGTTTTTTTTTGAAATCTCAAAAAATTTCACAGGACAATGGTAAAACATGTTTCCTGGCCAGCTTTAACTGTAACACAGATTTTCCAGGACTCAGATCATTCTTGGAGCTCTTCTGAACCCTTTCCAATTTTTCTATATCATTTTAAAGTATATTTTTAAACCTCCACGTTTATACTTCAGTAGTTGATATTTTCTTAAGTGCAAAGAAAGACGAGAGAGGAGGAGACATGGATGTTTATTGAGTTCTTTGTCTCCCCACACACACATGTAGCAAGCAGGAGAGGGAAACTCGGTTCTTTTCCATTAAAGGCAAAGTGTCTTGCTGGCTCCACACATTCCCGTCTGAGAGTTAAGCCAAGGAGCACAATAGTAAAAATGATTAGTGAGCAATGTTGGCCTCGGATTTCACTATTTCGTCTAAGCTCTTTCCCTTGTCTCCCCTCTCTATTTGATTAGCTTTTTTTGCTCTTCTTGTTATGGACTAAATGCAAACCCAGAGTAAGCAGGGGCCACTCCACTCCAGTTGCACCCACCCACATCAGTCTGAAATGGCCCTAGGCCTAGCATGTTCCCGGCCTCTTTTCTCTTTCTTCTCTCTGTATCGTGGAATAGGCAAAGAAAGTGGGGAGGAGATGTAATGGCAGCGAGGAGGCGGCTTAGGGACTAAGGGGACAGAGTTTGCTCTTACTTTTCCTGTAGACTTGACTCCTTTCCAGATGCAGAAGTAGCAGATGACCCAGGCAAGCAGAAGGCAGAGAGCCAGCTCCCAGCGCACAGTGCCCAGATTGTGAATGCCATCTGTGAGTCCCAAGGCTCGCTTCCTGTCCGTTCAGGAGGAGAGAGAAAGGTTAATACCCCAGACTTGACTCTTCTGGCAGCCCTGAGCCCACAGTTTTCATACGCATCCTAGAGCACAGTTGCCCAATGTCCCTTACTTCCACTCTCGGACACTCTAGTCCTGACAGCTCTCCTGCAGCCTTGGTCACCATGGTGCGAGGGTTCTCAAACTGGGAGTCATGACCCCTCAGGGGGCTGTGTGGTTATTACATGGGTGGCTCCAAGTTCTCAACCTCCACCTCCAAATCCTGCTTCACCTCCAGCATTTAAAATACTATTAGATATTAAAAATATGTGATTTTAGTTTATAAGGGGGGAGGGGGCTCAGTTAGTGGCTTGCTGTGTGAAGGAGGTGACCAGTACAAAAAAAGGTAGGTATTCTCGAAATTGCCTCAGACTTTGCTGCGGTCCCCTAGCAGCCTGGCTCCTGCGGTTTCACCTCGCCCTTTAGTCAGCCTGGGCTTTCCAAGTCTCCCCAAGGCCTCAACAGCCTCACTGCAGCCCCCACTCATTCTGGCCGTCACAGCACAATCGCTCCCAGGCTCACATCTCCATGATCCCTTTGGCTTCTTTGCAGACCACGATCTATCAGATGCCACCTCCACAGCCTCCAAGTGTCATAAGTGCCTCCCAGTCACCTGCTGTTTCCTCCAGCCACCCCACTTTCTATGGCTCCCTCCAGGAACACCTATGGTTATGGCCCTCCTTCACCCTGATCCCTACAGGCTCCCTATGGCTATGGCTGTGCTCAGAGCGAGGGGAGGGAGGTATGTGTGTGTGTCCTCTAATTTTTTTCCATCCGTGGGCACTAAGGCATGTCCAGATGTGCGCCACCAGTAGAAACACATGCTGCTGACTGTAGGTGTTCTGCTGTGCCAGGAGAGGCATAAGGATCTTGTGCAAAAGGGTTTTTTTGCGCAAAACAGACATCCACACAGCGGCTGTGTCTAGACTGGCAAGTTTTTCCGCAAAATCATCTGCTTTTGTGGAAAAACTTGCCAGCTGTCTATACTGACCCCTTGAATTTCCAGAAAAGCACTGACGATCTATTGTAAAATCATCAGTGCTTTTCCGGAAAAACTATGCTGCTCCTGTTCGGGCAAAAGTCCTTTTCCGGAAAACTGTTCCAGAAAAGGGCCAGTGTAGACAGCACAGATTTCTTTTCCGCAAAAAAGCCACGATCGCAAAAATGACGATTGGGGCTTTTTTCCGGAAAAGCATCCTGCCAATGTAGACGCGCTTTTTCTGGAAATACTTATAATGGAAAACTGTTCCGTTTTAAGCATTTCCGGAAAAGGGTGCCAGTGTAGACGTAGCCCGTGTGTTTAGGGAGTGCCCACGTGCTCCAGACATGTCTGTCAGTCAGCATGGCCAGTCATTATGCAAGCTGGTGTGTGCAGTAAGTGTGCTCAGAGGCCTCATGATGTGCCATGTGCCACAGGACTAAGATGTAGAACCTGCACTTTTTGGGAGGGAGGGCTTCACAGAGACATCATCTGGAGCATTCGCATCGCAGTGACCTCTTGTGGAGAGAGGAATCTGAAACTGGGGTACCTACTCCCAAAACTCGATAACTGGGGAGGTGGCATTAGCAGGTACTGTCCTGTTCTCCGAGTCAGAGCTATTCAGGAAGTCCACACAGAGATCTACAAAGGAGAAAGCAAGTCGGTGAGCCCAGAGAATTTTCACGTTTCTCAGCCTTTGTGCTTCCTCCCACCTCCACCCTATGTTCACTCCAGCTGCACACGAACACTTCACACTGCCCAGCAAACACTCGCTCCCCACTCAGAATCCCAGCCCAGGAACAGTGAATGGGATGGGGGAAGGTGGCAGGCTGGCAGCTCCCTGCTGAATAGAACCCATATGGCTGTAGAATGCAGGGTATTGTGGGACAGGAATTATGGTTACCCCGGGTACCTTCACGCACCTGTTCACTACCCTGCCCCCACCCCTCCACCAGCCACGTGTATGTGCTTCCTCCACACAGTTCTAGAACATGATTTACTGGTGAAATTCCTAAAAGGCAGGGGAAGTTACAGAGGGCAGAAAGAGCACCCCTATGCACCTCATAATACATTTAGCAAACAGTAAGGTAAATGACAGGACAACAGCCCACCCTCGCTGGGGAGCTACTGAATGTCAAGAAAGAACTCAGAGAAATTTCCGTGGCTTTCTCCACAAATAAAGCTCTGTCTGAGGAACTGTGACAGTTCGATGACCCTTTGGGGAAGGCAGTGAGGATACGGGAAGGCAAGGACTGTAAGTGGACTGAACGTGGAGAGAAGAATTTTCACAGCTCTGTAGATTCCACGGCCAAAAGGGACCATTGTGATCATCTACTCTGACCTCCAGTAAAAGGCAGGCCATAATCCTTGCCCCTTATAGCGCAACTTTGCCAATATAAGCTGCAGCCACAGGAGACATGCCTGGCATATAAAGTACAGTGGTGCAGCTATATTGACATGACCTGGCCTAAGAAGTCCAAAGACTGACTGAACACAGTTCTCGTCACGTGTGATGGAAGATTGCCTAGTCACTTGAGGGGCAGAGGGGCAGGGAGTGGGTTGGGCTATAAATAAGGGAAGTGGCGGCTCCCGTGGAAAAGCTCCTTCTGTGGTCTGGAGTTGAGTGATGATGGCAGACTCAAGCTGATCCAAAAATGGGCTTTTTTTTTCCCCTGCTGAAATTTTTAATTTTTCAGGGGAAAACACACAAAAGCAAAACATTTTGATTCAGAAATGCTGCCATGGTGCTTCGCAGGAGTTGTAGTTTGGGCGCTTCGTAATCCTGCTATGAGCTGAGATTCCTGGTCAGATTTCCTAACTTATGATGCACCATGACCTCTCCTCGTGGTGACAGCAGGCTGTTGCCTCCTGGCCATGGTGTATCGTTGGAGAAGTAGTCTAGCTGGGAAGCCCACACATAAAGAATGGCACATGAGCAGAGCTGGATTTCCCATTAAATATAGAAGGCACATGCCTAGGGGTGCCTAAAAATTCAAATTTTGCTGCTCCTGGGTACCAGCAGGGGTGGATCCAGGGTCAGTGGAGCAGGAGATGGCTCCCATGCAGCCCTGCTGGAGCACTCCTTGTTCAGCCCAGTGGATACAGTCACCCCAAACCAAATTTCTGGGAGCAGGCTAGCTGAAGTTATACCTGAGTTCCAAGGGTTATTACAGGTAGCCCAGGGAAGCACAGCAGCAAAGGAACTGAACAGGTAGAAGATAGCCCAGGAGAGGATGACAATGTAGTAGATATTCAGATAGGATTCAATTACTTGTGAGGCATATCCAATTCCTAGGAAGGAAAGTGAAAGTGGTTAGGAAAAGGCCCCAGGCTAGCCCCAAATATATCAGACTTTAACTTTAGATAGTGACCCATGGGAATAGGGTGGATGGCAGATTAATGAGTAATTCAGTTCACCAGAGAATCCTGTACAACTCAGGTTGGGAGTTGGAAATCCAGGTACGTTTCACACTGTGGTGGAGAAATCAGAAATAAAAGGGTTTTCACTGCTAACTATATCCCATGCCCAAAGAAAGAGGTCAGAGCACATATACAGGGGTCAGTTTCTAGTCCTGGCTCTGCCAATATCAGCAAAGGAGCAAATGCCAAAATGAGAAAATCACTTCATATTTGTGTGCCTCAGTATCCTTTTCTGTAAAATGGGGATCATAAAACTTTAGGGTCATTGTGAGGTCAATTCTGAGATTTTTAAAGTAGGGCTGCTCTGAAAACAAAACTTAGTTTAAAAAAACTCAAGGTTTTATCTAGGGATGTAAGTGACTAATCAACTAGTTGACTATCCAATAAGCAAAAGCTTATCGGATAGTCGACACACTAGTCGATTAGTTGCTTCCCTCCCACCCTTGCTGCCTCTATGAGAAAGAGGCAGGAAGGGGGAGAAGGGGAAGGGCTGCCTCTCAGCTCCGGGGTGGGGGCAGGGGCACAGTGAGAAATGAACAAGAGTCCCTTCTGGGGGTTTTGTACATTTCAAAGCAGAAGTGCTGCATGGAGTCTGGGCTCAGGGGGGCCCCCGCTGGCCCCGGGCTCCATGCGGCATTTCAATCTGCGCCTCTTGTACATTTCAAAGGCAGAACACTACACAGCAGTTCTGCCTTTGAAATGTAGTAACAGCCAGGCGGACTCTTGCTACATTTCAAAGCAGAAGAGCCCTTATCGACTAATCAAATAGTCGATGGAAATTCCACGGACTATTCGATTAGATGATTCATCTAATTTTAACATCCCTAGTTTTATCTTTTGCTTTTGTTCTGCTTCAAAACAAAAACAAGCCCTCTTGAAATTTCCCACACAAAAACTCAGGAGACCCACCATCCCACATTTCTTTCTCTCTGATTTTGACCAGAAATTCCATGGTAGACCTTGGAAATCCATTCATCGGCTCACCTTCAAAGATAGGGCAGATCTTCCTCCAGGCAGTGACCCCTCCTTGGCTGGTGTACTGTCCCAGTGCTGTCTCCAGGAGGAACACTGGGATCCCACAGGTAAAGAGAAAGATGAGGTAGGGGATTAAGAAAGCACCTACAGAGAGAGTGGGAGGCAAATGAAGGCATCTTTACTGCTTAACATTATCATAATAATCACCAGGTACATTAACTAGCAAGATGTACCAGCAAGGCACAGGTAAGCATCCTTGAATGTAGATGCTTATCTGAACTAAATGGACCATATCTTGCAAGATAACAGCCTCTCAGCTTTGTTCTTGTCTTGGAAATACTACAAGCACTACTGTCCTCTCCTATTTTCAACTCTTCTAGCCAGAACCCGGAGAAGCAGAATGGCAAGAAAACAAAACAAAGCCAAAAAAAAAAAAAGCCACGGAAGATAAATGTTGACTAGGTTTGAGCTAAGGTATGGGAAAGTAAGAGGAAATCTTACTGTATCCAACTGGATCCTTGTAGTGGTCCCTCATTCTCAAGTGGGAGAGGGCGGCCACTCTGCCTCACTACAGGCAGACTGTAAATAACAGTTTGTAGGCAAAACTCCAGCAGTCTTTAGCCTGCAGCCACCTGGCTAAGGCAGACAGTAATTAACAGCCTACCAGTGAGCTCTGGCTCTTAAGGTTGCCAGATACTTTCACAAAAAATGCCAAACATAATAGGGAAAAATTTAGTTGAGGAAAAAAAAAAGTTGCTGTGCCTTTAAAATGTTCCCGCCGGCCTTCCATCTGAGAAAAACAGAAAAGCCTGGACATTTTATGTGTCTGGTATTTTCTGGATTTTTTTTTTTTTTTTTTTTTTTTTTACCAGACAGAAGATGCAGGCTGTCCGGATGAAAACTAGACACCTGGCAACCCTACTGGCTCTCTCTGGGCCACAAACAGGGCTCTGGCCTATATTCAAGGCCAGAACTGTAACAGTCCAGGTGTTCAGCCAGGGAGATGAGCGCCAACGCAGGAGGGGCTTTCTAGAGGCAATTGTGTTGGAGAGCTGAGGTTCTAAGTCTGCTTCTGGGAGGGCAAGGGGTGATCAATAGCCTCTCCCATTTCTGCCAAGCCTTTAAAAGACTGACATGATAAATCTGTTACTTTTTCTTCCAGTCAGGTTGTGATATTTTATAAGTGACTGGTCCGACCTGGTGAAAGAACCTCATAGGGCCCCCTGTTACCATGCTGGGAGTTTCAACTCCTCATAGTGTAATAAGAGGAGAACTCTTTTGCCAGGCTCAAAAGTTCTTCTTCAGACTCTCTTGTAAGTATGTTCCTAAGCTGTGTAGGCTTTCTGAAGGGTTTCCTTCACTAGCTCCACCACCTGGGCCAGCCACTGCTGGAGTTTAAGAACACACCACAGGAGACCATGGGAGGGTGATGACATCCATCCCCAGTTCTCTCACATGAAGTCTACTAGTCCCCAGGGTTTGCCGACCACACAATAATTTAAACAGGGAGAAGTTGGATGATGACTGGGGAACTTCTCTAATGGCTAGTAACAAGGGAAAGCTGTGAGAGCCTAGGGCCTGAGGCAAGGAGGTGAGCATCAAAGCAGTCTAGGGCTCAGGCAGGGAGGTGAGGGCCAACATAGGCCTCACACTCCAGCAGCAGGACTGGACTAGACTCTGATCCCCTTGGGGTACTTCCTGCCACAGTCTGGGTGTAGGTGCTCATGGTCCAAAGGTCCCCTGTCTCTTCAGGGTACTCCACTTCAGGTAGCTCTGGCAGTGCCTACGGATCCTCGTCTGCCTCCCCTGACAGCAAGGTGTCTGCCCACTCTGATGCTGGGCTGGGCTCTGGCAGAGCTGTTTTCTCTCCAGAAGAGATGTCTAGTCTTTCCAGTAGCTCAGCATCAACTGAGCTTTAGGGCTCCCTTTTCTACTTCCTGTCCCTGCCTGGCTCTTCCAGTGAGGAGGGGCCAGATGGGTTTGGTTCCACCCACCCACAGGAGCATAGCGGTCCCCCACACTCCAGTTCAGAGGGAGGCCACTCAGCCTCACTACAGTCCTCCTTAGCCAGCAGTAACAGGACAACTCTTGCCAGTTGATTCTAAACTGCTGCCAGGATCTTGGCTTAGTCTCCAGCCCTTCCAAAGTGATCAGCTGGGCTCCAGATTCAGAATCCACCCACCCCAATCGAACCCAGAGGTCCTTGTAGGGTACACCCCCTAGAAGGGAATGGAAGAATATTTGGGGGTGCACATCTGGGGGCCAGGACAGGCCCAACAGGAGGGCAGGTTGGGAGCACCAGCCAGCTCTGCTCCTGATCCTGGCTGCTAGCCATTTCCATCTGTCTCCTAGCCCCCAGTTTCAGGGGGCAGGAGGGCATGGACATAAGTAAAGGGGGTGTGAGGTAAAAAGTGTGGGGACCAGTGATCCAATGGCAGACACAAGGCAGGCAAATGTCATTCTCCTCCTGATTGAAACAACAGCCCTCAGGGCCTCATCAAACACAAGGAATAAAAGATAAGTGAATATATTCCCATTCTTTCCCTCAATTCTCTGATAAAAACAGATGTTTGGAACAAAGATTTGAGCTCCTTCTCTCAGAAGAACCACATTTGCCTTTTACATCTGTTTCTTCCTGGGCATAAACAGTCATGCATTCCTACATTCCTTCCCATGATGGATAATTAACAATTGAGTCGAACAAAATAATCTTTCCCCTTGTTCTTATGCCAATAATGTTAAAATAAAAAACATCAAAATATTCCCTAAACACAGATGTAGTATAGCTGCAGGGGATCTAGGGACAGCAGACCCTTCACATCCAGACAGGTTCAGTATAGGTTTGTGAAGTAGGGAACAGAGATTCTATATATGCATTCAGCCAAAGGCAGCTGCTCCTTTCACTGCTACATAAAAGACCTTCAGTCAGAGTTCTTGTGAGACAACAGTATTGTCCAGTAATTGTTCGGATTAATCCTAGGAAGATCCCATGTATTCTTCTGATTCCGATGGTCCAAGTGGCTGATCAGTTTAATTAATAATAATCATTTATAAGAGTGCCCTCTTAACATTCATAAAACTTTTCTTTTCTGAAGTTCCCAAAGTGCTGGCTAGGATACCAGGGTTAACATCTATTTTTGCAAAAAGTGACATGAAATCTTTCAACCCCCTCTCCCCTTCCCTCCTACCATGCAGTGCCGAGTCATTGGTTTTGTACTGACTCAACAGAAAGGGAGCTTTCTCCTAAAACATGAAGACCACGTTCTGCAGCATCTTCAATTTTTTGTGGTCGTCTCCCAGCCAAGTTTTTCTCAGCTCTAGCCACATTCACTTTGAGAGCTTTAACAAGATCATAGCCTGATATGCTACAACTACATTAGAAATAATCACTGAGGCAAATAACTTCGTCATTTTTCATGCATCGGAAAGTATGCAAGTAGCCTTTTCAGTTCTGCTAGTTAGGCTAGACACTGCAAGGATTATCAGTTCTGATACTCTTGCTCCACCTGGAAGAAAAGACCCAAATGTAAGGTCATTATGACCTGGCCTTTATTAAATGAGAACACAAAAAGGTGAAGAGGTGTACATAACTATAAATATTACCTCAGGACCTGACTGTGGAATGGGAGAACACATATGTTCTTGTTACCTTACAGAACTACATTCTTTTGGGTTTAGTTTTCCTTAATAAACCAAAGTCCAATAATTTTTATAAAAGAAACTGGTGACGTTCAATTATCCTGCCCTCTATTGGTTCATTTAATAGTCACTATAAAAATCTCATTTTTAACCATGTAAAAGATCTAACAGCAGTTTTACTGGAATAAGGCATTAAGTCAGTCACACATGCAGCAGCAATAAAAGGGGATGGACTCTTTCTGTGGGAATGTTTTCCCAGGCCAAGGGATGGCTACTAATAGATCTGTAACTGGAAAAGGTGTCCTTTGCTTTTTCATCCTCCGAGGCACACTTTCCTTGAGCTTCTCCTCAAATTCATGATTACCCCCAGAACAAGCAACTTGCCCTTCAGCTTTGAAAATCTGGTGACCTTACTCAGCGTTAGAATTTATGTGGGACAAAAACCTCTTTTCGGATCAGTGTTTTCCCTGTCAGGAAAGGCAGGAGTGTGAGAAAGGCTACAACCACAGGCCAGACTGGCCCAAAAGTTGGGTTTAGTGGGACCAGCTGGGTCACAGACTAGAGAGAAGCAGTTGTCCAAGTGCCCTTGAGGAGGAGCTCAGGCCCTGGAGGGGGTAAAAGCAACAAAACTTTCCCCTGCCAGAAAGTCAGCTATGTCAGAGAGACCTTGGGAATAGCTGGGAGGAGGGGAAATGCATGGGGACTGAGGAGGAAAGGTTTCAGGGGCTGTTGAGTGGGAGAACTGACAGGATCAATTTCCTGGCAGTGGGAGCCCCCAAAGGGTCTGATAATTCAGATGTGTTTTAGATAAGCATCTGACCCGCTGGTTGCCTTTACACATGGCAAACCTAGAGATTCACCCATAGGTAAAATGGGGAGCCTACTGAAAGCTGGATTGCTCCACTTCATCTATCAGAGCACCCACCTGTGAAGCGAGACTTGTCTCCCACTGCATAGCTTACCCTCCCTGTGTGGTTTCCCCCCTGGAGGTAGGAGGAGGTGGGACGTCTCTCTGTATGGGTGTGGAGATGTGTATGGCTGTGTATATATAAACAGATGAAGGTGCCTGATCTGGTGCTCATATTCTGGGTCAACATTTCACATAACCTGTAATTTTATGGACTTACCACCCCCATTTTTGTAACAGAGATAAGGGAATCTCCAGACATTGCCCAGACCGATGATCTCCCCAGCCACGGACAGCATAAATTCCACTTTATTACTCCACTGGCCTCTGGCCTCCATTTCTGGCTTCTTTTTTTTGAGGCTCACCGTGTCCCCATTGGGCTCAGCATCAACAGCCGCTTTACTCTCCATGGTCCAACCAGGCAAGGGAAACTGGGAGGAAAAACAACACAGGCTATAAGAAGCTGTTACAGGACACACAGGTGAGATGAGCTGGGAAGGGATTCAGCCTCCCAAGTGGAGTTGTTTGTATTGTTCTGACGGAAGCCCCAGCTGACGGCAATTCCCAGCATAGTCCAGGGAAACTCCATCTGAGAATTAGCTGCACCATGTAAAGGGCTGTTTCTTAACTGATGGGAGCAAATGGATTTGTCAACAGAAATGAAGTCCTGGCTCCACTTTCATCTCCACCTCCTTTTGACTAGATCCACCTCCTGCCTATCCTCTAATACCTAATAGCCTCTCTGTTGCTGATGACAAAACTTTTTTAAAGGGTCCGGTTATAATTGTATGACCAATAACTCCAGGAAAGGGAAAAGCAATGCTATGGGGAAATATATAAATCAAAACATCTGTGAGGATCAGGAAAACATTCCCCCGCCCCACCTCACACCCAGCGAGCAATATTGGACAATTGGCCAGGATGGCTGTCTTCCTCTAAAGTAGCATATCTGATACAGGCCTCTGTCCATATGGGCTCCTCTGCCCATAATCAAGCCATGGATCATGGACTGGTAAATATAACAACAAATGGTAGGACAGTGTGTGTGTTTCTGTCTATGTAAGCATACGCTAAATGCTTTGTCATTGTATTCTCAATAAACGTAGTTATTGCCTTTCCCCCTATAAAGAGCCCATATGGTTCTGATAAGCATAACATTTTTTGGTGGAGAAATTATTAAACACTCAAAAATGTACAAAATAAAGAACTCAAAAATGGGTATGCTTATCTCTGCCTGTCACCACCAAACCATGTACTGTAAATACATCATTAAAAACATATGTTTAAAACAAATTTAAAAATGTAACACACATTTTGCATAGTAAACAATGAGTATACGTTACATCCTAAAATGAAATAAAAAAAATAAAAGTATTAGCCAGCCACCAGTAAATAAATGTAAATGTAATGTTAGTGTGCTATATACAAACAATCACACTTACTATCTACCAAAAATTAAAGAGGCACAAATAACTATAACTACCACTTTGGTAAAACTTAAAAAACAAATAAATAGTCTTGCAGCACCTTAGAGACTAACAAAACATGTAGATGGTATTATGAGCTTTAGTGGGCATAACCCACTTCAGATGAATGGACATTTACCACTTTGGTAAATTTCTTTGTTACTCTTGGTCTAAACTGGCATAATATAACTAATCACTTACTAACAAAAACAAAGGTAACCCAGTTTTTACAACATACAAAAAATGTAAAAAAGTGTGTTATTCAAATATTACATACTAATACAAATATATTAAAAATTGCTGAATCTAAAAAAAAAAATAGCCTATGACTGGTATAACATTTTTACAGGCGGATTCCCTATTTCTAAGAGCATACTGTCAGTAGATACAGTATACTTAGATTTTCAGAAAGCCTTTGACAAGGTCCCTCACCAAAGGCTCTTGTGTAAATTACACGGCCATGGGATAAGAGGGAAGGTCCTTTCATGGATTCAGAACTGGTTAAAAGACAGGAAACAAAGTGTAGGAATAGATGGTAAATTTTCAGAATGGAGAGGAGTAACTAGTGGTGTCCCTCAAGTGTCAGTCCTGGAACCGATTCTGTTCAACTTATTCATAAATGATCTGGAGAAAGGGGTAAGCAGTGAGGTGGTAAAGTTTGCGGATGATACTAAACTGTTTAAGAGAGTCAAGACAGAAGCAGACTGTGAAGAAGTTCAAAAAGATCTCACATAACTGAGTAATGGGGCAACAAAATGGCAAATGAAATTTAACCTGGATAAGTGTAAAGTAATGCACATTGGAAAAAATAACTCTATACGTACAGTATGATGGGGGCTAATTTGGCTATGACAAATCAGGAAAGAGACCTTGGAGTTACTTTGGATAGTTCTCTGAAAACGTCCACACAGTGTGCAGTGGTGGTCAAAAAGGCAAATAGGATGTTAGGGATTATTAAGAAAGGGATAGAAAATAAGACACAGAATATCTTACAGCCCCTGTATAAAACTATGGTACGCCCACATCTTGAATACTGTGTACAGATGTGGTCTCCTCACCTCAAAAAAGATATTTTGGCCTTGGAAAGGGTTCAGAAAAGGGCAACTAAAATGATTACGGGTTTGGAATGGGTCCCATATGAAGAGAGGCTAAAGCGACTGGACTTTTCAGTTTAGAAAAGAGGAGACTGAGGGGGGATATGATAGAGGTATATAAAATCATGAGTGGTGTGGAGAGGATGAATAAAGAAAAGTTATTTATTAGTTCCCATAATAGAAGAACTAGAGGACACCAAATGAAATTAATGAGTAGCAGGTTTAAAACTAATAAAAGAAAGTTCTTCTTCACACAGCGTGTAGTCAACCTGTGGAACTCCTTGCCAGAGGAGGCTGTGAAGGCTAGGACTATAACAGAGTTTAAAGAGAAGCTAGATAATTTCATGGAGGTTAGGTCCATAAAAGGATATTAGCCAGGAGATAGAAATGGTGTCCCTGGCCTCTGTTTGTCAGAGGCTGGAGATGGATGGCACAAGACAAATCACTTGATCATTGTCTTCAGTCCACCCCCTCTGAGGCACCTGGCACTGGCCACAGTCAGCAGACAGGCTACTGGGCTAGATGGACCTTTGGTCTGACCCAGTACGGCCATTCTTATGTTCTTATATGTTCTTATGTCTATTTTATTTCACCCATTGTTAATTGTCTTAATACTGTCATGTATAAATAATAAAAATGTGATGTATGTGTTAAATAAATTTTTAAACAGTATGTTAAACTAAAACCACAAGCCCAAATTGCTTCTCGGTATATTGCTCTAAAACAATTGTATAAATTGTGACCCACTCAAGAATTGTTCTTGAGGGGCCAAATGTAGCTTTATGCAAAGTAATGTGCTTCAGTGTGCTTTGCCAGCCACCCTTTCTGAAAGCAGAAAGGACCTTTACGTTACCATTGGTAAAGGCGCACAAGCCAAAATGTTGTGTCGAAAGCTAATTCCAAGGCAAAAATAAAGTTTTATAATTTTGTTTTAATTTTTAAAATTAGTATTATAAAATAAATCAAAGGGTATAATAACTGGGTTTTTTATTGTAATTTCAAGTCCTTACTCAAATGTGGATATTGCTTCTCTGTAACAAATGTTGCTTCTGTGTAACAGAAAAATCAACTCTGTTTTATGTAAATAAAAAAAAGTATGGGTTAAAAAATAAGGGTAAAGAGGCAAAATGTTCTTTAAAAAAAAGAAGCCAAAAACAAACATAAAAGCACTAGGAAATTGCTGCATATCCCCATCAAGATGTGAGCAGTAAGCAAATTAACAGCTCTAAAAAAAGAGCAAGCATTTATCAATTAAAGCAAAATATTCATAATCAAAACCAGCTTAATATGGCAAAACAAAACAAAAAAGCAAAACCCAAAAAAACCCCAACTACTAAAAATAACAAACATCCATCAAAAAAAAAGCAAACCCCACTAATCCTAATTTAAAAAAAACTATTCTAAAAAAACTGTTTTGCCTTAAAACGGAAACATGCTGCCATAACTAAAACATCAGTCCAATAAATCCCCACTCCTCTGCCCATAATCAATTTATGGACCATAAACTCGTAAATATAAGATCAGTTACTGGAACAGTATGTGCATATGCGTGTGTCCATCTATAAAGCATATGCTAACTGCTTTGCCATTGCATTCTCAATAAATGTGGTGTATTGCTTTTTCCCCCTGTAAAAATCCCATGTTCTTCTTATAAGCATAACAATATAATAGGATTAGACAGACCAGGTGTGTCTACATGGCAACATAGCAATTGAACACAAATGGTTGTCTCAGCAGACTCAGGCTTGCAGGGTTCAAGCTGCAGGGTTGTAAAATTTTGGTATAGAGAGGACATTTGGGTTCCGGCTGGAGCCTGTGATCTGCAAGTTTGATTTTTTCAATTCAGTAGACAAGAGGGAAAACCTAGAGGGAAAAACTGGTTTGGTTCTAACTGGAACAGTTTGTTCCTGTGCTGAAATGCGGGCGGAGGTGGAAATAGTTTCAGCTTGAAATGATTTCGGGGAAAGAATTCATTTCAGGTGATTTCCACATGCTCTTTTTTGTGTGTTATTTATTTAGCTAAACGTCCAAATGAAATATTTTAAAATGAAAAGTCAAAACCAAAAAAAGGTTAAATGGTCAAAACAAAACATTTCAAAATGGACAAAATGTTTCATTTTGAAAGGGCAAAAGATCTGGTTTTGATTTAAAACAAACAGTTTTTGCCAAAGCCGTTTGCAAAATTTGAACCCAAATTCACAGTTTCAGTGCTCCCTCCACAAATGCATTTTCCAGCAAACTTAACTCTTTGCTGATAAGCATTCATCCAGCTCCACACACAATGGCCAGCTCACAAGTTTTAACCATGATTTTTTTCCTAATTTGCATATAACATCATAATAGTTAAGTATTATGAAACACTCACGAGGCATTTCCCAAGCAACCACATGGTGTTTGTGATTAGCTAATGAGTTTAAACCTAGCCCAACCCGATATGAATGAGTCTCATTAATAGCAACACCTTCGCTTTGACAGCTGACATTTGAGAGTGATAAAGAAAAATCAGATAGAAAAATCTTCGTTTCTTTGCAGAAAGAGTGTCACCTTAACTTCTGCATCAAAGAACGCGTGGGGGAGAAGGGATAGGGGCAGGAATCTGTACCTGACTTAAGCACAGATCTCTAGACAGAGATTCTCATGTGAAAAGTGTCAGCTAATGAATTATTCCAGTAAAATTGTAGTCATTGGCTAAAGCTCATTTGTGGAACTCTGGAATAGACTTTGACCATAGTCCTGGTCACACAGCACTAAGGTGACCACATTTCCTTATGCTGAATATAGGACACCTGGTAAAATTACTCATTCAAGTGAACAATGAAAAGTGCTGCTGTGTTATCTAGGGTAAGTCACTTTTAGTCTCGTGCCTCAGTTTCCTCTTCTGTGAAATGTGGATAATGATCGTGACTTCCTTTGTAAAAACAACAAGGAGTCCTGTGGCACCATTGGGTATGTCTATACTACAGCACTAATTCGAACTAACTTAATTCGAATTAGTTAATTCGAACTAAGCTAATTTGAACTAGTGCATCTAAAAACTAGTTCAAATTAGCATTTTGCTAATTCGAACTAGCATGTCCACACTGAGTGGACCCTGAACCGAAGTTAAGGATGGCCGGAAGCAGTGCCGGCAGGGCATCAGTTTAGGACTTAGAGCGTGGAGTTGCTGTCTCAGGCTAGCCGAGGGCTGTGCTTAAAGGGACCCGACCCCCACCCCAGACAGACAGTTCTCAGGGTTCCCCACTTGCTTGTCTACCTCGATGAGGGACAGCAAAGCAGTCCTGGCTTGCAGTGCCCTGAGTGCCCACACTCGGCACATCACAGCACTCGGCCATCAGCCCGGCTGCACTTGATGCAGGCTGCCATCGGGGGGGCCAATTGGGGGGCTGCAGGAGAGTTTCCACCCCGAGGAGCCCGCAGAGCCACCCCAGTCCTCCTCATCGGGGGCTCGTACCCCATTCCTCCCTCACATCCTTCCACTTACCCCTCTCTAGCCCCCCTTCCTGGTGTACAAAATAAAGGACACGTGTGGTCAAAAATAGAAACTCTCTTTATTTAACAAAAATGGGGGAGACTGGGTAAAGGAGGTGGGAGAGGGGAAGAGAGAGGGTGGGAGAGGGGAGGGGGAAACCTGGGAGGAGGGAGCTGGAAGGGGGAAGCCAGGGGAACAAGTTGGAGGGGAAGTATCAAACTATGGTACGCCATATCTTCAGTACCGTGTACAGATGTGATCTCCTCACCCCAGAAAAGATAATTTGGCCGGGACACACTTACTAAAGGGATCATGGGGGTGCATTCAAACCTTTGCACAAACCTCTCTGCCCCCTTCCCTCCCTCCCTGCATACCAGCTTGTCTGTTCTGTTCCTGATGCTCTGACCACACCCACCAATGCCTTTTAGTGGAGCTTTCCAAACTCAGCACTTCTATCTGATGCCTTTATCTGCATCTAGGCAGCTTTTGTGTGCGCAACAACCAGTTTGACAGCTTCCAGGGCAAGTGGGTGGTTTCCTATCTGGCTGCTTTAACACTGCACAAAAGAACTGCAGCTGAGTGGGTCAACACTAAGCATAGGCTGGAAAGTGTTTACATATGGCCACTTTGCACAGGAGGGAATTAATGTGGGAGGAATGGGGAGCCATATGGAGACTGAAATTCACACAACCACTGCAACAATAATCACCACTTGAAAGTAGCAGTAAGTACAGGCAAAGCACTTCTATACGGTGTCTCTTCTTCAAAGGCCAGTACTAGAATGAGCTATTTTATTCACTCGCTGGCCACACTTTTGTTCTGTGTGTACACAACCCCGAGCACAGTGGGGCCCTAGTTTTAGACACTGTTGCAATATTTAATAAGAATAATTGTCCCATGCAAAACTAAACAAAGCTTACCTCTCTGGGACTAGACATTCCTGCATGCATCTAAAAAGAACTAATGAATTATTGCACACATTTACAAACGTTCCTGTTGTTGTACCACTTGATATTACATTATTTAACAAACCCTTCATTTGATTTACTTATAGGATAATGGGAAAGCAGGAAGGTCATTCATAAGTACCCAAGATAGACAGAATATAATATCTCTAAACGTGTGACTGATTCTCCACCCTCTTCTCTTCAATAGGTTTCTAAAGCTTTTCCTTCCGTTCAAGTGCTAGTGAAGCAGTTGTACTGTTGCAGCAGGCTGCCATGAGAGGTTAGCAGAAGTATCAGTCAAGTTGGACAAGGCACAGGGAGAAAGTGTCCCATGGTAATGACCATGAGGGTTGGAAAATGCAAGCGACAGTTTGCCCAGCAGAACTTGAGTACTGAGACAGCTTGAGAAACTAGTCCTGAGAGCAGATGTTATGAGGACAAGTCCTAACCATCCTCTCTTTTGAATATCACCCTTCTGGGTCTGAGCAGATTTCCAAAGATATTGAATACCCCTGGCTTCTATTGACTTCAACCAGAGCTACAGGTGTGCATCTCCGCGGATAATCAGAACCTGAGAGCCCAAGAGAGGGAATTCAAAACCTCTACTGAGCAACCAAAAGAGGTTTTGAAGATACTCCTTCATATTTTCTCTCCTTTGCCCAGCAAAAGAGGTGTTTGGTTTTGTTCATGCTATAGGAAGAAGGTGATTCTGCTGTCTTAAAGTTACCATCTACACTTGACCACTTCAGCCACATTATCTTAAGATACATGAGATCCCGAGAAATCGTATCACTGAGCAACAAGATGGAAAATGAAACGTCCTATTGAAAAGCAGAAGGTAACTTTTATTGGAAAGAACCATTTAAAGTAGCCTGTCAATTCTAAATAAACTGTAATCTTATAGCAAATAGTCTATACCTGGTATAACTATACCTGTTTCTAAGACAATATATTAAGAGCAGTACTAAACTGTGTGTAGACCAGCATCCAGTGTAGAAAGTAGAGTGGCAAAGAGGTATGTAAATGGGGAAAAGAAAAAGCAAGTGCTCAACATATTTACCCTAGAGCAAGCACTCTGTATACCTTGTCCCACGAGACAACACTCAAAATTAAAGTGCTGCTAATTTGAAATTGAAAAAAGGGAAAATTATTTTTACACGCCTTAAAACTGATTTATGAGGCCACCCTCGTGGAGGCCACCCTCAGGAATGAGAAGTTGAACAATGGACTAGGTTCTGCTCTCTGAGTCACCAGTGTTAAACCAGAATAACTCCTGAAAGCAGTTTAGTTTTAGTGGATTTACCCACTGTAGGCGAGATGAGACGCTAGCTCTGCATTGGCAAACACAGTAGCTAGGATTTTAATTACAAGGATTATTGATCCTCAAGCTTCAGGGAACAGCCACCCAGCTGAGCTCAGGAAGGAACTTCTCCTGCCCTGCTCTTTTTGCTTCAAGCAAGGTTCACATTGTGTCTGTGGCACAGAGGAGAGAGAAAGAGAGATTCTGCTCTCACGTAAACCAGCGTAAATCAGGAGGAACTAGCAAAGTCACTAGCATTATGCTGGTGTGAGCAAGAGCAAAATAAGCTCCCTCTTCCTTTGTGTTAAAAAAAAAAAAGTAACAGCTTTGATCCAAGTTAAAGAAAAAATTCCTGAGGCTCCAGGCTGATGCTAGTAACAGATAATAACAGCTGCCCCTCACACAAACTCCCTGGCTCGCATTCTTCCAGGGAGGCAGATACAGGCCACACAAATTCATAGTTAGATTGACCTGAGCATCTCTATTCTTTGTCAACAGCATGTACCTGAGCTAGTGGCAGGACCCCCTGCAGGGTTAATAGTCTGCATGGGCCTCCCACTTTGTCCTGAGCCCTCTTGACCTGCACACGCTGATTCTAAAAGGAAGTTCTCTCCACACCATGGGCTGGCAACAGCTCAGCAGCTCCTGTTCCCCCATGAAGGGTCAATGGCACATGGCACATCGAGAGGGGTTGAAAGAACAAAGGCAGGTAGATGACACCGCGTTTAAAAGGCAGACTTGGCTGAAGCTAGTTTCTTCTGACACGCATGCAATAATGATCTCTGCCAGGCATGGAAAGTGCAGCGTCAGTGGCTGACAGGGAGGAGCAGAGAAAGCCAGAGCCTATTGACATGGCACAGAAGTCACATCAAAAGCAAGAAGGATGCCCTGTGGAATGGAGACCAAGGCCAGGTCTGCACTGCCCCTTGTGTCAGCAAAACTTTTGTTGCCCAAGGGCATGAAGAGACACACCCAGGAGCTCACTTGCACACTGCTCTGTTAGCGGGAGATGCTCTCCCATTGCTAGAGCTACCAGCGCTCATTGAAGTGGGTGTGTTATGCCAATGGGAGAGCTCTATCCCCCACCCCCCTGGAGTGCCCACATCAGCCATCTTACAGAGGCACAGCTAGATCAATACAGCTGTGCCGCTGTAAGCTAGCTAGAGTAGACATGGAGACTTCAAGAGAGGCAAAAAGATGAATAGCAGGAACCTTAGCTCACAGAGCTGGGATAAATATATACATGTGACTCGCCGGCCACTCAATCCTGGACACTCTGTCAAATATATCAGGGTGGGAGAAGAAGGCCAATGAGTGACAAAGGGAAGAGGATTGAAAACCACAATGACTTGGCCACTTTCCACAGATCCAGGCCAGCATCTAACGTGGGGCTGCACAGGTTCTGAAAGCATGGCTGGGGGTTGCAAGAACTACCCTGCCAAGACAGAGATGGGCCCAGACCAAAAATTCCCAGATTCCCACACCTCTGCACTTTGGGGTATCAGAAACCTGGATCAGAATTTTGCAGGTGGGGCCCGTATCTGCTTCCAAAGTGAGGCCGCTGCTCTGGGGGCAGCCTCAGAAGTCACTGGTGGCCAGAGGTGCCAGTGCCTCCAGTCCTCTAAAATAAGATCAGTGTCTCTTAAGATTCCTTAGCAAGGTTCTAAGAAGACAGGCTCTAAGATAGGGTCATGACTAGTGCACGGATACAAAATTAATACCCGTATCCACATCTGTGTCTGCAAAAATGAGCCGTGGAGATCTGCAGTGGATGCGGATACCTGTGGATAGCTGCAAATTTGCAGGGTTCTAGGTACAAAATGTGTATCCACATCCATATATGCAAAATGGAGCTGTGGATATCTGCATCCACGGATGTGGACACCTGTGGATATAAAACCGATATCCACAGATTTGGAGGGCTCCAGAGATGAGGATGACACATTGGTATGGGGGAGAGGGTGGCATGCCTAGACAAAAAGGTGTGGTTGATTGGATACTCTAGCACCACCTGTTCCCTATTGTTCTGGACACATTTCTACCAAACTTTCCCAAACTTGCCTGTGCTTTATGGAATCAAGTCTCTCAAAGCCACAGAACAGCGCACACAGAGTCAGAGGCAGCCCTGCATTCTGCAAGGCCTGGTGCAGAGATGGATAGGTGCACGGTGGGGAAGGGAGAACCAGGGAAATTTTTCATAAGCCAGGAAATTGGTTTGCCAGGTAGAGGGAGAAGTGGGTCCCTGCAATAACCCTTTACACCCAGATCATGGTTCAGCCTCTGCAAGTGCGCATGTGGCAGCCACCAAGGGTCAGCTGTGTTCTGTCCAGCTGGAATGGTGCACTAGGGGCTCTCTACAGGGCTCGTGCAACTTCAGGCTGCATCCAAGGCCAGTCCAGGCAATAACTCCAGCAGTACAAAGCGAGCTGCCGGCTGATTCAACAAATCATTAACCTCATCCCTCTAACCATGAATGCACTGACCTTGAACTCCTGATCAGGTGCGGCACTGTCAGGGCAGGTGGATTCCCTGCTGACAGACAGACAATCCCAACTTCTGTTGGCGGGTGTGAGAGACGTTCTGTGAGTGTGGTGCTCTCGGTCTCTGAGGGTCCCACAACTGGAACAGAAAAGGGTGCTACCGGGCAGGATTGAGGAACCCTGGCAAAAATGTCTGTGTCCCCCTGACTGGAATATCAACGAGTGTGACACTCGCAATGGGGAGGGCAAGCCAGCATGGCCTTCACCTAAGCTCTTCTCGGCTCGGCCAAGATTACAGCTCGATCCACTGTTACAAGCATTGAAATTCCCTGCCCACCAGATACACAAGCCAACAGCTGCTTTCAGTTGCAAGCGTTCCTCCAGAGCATCTCATTAGCCTGCCCCCAATAGGATCCCAATGTGTGCACGCCTGTTCAGGGAAGTCTGGCTGTTACGTGAGGCGCTGCTTAAGTCCCAGGTTTACCATCCATGTGCCAGCAGCTAATAACTGGGAACTGGAGCAGAGACCTTTTCGTTGGGGGTCCCCAAACAGCCAGAGGAGACAGAGGTTGGGGTCCTGTGAACACAGTGCCCTAACTAGGTATGGGAGAGACCTAGGTCTGGATTCCTGCTCTGGAGCAGAGAGTTAAAGCCAGGTCTCCCCTAAGCTCTGAAACAGGGATTTGAACCCAGCTCTGCCATAACCAACAGGTTCTTGGCTTTCCTGGGGTGGATCTCTCCCCCCTTTCTCCCATTGCAATTGTTGTCCAGGATGAGCCCCCCAAATCTGAGACTCTCTGGTCTGGCAACATCCATGATCTGGCAGGGACACAGATGTTTCTGGACCAACAAGTCCAGGAGCCCAGCAGGAGCCAGCCAGAAGAACGCATAGCTGGAGAGCCCTGGCTGGGCCAGGTGGCGGCCGTGGAGCCCTGGACAGGCTAGGGAATCCCCAGCAGTCCTGACAAGGTAAAGCCAGGCAGGAGCAAAGCCAGGTGGCGGCAGGGGAGCCTTGGCCAAGGAGCCCCGGGGAACACCCAGCAGCAGCGAGCCCATCAGCAGCCAGGTGGTCCCAGCTGGAATCCTGGGGAACTCTTGCAGCAGCGAGTGGGAGCCCAGCCTTGGGAGCTCTGGGGAGAGGAGCGCAGGAGTGGGGCAGCCAGCAGGGGAGCATTGATCTCCCCTGGATGGGCAAACTCCCTGGTTTGGGACCCCTCAGGTCCCGAGAGTGCTGGACCAGGGAGGTCCGACCTGTACTTTGCATAAAATACTTGAACAATCCTTGGACCAAATAGCGAGACGCAATGAAAATAACTAATCTGGAGATTAGGGCACTCCCCTGGATTAGTGGTCAATCCAACCTCAAGTCCCCATTACAACGAATAGGTAATGTCCTAATGCTACAGCTACACTAGCCCTTTTGTTGATAAAACTTTTGTTGGGGAGGGGGTGAAAAAAAGCAACAGCCCTGTGTGATATAAGTTACACTGTCAGAAGCACCAGTGTGGGCAGCGGTATAGCGATGGGACAGCTTCTCCTGCTGGCATAGCTTCTGCCACTGGCTAATGGCGGAGCTCTCTCCCATCAGCACAAAGCAGCTACCCAGGAGACATTACAGCAGCACCGCTGTGCCATTACAGTAATTCCTCATTTAACACGTGGCTGCTTAACATGTTTTTGCAATAGGACAATTTTTTTTTAGGGAACGTTTTTTGAATTACATGACCGTCCCCGGAATAATACGATTTCCCCAGCTGACCCCGTCGCTGGCGGCTGCACGGGGCTTCCCCCGCCTCCCTGCAAAGTGGCGGAGGGTTTGCTGCTTGCCGTGCTGTTCCCCGCTGATTCCCCTTTGCCGGACACCTTGCCCCATCTCCTCCGCCCCCACTTGCAGGCTGGCGGCTGGGTTTCCCCAGCTGGCCCGTTGCCAGTGGCTGCACAGGGCTTCCCCCGCCTCCCTGCAAAGCAGTGGAGGATTCGCAGCTCGCTGCACCGTTCCCTGCCGAACCCCCCTTGCCGGACGCAGTGCGGGTCCCGGCAGACCAGTCATAGGGGCATACTCCCAACCCAATCCCCCTCCCCTCTCCTCCCCTTCCCTTCCCTTCCCCAGAGCCAAACCTCTCCCCTCCCTGCTGTAACCCAGTCCCCTTTCTCCCCCCAACCTTATGTCCCGGTCCCAACAGACACCACTGTTTGAAACACAACCCCCACCTTTTCCATTATTTTCAGTGGGAAAATTGACCCCGCATAACACGTTTTCACTTAACACGATCATTTTCTGAAACATATCTACAGTGTTAAATGAGGAATTACTGTATAAGGCCTCTAATGTAGCCTAAAAATTACAAGGGGGCCACTGCTTTCATTCAAGCCAACACGGGCTTCTCCAATTCACTGATCATTTCCACAATGCTCAGATCCGGGTCAAACCAAACTAATATTTGTTTCCAGTGCCAGCAATTCACACAGTGCAGCTATTCACACAGTCCTCTTCACAGTGCCTCCCACCCCTTACGTGTACACACGCGCACACACACATCTCTGCCGAGACACCACTAAAGTTGAGCGGCAGCTTCCAAGTACCCAATATACCTCAGGACACTGCTCTCCCCAGGGTTGATAGGTGTCCGGTTTTCGCCCGGACAGTCTGGTATTTGTGGCCCCTGTCCGGTAAAAAAAACCAGAATATACAGGACATGTAAAATGTATCTGGCAACCCTACTCTCCCCAGGAAGACAGTGTGTGAAGAGAAGAAATTTCTAGCCTTCGCTTAGAGTAAATTACATTCCTGCAGCCTGTCCCACCACGTCTTTCCTCCCACTCCCTCATACATTCTCTCTTGCTTTTCTGCCTTTACATTCCTATTCCCTCAGTGTGTATCCTCCTCACAGCCCATAACTGTCTCTGCCCATCCCTTTTGCTACCTGGCCCATGCACTCCCTAACCCCAAAGCTACCACCTTACTCCCTACTGCCTGTCCCTCTCAGAGCCCTGTGCTTTCCACCCGCCAGTGCCCATTCCCTTTGCTTTCCATCCATCTCTGCCCATCTCTCTAGCATCCCTTGCTCCCAAGTCCCCTCACTGCCCATTTCCCTCTCTGGTGTTCCTCCCTTCTCACCTCAGAATTTCAACAAGGAACGTTCCCTTCAGTTAGTCACTCAAAGTGAATTCAGTTGTTTTCGTTCAGGTCCCTCTTCCTCACCTAACAGCAGCAGGGGCTTCTCTCAGTCACAGACGCCTTTGCCTGTCCATCAAAGTGCTCCAGGCACCCCTGGAATCCAGCAACCAGTTCTGCTGAAATGTCCGTAAAGACTGCAGGATCACTGCCTAAGTGACAGCCCCCTTTAAGGAGTCCCCTGTGGCCCCAGCACTAACAGCATGACGGACTCAGACAGACTCAGACAGACACACGGACTAAACAGTTACCCAGTTCACCGGAATGCAGCTCAAGTCTCCGCAGGCAGTGCAGTACTCAGTCACTGGCGGCCAACAGGCAACCTACTGTATGCAAGAAGAGGCAAATCAAGGTGCCTACAACTCAGGGAGAGAGGGGGGTTAGATAAAGATCCCTCCCCTTCTCCTCCTCTTCCCCTCCTGGCCCCCTCCATCAGATCTCCCTGTCAAATTATCACCCAGTTCCCCTGTGGGCGGAGTGAGAGAGAGAGGGGAGTGTGTGTGAGCAATAGAAATATCTCCTCCCCTCCCTTCCACTACTTCCCTCTCTAGACCTTGAACTGTAATAGGAGGCACTGGCAGACAGAGAACGGTGGAAAGAGGCCATGGCAGGCAGAACTAAGGACAGAAGTTTCTAGGCAGCGGTTACAACATTCAGTCGAACTAATCCAAGTCCCGTTACACTCACTGGAACAAAGCAAGCTCTCCTCTCACACACCATTTGAGAAAGCCCAACCAGCCTGTCTCACATCCCCAGCTCCTTAAATTGTGGAATCCCCTTATGCTGGTCTGGGACATGGAATGAATGACCTCAAACTCCACCAGCAACCATTACGCTAAGCCGGCTTCCGCGCTGGAGCCCAGCACAGAGTAACACGAATGAAGAACCCAGCTGTCAACCTGCAACTTGGAAGGGAGGAACTAGGAGCTGAGAGACAGAGAAAGGTTTTTTTCGATTGTGCTCGGGGCAAGCTATTGAAATGTCTGCGCTTTACTGCGCACACAGGAACATCCAGTCTGAGTTCATGGCTTGTGTAAAAGTATCATTCTTGGCCAATGCCAGCATGCTCCAGGCCTTTGTTTTGACACATGCTCCCTCGGTTGTTTTCACGTGATGCCACGGCTTGTTTAAATGAACGCTCCCGGTGTATCTTCCATAAATGCTCCCAATTCCTCTTTAGAGCAGCTTCTTTGTATCTATGTTTGTGTCTCTACTGGGAGTGATTTAGGCCTGGCTACTCGCATGATCAGTTGCAGGACCTAGGGTGCCTCCGGTTTACTCATTAGGACTCAGTCTCCGACCCCCATTCTGCAAACACAGACCCTGGGCACAAAGCTAAGGGTTTGCAGGATCAGGGCCTATACATTCACACTGGGCTCCCAATGCACTTCCTGATCCATTGATCTAGGTTGGGCACAACTGGGTACTGAGTACCTGCAATTGCCATCAGTGGGAGCCCATCACATGGAAGTTGAGGGCACTTGGGGAACAACAGGAAACAATCAGCCCCTGGATGTGCTGGGACTTCGGAGTGAGGCTGTCGGTTCTTTTATATCATTTCCCAACAAAATTCAGCTGAGACTCCAAAAGGGAGGTGGTGAGGTCATATTTACAAATACTCAGTGACTCCTGATGTAGGCAAGGATCCCAGGGCAATCTGGGCAGTGTTTAGATGGTCATCCTGTAATAGTAGGGCCCTCAGCATAAGCCAATACATAGCGACTCAGGATTGTGTTTTATGAAGTGTGTGTGTGGGCGGGGGGAGGGGAGGAGGGAAGAAGCCTATTTTCTATTTGGACATGCATTTGTCTCCATGCAACCACTGAACCATAGGATCAGAGCCTGGTCCAATCTATCACCCCACCCGGCCGCCAAAGCCACATAGAGAGACTTTGAAGCTGCTCTAATAAGGCTGCTGAAAATTCCTCCAGCTTGGGGAAAAGCTGCATGCTGCCCCTTCCCAGCCATAGTGCCCCCCGTAAAGGGGTCAGATCCAGGCTGGGGCCAGAGGGCTGCTGTGTTCTATTGATCTCTAGCTGGTGAAACAACTCCTTGCAGCTATTACAGCCATGTAAATGAAAGACATTAATCTGGGTACTAAACCAGTTTACAGGGAGCACGAAGTAGGGTTCCTTTCTCATGGTTGGTAACCAGACTACTGAGGCCCCGCCCTCTGCCTCACTTCTACCCCCCCCAAAGCCCCATCCCTGCCTCCCTCCTAGGCCACGTCTACACTACGAGTTTTCCCAGCAAAAAATATGCTAATGAGGGAGTAATTTGCATGAGTCACAATCTCATTTGCATATTTTCTGCCGACCCATATTTGCACTGTGGGGGGTTGCACAAAAACAAGCAATGTGGATGTTTTCTTTTTGAACAAAACCCCCTTTTCCGCAAGGTCGTTATGCCCCGAAAGAGGTAGACCGATCCTGCAGAAAAAGGGGTTACTGCACAAAAGGAAAATGTCCACACTACTTGTTTTGGGGCAAAAACCCCTAGCCCAAAACCAATCGGCAGGAAATATGCAAATGAGATTGTGACTCATGCAAATTAGTCCTTCATTAGCATATTTTTTGCCGGGGAAAACTCATAGTGGAGACGTAGCCTTAGGGTTACTGAAGATTTTAAAAGAGCAAGCTTCAGAGCTTGTCAAATGGCACGTAGATGCACAAGCCAAAATCCGTACTGTTTGGGTGAAAACTGGATGGGTAGAATCCTTACCACAAAGGTGCTCCTCTGGCCAAACAGAGCACGGCCAGATCTAATGGTTGAAGGCCTAGTTCCAGTATTAACCATGAACATGCTAGCCGCTGTCAAAGCACTCGGGCTTTATCAAGAAATGGGCTGATGCAGCAGTAAGGTCCCTCCCCACCTGGGCACAGAAATAGGTTTATTCTTCTTTCACTTACGTCAAGAGAGTCAGGTCTGTAAATCTCTAATGAGGCTAGATTTAAGCTCTAATGGGAATAAGTCTGAACACCCAGGGCTTATCTTAACAACGTACTGTTTTAAACCATAGCAATAAAGTTGAAGTGTTATAGCCCACACTTAGCAAGGGATGCAAGTATACGGATATAAAACTGCTTATTTGGCATTGCTTATTGCTCTGTGGGAAAGGGAATACACCGACATTTGTAGAGCTGATAGAAAAATGCTGATTAGACAATGCTGAAACATTTTGAGGAAACATGGATTTCACCAGTTTTTTCAAATGGAAAACAATCGTAGGGTACGTCTAGACTACATGCCTCTGGCGACAGAGGCATGTAGATTAGACTACCCGGCATAGGAAAATGAAGCGGCGGTTTAAATAATCGCCGCTTCATTTAAATTTACATGGCTGCCGCGCTGAGCCGATCAGCTGTTTGTCAGCTGGTAGTCATACCTGGGAGGTCGACAAATGCCTTTGATGTCGACCGCGGAACATCCAGACTACCGCGCTGAGCCGACAAACAGCTGATCGGCTCAGCGCGGCAGCCATGTAAATTTAAATGAAGCGGCGATTATTTAAACCGCCGCTTCATTTTCCTATGCCGGGTAGTCTAATCTACATGCCTCTGTTGCCAGAGGCATGTAGTCTAGACGTACCCAGAATGTTTAACTTTTATCAGCTGTAAATTCAAAATGCTTAAATAAGGACCAAGCAAAATATTTTGGAATATTTCAGAGATTTCCGCTTCATGTACTTATACAGGCCAAAATGAAATCTCAAAATCTGCCAATGGATGGGAATTACATTTTCCCCTACCTATATCAGTATGAGACACCTTTGTTCTGCTATCAGTGCACCCATTCTTAGAGTGGTGCACATATAAACTATTTTGGTTTAAAAAATAAAAGTCTCTCCCTTCACTCCCTGCCAACTCATTCCTCTCCACCCTGAAATAGCTAGAATGGTATAAACACTGTGCATAGGCCAAAGCTGAGAGAGGCTTTTCAAAGGTAGAGCATATTCACTGTTTCTAGCAACTCCCAGGAGATAAGGGAACAGTCCCAGATCAGATCGTGAACGGATGAATAATTCAGGTTGATAACCAGAGGCATTTTGAGGCATATCATAGCAATTTTCTGACTAGAAACACCCAAAAAAGATCAGTACAGGTTGAACTTTTCTAGTCAGGCACTCTAGTCCAGCAACATTCATGGTCCGGATGATTTTAGTTGGCCACTCCCATGATAAGTGGACATCCAGCTAAGTTTCCCACCATCCCATCAAGTTTGTTTACAGTCCTGGCTCTTAGTGTTCTGTGCTGATATTTAGCTCTAATTTACCCCAAAACGTCTTCTAAGACCCTAATGAGTGGTGGAAGTGTTGGTAATGTTATTAAATAATTTTGACCTCCTGTGGTCCAGCAAATTCTCTAGTTGGGCACTGGTCAGATCCCAAGGGTGCTGGACTAGAGAGGTTCAACCAGTACACACCAGCAAATTGATCTGCATGTGTCAGGATTTCTCTTCTGGAGTTGCTATGATGCATGGGCAACTCTGCTTGGCTGGTACTAAACAGTTCCAAATAGCATGTACATGAAGTTCACAGGCGCTACTAAAATGGGGAGAACAGAAAAGCAATAAAAGGTAACCTACCAGCATAGAGGTGAGAAATATGGGCAGGAAATTAAAAATGACATTCACGTTGGAAAATAAATCCAAGCCTCTAGAGTAATATCTTGAAGCATGGTTGTGCACAGGAAGAAACCTAGAAAGCAGTAATTTTAAAAGCAGAGCACAAGTTGGGGGGGGAGGGGTAGAAAGGGCAGGAGGTGCTATTTGTACAAGTTTCATCCACAAAATATATTCCACCCACTTACAGCTCCAAAATGAGATGCCACTCACAACAGATGACAGATATTCAGTACATGATCACGTGCTACTTTGCTTCGCTGGGCTCCCTGATCTCTCCCTTCCTTCAGTATTCATAGGCTCTATAACATCTGTGGGGCTTGCTCCTCTGTGATTGGGGTGGTTGTGTGAGGAGAATGCTGGTGGTAAGTCCCAAATGCCACCCACTTGTGACAGCAAAATGAGACCTCATTTGCACTGAATTGTGAAGATCTGTGATCCTCCCTCTGCTTTCCTACATGAGGGATAAAATAGTTAACGATGCTGCCCTTAAAAATCTAATCCCTAGGCATCTTACATTATCACCTCCCTGACATGAGTGAGAAAGTTCGCACCTCTGGTGTTCCTGGCTTTCTTGCAGACTCATTTGTATAGAAGTAACACTCAATTCTCAATTTCAAGTTTAGCAGTGCCAGGATGGCGTGTGTGGGCATACTGGCTGCTTCCCAGCCCTGGTTGGAAGCACCTAGCAGCTACAAAGGAAAACAAATCAGATGTGAGTTTGCAATGAGATTTGGAAAGAAAATAAACCCAATGCCCTGATGAACTGTGCACCTAAAATTATCATGTCCCGAACCAGGACAAGAGCGGGCCAGGGAGGAGTAGTCCTTCGGATAGCTGTGGGGCAACCACCTCTGGAACTTCAAATTCAGGATGTACGATCCTTTCCTCAGCATCTCCATGGGGCAGAGGCATAGCTTGATCCCACTCTGCCTGTTATGTAAAGGATCAGCTGCCTTTGCTGTTCAGGGTGGTGTTTTCAGGAATAGTTTACAAGCTGCTTTAGATGTGAGGAGCCCATCCTTAGGGAAGGACTTTCCTGCACCATTAAGCATCAGGTTCCCTTGTAGGCTGTCTCCACAAAGAGGCTGAGAATAGATGGGGCCACATGACCACCTCCTGGGCTGGCATAAAGTAAATGGAAACAGAGCAGATGGAGAAGCCCAAAACAGTGCTGTCACTGTGCCACCTCGTGCCTTTTCCACCAAGCTGCTGTCCTCTGGAAGGTCTCTCGTCTATTTAAAGCCCATTCTCAGCTTGCCAGGCACGCAACCTGCCTGCCAGACATGGAGCATGAACCCCAGCACTGCTTAGGGACTGATGCGGAGCTTGACAGGCTAGTATTTAGTCACCCTTCAGCCCATGGATGCCTTTGTTATGTGCTGTTGGCTGACAATGGGAACATGTCGTAGTTTAGCGATGTTCTTCTCATCCCAGCTCTCTATTCATCTCTTGCCAGCTGGCAAGGCTCCTCTACCTCCCGTTCTGCCTGCCCCTTTCTTCTTCAGGCAGGTGCTGGTTTTAGTCAAACCCACTGGATCTATTTTTCACCCCTTGGTCTCTCTGTGTAGTTATGACATGTCTTCCAAACAACCAGCCCTGGGGCCTTTCCAGGGAACTCCCTTCTTGGCACACAAGCAAAACACTGCGGGTGTGAAAGGGAGGGGCTGCTTCCAGGAGGTATGCAAACCTTTCCCAAAGACAACAGTTCCCAGGGTCCGTGTTTCTGGAACAGCCGAGCCATCCCAGCTTGCCCATGGAGATGCTATAACTCCATCCCAAGGCTCCAGCTCCTGGGAACCACTCTGCCCTCCGCGGGTACCAACGGTTCCATGCAGTGCTGCCATCTCATGTGATCTGAACACGTCTCACTCTTGCATTTTGCGGGAATCCCCAGCTTCTAGAACCCTGGGATAAAGGGAGGCACTCTGAGCACCCATTCCAGAAGTTTCTAGCGCCACGGGTTGCAGAGAAATGTTTGGCAACGTGACCTGAGCGCACCCAAGGTGTTCAGAAACCAGAAGGCAAAGGACAAGAACCCACCCTTTAGTGACTTCTAAAGTCTCATGATGCCTGAAGGCTTGTGGGGTGGCCCTATTGATAACACGTGGGCTGCAGCTAGTCTTCTCACTGGGACCAAGCGGACGACATGATCATTAGCAGGGACAGATCCCAAATCATTCCGCAGCCAAGGCTTCTATAATGGTATGTCTACACTCCAGCTTGAGGAGACGTACCCTAACCAGCTCTGTTGGAGCCATCACACTAGACTCTCAGACTTTAAGGTCAGAAGGGACCATTATGATCATCTAGTCTGACCCCCTGCACAGTGCAGGCCACAGAATCTCGCCCACCCCTCTTAGAATAATCCTCTCACCTATGTCTCAGATATTGAAGCCTTCAAATACTTTGAAGGCCCCAACATGCAGAGAGTCCTTCAGCTGTGATCTGTGCCCAATGCTACAGAGGAAGGCGAAAAACCTCCAGGGCCTCTGCCAATCTACCCTGGAGGAAAATTCCTTCCTGACCCCAAATATGGCGATCAGCTAAACCCTGAGCATGTGGGCAAGACTCACCAGCCAGACACCCAGAAAGTTCCCTATAGCAACTCCTATCATCCCTCCATTGACCTATTTCCAACTGGTAATGAATCGTCAATTAGTTACCAAGATCATGTTATTTCATCCAACCATCCCCTTATCATAGAATCATAGAACTGGAAGAGACCTCAGAAGGTCTAAACATGGAGTGCAGCCACAGTGGCACCCGAGGGGTGGTAGCCACCCTGAATACAGGCCTAGTGTCTTGGATGGGCAAATACTCAGGGCAGCTAGCCTCTCCCATGGCTTGCCCAACTGTGCCTACGCCTCTATATTTAGCAGGCTGGATCGATCAGAGCTAGTTTGGAGCACGTGCCCATGAGGTGGAAATTACAGGCCCAGCACCACATGCAGATATACCCTAACCTGAGGTAAAGACCACTCTGGTAATTGTGTGAGCATTGGGGCTTACAGCCTCCAGGGGCCTCAATGACACACACACACACACACGAGCAGGCCCATCGCTCTACCTAGCAGCGTGCACGCAGCCACCAATGCATTCAGGGGTGCCCACAGACACCCTGCAGCATCTCCCTAGCAATGACAGCAATCCCTAGGAGTGTCTGTCCTGATGTGGGGGGCACAACCAGGGATGTAAGTGACGAGTTGACTAGTCCCTCGACTAGTTGCTTCCCCCCCGCCAACCCTTGATGCCTCTATCAGCACCGCCTCCACAGGGGGCAGGGAAGGGTAGCAGGGACCAAGCGCGTGCTGGGAATCAGCTGAGATTCCTGGCTCGCACCCAGTCCCAGAGGCTATGCCTCTGCCTTTTAAATGTATTAAGAGCCTGCCAGCTCTTCAGTCATTTAAAAAGCAGAAGTGCAGGGGGAGGAGGCCCCTGGCATGACCCAGGAGTCAGCTGTCCCAGCTCACACCAGGTCCCCGCACTGCGCACCAGCCTTTAAATGTATTAAGAGCCTGCCAAGCTCTTAATGCATTTAAAAGGCATAGCCGGGGCGGGAGCTAACCCCACTGCAGCTCACCCGCTTATGAACTAGTTGATGGAAAAAATTCGTTGACGAGTTGACTAAACTAAATTTAACATCCCTAGGCACAGCTCTCTCCCCATCAGCCAAGCTGCCTCCAGAGGTAGAAGTGTACCTACCAAGGTCCTGGAAATAAAGGTAAATTCTGGACACCACCTCTCACCCATAGTAGTATCACTCTTGATCCTCCAGAAGAGCAAACAGTGGGAATGCAAACAACAGCTCTCAAGTGCTCTTGATGCAATCTAGGAAATTACTGCATTCAAACAGCCAGTGCTAATATAATGGTATGTTTCTCCCAAGGGTTCTTCAGCACATGTGCTGCCTCCTTCACAATCAAGAGGGGCTCTCATAGAATCATAGAACTGGAAGGAACCTCAAGAAGTCATCTAGTGCAGGCCTCTGCCCTCAGGACAGTACCAAGTACCATCTAGACCACCCCGACTGGTATTTGTCTAACCTGCTCTTAAAAATCTCCACTGACAGATCCCACACCCTCCTAGGCAATTTAGTCCAGTGTTTAACCATCCTGACATGTAGGAAGTTTTTCCTAAAGTCCAACCTGAACCTCCCTTGCTACAATTTAAGCCCATTGATTCTTGTCCTATCATCAGAGGTTAAGGAGAATAATTTTCCTCTCTTCGCCATATAGGTACTTGAAAGCTGTTATGTCCCTTCTCAGTCTTCTCTTTTCCAGACCAAAAATCATCCCAATTTTTGTTTTCTAGACCTTTAATGATTTTTGTTGCTCTTCTCTGGACCGTCTCCATTTTGTCCACATCTTTCCTGCAACTTGGCACCCAGAACTGGACACAACACTCCAACTGAGGCCTAATCATTGCAGAGTTAGAATCATAGAATCAGAACTGGAAGAGACCTCAGGAGGTTATCAAGTCCAGCCCCCTGCCCAAGGCAGGACCAATCCCAACTAAATCAACCCAGCCAGGGCTTTGTCAAGCCGAGACTTAAAAATCTCTAGGGATGGAGATTCCACCACTTCCTTAGGTAACCCATTCCAGTGCTTCACCACCCTCCTAGGGAAATAGTTTTCCCTAATATCCAACCTAAACCTCCCCCACTGTAACTTGAGACCATTGCTCCTTGTTCTGCCATCCATCACTACTGTGAACAGCCTTTCTCCATCCTCCTTGGAGCCTCTCTTCAGGAAGTTGAAGGCTGCTATCAAATCCCCCCTCACTCTTCTCTTCTGAAGACTAAACAGACCCAAATCCCCCAGTCTCTCCTCATAGGTCATGTGCTCCAGCCCCCTATAATCATTTTGGTTGTCCTCCACTGGACCCCCTCCAATGTGTCCACATCCTTTCTATAGTGGTGGGCCCAGAACTGGACACAATACTCCAGATGTGGCCTCACCAGAGCTGAATAAAGGGGAATAATCACTTCTCTAGATCTGCTGGCAATGCTCCTAATGTAACCTAATATACCATTAGCCTTTTTGGCTACAAGAGCACACTGTTGACTCATATCCAGCTTCTCATCCACTGTAATCCCCAGCAGTGGCGGCCCGCCAATACAGGTGACCTAGGCGGTCGCCTAGGGTGCCAGGATAAACGGCTGCTGAGGGCTTTGGAGGCGGGGGGGGGGGGCGATCGCGTGTCGATCGCACATTTCGCCTAGGGCACCAGTTGCTGGCAGCTCATCTAGGGCCGCTCCTGAAACCCACGTCCTTTTCCACAGAACTGCTATTTAGCCAGTCAGTCCCCAGCCTGTAACAATGTTTGGGTTTCTTCTGTCCCAAGTGTAGGACTCTGCACTTGCCCTTGTTGAACCTAGTCAGATTTATTTTGGCCCAATCCTCTAATCTGTCCAGGTCACTCTGGACTCTATCCCTGCCCTCCAGCATATCTACCTCTCCCCCTAGCTTAGTGTCATCTGCAAACTTGCTGAAGGTGCAATCCATCCCCTCATCCAGGTCAATAATAAAGATATTGAACAAAACCAGTCCTAGAACAGATCCTTGGGGCACTCCGCTAGAAACCGACCACCAATCTGACCTCGAACCGTTGATCACTATCCGTTGGACCCGACAGTCTAGCCAGCTTTCTATCCACCTTACAGTCCATTTATCCAATCCATACTCCCTTAACTTGCTGGCAAGAATATTGTAGGAGACCGTATCAAAAGCGTTACTAAAGTCAAGGTATATCACATCCACTGACTTCCCCATATACACAAAGCCAGTTACCTCATCAGAGAAGCTAATCAGATTGGTCAGGCACAACTTGCCCTTCGTGAATCCATGTTGACTATTCCTGATAATTTTTCCCTCTTCCAAGTGCTTCAAAATGGATTTCTTGAGGATCCCCTCCATGATTTTTCCGGGGACTGAGGTAAGGCTGACTGGTCTGTAGTTCCCTGGATTGTCCTTTTTCCCTTTTTTAAAGATGGGCACTACATTTGCCTTTTTCCAATCATCCGGGATCTCTCCCGATCTCCACGAGTTTTGAAAGATAATGGCCAAAGGCTCTGCAATAACATTTGCCAACTCCCTCAGTACCCTTGGATGCATTAAATCCGGACCCATGGATTTGTGTATGTTTAGCTTTTCTAAATAGTTCCTAACCTGTTCCTTCCCCACCAACAGCTGTCCAGCTCCTTCCCATACTGCGTTGCCTAGTGCATTAGTCTGGGAGCTGACCTTGTCTGTGAAGACAGAGGCAAAGAAAGCATTGAGTACTTCAGCTTTTCCCACATCATCCGTCACTAGGTTACCTTCCTCATCCAGTAAGGGCCCCACAACCTCTCTGATCACCCTCTTATTGCTAACATGCCTGTAGAAGCCTTTCTTGTTACCCTTCACATCTCTTCCTAGCTTCCCCTTTCCCCCTTGTGCTTTCGCCTTCCTGATAACTCCCCTGCATTCTCGAGCAATATATTTATACTCCTCTTTAGTCATCTGTCCAAGTTTCCACTTCTTGCAAGCTTCCTTTTTGAGTTTAAGCTCACCAAGGATTTCCCTGGTAAGCCAATCTGGTCACCTACCATATTTGCTTTTCTTACTGCGCATCAGGATGGTTTCTTCCTGTGCCTTTAATAAGGCTTCTTTAAAATGCTGCCAGCTCTCCTGGACTCCTTTCCTCTTCGTGTAAGCATCCCAGGGAATCCTGCCCATCAGTTCTCTGTGGGAGTCAAAGTCTGCTTTTCTGAAGTCCAGAGTGTGTACTTTGCTACTGTCCTTTCTTGATCTGAAGAATTACTTCTTGTGTCCTGCTTACAATAATCCTGCTAATACTTCCCAGAATGATTTTGCCTTTTTGCAACAATATGATACTGTTGACTCATATTTTCTTTGTATTCTACTAGGACTCCTTGTATCCTTATCTGTAGTACTCCTTCCTAGGAGGTCATTTCTAATTTTGTGTGTGTGCAATTGATTGTTCTTTTCTAGGTGGAGTGCTTTTTATTTGTCCTTTTGAATTTCATCCTGTTGACTTCAGACCGTTTCTCAGTTTGTCCACCCTTAATAAAAGCCTTCTAGATTTTAAGATAAGTCTTAGCAATGTCCTGCCAACTATACTTCCTAATAAAATTGCAACTCAGGCCACACAGTTGCTATTTGGACCCCCATACTACAACTGAAAACTAGCACGATCTTCCCTTACATAGTGAAAACTAGGGTTGGTGTACTAGCCATGCCATGTTGAAGTGACATACAGATTTGTGGTAGATCTATATTTATTATCCTAAACTCTCCATCCCTTCAAAGAGGTTTTGTTTTTGTTTGGTTGGGGTTGCTGTTTTTTGTTTTCGTGGTGTTTGTTTTCCCCATATGTTGCTCATTGTATCCCAGAAGCCAGCTGAGTGCCTGGCTCACAGCATCCGTGAACCCATCCAGCAGCCACCCTGCATCCTGGCCAGGAGATGTTACAGATTCCACAAAAGAATCATGAGCTGGGATTCCAGGCACTGGTGCTTTTCCCTATGGCCGCACATCATTTATAGTCCTAAATGAGGGGCGTTAAAGTCTCTCCATGCCAGGATGGATGTGATGTCAGGAGTCATCTATTGCACTGCACCAAAAAGTAGGGCCCTAGACTCGGATGGAGAGAAAACAGAAGGGAACTCATCATAAAGCTCAGAGGGTATGTCTACACTACAGCACTAATTCGAACTAACTTAATTCGAACTAAGCTAATTCAAACTAGTGCATCTAGACCTAAAAACTAGTTCGAATTAGCGTTTTGCTAATTCGAACTAGCATGTCCACACTGAGTGGACCCTGAACCAAAGTTAAGGCTGGCCGGAAGCAGTGCCAGCAGGGCATCAGGTTAGGACTTAGAGCGTGGAGCTGCTGTCTCAGGCTAGCCGAGGGCTTTGCTTAAAGGGACCTGACCCCCACCCCGGACAGACAGTTCTCAGGGTTCCCCACTTGCTTGTCTACCTCGATGAGGGACAGCAAAGTAGTCCTGACTTGGAGTGCCCTGAGTGCCCACACTCGGCACATCACAGCACTCGGCCATCAGCCCGGCTGCATTTGCCGCAGGCTGCCATCTGGGGGGGGGTTCAATTGGGGGGCTGCAGGAGAGTTTCCACCCTGAGGAGCCCGCAGAGCCACCCCAGTCCTCCCCATCAGGGGCTCGTACCCCATTCTTCCCTCACCTCCGTCCACTTACCCCTCCCTAGCCCCCCTTCCTGATGTAAAAAAATAAAGGACACGTGTGTTCAAAAATAGAAACTCTCTTTATTTAACAAAACTGGGGGGGGGATTAGCCTCTGGGGAGACTGGGAAAAGGAGGTGGGAGAGAGGAAGAGAGAGGGTGGGAGAAACCTGGGAGGAGGGAGCTGGAAGGGGGAAGCCAGGGGAAGGAGGAGGAGGGGAAGTATCCAACTGCGGTACGCCATAGCTTCAGTACTGTGTACGGATGTGGTCTCCTCACCTCAAAAGAGATGTTTTGGCCTTGGAAAGAGTTCAGAAAAGAGCAACTAAAATGATTAGGGGTTTGGAACAGGTCCCATACAAAGAGAGGCTAAAAAGACTGGGACTTTTCAGTTTAGAAAAGAGGAGACTGAGGGGGGATATGATAGAGGTCTAATAAAATCACGAGTGGTGTGGAGAGGGTGCATAAAGAAAAGTTCTTCATTAGTTCCCATAACAGAAGGACTAGAGGACACCAAATGAAATGAATGGGTAGCAGGCTTCAAACTAATAAAAGAAAGTTCTTCTTCACAAAGCAAATAGTCAACCTGTGGAACTCCTTGCTGCAGGAGGCTGTGAAGGCTAGAACTAGAACAGAGTTTAAAGAGAAGTTAGATAAATTCATGGAGGTTGGGTCCATGGAGTGCTCTTAGCCAGGGGGTAGGAATGGTGTCCCTGGCCTCTGTTTGTGGAAGGCTGGAGATGGATGGCACGAGACAAATGGCATGGTCATTGTCTTCGGTCCATCCCCTCCAGGGTACCTAGTGTTGGCTGCTGTCAGCAGACAGGCTACTGGGCTAGATGGACCTTTGGTCTGACCCAGTACGGCCATTCTTATGTTCTTATGTTCTAAGCTCAGGGCTCAGGGTTGGGGGTCTCACTGGACCACCTTGATTTTTATGCAAACCTGCTCCAGGGTTTGCATGTGGCCTTTAGTGGCCAGGCAGGCAGCTATCCTGCCCTAGACAGCCACTTTCCTGTGGATGAGGTCCATGATCTCTGCACTAGACCAGGCAGGTGCCCACCTCTTGCGACCCTGGGCAGGCTCCTGGGAGCTGCCAGCCTAGTCCCGGGAAGAGGCGGAGGGCTGGGTGGCAGCGGGTGGCTGGCTCGTGCCGTGCCAGGTGCAGGGTCTGTTGGCTGGGTGCTGGCAGGCTTGCAACAGGCACGGGCACCGTAGCCAGACCGTGCCCCTTTAAGGGCTCCGGGGCTGGGAGGGGGGCAGAAGAGTTTCCCTGGTTGTGCCCAGAGTGGCCACTAGGGGTAAGCTGGGGAGGGCTAAGTATCAGAGGGGTAGCCGTGTTAGTCTGAATCTGCAAAAGCGACGAGGAGTCCTGTGGCACCTTATAGACTAACTGAAGTGTAGGAGCATAAGCTTTCGTGGGCAAAGACCCACATGCATCTGACGAAGTGGGTCTTTGCCCACGAAAGCTTATGCTCCTACACTTCAGTTAGTCTATAAGGTGCCACAGGACTCCTCATTGCTTTTGGGGAGGGCTAGCCTCCCACTAGTTCTAATTAAGTGGCTACACAGCCCTTAATTCGAACTACTTAATTCGAACTAGGCGTTAGTCCTCGTAGAATGAGGTTTACCTAGTTTGAATTAAGCACTCAGCTAGTTCGAATTAAGTTCGTATTAGCGGTTTGCCTGTGTGGCGCCTATGAAAGTTAATTCAAACTAACGGCTGTTAGTTCGAATTAACTTTATAGTATAGACATACCCAGAGTTAGCAGCAGAAGAGATGTCTGTATGGAGGGGTGTGTGGATAATGGAGACATCCGCTGACTGTGATTCCATAACAGAGACATCTGCTCTCCTAAGGAGACTGATAGAGAGGGCCCCATTAGAAAGCGTATGGTGGAGTCTTGGGTACATGTTCTCTCCATGCTTGGGTGACTGACCAGACAATAGATTAACCTATTGGAACAGTAAAGATTCAGGAGGCCACAGGCTGTGAGTGTGCCAAGAGCAATGTGGATCTGGCAGGACAGGGATTGCTTGTGGTACTTGCTGCCAAAGTGGTGGGACTGTGGACAGCTCGGGTAGAAAAAGGGAGGGATGGAGATTCTGAGTCACCAGGCACAGCCCCTTCACAAGTAGCTACACCGTAACGCCCCCAGATATGCTTCCCCCTACCAGAGCGGTGCTCCGTGCTCCAAAGAGAGGTTGGTATAGAGACTCCCCAGATTGCAGGTCAGTGACATGTTGTGTGGGTTTTCAAACGCCCATCGTTTTCTCCACAGACGTGCTCAATCACACAGGCATCTAGATGAGAGTTAATAACGTTGAAGGGGTCTCTGTCTGGCAGGATCCTGAAATGCTGCCAGGCAGTTCCTCCTTACCCTCTCAGTCAGAGCTCTGCATTTTTTAAATTTCTTCTAAGTGCTACCTGGTACCACTGCCCCTGCCCACATTCACCTTTCTCCCTATCTGAACCCACAGCCTTAGGGATGTTGTGTCTCCTTTCTGCAACCTAAGACACCCTTGGAAAAACTGGATCATACTGAGAGCAGCTAAAAAGAGCAGTCACTTTTGGGGAAGAAAATCTCTCTCCTCGAGCCCAGATGCAGATCCATCACAAACAGCAGAACGCCACTCAAAAAAAGAGGAAGAAGCTCTGCATGCAGAGTGGGTTCTCTCTTGTTTTCCATATCAGCCTGTATGTGGGGTGGGGGTGGGGGAGAGGAAGCAAAGGGTATAAAACAACCTCCCTATGGTCCCCCAAGTAAGCATGCTCCGGCTGGCCAGGGGAAGGCAGGAGTGCCGTGCTGCTCGAGCCTCCCTCCCCCATGCTCTGGCCAACCGGGGGAAGGCTGGGGCTGATTTCCTTGCTTACTTAGGGGAACCATGGGGAGTGCATTCACACTCTTGTGGTCCACATTTACAAAAAAAAGCACACACCCCACACAGAAATTCCTGCGTATGGGCCTGGATATGTCCTCCACCACAGACATCCCTTCTAATCAAGGACGGTAGCCCATTCCAACTGAAGAGTGAGATCACCACCATTACCGCCTCTTCTTCCCGTTAAAAAAATTCCAGAGTCTGCTCCAGGAGTCATTGATGTAAGTGCTGGAGTGGGGAGGGAAGAGAGCATAGTTTTCTTTTTTAGCCCAGCTGGAAAAGAAGAGTCTGACAGCTTTCCAATGACTGCTAAGGCAAGTCACAATCTCATAAGCCTCTTAATTTTTTATGCAAACTTCTATTTTTAAAGAACACATAACGGAGGAGATGTGACTTTGTCCTCATCTTCCCAAACTATTAGATTCACTTTTTTGGGCTGGCTGGCAGATTTGGGACTTTATGAAGCTGGTATTCAAAGTCTTAGCTTGCCTCTGAGCTAATGTGACATATGTATCTCCCCAGTGAAACAGACAGGAGTAATGATAAATTTCCCATTAATTTCAATGGTAACAGAGTCGGGTCAAAGTGAATGCTTGAAAATCACGCACACTAAATCGTGGTGAATATTCCCACCCTGCCCCAGCTGGGAGACTCTTAAGTTGCTTCAGGCTATGTCTACACTATGCATCTTATAGCGACAAAAATGTGTCCATACAGGCCTGTCACTATGCCTCCTGGGATAAGGTTTACCTGGGTGGTCGACAAATACCTTTGATGTCGACACCCGCGCGTCCAGACTATCACACTGAGCCGACAAACAGCTGATCAGCTGTTTGTCGGCTCAGCGCGGCAGCCATGTAAATTTAAATGAAGCGGCGATTATTTAAATCACCGCTTCATTTTCCTATGTCTGGTAGCCTAATCTACATGCCTCTGGCGACAGAGGCATGTAGTCTAGACGTACCCTAGATGTTGACAGATGTGAATGCAGCTGATTGTTGGCACTTTTGCCGACAAAAAACTTCTAGCCCCCATAAGCAACTTTCGCTTTGTCAGTAGGAGAGCTGCCAACAAAGCAGTTTTCACACTTTCACCTGCTGCAGCAAAACTTTCGTCATTCGGGGAGGAGGAGGAGTGGCATGAAGCACCCATGAACCACAAAAGTTTTGTGGATCAATTGCAAGTGTAGACAAAGCCTTAGAGAAGAGCCATGCAAAGGCTTTTGGAACTGGAGATTTGGAGAGAGAATTTCAAATATAAATCAGCACAAACTCATTCCCCTGCCTGGACACAATATGTAGCAGAGGTGGGAAAACTGCCGCGAGTTCTGTGTGTCGCCCTCAAGACATTTGGCTTACTGTTGCCCATGCACAGCATTGCCAGATTCTGCTGGTTTTCAAACGCATAGGTTTTTTTCCTACCAGTATTACACAAGTGACTTCTAAAGCAGGGACACATGAAGTGTTGATTGTACACAACAGTGTGAGAACCATGAGCTCCCTCTGGATCCAATCAAAGTACTGCTATGGCTTGATCAGCACACCCCACAAATTCTAGTACACAAGTGCAATTAGCAAAACTACCCTCTCCTGAGAGACCATCTTGATTACAACAGCCTTGAGACCCACTGAGATGACTGAGGGCTCACTCACACAGCCCACTCATTAGCCTAGGCTGCCCCTTCCAGTGTTTTACCAAGCTGGGCTTCTTGGAGTCCAAGAGTTAACCTAAATTCCCATGCTTTGTTCTGCTGGTAATTTGGAATGACCCTGTAGATTGATTAAGGAGCCGAGTCCTTATCAAGAGCACTCACATTTAACACACCTTCCGCATCATTGGTTTGCTTTTCCGTGGATTTAGAGCAGCTGCGACATTTCACCCCATCAATGAGCTGGCTGAATCCCTGTGTCCCAGTCACCGGACAAAAGACTCTTTTGATTAAGCAGACTGACCTAGAGCCCTTTCAACAGCTCTCCGGACTGCCTCCTTGATTAAATACGACACACTGAATGTTACACATCAGTCATATTTGACTTGCACTAGAAAATCCTAACGAGATTAATGGAAAATGAAAATCTCTATAATTTTTTGGAACAATCCTATACAATTCAGTGAAGAACAGTATCTCTGTAGTAGTAAGATGAGGGCCTAAAAACATAAGCCACAGGCCTAGTATGAGCCCTGAGGCCTATGCAATAATGGTCGAGAGTTTGCTCATATAAAACAAAGTAAAGCTGTAAGCAAGAGGCAGGCCCTTGTTCATAGAACTTGGCATGAACAGGGCTGATGGTGCAGAAAAAATAATTGGTACTAGACACAGGCTGTAAGCACATTTCAGAGGGATGGTAACAACACCTCATTAAGAAACATCTTGGTCCCAACACTCTCCGCACCGATAACAGGGACATATACACCCAGATTCAGGACAGGCTCTAAAACAGCCGCATGATAAGAGACATTTTTGATCAAACCACCAGCTGCAAGGTAAGGGGTGGCATCTACGGAACATCAAAGGGTGGCACCCTGATACGAGTGATGTGGGACTTGTTTGTATCTGTGTCTAAAGATGAGTCTTAAAGGAGATGCTTTGTTCAGATTAGGGGGCTCTGAAGAATCCTGTGTCCATTGTCAGGGGGTAGGCCATATGTGGTAGATGAGGCCCTCAGCTTTCCTGGATCTGGCCCCTGAAGCTCAGGACTCCCCCCCCCCAACACTGGGGAGCCCACACTGGCACTCCAGCCCCCCTGCTGCCCCACCACGGGGCTGAGGCACACAAACTCTACTAGCCTGGGCCCGCTTAGTCTCTGCTGTGCGAGGGGACTGTGGGACGTGTCTTTCTCCTTCTCAGTCGGGGGCCACGGCAGTGAGGGTTCATTCATCTGATTAGTTGCTTTGTGGTTGTTTTCTTTTTTTGCTTCTCACTTGTGTGCAGTCCCCAACTAATTTTTCTGTGGATCATCAGCACCCAACCCCAAAAATGTTCCCCAGCCCTGGTGATTCAGTAGAGTCTACTGACAACTATTCCTGTACTTCATTTGACAATAAACCTGGACTGGTGCCTTTGATCATCTGATTTTGTAATCTTTGGGGGCTCTCCCTGAATCTGATGTCTTGGCTACCTGTGCAGAGCCAGCACAGCGTACGGGGCAGCACATCCATGCAACCAATCGCTTATCGCTGAATGGAGTAGAATAGCTCAGGACACCCCACTCGTGACTTCTGACCCACATCTGATGCTGCATTCTGCAGCAAATAGCAAAACAAAAATAATTAAGATTCCCGTGGAAAGAACTTCATTCTCTATTCAATTCTGTTGGTTTTTCAGAGTCATTTTTATAGGCCTGTACTAACTTCATATGCAATCATATTGGTAACATCACTATTAAATTCTATGGGTCTTTTCTGTAAGGGCATTTCCATAGATTTCAAAGCACTTTCAAATATTGATTCTCATCCCCCCATGGAAGTATTACTCTCTCTATACCACAAATGGGAGGAACTAAGGCACACTAAAATGACAAGACTTGCTCGAGGCCACACAATATATCCGTGACAAAGCCAGGAACTAAATGCAGATCACCTACCTCCTAGTCCAGTGCTTGAATCCCTAGTCCAGACTTTCACCCATCTATACGAACAGCAATGGAGTTTTTTCAGACATCCACGTCATTGGTTGGACCTTTCAATGGTTCAGTGCAGCCTTAAGCCGCTTCGTGTGCTCCAAACCCCTCCTCTCTGCTCCCATCCCAGAGCCCACATCCCCAGCCAGAGCTGCAACCCACTACCCCAGCTTGGTGAACGTGAGGGAGGGAAAGGCGGGTGGTTTGAGGAGGTGGGACCTCAAGAAAGGGTGGAGCAGGGGTGGAGCCTTGGGAAAAGAGCAGGGCAGAGGAGGGGCAAAGGTGCGTGGCTGTGTCATTAGTGGAAGTTGGCAACTCTACTGATGTGCTGGCTCCAGCTGTGATCAATAGCGGAGGCCTCCATTGTGTATCAGAGGAAAAAATCCTTCCTGTCCCCTGTATGCCACCATATATATAGCCCCTTGCATAAAGCCACAGCTGACACTTCCAGGAGAAAGGGAATTTAATGATCATTTCTGCCTACTTCTGATAGCCCCAGTTCTGACCACTGCAGACCCAAGGTAATGTCTGAGTTCACTCATGGGGTCAGGATCCTGCTGCACTGAGAGGCTGGGAATGAGGATCCGAATATTAGCTGTACACAGGGCCCGATTAAGACATGCTGAGGCCCTAAGCTATGTCAAGTTTAAGAGGCCCCATAGCATCACCCCAAAAATGTTTATTATTCTAACAGAAAGGACAATGAAAATAGACATCATAAAGTTTTATATTTACATATATACTAGTACATAGGCAAGGATGCAACTAAAAACTAGGAGGCCCCCCTATAATCTGAGGCCCTTACTTAGCTTGTGAATAAATCCAGCACTGGCTGTACTGGACTGTAGCTCCCCCTTGCACCAGGAATGTGATTTCCAAGACGTGAATCTGGCTGCCTTCACAAATGGAGAGCTTCCAAAGCCTCCTGCTTGCTTAGCTGTAAATACACTGGCATGACACGTTTTTGCAATGGGTGCTATATTAGGAGCAGGATCTAAAGTAGCGAGGCCATCTTGTGACCACCATCCGCAACTGCACTTTTCTGGTTTGTTTTCATTTCAACTCCCAAGTGGGGTGTCCCCAAGCAGTCCTAGTGAGAGTTTCCAGTCAGGGTTTGGGGGACTGAAGCATGCAGCAGCATAGATAAGGAGTCAGCTGTGACCCCAAAATTGCTGGGAGCGGTTTGGCTCATTCCATCAACTTCTTATGTGTTCCGGCTTTGGAACAAGTTACGTGATGACAGCAAAAGGAGACAATAGAAATAGCACGCGACCTCTGGAGCCAGCATGGCATAATGGCCTCCACCTACCCTAAATATTTACATGGGAACTTGCTGCTTAAAGATACAATTTAAATACTGCTCACAAATCAGTGTTACAGTTAAATTGGGCTGCAGAGCCCTGCCTAGGCTCCTGACCTTCCCACGCACCAGGCACTAGCTGCTAGTCCAGTCCTAGGGGCCCAGGGCAGAGCTGCTCATGCACCTCCATGCTGGCCTGCAGCATCCCCTGCTCCTCCAGTTCTCTTTCCCATCCACCCTGCAATGCACCTGAGCTGCAGGTGCCTCCCGATATGCCCCAAACACCATGGTCCTGACCAGAGCTCCCTGCAAGCTGAACATTTGGGCAGTCACTCAGGACAGATTCAAATGCTGCCCAGCTGATCAGCAGAGCATCCGCTCCATAGCAACAGCATGTGTTTGTAGTGGTGGTGCACATCTGCACAGGCTTCAGTGCACATAAAATGTATTCCACTCATGGATGGAAAAAAATTAAAAGGAATGTTGGTCCTGACCTGCAAACACTTTCTCAGGCCTAAAATCAGCCCTGCCCCGCTGAAAAAAACCCAAACACAAGCTCTCTTCTAGCGCATTGCTCCATTCCTGCTCTTGCTATTCCTCCTGCTGTTGCAGTCCTGCATCCCCATACCTCATTCCTGCTTTGCAGCAACCTCTGCTGTAGAGTTTCAGCGTCACAGATGCGAGCTCCCACTTTCCTTTGGATTGACCAGCTCTGATCAGGGCCTGACGAAGGAAGAGGTCTCCGTGGGTCCCTCTTTGGGATGGATGTGATAGGTTGGATGCAACCTTCATTTAAAATAGTTATGAAAACCATTTAGGCTCTTATGTGGAAGCAGGTAGCTGAAGCAAGAAAAGCCTCCATCCACAACACTGGCACAGCCAAGGCATTTGTGGGGGGAGAGGTTCTGCTACATTGCATTTTGAGGGGTGTGTGTCTGTGGAAGAGACACAAAAAGGCAGAGAAGCAGGGAGAATCCCAGCAAGGACAGAGTCAGGATAAGCACTGGAAGGGGGCCCTTAAAAAAAAACAGAGAGAGTTGTCGGGCTCTAAGCTGAGGCTCGGAACTGTGAGTAAAGACACAGTCTCTTATTTAGCTCCTACTGTGGTCAGAGAAACGGGATTTTGTGTAGTCCCTGGGGGGGGGGGGGGGAAAAAAGATTGCCTGACTCCCGCCCCAGCTTCTCCTCATAACCCAAGAAATAGTATTCTATGAAATACCTAATTCCATCGTAAGTTTCTCCTCTTAGCTCTAAATTTGGCTAATCACTCAGGTCAAAAAGGAATAACAGTGTACAACAGTGTTTCTTAAACTTTTTAAGACCAAGGAATACCAAACTATATTTTTTTAATGAGGAACACCAAGGATTTTTTGTTGACCAAAAGAAAGGGGGGGGATGGGTCAGGAGGACAGTTATTGAGGGGGAAAAAAAGGTCAGGGGAAAGTTATTGAGGGGAAAAAAGATCACCTGCCCCTTTAAGAGGGGCCATTTTGAATTCTGTTGTTCTCCGTGGCACACCTCCGACTGCCTCGCAGCACACCAGCGCGCCACGGAACACAGTTTAAAAAACGCTGGTGTACAATATTTCTTTAATTCTGGGAGATTAGTGAGGGGAAGTTACAATTTGGTGTGACTTCCCCTTTAGACTAGCCACCTCCACCTCCACCACCACCACCGACAATTATTTGACTTCTTGAGGCACCAAAATACCCATAGCCCTGGCCCAGAAGGATGGTCCTGACCGATTAAGCTTTGGGTAGCTCTGGAAAAATGCAGCACTTCCAGGAGCAATGATGAGGAGAGTTCCTTTACAAAGAAAAATCAAGAGAGACAAAACCGAGGCCGTGCCACTCAGGAGAGACAAGATAAAGGATTTAATGGAATGAACGGAGAGGTCCTCTAAGTCCATGTCGGAGAAGAGCCTCTGTGACCTTCGACCATCTCCGCTCCAGGGCTGAGTCTCTCCTGTCCTATCTGCTGGAGCACTGGGTACACTCAGCTGTTTTAATCAGCTCCAGTATGTGCTCCCCAGGAGGCAAATAAGGTGCATCGCTGACTCCACACTGACCACGGAGACCCTTCTGTGGCAGCCCCAGATGAGCCCATCAAATCCTCCAGGGGAAGAGAGATCAGCTCACAAGTCCTGCTCCCCTCGGGAAATGGAGAATCCTCGAGTCATCCGACAGCGAGACGGGATGCATCAAACAAGCCGGGGGGGGGAGGAGGGCGCGGTGGCCCTAGCAGTGGGACTCTAGCTCTGTCAGCATCAGGAGGCCCGATCGAGTGGAAGGCAGGGCCTGTCCTACCCCTAGACTGAAAGGCAAGTCCTCATCCGGGCAGACCAAGTGGTGGAACCTCTGAAAGAGAAAAGTCAGATGTAGGACAGAGCTGTGTCGGGAAGGATCTGGCTCACTCACAAGCCTCCTCCCACCCACTGGCCTGCACCCCCCCCCCCCCAAACAGCCCCTTTCGAAGCAGCCCTCCAGCAAGGACAGCATGGAGGGAAGAGGCAGGGAGGAGTTTGGTAATCACATCTGGATCTCAGGCTGAATGAGTCCCAGCTCATGACACCTACACCCTCCCCTGCTGCAACACCAGCTCCTCAGGGCCAGGCATGCCCTAGAAGAGCCCCCGTTCCCACATTCAGATATAACAATGTAAACAATAGTTGAAAACCACCTTAGCTGTTGACAGCATCTGGGAATGCCCAGGGCTTGTATGAGACCCTCGGAAAATTCCCTTCCACTTTCCTGACCAGCACTGTGATCCCGCCACAACAACGTCAGCATCCCACATCCTGACCCCGGTTTTTACACCTGAGCCATCCAGCACGTGTTTCCAATGCAGACCAGAGCCCTCCACAATGCTTGAGAGCAGCAACACCCAGCCATTGCTTCCGCACAAGCAGAGCTGTACGTAGCCAAAGGCCACTCCTAGGGGGTGCAGACTCAGCAAGGGAGCTAGAGGTCACAGTTTGAAGCCTAGCCTGCATCAAATACCAGGATCCATAGCCCCCTCAGGTCAGACCTCCCCACTTGAGTGTGTGGGCTGCCTGAATCTATCTGGGAAACTCCAGTGCGTTTGACCGCCACTTGGTCTCTTACCAGCACTTCCCACACCACCGTTTTCCTATGGCATTTGACAAATGAGAGCACGCCAAGAACTGCAAGGCACCGGAAGGCAGCGACTGCTCTGTAGCCCTCCAGCCAGCTTGAATTCAATAAAGCCACTAATTTTTTATAGTAATAGACTGAGCTTCAGTGACTTAATTCTAGGTTCCTGTTTATTAACCCACAACATACCAGTCAGTCACACCCCAAGGAGCTGTCATTTCAATAAGCCAGTGACCTGTGAGGCCTCCATCCGCCCCTCTTTGTCCCATACCCTCCTCAGGAAGCAGCAGCCTCACCTCTCTCAGGGAGCCCTTGATCGTGGAGAGCTTGTAGACAATCCAGAGAGGGATGCAGACCATGGACGAGAGGGCCAGCAGCCAGCCCAGGGTGTCTCCCCACCACGGGTACACATACTTCTTGTTGTAGGTCAGAGGGGTATATTTAATCAGAGAAAACAAGAAGGTGGCCTGGGGAGGTGGAAGAAGCCATGATCAGAGGAAGAGGGAAGCAATGTCATTAACTAACAGGATTTCCCTTCTGACTTCACACCCTCATCAGGTGTTCCTGGGGCAGACAGACCCCGTAGGGTCAACAGCCAGAGCAAATCAGACCAGAGTGGTGCTGCCACCCCTCAGCCAAGAGCTTGTCCTAGCAGCAGTCACTGGTGATCTGTTCCTTACCCCAGCTATTTCATCCCCGCTCACACATGCCCCTGGTGATCAGAGCTCACACGCAGCAGCAGGGTGAGAACCACTGGCTTCCAAACCCCAGGTCTCGTGAGCTAAAGGAGTCTGCTCACTAGGACTTCTCACCCGGCCACAGAAACCTGCAGCCACGAGTCCCAGAGCCCAGGTCCACAGAAGCGGGCTCATTCCATAGCACTAGAAAGAGCTGTGCAGAAGTTCAGGCTTAGATGGGAGCCTGAGCCCCAGCCCAAATGACCACACAGCTTTTTTTAGTGCCGTAGCCCGAGCCTGAATCTGCAGACCCAGGCTCAGATGTGCTGCTGTGGCTGTGTAGACACACTGCAGCTGGTGGCAGGAGCAGTCAGGCTCTTACCTTCCCTGATGACCACACTCAGCCAGTGAGCCATTACCACCTTGCCCGCTCCATGGGAACGTGCTTACTCCCTACTCAGTGTGTCCCCAAAACAGGGGTCCCGGGACTATCCATTTCCCCTACTCCCACAGCAACCTAAACCAACCCCACCCTACCCTGAGACACTCCTCTCTCAGGCCCCCAAGACCAACAGCCTCCATGCTCTCACCAGGCACACAGCTGGCGTGATGAAGAGCCAGCAGTATTTGATGACAGGCCACGGCCGGTAACCAATCATGTCTTCAATGTTATCATAGAAACGATCAGCACCTGAGGAAGGGAGGGGGGAGGCGACCATGTGAATGAAAAAGACAAGAGTAATAGCACCTGCAGGGGCCAGAGAGGATACTGACTGACAGGGAGACTCATGTGGAGAAGAGGGAGCTCAGAGGGTGGAACCAAGGTGGAACCAGACTGCTGGCACTAAACATTAAAAAGGCCGTAGAGGAGTTTTCAAACTAAGAGATGGGGGAAAGCCGATTGGTGCGGAGATGCACGTAAATCGGAAGGAGACTTCTCTTAGAGGAGAATCCATTGATAGAGATTCTCTAAGCTGTAGTCAGAAAGAGAGGAGGGGAGAGGGCAAACCATGGGCCAGAGCAAACAAACAACCGCATACAAAGGAATCCAATGCATCAGGGAAGGGCAGACAAATAACCAGTGGCAAATTTCTAAAGTGCTTGTACACAAATGCTAGGAGTCTGACTAATAAGATGGGTGAACTAGAGTACTTCGTATTAAATGAGGAGATTGACATAATAGGCATCACTGAAACCTGGTGGAATGAGGAAAATCTGTGGGACACAATCATACCAGGATATAAAATATATCGAAAGGATAGAGCAGGCTGGGTGGGTGGCGGAGTGGCTCTGTATGTGAAAGATAATGTAGAATCAAATTAAATAAAAATATTAAGTGAATCAACATGTTCAATAGAATCGCTATGGATAGTAATTCCATGCTCCAATAATAAGAAATTAGCAGTAGGGATATATTACCGACCACCTGACCAGGACAGTGATACTGACATTGAAATGCTGAGAGAGATTAGAGAGGCTACCAAAATAAAGAACTCTATAATAATGGGGGATTTTAATTATCCCCATATTTAATTACCCCCACTGGATACATGTCACCTCAGGAAGAGAAGCGGAGATAAAATTTCTCAATGGCTTAAATGACTGCTTCTTGGAGCAGCTAGTGCAGGAACCCACAAGGGGACAGGCAATTCTCGATTTAGTCCTGAGTGGAGTGCAGGATCAGGTCCAGGATATAACCGTTACCGGACCGCTTGGGAATAGTGACCATAATATAGTAACATTCAACATTCCTGTAGTGGGAAGAACACCTCAGCAGTCAAGCACCCTGGCATTTAATTTCAAAAAGGGGAATTACGCAAAAATGAGGAGGTTAGTTAAACAGAAATTAAAAGGCACAGTGACTAGAGCCAAATCCCTGAAAGCTGCATGGAAATTTTTTAAAGACACCATTAATAGAGGCCCAACTTAAATGTATACCCCAAATTAAAAAACATAGCAAGAGACCTAAAAAAGAGTCACCGTGGCTTAACCACCATGTAAAAGAAGCAGTGAGGGACAAAAAGGTATCTTTTAAGAAGTGGAAGTCCAATCCTAGTGAGATAAATAGAAAGGAACATAAACACTGTCAAATCAAGTGTAAAAATGTAATAAGAAAAGCAAAAAAAGATTTTGAGGAACAGCTAGCCAAAAACTCAAAAAGAAATAACAAAATGTTTTTAAGTACATTAGAAGCAGGAAGCCTGCTAAAAAACCTGTGGGTCCCCTAGATGATCGAGCTATAAAAGGAGCAATCAAGGACGATAAAGCCATTGCGGAGAAACTACATGATTTCTTTGCTTCAGTCTTCACGGCTGAGGACGTTGGGGAGATTCCCGAATCTGCACCGTCCTTTTTGGGTGATGAATCTGAGGAACTGTCCCGGATTGAAGTGTCATTAGAGGAGGTTTTAGAACAAATAGAAAAACTTAATGTTAACAAATCTCCTGGACCGGATGGCATTCATCCAAGGGTTCTAAAAGAACTCAAATGGGAAATTGCTGAGCTATTCTGTGGTTTGTAACCTATCCTTTAAATCAGCTTCTGTACCTAATGACTGGAAGGTAGCCAACGTGACACCAATATTTAAAAAGGGCTCTAGAGGCGATCCTGGCAATTACAGAGTAACTTCGGTACCAGGCAAATTACTCAAAACAATAGTAAAGTATAAAATTGTGAAGCATGTAGAAGAACATAATTTATTGGCCAAAAGTCAACATGATTTCTGTAAAGGGAAATCCTGTCTTACTAATCTGTTAGAGTTCTTTGAAGGGGTTAACAAACATGCGGACAAGGGGGATCCAGTAGATATAGTATACTTAGATTTTCAGAAAGCCTTTGACAGGGTCCCTCACCAAAGGCTCTTGTGTAAATTACATGGCCATGGGATAAGAGGGAAGGTCCTTTCTTGGATTGAGAACTGGTTAAAAGACAGGAAACAAAGGGTAGGAATAAATGGTAAATTTTCAGATTGGAGAGGGGTAACTAGTGGTGTACCCCAAGGGTCAGTCCTGGGACCAATCCTTTCCAACTTATTCATAAATGATCTGGAGAAAGGGGTAAGCAGTGAGGTAGTAAAGTTTGCAGAGGATACAAAACTGTTTAGGATAGTCAAGACAGAAGCAGACTGTGAGGGACTCCAAGAAGATCTCACCAAACTGAGAGATTGGGCAACAAAATGGCAAATGAAATTTAATGTGGATAAGTGTAAAGTAATGCACATCGGGAAAAATAACCCCAACTATATGTACAGTATGATGGGGGCTAATTTGGCTACGACAAATCAGGGAAGAGATCTTGGAGTTATTGTGGACAATTCTCTGAAAACTTCCACACAGTGTGCAGCGGCGGTCAAAAAGGCAAATAGGATGCTAGGAATTATTAAGAAAGGGATAGAAAATAAGACACAGAATCTTACTGCCCCTGTATAAAACTATGGTACGCCCACATCTTGAATACTGTATACAGATGTGGTCTCCTCAGCTCAAAAAAGATATTTTGGCCTTGGAAAGGGTTCAGAAAAGGGCAACTAAAATGATTACTGGTTTGGAATGGGTCCCATATGAAAAGAGGCTAAAGCGACTGGGACTTTTCAGTTTAGAAAAGAGGAGACTGAGGGGGGATATGACAGAGGTATATAAAATTATGAGTGGTGTGGAGAGGGCCAATAAAGAAAAGTTATTTATTAATTCCCTAAATAGAAGAACTAGAGGGCACCAAATGAAATTAATTGGTTGCAGGTTTAAAACTAATAAAAGAAAGTTGTTCTTCACACAGCATGTAGTCAACCTGTGGAACTCCTTGCCAGGAGGCTGTGAAGGCTAGGACTATAATAGAGTTTAAAGAGAAGCTAGATAATTTCATGGAGGTTAGGTCCATAAAAGGCTATTAGCCAGGGGATAAAATGGTGTCCTTGGCCTCTGTATGTAAGAGGCTGGAGAGGGATGGCAGGAGACAAATTGCTTGATAAGTGTCTTCGGTCCACCCTCTCTGGGGCACCTGGTGCTGGCCACTGTTGGTAGACAGGATACTGGGCTAGATGGACCTTTGGTCTGACCCAGTACGGCCGTTCTTACGTTCTTATGTTCAGAAATGGGGCATTATGGGTAATATGGATAAATGCAAACATTTGTTACAGCCATGAGGAAGCTTCTCCAGCCAGCTCCCACAGGGCACTACTTCTAGGAAGTGCTCGCCAAGTCTGAGGGTATGTCTACATTGCACTCCTCTTACGAGAGAGGAATGCAAATGCAGATGAACGAAATTGCAAATGAAGCACGGATTAGAATTTCCCGTGTTTCGTTTGCATAATCGCGTCCAGGCGCTATTTTGAAATACCCTATTTTGAAGAAAGAAATGCTGTCTAGATGCAGTTATTTCGAAAGAAAACCCTTCTTCCAAAATAACCCTTCAAACTCATTTTATAAGGAGTAAGGGTTATTTAGAAAGAAGGGGTTTCTTTCAAAATAACCGCGTCTACACAGCGTTTCTTTTTTCGAAATAGGGTATTTCGAAATAGTGCCCGGCCGCGATTATGCAAATGAAGTACGGGAAATTCAAATCCACGCTTCAGTTGCGATTTCGTTCATCTGCATTTGCATTTCTCTCTTGAAAGAGGAATGCAATGTAGACATACCCTAAGGGTACTGAAATGAGGGCATGTCGCGTTACTATCTGAAAAGGGCTCCAATGTGTCAGATTTACCAAGAGGATCTATGGCCTGCTGCTCTCACGAGTAACAGAGAGACCAGCCCCAGTGAGGGGATAAGAGTCCGCACTAGGATTTGGAGTCTGACACACCTGCTGGCCATTGGGCCCATACTTACCATACACCCAGCCGATACACAGCGTCTCGAAGATGGCAACAAAGAGCAGGCACATGCCACTGGCAGCGTAGTAATCAAAGAGCTGGAAGACGTACATCCCACCCTGAGAGGGGCAAAGCAGGGAGAAGAGAGGGAGGTCAAGCTGTTCAGCTGAAGAAAGTACTAGCTCAGGTCTTTGGTGCCTTCCTGCTCCACAGCCTGATGACGATCTGCCCTTGTAGGTCCAAACTGGCCAAAATCCAGATCAGCACTGGGGGCCTCCATGGGAACCCTGTTCTCCCCACATCCTGTCTGTGCTCCCTGTACAGCCTCTCATTACCAAGAGGGAAAATGTTACTGTCCAGGGGGATTTTTAGGACAGTGTGAAACACACAGGCCTATGGGAAAGTGAAATGGGAAAAGAGACCCCATGGGCCAATATCTCTGATTTTCAAAAAAAAAAAAAAAAAAACCAACAGGGATGTCAAATTTGCACCCAGATAGAACAGAGTGCACTTTTGCAGAGGTAAATCATTGGGGGCCCAAATTTGGCTTAACTACCTAGCTTTGCAGGCACTGCTACAACACGGCCCTGCAATTAGTTCTGGGCACAACACCGCCGGTGCAAAGTCAGAGGCAGCTTTTCAAAAACAGGTGACACAGAAGATGACAGAGGGAGAAACCCACACTCGGGCGTTACCCCATCCCGCTGCCAAAAGGGAATCTGGGCCCACATCTGATCTCACGCCAGTTTTTACACCAGCTGAATTCCATTCAGTTCCATGGGAGTAATCACAATTTACATGAAAGAACGGGAGAGCAGAACCAGGCCCAAGAGCTCACGGTACACATAGTGCTCATGAGGGTCCCATCTAGGGATGTGAAGGACTAGTCGACTAGTAGTCTATCAGATAGAGGCAAGCAAGGGTGGGAGAAGGGGGTACTTCAAACCAACAGCGCACATGGAGCCCGGGGTCAGCTGCTCCATGCAGTGCTGCCGCTTTGAATGCCACAGGGAACCCGGCATCAGGTCTCCCCACAACATTGCAAAGTGGCAGCGCTACACAGAACCCAGCCCGGGGTCAGCTGGGAACTCCAACAGCCCCAACTTCAAAGGCGGAGATGCCCAATCGACTAATGGAATAGTCAACTACCCGATACTTATCAGTCCCATCAAATAGGGATGAAAGGGATGCTCCAAAAGCCTTCAAATGAGTCAGGGTTGGGCTTAGTTTGCATGATACTATGAAAAGTCTTGACCTCCCAAACACTCTCACAGGCCCGCACTGAGCAATGATCCACCAGCGCTTAGGTGAGGCAATGAAAGCTGCAATATCCAGTGGAAGAATGCTTGGCAAGGCAGAATGGAAAACCCAGCTCTGGAATTCAGCCACATCACTGCAGTGCAGCTCTTGTAAAATGCACCCCGGAATCCTGACTGGCAGGCAGAGGCCAGGCCATCACTGTAGGCTGGCAACCCCAGCAGCAAAGTGCCCACTTGCGCCCATGCTGAGACACTGGTTCACTACTGAAGTAAGAGGGCAGAGCATCTGGGGTGCACCTGAGCAGTCTCCCACCTGAGCTCTGACCCTACTGTGCTAAGCTTATGAAAGCACATCGACCTTGAAGGAACAGCTATAGCTGGGCTCCTCATCTAGCCGTGAGGTTTAGAGCAGGGGTCTTAAAATCCTAGCCCATGGGCCACCCCTTGGAGTGCGCTCTACTTCCCCTGCAGCTCCTGCTGTCACGGGGAGTGTGAGGGGAGGAGGGGCCCATGACTGCTGCTGCCACAACGTGCCAGCCAGCACCCCCACCCCGGTGATCCCCAAAACTGTGTCTTCAGTTAGGGGGTGCCATAGCAGGGAGAGGGTGGGGCAATGCTGGGAAGGAGCAGCATAACAGACAGCCCCCCCCCCCAAGTATGCTGGGAGCCCCGGGCTGGATTGCATAATCTCTCTGGCTGGGAACAGCCCGCAGGCCAGGAGTTTGAGACCTCTGGCTAGAGTGCTGTTTTTGCCCAGAGGGATTTCAGTCAGACATGACAAGAAAACCCCACAGACGGTGAGCTACAGGAGGGAGGGAGGGATTCCTGTCTCCGGGCTGTACCTCTGTGAGCATGACCAGTCCAACAAGATAGGAGAAGATGGAGACAAACAGGATTAGGGTCTCACGGCGGTTTTGCTTCCGGAAGATGGTGGGATACATGTCGACAACAGCGGTCACCAGGCTCTCCACACAGACGAACTAGGAAGAAGAGAATTCACGCACCAGTCAGCACTAAGCCAGCTAGCTGGGCTTCGCTCTCCACAGCCTCTTGCTCGCCTGTGCACTCAAGCCAGGTTTTCTTCAGCTGAGAGAGACCAGACACGTTCAGCACTGAGAACTGTGCCCAGCCATGCCAGGGCTGTCCGGGGAACTTCCACTAGCATCTATGCCTCACGCCGGTAACTCAGGGAGTGCTGCTGAAACAAGCACTGGGCCATTTCCCAGTCCCCCACTAGGCATGCTGCTGGAATCAGCTCGTGGCTTTCCCCCCATGCTCCCGCAGCCAGGCTCTAAAATCCACACCGGTGCTATGCCAAGAGTCCCCAAAGGATAGGGGATGCTGCTAAAACCACAGTCCTGCCTGCAGAGGGGACTGCTGGAAACCAGTCTCATGGTTCGCAGGACATCTGCTCCGATCCCTTCCTACACAACCACACAACGGGCTGCTGGCTCTTCCCCATGCTGAATGCAAGGAGACGGCTCACAGTGAATAGGACATTATTATGATTACAGCACAGAGAGGCTCCAGCAGAGGTTGAGGCCCCCTTGTGCCAGGTACTGGACACACACATAGCGAGAGAGTTCCTGTGCCAGGCAGTTTTTGCTCTGAATCGACTACACAGGCAATGGAAGAACAGAGACAGGCAGTGACTGGCCCAGCATCACACAGCTGGTCAGCAGCAGTGCTGGGAATGAAACCCACATTGCCTGAATCCCCCTCTGTGTCTCAGCCCATCCTAGACTAAAGGAGAGCTGACTGGTTGCAGGGGGCATTATACTCTGTCCAGACAGGGGAATAAAGTGCTTTGCTACCTCCGAATTTGTACCCGGGTCTTTTCCTCACCACCTGGCCATTTATCAAGGGGAATGCATTGGCTGGCAGTTTGAAGGGAAGACAGGCCGAGAAAACCCCACAGATTGTGGGGTCAGGAAGGAAGTACTCCTGTCCCATCCATACCTGGCTATCTAGTCCCAGCAGAACCACCATCAGGAAGAAGAAGCAGGCCCAGAGTGGGGAGAAAGGCAGCATGACGACAGCTCGAGGATATGCAATAAATGCCAGGCCAGGCCCTGTGAGAAGAGGGTCATTTATAGTAGATGGCAGGGGCCAAATCTAGAAGTCATCAGCTGCACCATTGCCCTGCCAGGCAGTGAGGAAGAGGTCACCAAAGCAGAATCAGGGAGACTAGGAGCTCAGAGCTGGTCTATGTCACCGACTCCCCAGCAAGACACACTTCACCTTCTCCAGTGCATTCACTGTGGGCACTGGGAACCAGCATTCAAGAACCAGTGGCTCCATTGCTGGGAGAGAAAGATCAGAAGAACCACTGCAAGCTATAGCTGTACTGCCAGGTTCGGGAGCCTAGCAGGGACCTACCAGGCAATGGCCTCCACCTCCTTGCCTAGGACTGGGAGCTGGCAGATTCCTAATGTCCATACAAAGCAAACTCAGATCTTAAAGTTTCATGCCAAAGAGCCACACACACGAACCGCCATGGGTCTACGTTTATCTGCCTCAGAAGAGGTGAATTGACCTTCTGGGATTTGAACCTGGGGTTGCAATTAATCTAGTTTCATCGTAGCCCATTATGCATCTTAGGGGGTTAGCACAGCAACTTTGGGACACACCTCTCTCTCTCTGTGTTCTCTGTCCTGCTCTCGTGACATGAGCTCTTCTCTCAGAGGCAATGCACAAAAGGAGTCCAAGGTCAGTGGCAGGTGGCCAGAGATTTCCCCACATTAGCAACAGCCCATCCTACCCTGCACTCTGCTCTTCCTGCACACCGAGCCTACTCACCTGACTCAGCTACCTCAGAAATAGGCACACCTTGTTCCTGTGCCATAAAGCCCAAGATGGAAAAGATTGCAAAGCCAGCCACAAAACTCGTACCACTGTTGAGAAAACATAGGGCAATGCAGTCCCTGGGAAGGAGAAAATACAAGCATCAGCATGGGGGAACCAGCCAGCCAACCAGAGAAGAGCATCAGCATGGCAGGGGAGGAGGAGAAGCCAGTCCAAAACAAGCATTAGCGAGGCACATCAGCCAATGAGATGAAAGCGTCCACACAGAGACACACACATATGTCTATATTAATCATTTCTGTGCAGCTGCTTGAGCAGATGTCTTGACAGTGTGAGGCTGTGGATTCATTTGGGGCTAAATATAGGACATGTGCATCTTCACATCAAAATGTTGATGCTGCTTCTCCATCCCACATACTGACAGTCTCGTAATGTCACACAGCCTAAAATAAATTCAGAACTCTTTACTTATTAACATCAACCTGCCTCTCTCTGTCTCAGGTACAGCTGGCCTCCTATACCACAATGTCTGTGTCCCTAACAGTCTTTCTTTAGCCTCAACACTCTTGTAAGGTGGGTAGTCTGCCCATTTTATAAATGGGGAACAGAGGCACAAAAAGACTAAGACTTACCCAAAGTCAGACAGCGAGCCTGCAACAAAACAGGGAAAGGAACGCAGCACTCCTATGCCCAAGCAAAGCACCCACATACCAGGCCATCCTATGTCTTACAGAGTTTGCCAGAAAGGATCAGACCGGTGACCCATCCAGTATCCTCTTTATGACCATGGTCAGCACTGTACGTTCCAGAAGAAGGTGCAAAAAACTGCAAAGTGAGTAATTATAGGATGACCCGGTTTCTTCTCACCACCATCCTACCAGTTAGTGGTTGTTTGATACACTGAAACATAAGGGTTTGTATCCAGCCAATGCACCCAGGCTTAATCTCATTACTTATATAAATGCTTGATTTTTTTTTTAAAACCTTGTCAATTTATGTCCCCAGGAGTACCTTGCAACAGAGTTTCACTTGTTACCTGCATTAGAGTTTTTGCAATTTTGCAGTATCAGTTTTATGACAATTGCCTTTCAATGTCCTGGGCTGTTCCCGGCTTATAAGACATAACAAACAGAAGCACCCAAAGTATTTTCTCTAAACTATTCATTTTGTAGACCTCTATCATGTCTTCCTTTATTCACCAAATCTTTAAACTAACCAATCCCAATCTTTTCACTCTCTCGTCATACTCAAATCTCCTCAAACCTCTTCTCACTGTTTCTGAACTGCCATGTTTCTGTTCTGCCTTTTAGAGATGAAGAGACTGGAACTAAATGCTACATTCCAGGAAACACCATACTATTGATTTCTATTAATGTACGGCACTGAATATGTAAAGTATAATCATCATCTATCCGATTATTTATATAATTTGTAGCCATGTGTTGGTCCGTAACTCGTTCGTAACTCAGAGAGCGTCTGTATCTGGAAAAACACTGGTCCTAGTCAAGATCTCGGGGGCACCTTTGCCGTTATTCTTTTATGATAAAATTGGACTGTTTAGTCCTATATAAGCCCCAGGGTTGCAAAATGTAGGACACACCCATAAAAAAACAGAACTGTGCCTAGGGAAGAGGATGGTATGAAGGACTGGCACCAGAATAAAGCACTACTCATCTAGCACAGCTCAGCGGAATAGGATATTGTTTCTCTATGGGTGTGTCCACACATCAGGGCTTAACTCAAAATCAGCTACACAAATTGAGTTATAACAATTGCATACCTTACCTCGAAATAGGGAGCATCTGCACAGCACTTATTTTGAAACCGAGCACTCTTCCTCTGACTTCCCTTATTCCTCATACAATGAGGGTTACAGAAATCAGTAAGAAGTCCTCCAGCTTGACAGTATTTTGACACTTTCAAAGTAACTGCCTGCTGTGTAGATGTGGACTGTTATTTCAGAATAACGCTAGTTATTTCGAAATAATGTTGCAGTGTAGACGTACCCTCTGGTGGCTATTTGGTTAAATGGTTTGTATGGAACTTTCCACTTTGAAGGCACCTTCCCTTTCAGGCCATCAAAGCTGTTTACCACCTTGCTGCAAGGCAGGTAATTGTCATTATCTCCATTTTATGAGTAGGGAGAGAGGCACAGATAGATTGCCTGAGCTACCAAAGTCATATAGTGGGTCTGCAGCAGGGCTAGGAAGAGAACCCAGCTCTTGCTGTACACATGCCTCCACCCCAGACTCTTTCCTTGTTCCTTCCTCTGCCACCCTGCTTCCCCTCAAATGAGATGGGCTCTCAGTCCAGTTCTAACTAGACAGATGTACCCACCACAAGTGGCAGTGAACTTTATCTTAAGAGGAGAAGAGACTGAGGCTGTGGAGGCTCCTTATATCTTTTAGCCTTCAGAGAAGTGCCATGCAACAGAGGCCACAATAACAAACAGATTATAATATATTTAAAGAACAGAAATCCCAGTGTGAAGTGTGGTTTAATGGACAGAGAGCAGGAGGGATTTGACTGTAAAGAAATGCAATGTCCATTTCATGCAGTACATCTGGATTCTGTGCTGACAGATAAATACTGCATCGAGATAAAAGGTTTCCTGACTGGTGAATGGGCAGTTTTCTGGGGCTCCTGCGGATACTGCACATGCCTTTCGCTCCTGAAGATGTGCTTGCAAAAACTGGAAAGGTCTAATGTGAAGTTGACTTTGCTCTCACATTCTTCCCCACCTGCACACTTCACAAGACTATCAGACAAGTTGGTACAATTTAATAGGATTGCCAGTTTCTGTTCAAGGATAGCCCAATGCTAACTAGAACCGCAGGGAGAAGCCTGCATGTTAGTAATCAGATGCATTGGCAAGACTGAATGTGGGCTCTAGGACTGGAGTGAGGGGTCGTAACCATTGTGGGAGGGACCAAGACTGTAAGAGCAAAGAGAATTGCAAGATGAGGGGTGAACGGAATGGCAGAGCTTCGGGGGGGGGGGGGGGGGGAGAGACTCAAATCAAACGTTACCATCAAATCACTTGTGTGGGTTCTAAATCCACTCAAGCCTCTGTAAAGGAAGATTGGTTCTGCTTAATGGCACCATAAACAGAATTCAGCCCCAGAGCTTTTAAAGAGTTACAATGTAAACAATCAGCAAGCTCGGTCAGGTGTGTGTGTTGGGGGGGTGGGGGGGAGAGAACCTCTCACCTGTAAAGTGTCAGGGAAACTACTGAAGTTCCTCCTGGGTTCAGTTTCAGAAACATGGCAGGAGAAATTGGTTTTCAAGTAAGGCAGCAACTGGCAAGAGTGCTCTTCTGCCTCAAGAGGAAAGAAAGCATGAGGCACTTCCTCAAACTTAACCTGATCCGCAGTCTCCTTTGGCAGAGCAGTCTGCTATCCGCCAGGGCTCCATGGCATGCAGGGAGGAAGATGGATACAGCGGGGGTGGGGTCCCTGAACTATAGAATCTCATCCCAATTACCTGTAACAGTTGTTGTGGTACTTGTTGTAGCTACCCAAAGCTGTCAGGCACCCCAGGCAAATGGCATAAGAGAAGAAGATCTGCGTGCCCGCATCCATCCACACCTGTAAGGAAAAGACAAACACAGCTGAGGAGGTGAAAAAGCCTGCATGGCAGGCAGCTACCCAGATTCCAGAGTGTGAGGAGAGACAGCTGGCCAAAGGGTTGACCTAACAAGCATGAAGAACAGTGACAGAGAGAAAAATTAAACATGAGGTATTCAGAGAAGCATGCTGTAGGACAGCTAGGTGCTAGAACTGCATGTACAGGATCAGGATCACCTACATTCTAGAACCTGATGTTTAGTGATGCATGTGTGAGAATTCCAGGGCCTGTGTAAGGATTCTGATTTTTAATCGTAAAGCAATCTAAAGACTGTGAGGCAATAAAAGCTCTCCAGACAGTGACAGGAATCTGAATCACAGAAGAGATTCCAACTACTAGAGCTTACAGAGGCTCTCCCTTTGCTGTTAGCAGATCAGAAGCTATGACACACAGGTGAGCAGGTCTGATTCCATTCATCAGAGAGCAATGCTAATCATACAGGTGTGGCAATATAATAGTATTACTTGGCTCTGAGGCTTGATATTAAGATTAAAATCCTTAAAAACAAATTAATGGAAAAGATTACTTGAAGTTGTTACAAGGGTCACTAAAAAGGAGAGAGATCTTAGCCCCGGTCAAAGTTCATGAGGTCTATTTGAGCTACTCTGCAATCACTGTCTATGTTATGTCTGAGTGTTCTAAGGCAGTGTTTCTCAACCTTTTTTTATAAAGTACCCCTGTTTCAAAAAAGTACCCCAGGACCTACAGTTTTCAGACACACACAATTTGGTTCTACTGTTGCAACACATTTGTTTAAACAACTTAATCGCAGCCGGGTGGGCGATGAAATTTTTGGGTGTAAAAAGTACAAAAATAATAAAGCACTATAAAACTTAAAACAAAAATTCAGTTTTCGCCAAATTTCAGTTGTGTTGACGTACCTTCCAGACTTCTCTCGAGTACCCTTAAGGGTACTCATACCACTGGTTGAGAAACACTGTTCTAAGGAAGTCACATCATGTGTCTGTCAATGCCACCTTTAATCTTAAACATGAGCCATATGCAATCACTGATACCATTCACATTCATTCAAAAGGCTTCATTGAAGCTTGATGTACAGACAAGCTAATGAAGTTAATGAGAAAGGAAATGATGGTTATTAATAATATCCCTCCCTCATTTTATACCACCTTTTGCCTTTAGAACTCGTGGAGGCAGTGAGAAAATTAATAGGAAGAAGGAAGTTAGTCTGAACTAACAACACTTGCAAGAGAGTTCACTGGGTTATTTTAAAAAGAGAGAGGAAATTACAAATAGTTCAATAAGAAGAATGTAATTAGCCAAATTACAAGAAGTGCTATAAATACAAGTAATCAGGGCTCTGGTTTAGAATGTAACCCAAAGCCTATTAAAGTCAATAGAAAGACTCGCATTAACTTTAGTGGGCTTTGAATTAGACCCTTCTCTCTCAAGCAAAAGAAAGAGGGTTCCATCTTATATCTTCTGGGGGCACAGCTAAGCCATCTCCCATAACACTAGGCTTTTGGAAAAGTCCATCCTATCTGCCCCACATCACCTCTCTGTAGTTGCTCCCACAAATGGGATAGCTCTAGTCTCTCTCTTTTGTACAAGTCCTCTGATGAACAGCGGACAAGCATGACAGTTTCTGGGTGGATATTCAGATCAAAGTTTCCATTGAATTGTTTCTTTCCCGGAACTCTTCTAGTTCATCTGTTTGTATTTCTTTTTCCCAGGCTATTGTGTGTGTCAGTGTTGATTTGATTCAATTGTCATTGGTGGTTTTGTTGTGGTTTTTCTATTCTTATTCCCATGTCAATGTGCATTTTAACAAACAAGATGCTATGATTCCCTTTCCTGTTTTCTAGAGGAAAATCTGTTCTAGCTCATTAGGCAGCTGCATTAAATGTTTTTTCCCCCAACCACCATAAAGAAGCAAAATCCATAAGGATAGTAGAAAAGGCAGAGCTCTTATGTTAAACTTTGCTTTAATTTCTTCCCTAAATTATTTCCTTTCTGCAAGGGATCTAGCCAAAATTCTCAATCCATCTTTCATCAAAATCGATGGAAAGACTCCCAATTATTTCAGTGGCGGTTACATCAAAAGTCCTTGATCTGTGAGGCCAAAGGGAAAAGAAAATGAAGTTTGAATGGAGATAGTAGGCATGCAGAGGGTTAAATATGAATCACCTTTGCTATTGTGTAAGATGTCTTTTGGCAATTTAAGGTAAATAGATCCCAGTTGAATAGGTCAAGGCTTGTCTACATGGGGGAAAAAAAAAGTCAGGAAAGTTCATCCAAATTAATTTTCAAAGTGGATTGGTTAAGCTGCAATTAACTTGTCCGGACTCGCTTATTCAGAATTAAAGTGTCCTTAATTTGATTTAGTTTATGAATTGAGATAAATTGAATAAAAGGGTTTAAATAATCCACTTTAAATTCACAACTTCAATTAATTTGGATTCATCTTCCATGTAGACAATCCCATAGCATTTAATTTTGGGTGTCCAGTGTTAGAGCTTTGGTTACAGTCACAGCTTGGTTTGAACCTCAGCCACTCACCGTAACTGTTGTATTTAAAAAAAAAAAAAATCCAGCCAGCCAACATGACTATTGATTGCATAATAGAGGTCAGAGTGCTACCGGCATATTACACTATCCAGTCACCTATTCCCACCCAAAACAGTGTCTCAAAGCTGGAGCAATCACTGAGCATGTGGAGCAAGGGGCTTCATTGCACCTACAAAGTACAAAGGGTAGAAAGAGCAGCTCTGCCACTTAGGGCAAGTACTTAGAGAAAGAAGTACTGGCCCTTGCAATAGTTAATGCTTTAACCAAACATTTTGTGTTGAAAGCAATGCAAACAAAACTTAAGCTTGGCCTAGGAGCAGGGAATATAGGTATTCCCTCAATGCCCTAGCCCTTCTACAAAACACACAAATATTAACATGACTCCATCTGATAATCATCTATAAGCATATTGATATATTGTAAATCAGCACAATCAGAGTGAGCACCAGCTCAGATTATAGATACCTTTATTCCCATAGTAAAATGATAAACGTGCTTCTTGGGTCAGGGGACATTCCACCCAGACTCGTTTGTGGTTGGAAAACAGGTCGTCTTGGCCTCCCTGAAGGTTCCTGCGGTCGCTCAAGCAGACTGCTTAGGGGCTATCTGGTTCTTAGATGAGGTCCCCTCTGACTCTGTCTGTGGTAGTCCCAGTTCTCCAGATCTCTTGCACGGGTTAGAAGACCTCTAGTTCATCACAAGAGATGCCTTTCTACACCTGATCCAGAGCACCCTGGGAACAATATTTCTTGTTGGATTACACAGATAGGGAGTTGTTTTAAGAAGAAAGAAACTAAACGAACAGTTAAAAAACAGTGAATAGTTCTGCAGCACCTTAGAGACTAACAAAATGTAGATGGTAGCATAAGCTTTCGTGGGCACAAATGCTCATACCACCATCAAAAGTTCTGTTAGTCTCTAAGGTGCTGCAGGACTATTTGCTGGTTTTTAAGTTTTTCCAGTTACAAACTAACACGCCTGCCCCTTGGGGGGAAGAGGGAGGGGAAGAACCCTGTCTCCTCCAACAACTTATTGTGTTCAGTCCTCTCTCCCGCAAGATCTTGGGAGAAATATTTTTTTCTATCACTGAAAAATTCCTTCTGCATGCCTGAAAAAAATTCCTGGTCATTGATGAATTTTACAATAGTTCATCATGACCTTTCACCAAATAAAAATGTTTATTTGAATCAGATCTTTTAATTTAAATTGGAATTTTATTTTATTTAAAACATAAGAAGTTGTCCTATATAAATACAAACTTATTTGTAATGTTTTCCACTTCACATTTCCTTTTAATCTCCTAGAATATTTAAATATAAAATATGCTGAATCCATGAACCCCATGAAAAACTTTTCGTTAAAAGCTGTTTTTCTATATAAACAAAGAATTAGGGAGAATATCTAACTTTTGAGGTCAAGCTTGATAAACACGGCACAATAAGTCAAGTACTGTATTTAGGGCTTTATTATGTAGGGAACCCAGAGGATAGTGAGTACAGGAGATTAGCAAAGCCATCACAGGTATTTGAGACCTAGCTTGTGACTCCAGGGGACACCATCCTGTACTGCATTGGGTTTATTCACTGACCTCACGTGAGTGGGTTCATACTTGAGTTTCAGAGCTTCTCCCTACCTGCTTTGTTTAATAAAAGTAAATTGTATATGCTGAATTTTACAAAGAGCAGAGTAGGCAGGGAAGCACTACTTTGACAAGCAGAGTAAAGAAATGCCAGACCCTCAGGATATATACCCTACATGCGTCTCCGCACAACCAAGCAGTGTCTCCAATTTCAACACATAGTGCCTCCCACACCTACACTGCTATTTTTAGCCTATTGCTGGAGCCTTTCCCTGCTCCCATATTGCAGAACAATAGGGCTCAGACTTAAGTTACAATGGGACTCTCCCTGTGACTACTTCAGCTGGGCCCCAGGACATGGACCCTGAGGGCTTGCAGAACTGAGTCAGACTGATTTGTGTATTGACAGAAGGGGGCTTTGGGCTCAAACTGGAGTCAGAGCCTCTGGTTAGTGTGTAGTAATGGCCAGCCCAGTTTAATTAACCCTGCTTTGCCACATCTGTGCTGAGTGTAGGATTTCAGAATAGAGGAAGCCCAACAGTTAAGGGCTGGCTGCGGAGGGGAAGAGTTGAGCCGAGTTGTGGCAGTAGAACAGAGACATAGGAATGAAACTAACCAGTGTAGTGGGCCTCTGGGTCAAGGGGCCAGACTCCAGGGTGGTAGCCCTGGAGCCAGTGATCCACATGAGGAACAAGGAGCTGGAGAGAAGCCCAAGAGAGATGAGAGGCTCAAACCTGGAGTGGGTTGAAAGATGTCTTGGTAGGGTTTAATCATGTTGGTTCTAGTGAGGGGCCCAGAGAGAAGCCCTGAGACCTGCTGCTCTGTGAAAGAAGAGTGTGATTCTTTGGAAAGACTTTGCTACCCATGAAGGGACTTTAGTGATACCAGCTTAGGGCCTGACCAGCTATAGCTGGAGTTGGATACCCTGCAAAGGGATAGCACTTCTCAATGACACAGCTAGCAGACTAGGCCACAGAAGACCCAGTCAGGGGTGAACAAGAGGATGTGGCAGTAACTGTGGGGAAGACCCAGCAACCCTGCACCCAGCCACATGATTGTCAGCCACTGAGTCACTTCCGCGTGTGCGCGGCTCACTCTCAGGTGGGACCCAAGAACACAATCCAACACCATTTTCACTGGTTCCCTGAGCTGCCAGCATTGTTTTTAAAGCAGCAAACGTGCTTTATTGACATAGCTAGAGACAAGGAGCATTCAAAGACATTCTCCTGGAAGCAGTGGGTTGTCAAACAGCCATTGCAGGACATGAAACTATTAAGAAAGGGACAAGCGGAGAGCATCCCACCTCCCAAATTGCCACCTTGCAAATGTCTACAGAAGAGTTAGATGCATGCTGTCAGCTGCCACCTGGACTCAGCTTCTCCTGTACAGGGTAGTGGCTCATATGCATGCTCATCCTACAGCTGATGCACAGAGAGCTCCACAGACTCCAAAGACTGCTACCATGCCACAAGACTAGCTGGCAGCATGACATCTGCCTCAGCTGGATGACTGACATTTTGTAGAAACAGGAGAAGACTCCCCAGGGGCACCATTTAAGGCACTGGGGGGTGAATTCTAGGACTTATCCCCAGAACATCTTTTAAGGAGCTGCTGGTGTTTTCACATATGCAGATACAAACAAATGCTGCCCTGAGCAGCCAGCCATTTTACAGCTTTGTGTCTGCTTTGCTGGATGTCCTACTCTTCCAACTGGTATGTAATCTGAGCTCCTGTTTACTTACTCGTCAGTTTTTCTGGGGGTGGCTGAGTTTCACAAACTTGAGTAGCTTCTGTGAATGTCATGGAGGGGATGTTTGTACTCTCAGATCCTTTGAGCAACACACTAGGAACCGCCTTCCAATCTGGAGTGTGGTTTGTTTTTCAGTAATTTATTTACTTTTAAACATTCCTGGAAGAAATTAACTCTCTCACTTTCCTCTTCACAATTTGTACCATAAGAAGACATTTTAAAAACAACAACAATTGCAAGGGTAAGCAGATTTCATTTATCTCTACTAAAGGTCGAGTACAAAGTATCAAACTCGTGTGAAGGCTCCAAAACTGAGACCTCAAGATTTGGGATTGGAACTATCTTGCTGTTGATTATTCTAAATTTACAACCGAACTTAAAATATGTTTATATATATATATATATATATATATATATATATATAAAATAAAAGAATTTGGAACACTGTTCCTGTCAGTTAATTTCTAACTTATCACATGCAAAACAAACAAACAAACAAAATGCAGGAGTTTTCAGGTGCCTAAGTAGCCTCTGGAATAGAATCATGGTTAAAGCTGCCCTCCCCTCCCTCCAATCTGAAATGGCATCCCTGGAGAAGAGCAAATAGCAACATTTCCCCCAGGACTCTGTCCTTCATTCACACTCAAATTCTCACCTTCCTTCAAACGCGGAACTAGAGCACCTGGATGTGTACGCTGCTTTGCAGCATGAGCTGCTGGATAGGCCCAGGTTCTATTCCTGACTCCATGTGAGACACTGATCAAGGGTCCAAAGTTCTAGGCAGGGCCTTTGATCTTTGGGATCTCTGCTTGAGACATCTAGGGTGTGATTTCCAGAGGTGCTCGGTTAACTGTCACCATTCATATTAAGCACAATGCCTAGAGGCGCCACTGAAGCTCAAGGCCCCATTGTGCTGCCAGCTCTACAAACACATGGGAAGACACGGCCCCTGCCCCAATGAGCGTACATACAGCCTAAGGGCTATCCAGTGCATTTGGGGCACAGCCCTGAGCAAAGTGTGGGGTGCACACACAACGCCCTGGAGTAGATCGGAAAAGGATCATTCCTCCCCTGCTGCCCTTTCACTCTGAGGTGAGGAAGCAAGGCAGGGAATAAGTTACTGCAGCTTCCAAAAAGGATCCTCCCCTTTGCTGGCCAGGTTAAGGGTATGTCTACATGGGAACTAGACACCCGCAGCTGGCTTGTGCCAGCCCACTTAAGCAGTGTAGACATCTGGGCATAGGCTGAAGCCTGGGCTTTCAAAGCTCGGACTCCAGCCTAAGCCTGGATGTCTACACAGCATGGGCCAGCTGAGAGTTTTCTTTGCTGCACAGTTACACCCTTAACCTGCCCAGTGGTGGAGGGCACAGCCAGGGCACCATGCTCCCCGCCCCTCCTTCTCTAAAAGCCAGGCCATGGCTGTCTCCAATTCTACCCCAGAAACTAAGGCAAGACAGAGATGGGACTAGAGTTTAGGAGCTCCTGCCTCTGAGCCCCATGCTCCATCTCCACTCTAGCCTGTGCTGCCTCTCAAAGGCCTAAACACAGTCACTCACCTTCTGCTCAATACTGGGCCAACTGAAGTCGGTCCCGCAAAAAGATATTATTTCACCCGCCTTGTCTCTAATAGCCTGGGACCAGCATGGCTACCACAGCACTGCCTTCTAGAAGATGCACATCTCACACTGTACACAGAATGAGGGGGGGCTCTTGGCTTCTGTGAACTTTCCAAGCTCTGGGCTGAGCCAAAGAGGGGCAGTTTTCCTTTAAACCCCCCAGCAAGCAAATCCGGTTTTGGATGACACTGCAAAGCACAGCTGCCTGGAGACAGGAGGTGGGAGGGGGAAATCCACTCCTTGTCCCTTGTTTACACAGCCAGGAGTTCTACAGCCTGTCTTTGCTCGGCCCCCTCCTGCTGTGTGATGAAGTTAAAGAAAAGACTTCCCTAATTGTTCCTTGGATGTCAGCACCGTGGGCCAACTCAGCATGGGGGTGCAGCCGCAGGCTGAAATCTGGCCAGCAGAACTAATTCCCAGTTCCCTAAACTGGAGGGGTCCAAGAGAGACAGTGGGGAGGGGGCACCAAGATAAACACAGCTGTAAATCATTCCACTAGTATACTGCACAGAGGTCCAAAAACAAGAGGAGATGGGGAGCTGTGGGATTGGCTCTTGGAAGAGGAAACTCAGCCCAGAGCCTTCTAGACTGCAGGGCACAAAAGCCAGGGAAGAGGAGCAAGTCGCATCCCTTTGCAGCGTTACCCTACAGGTGCACACCGGTCAGATGAACCTGGATGCAAAACAAGGGAGCAAGCAGAAGGGCAGTGCCATCAGATTGCAACTCACTCGCCACTCCAATGCAGCCACCCAGCCAGGCTCATTCCACTGCCAGATGGATGGGTACAGATAGAAGGATACAGCCCCCATGGGCCAAGCCCCTACCATTGCCCATGGGAGCAGAGAACAGGAGGCTAAGCAGACACATGCTTGGAGACACTATTAGACACAAGTGTGCACAGAACTTGATGTGAACAACCATCATCTATGTGCACATACACACCCCAACACACTGCCTTCCATGTGTGAAGTAGGGAGGCAAAAACAAACACACCTGCCAATATTTTCTCTCTCTCTCTCTCAGAAATGGAGAGGGGGCAGGAATGTACAGAGTTGGGTAAAGACTTGCTGGGAAAAAAATACATAAAAGGAACAAATAATATTTATCTGGATCTAAACACACAAGGGGATCCAAATTCCTTCCCCACCACAGGTACAAAGTCCCATGCTTCCCTCCTCCCTCGGCCCTGTAGGTCAAACTCCTTGAGGGACTCCATCCCTTTCTCCCCATCCCAGCAGTGGGATGGAATGAGCCACAAAGTTCTTCCCGGCTCTTTGTCCCTAGGAGTGGTGGCAGCAAAGGGCATGTTCTGCAACAAACTGTGCAGATGCCAACTCGCTCCTGATTGGTTCCCCTCTCTGACCTCCCTCCGCCCTCTTTCCAACCACTAGGTGATACTCCCCTCTCCTCCAGCCCACCTGTGTTGTAATGTCTTCTGGAACCTCTCCCCTGACCTATGCCCTGCAGCCAGCCGAGGGGGTTCTGGGCAGGCTGCAAGGAAAGAGGGCGGATGGTGCATGGGGCCTTGGATCAGAGAGCAACTTAAGCTAAGACTCTTGTACTCAAGATAAAAGCTATTTCTAAGAACCCAGAAACAGGCAAAAGTTTACAAAAAGGAAACAAACAGGCAGCATTATTACATATAATATAAACAAGAGGAAGAACTATGCATAGGCAAGTTTTTTTGTTGTTTTTGTTTTAAGAGAAACAAGCATCCATCTGACCAAATAATATTGACTAGGCAGAGGTTATTAAAAATAGAAAACAAAAAAAAAAAAAGACAAAAGCTTCAGAGCCAGCACGTAGTACAGATAGGGCCCACTCCTGCCAAATGTGGAGCTCTCTGGGTCCAGGAAAGCACTGACTCACATGTTTAACTTTACACTCAAGCAGTCTCACTCAAGCCAGTGGAACCCCTCATGAAGCTCAGTGTTTCTTGGGTCATGAGTGGAGTGCTCAGCCCCTTGCAGATGTGAGTTCATGGTCAGCTTCTATGCCCGTGAGAGCTTATTATTGCTACAGCTTGAACCTCTCTAGTCAGCACTCTCTGGTCAAAGCAACATCCATGGTCCGGCATGATTTTAGTTAGCCAGATGTCCACATATCATGGGGGTGGCCAAGTTTCCCACAGTCTCATAAAGTTTGTTTACAGTCACCAGTCCTGGTTCTGTGCTGTGATTTAGCGCTAATTTACCCAGCAGTGATACTGTAGTAACTTAAAATCATAGAATCATAGAATAATAGGACTGGAAGGGACCTCGAGAGGTCATCGAGTCCAGCCCCCCGCCCTCAAGGCAGGATCAAGCTCCGTCTACACTATCCCTGACAGATGTCTATCTAACCTGTTCTTAAATATCTCCAGAGAGGGAGATTCCACCACCTCCCTTGGCAATTTATTCCAATATTTGACCACCCTGACAGTTAGGAATTTTTTCCTAATGTCCAATCTAAACCTCCCCTGCTGCACTTTAAGCCCATTACTCCTTGTCCTGTCCTCAGAAACCAAGAGGAACAAATTTTCTCCTTACAGGTATTGGCCTATTGCGATCCAGACCCCTGCCACACTCTCAATAGCTCCCTGATGGCTTTCGCACAGCTCAGCCAGCTCTTGTCAGAGCTGCCCACCCCTGTGGTGGCTCATCAACTTCACGGGGACTCTAGCTGGCTGAAAAGGTTCGCCACATGGGTCTCAGTATAGAATCGGGGCCACAAACTCTTCCTACGCAATGTCCTTCCCCGATTCTGTATAGTGCCTAGCACAAAGGGCCCCGCACACAAACGGAGGCTTTTCAGTCCTACTGAGCATAATTAATTGGTCCTTACGTAAGCAGAATGAGTTCCTACTAGCCAGAGGGTCAAAGAGAGCAGGGAGGGGTCAGTGGGAAACCAACACTAGACCACAGGTTCTCAAACTGCAATCTCTGGGACCCTTGCTGTTGGGCCAGAGAGCAAATTGCTCCTCCTTCCTATTGTCTCCTGCTAAATCACACAAAAGAGCTAGGATAGATTCATGGGCATTGAGGCTGGAAGGATCAATCATCATAAACTAGACTATCCTCCTGCTTTACATTGTCTGAATTTCCTTGCTCAGAACACTAGATTGCATTATGCCTTTGGCAAATAGATTATATCAGGAATTTCCCAGTATTAATTTTCCAACGAAACAGACTGTAGTTGGCACAGAGAGGTTATGGGTGTCTGACTAAGAAGGGACATAGCCAGGTGCTCAGTATGTGCCCTTGGGACACTCTTCCGATTGAAATGAGCCACCTGCTGGGAAAGAACATCATCTTCTGGGTTGGTGAGAAGAAAGAATGAGTAATAAATGAGGAGAGGGAATACATTAATGCTGTCCCCAAAATGGCAGGGATACTCACCTCCCTTGAAAAAAAAAAAAAAAGGAAAATTGCCATTAGAGCTGGTCAAATAAATCCAAATGAATGGTTGGTTCAAGGGATTTTCCCTTGTTCTGTTTGCATATTGTCCAGGGGCAGATCGAGATTGTCTGAGAATTCTTTGTTACTCAAAATTCCATGGTGGAATTCTTTCAGAGACTAGTTCTTGTCCACATGTAGACCATTATATATGGTGTTTTAAATGTAAGCATTTACAGAGAGAGAACCAAGGTGCAAAGGTTTCAGTGACTTTCATAGATCCATGAAATTTAAGCCCAGGAGGACCACTGCATCATGTAGTCTGGCCTCTGGTATAAACACAGACTGGAGAACCTCAAAATCTTGTCCAAGGTCACTCAGCAAATCAACAGCAGAGTCAATCACAGATCCAAGGTCTTCTAAAAACCAATAAAATGCCCTGGCCATTGTACCATGCCTCAGCTGTGCACCTTTCTTGGGATCCCCCAAAATAATTCCCTTCCCTCCTTGGCAATGACACCTTTCAAATACTTCTAAGTGGTTATCGTCTCCCTATATTCTGACATATCAATCATTTGCCCTTCACTTAAACCCATCAGTGAGGCCTTTGGCTATGAGGAGCCTCCTGGAACAGATGTGTTTTATTTTCTGTAATGATTTGCCAGGCAGGAAAGAGCTTTGCAGGTTTCTGAGTCCCAACAGACTGCAGGGCAAAAATAGTGATAGCTTTCAGGAGTGCCCTCCAGAGCCAACAGAGCCTGCTTGACCTGCCTGGGCATTAGAATGGCTGGCAGGAGTCACACTGTCCTTGAAAAGTGGAGGCCTTTCAAGGAAACATGGCAGAGACGAGGGACGCTGACAATTCCTTCCCTTAGAGCAGGTGTGGCCAACCTGAGCCTGAGAAGGTGCCACAGTTTACCAATGTACATTGTCAAAGAGTTACAGTAATTTGTCAGCAGTCCCCTCCAGGTGCCTCCTCTCCCATCTCCAGTATCTTTTGCCCACCACCAGCCCAATCGATCAGTGCCTCCTCTTCCTTCCCCGCACCTCCTACCCACTGCAATCAGCTGTTTCATGGCCCTCAGGAGGCTCTCTGCGGGAGGGAAGGAGCAAGGGCGCAATATGCTTGGAGGAGGAGATGGAGCCAGGAGTTGAATACTGGAAATTTGGCACCTGTAGCCGCAGCCTTGGAGTCAGTGCCTGATCAAGGAGCCACATATTAACTTCAGAAGAGCCAAAAGGTTGGCCCTAGAGCCAAAAGGTTGGCCACCCCTGCCTTAGAAGAAAGTCTGAGAGAATTCACTTGCAACTTGCAGCCTTAGAAAGGTGATCATTTTCTGTTGAGTTCTATAGGGCATTTTGCACATAGGAGAAGCATCGGGCATGAAATGGAGAGCTTCCCGAATCCATCACATGTATGGAAACAACTTCTCTACTGCTGGATTTTATCCCTCATAAGTCCTGTGGCCCTCTCCCATATGTGGGCTAAACTTTGCCTTTTCATTGTCCTTCTCAGCAGGGAAGTTGAAAGTGCTTTATTAATCTTAAAAGGTGTGATTAACAAATGTATGCGAACGAGTTGAGAGTCTCTGTCACTGGCAATTGTGCTTCTAAACCCTAGTCTGTACCAGAAAGAATTAGCCAGTATACCTACAGTGTAAATGCAGCTTATGCTAGCCAAAAATCCAGCTTCTCCTGGTATAATTTATACCAGTTCCCTAAACAAAAGAAGCAAAATAACTTTTCTGCCAATATAACTGGGCCTACACTATGGCTTTTGTGGGGGTAAAAGCATCCAGGAAATCACATCTTCCCCACCATTACTATGCTGATACAAACTTCTAGTGTGGACTTGGCCTCAGTCACTTAGGGGAGGGGATCCTAAAAGTATCTAAGTCTTATAACATCCTTACCACAGAAGAGGTTACTGCCGCATCCTGGCCCGCAGATGTGGGAGGGGAAGGGGCAAAGGAGGCAACTATCCCGGGGGCCTGGTGATACAAAAGGGCCTGGAGATTCCAGCTGTCACTACCACTATTGCAGCAGTGACAGTAGTAGGAGCCCCCGGCCCTTTAAATTGCTGTTGGAGCCCCATGCAGCATGCTCTGGACAGCACCGAGGGCTGCCTATTTCCAGCCCTGCCTCTTCCAAAGGCAAGGGGCAGGCCCCCCCCCCCCCACCTTGCCCAGGGGCTCGGTGAGGCTGTCAGCCCCACTGGTCGCCTCCATATAACCGATGCATTTAACAAGAGAGGGAGCCGTCATTTTCACACTTGTGTGCCCAACATTAGGCTTCTAAAGCATTGTATGGGCCCAGTTAAAAGCGGCCTGACATTGAGAAATGAGGAGCAGCTCTGGCTGCCACTGATTTCAGCAGGATCTAGGCAGGTGCTCAGAGACTTGGAACACGAGGCCGGGTTTTATTGAGCTGCATGATTCCACATTTAGGCACTTCATTTTAGCCACCCAATGTGAAAAGGTCGGCTTCATTGTCCTGCTAAAGGTCAGAGAGAGTCAGTAGCAGAACCAAGCCCAGAACCCCAGAGGTCCTGACTCCAGCTCCCCGACTGGAACCACTAGAGAATGCTGCCTCAGAGCCAAACTAATCCATTCGCCATGCACAGAGCCAGGCATCAGAGGCTTGCTACAACATGGGCTCTCTAGGTCATCCCCCCCTGCAATCTGCGCATTCATGCAGCTGAACTCCAAATAACAGATGCTTGGGCTGGACCAGAAAGAGTTAAAGGGGTTACGAAGGGTTTCGCTGACCTATTTTCCAGGCAGGCCCCCTTTAATCTCCTTTGGAGACACCTTCGCACAAAGGCTGGTACAGCAGCTCAGCTGGAGCCAGGATTTAACGTGGAGGAACTTGTCCTGAAGAGATTAAAAACGGCAGTCGGGCACTGAACCTTCAGTCAAACTGGCAGGAATTGCTAATCAAGGGGAAGGGGAGAAAGGAAAACAAGGGAGATGGGGAGCAGGACGTTCAGTGGATTGACACTACAGCAGCATTCAGAAGTACCATACTCTAGGAGGGGGTGGGAAGGGCTGATGGCCTCTGCGTTGCCTCCAATGATGTTAAACACAACAGCAATCCATCAAAAAAATAAAGGTTCCTAAATGTCTCTGGTCCTGGGGCCTCCCTAGTCTCCCAATCTGGCCCAGGAGAGGAGTAGAGTTTTAAATGGAGTGTCTCCAGAAAACGGAGGTGATTGACTGGTTTCACCAAGTAGCTAAGAACTTTAGTGGCCCCTCATCAGTAGTGTCTGCAGCCTACACCAGCCTGGAGAGAAAGGGCTTTGGGATTTTAGGGGCTCTGCTGGTGAAAACAGAGTAAAACCAGTTCAGCTGGGGACCCTGATGGAATCACCTGAATGCTCATGAATGCCAATGTGCATTATGCTTGCAGGGGGAAAGGCAAGAGGTGAAGGATGCAAAAGAAGAGTGAATGAAAGAGAAACAGGAAAAGGCAAAGAGTAAGTGATGGAGTGGAGAAAGAATAAGGGAGAAGAATGGGAGCGAGAAAGGAATTGGATGGATGAGGAAGAGGAAGAGAAATACAAACACATGCACGCGCCCAACCACAGCTCAGCCAATCAGTCCTCCTTCCCATCTTACCTGAGGGTCCATGAGACGAGTGAGGTCTGGGTAAAGGTAGAACTGGACCCCCTGGAAAGCCCCCGGCAGAGAGATTCCCCTGATCAGCAGAACGACCAGCATGAGATAAGGGAATGTGGCAGTGAAATACACCACCTGGCAGGAGAAGAAAACAGAGCAAGTGTGAGAGGGCAGCCTGGGGAAAAGGCCAGAAACCAAGGACATCAATGAAACCTTGCCACAATGGAAGCAAAGTGCAAGAGCAAGTTAGAAAGGCAAGGATGAGACAGGATCAGCAAAATAGGGGCAGGGAAGTGTCAGGGTTATTATGTTTCAAATCTTCCTTAAAGCAGAATAGAAAGCAATTCACTTTTTATTGAGTCATTAGTAAGGTCACGATGTGGCCATTATAGCTGTAATTAGGGAATCATTCTCTACTCTGGTAGGAATCTAAGCACCAGCCTGGTCTTCAGCTAGCCTGTCAGGGTATGACTCCATTGATCGAGATATCTAATTAATCTAACCTAATCTAACTCTCTCTCCCCCCGCCATCCTTCTCCCTTCCTCCCTCCCCTAAGTGCCACTACATGGCACAGTGAGCCACACCCAGTAGGTGTGTGGGTTACATGTGCAAATAACAGCAACTTGTCCTGATACATCTCCCTTTATGACAAGGCAGTCCTTGAGCTATCAAGGAATCGTCAGTAATAATAAGTTTTATTGTACGAGGCAAATGCAACCTAGCAACAAAGAATGGGCCATTTCAACTCTGTTTTGAAGTAATACTGACTAAGGATGTTAAGGATTAGTTGACCTTCTGATAAGCAAATGCTTATCGAACAGTCAAATCGACTAGTTGATTCCCCCCACTCCCCTTACTGCCTCTATCAGCTAGAGGCAACAAAGGGGGGGGGGAACAGGGTACTTCAAAGTAGCGACACCGTATGGAGCCCATTACCGGGCACCTCAGCATTTCAAAGTGGTAGCGCCACATAGAGCTGATTCCGGGCTCCATACGGCGCTGCCCCTTTGAAACGCAACGGCAGCATTTCAAAGGGGCAGCACCACATGGAGCCCAGGGTCAGCTAGGGACTCCCTAGCAGAACCCGGGCTCCCTGTGGCATTTCCATGGAACCCAGAGTCAGCTGGGAGTCCCCAGCTGATCTTGGGCTCCAGCATAGCATTTCAAAGTGAGCAGAGCCTGAGTTCAGCTGGGGAGTCCCCCGCTGATCCCGGGTTCTGGGGAATACCACAAGGAGCCTGGGGTCAGCTGACCCCAGGTTCTGAAGAAACGCTGCACAAAGCCTGTGATCAGTCCCCAGCTGACTCCGGGCTTCGCGCAACATTTCAAAGCGTGGCACAGAGCCCAGGGTCAGCAGGGGATTCTGATCTATCAATGCTAGGTCAAGGATACAGTTAGCAAGTTCAGAACACTTGATGGTTTTGTGGCATCTGAAGCAAACAACTGTTGAATTAATGTTTGCATGCATTCAGGGTGTGAACATGAGATGGTCTTTCAATATTTGCCTGTTTAAGAGTAAGGGGCTTCCAGTGGCCACCATCCTGTCTCCCTTGTATTGCTGCACCAACATTCAGCCCTGAGACTAGCAGCTGGCATTTGGCTGACACACAACTTTATCTTTCAGCTGTTCCCACATAAAGAGCAATGCTGAACACAACCATCCCAGCCACATCCGGACCAAGTGACAGAGCTGCTGACAAGGGTGTTCTAACACTCAGGAAGAACAAAACAGAGGTCTTTGCCATTATACTTGGTTTTATATATCATAAGGCGTACTACTTGGCCTTGCTGCTTTATGAATAAGATAGACTTAGATATGTTTGAAAGCCCTTACTTTGGCAAAGTAGTTGCATTCCTTTGAGGAATGCTGGAGTCCAATGTCAGTCTAATCCTTTCAGGTATTCTATGTCTTGCAACTATAATCTGGATTATTCTGGTACTTTGGGGATTGTTCAGACTAATTGCTATAGTAATCCACAACAATGAGATACTGTACTGTAGTCTACATTGTTCCACATCAACGAATCAGTGCCCATGGGCTGACATGGTTTTGTTGGCATTTCATTCACTCCTGCATTTACTATATATTTTTAAGGAATATCAGACATCTTGAGACAAGTTGGTTGACATATACTAGGACAAAAGAATATGTCAAAGTCTCTGGATTTTTCTTTGGCAACATGCCTAGTGAGGTTTCAGCTCAGCATATTTAGTCTGAATGCAATAGGATAACTTGTTTCAATCTTAAAGGATATTCCATGCAAGAGTGAAAGTTCTTTTCTATGGTGCCTGTATTGCATGATGATGTGAAATCATTTTCTTTCTACTGTCATGCCATCCAGCAGCCAGTATTACTTGTTTCATTAGTTCATCCTTCTATCTCAGCTGCCTCTAATCTCCTTCTGTTTGTTGGAATATTCAGTGCACCTGCATACACATGCCATTATTAGTCTTGGCCTAGGTTTTAGTGCCAGTGTCAGCAATCGGGGTGTATTTTCTTGGGGAATACACGATTTGGCCATTGTCCCTCTACAAATGAAGACACGGTCTGTAACTAGGATGCTGACCCAATGAGTGGTTTCTTCTAGACTGATCCAAGCAGTCAGTAGTAAGATTCAATCATAATATATGCTGATGAAGTAGATTTTACACAAATACAATTATACACGTACATCATATATACATATATTTTCCCATTTGTGCATACTGTTCTTCTGGGGCATGGAAGTCTTTGATAGTGACAAGCCTTTCACTAGACCAATTCCCTTCTTAAACTGGTCTACTTTATAGAGTTTTGCTAGGATCGGGGGAGGAAAACCACAGCATTTCTTTTCTTTCATTGGGAACATCAATCATCTGTATTGCAGTGATGTAGAGGCTGCATCCCACACTGGGTCTCCATCATTCTTAGATATTCTACACACATTTAATAAAAAGCAGGTCCCTGCGCCAAATAACTCACAACACATCTATGGTCTGCATATTCTGCCATATTTCTTATACAGGAATTGTCCCTTTTTCTGCCAGATTAGGTGGAAGTTCTCATGTCCTCTACCACAGTGACATTAGCTGGATCTGCTCTAAAACAAAGGCCAAAACAACTCCTGGTGGAATGCAAATCATGCATTTTCCTAAGTAAGGTGCACATCTTTTTCTCTGTCACCTCCAGTGGTGCTGGAGCTGCTGGTGAGCTCCCGGCTTGAAGCAGTAACAAACACCAAATACATCATCAGCACTCCCACTATAAAAAGACACTTGGTCATCTCTAACAAGGAAATACTATGATGTCATTGATGATGGTTACAACTCCAATGAATCCTTCTAATCTCTCATGACCCTGACACTATTTTAATCTCATGCTCAGCTTGTGCTAAACAGCTATGAGGCTGGCCCAGTCTGCAGGTCATCATTTTAATGATTATCAGGGGAGCCGACAGCCTCCGTGGGCCCCTGGGTAAGGTGTGGGGGGGGCTGGCTCTGTGCTTCCAGAAGTGGTGGGGCTTCTGGCAGAAGGGGTGGGGCCAGAGTAGCTAGTCCTCCGTGCCCCTCCCCCCCCCTCCCCCCCCACGCGCGCGCTCTGAGCCACACAGAGCATACAGCATGGGGCTCCAGTAACAATTTAAAGGGCCCAAGGCTCCAGCTGTCGCTGCTGCCACAGTAGCAGCATTGGTGCCCAGGAGCAGCGAGACCCTTTGAATCATTGGCCCCCAAGGCAACAGCCCTCTTTTCCCCCCACACTGTCGGCAGGCCTAATGATTACCCCTATATTTACCATGTGACCTACCACCTGATTCAGGTGATCAGAGCATGCAGTGTGTGGTGAGAAGTGGGGTAGAATAAAAGGAAAAGTTTTCTGTGGGAGTATCAGCCTTCATATTCCCATTTGCATCTAGGGATTGCACCAGTTTTATAAGTTCAAGGTCCAAATATTATTCTAAGCCCATAAACTGGTGTTGCCCAAGTGCCCACGACAGATGAGTCAGGCTTCATTGTGTATCTGCTTTGCAGTTTGCATGGGCTTTGTCTTTTAAGCTTTTCATTTAATGCTTGCGAGTGTCTGCTGTGTAACTGGAGGTCACAATTTGGAGAACATTTTCTACTATTTAAGAATGCCAAGCTTGTATCCAGCAACATGAACATCTGGGTCGAATAAGGTATTAATCGATGCTTGGCTCAGGCACAGTCCTTTTATTTCTTGAGCATTGTTAACACTAACCATGTTGCTGGAAACCTTGCTGGGATCAGAAACCTTCTTCTGTCATACGCTGGTCAATCACATACATGGCTGTGTTGAGCCAGAGCCATGTGCCTCTACAAAGTGATTCCATCTGTGACAATCTTCTCCGAGAAGATGTGTACTCGTGTGTCTTAGAATCACAGAACACTAGAACTGGAAGAAACCTTGAGAGGTCATCGAGTCCAGCCCCCTGCCCTCATGGCAGGACCAAGCACTGTCTAGATCATCCCTGACAGGTGTCTGCCTAACCCAAGGGTGGGTAATAATTTTTGAGAGGAGGCCACCTCAGAAATTTTTGAGGTGGCCCCAGGCCACCCCAGAAGGAGTGGGGCCAGGACACTTCCATGCTTCCCCACCCACCAGATTCTGATTGGTCTGGGGGTGGGGGAGCCTGTGACCTCTTTGCATCCCTCCCCCCCCACCCCGAAAGAACCACCAGCTGTTCTGAACAGCTGGCGGTTCCCTGTAGGTGCCCGCACCCCTGGCAGTGGGAGGAAATTTTGTGTACTCCCCCCCATCCTCAGGTCAGTCAAGGCCTGGAGGAGGAGAAGCATGGAAAGTCTCTTGCTCCGTGCCCCCATTCTGCAAAGGAGCACAGCACTTAGAATCACCCACCAGCTGAGCAGCAGCTGGTGGTTGACTCTAAGCACCGCACCCCTTACAGGGAAGGAGGAGACTTCGCACACAGCCCCCGCCCCCAGGTCAATCAGTGCTTGAGGGCGGGAGGAGCATGCAAAGTCCCCTCCCACCCTGCAAGGAGGATGCGCCACTTATTAGCGCTGCACACCCCTTGCAAGGCGGGGGCAGGACAGGCGGAGATTTCGCAAGCTTCTCCCGCCCCCAGGCCCTGATGAGGGTGGGGAGGGGAGCGCCCAAATTTCTTGCTCCCTGCCCTCTGGCTTGCAGCATTTACAGTCAACCACCAGGTGAGAGACTCCATCCTGATCCTTGATAAATTTTTCCAATGACTGATTACCCTCATTATACTGTAAATATTGATCCCTTAAATTCCAGGCTGACTTTAATCTAGCTTCAATTTCCAGCCATTGCATCATGTTATACTCTTCTCTGCTAAATTGAGGGGCCCATTATCAATTATCTGTTCCCCATGTAGGTATGTATCTAGAGAAACTAATTCAGGTAACCCTTAACCTTCTCTTTGGTAAGCTAAATAGATTGAGTTCTTGGAGTCCATCACACTAAGGCATGTTTTCTAACACCCGAATTATTCTTGTGGCTCTTCTCTGTATCCTCTCCAATTTAATAGCCTCTTTACTGAATTGTGGTCACCAAAACAGGACACAGTATTATAGCAATGGTCGCACCCGTGTCAAATACAGAGGCAAAAGAATCTTTTTGAAATCAAGCTTCCTTTGTTTATGCACGGCAGGATCACATTAGCCTTTTTGGCCACAGCATTGCAATGGTAGCTCACGTTCAGATGCTTATCCACCACAACCCTAAATTCTCTCCCAGAGTCCCAGGATCGCATTTCCAGCCTGAAAATCTGGCCTACAGTCTGTGTTCCATTGTATACATCTACATGTAGATATATTCAAATCACACTGTTTGCCTAGTTTACCACGTGATCCAGATCACTTTGCATTAGTGACCCATCCTCTTCATTTCCCCTGCCCCCAAGCTGTGTGTTATCTGCAAACATTATCCGTCACGATTTTAAATTTCCTTCCAGTTCGTTGATATATCTGTTAAATAGCATATGAATCGGGATGGATTCCTGCAGGACTGCACTAGACACACACCCACTCAACTGTGATTCCCCATTTAACGTTTGCATTTTGAGACTCATCAGATAGCCACCTTTCAATCCACTGAATGTGTGCTATGTTAATTTTATAAAACAAGGTGGGCGAGGTAATATATTTTATTGGACCAACCACTGTTGTTGAGAGAGGCAAGTTTTAAAGCTGTGCAGAGGAGGACTCTGTATGACTTGAAAACCTGACTCACCCACAGAAGACGCTCCAATAAAAGATATTACCTCACTCACCTTGTCTTTCTAATATCTTGGGATCGACATGACTACAATTACACTGCACGTTAATTTTATGAAGCTTCAGGGGGAAGCCGAATTAGTCTGTATAGGATAAACTTTAAAAACAACAACAAATGGTCTGGTAGCACTTTATAGACTAACAAAACATGTAGATGGTATCATGAGCTTTCGTGGGCACAGCCTGCTTCTTCAGAAGATTGGAGTTTTTTTAAATGTAGTATCATACTAGAGGTTCGTTAAATCAAAATGTCATACAAACAGTCAAACACCTTGGGCTTTCTTATCATGTCCAGGTTAGCAAATAACTCTCAAATAATTCTGTCAGGAAGTAGGTGAGCAAGTAGGTGACATCTTAATTGAAAGGAATACGCTGGAGCTGTGTTACCCCAGGAATAAATTCACTGGCAGTCTCCCCAGTTCCATAACTCATGCAAGGGTAGAGTTTTCTGGGGGAAGATCAAGGGCAGGAGATGGAAAATTTCTTTGGCCCTGAGGCAGAGAGGACCCTTTGGCCCTGCAGAGGTTTCTGAGCTACCATGTGAAGGATTTGGAGGCTACTCTGAACCCCAGCTGCTAGCTGGAGAGGGATGGTTTTCCCTAATCGGTCTGCCTGTCTAAGTGGTGCCTGGCACATCTCGTACATATACATGCCCCCACATAAGAAAGCCCCTGTAAGGTTATGGGACAACCTCTACCCCATGCCTTGTGGCTTCTCCTGAAGACCCTGATGAAGAACAGAGACAGTGTAGGCTCCTTGAGGACCTGGCCTGAAGGAGTGGGAATGTGTGAAGAGCACTGGGCCACCCTTGCAGACATTTTTGATAAGGGGTCCCACGATTTTCTAGGGTGATGAGGTAGCTTGGGATGGTAAAGGGAGTCCTCTTGGGAAGAGGGGTCCAGAAAGCAGTGTTTTTCTTGGAGGTTCAAATTTATAGAAACCCACCTGTTCCCATCCCCTGTGAATCCACTTGCAGGGTCCAGTTGATAACCCTCTTTGGGGGCAAAACCATGTGGGGCTTGCCCAGCTTGAGATGGCGCTGCCAGTTCTCCTGGGGTGTGGGAGAGCTGGGTTTCAGCTCAGGAGCTCTAGCACGTCAGATTGCCGTGAAGACAGAGGCCAGACCTGAGCCAGGCACTCACCTTGCCTGTGGACTTGACGCCTTTCCAAATGCAGAAGTAGCAGATGATCCAGGCGAGCAGGAGGCAAAGAGCCAGCTCCCAGCGCAGGCTCCCCAGGTGCTGTATGCCAGCGGAAATCTTTAACACTCTCCTCCTGGGGAGGCAAACGGACACAGGGTCTTGCTGAGTTCAGCTGTCAGGTCCTCGCGCTCCCCTGGTGATGCCTTGCAGATAAGGCAGAATAAGCCCTAGCCCTGAGCTGTGCACTTCAGGAAAGGACAGAGGATATTCATCAGCTGTTTCCCTCCCAGAAATGAAAGGCTTGTTGGGCAGGGTCCCAGCTTAGAGCGCAGGAGACCTGGTCTCGTCCCCAGCTCTGTCACTGACCTGCTGGCTGAATGACCCTCCCCCTTTGTCTTCTCTATTTAGACTGCAGAGCCTTTCAGAGAGGAATTCTCTATTCCATGAATGTACAGCACCTAGCATAAAATGGCCACTGAACACAGATGCTGCACTACAAATCATAAGATCCTTTACCACTCAGAAGTGTTTTAAACTGGCTGGTGGATGCTATGTGAGGACCAACCCCATTCTCTATAGTCCCTCCATTGGGAGTTACCCACTAGGTAGTAGGGCACAGGGTGGGATCCCACGGTATGAACAGTGTCCCCTTTAGGGCCAAAGCTGCAAGGCAGCACATGCCATGCCCAGGATTGTAGAAGACCACACGGCAAAGCACGTGAATAATGGAAATCACTGAGGATGCCAACTACATAGCAGCGTCCATGCTGCAGCCTCTGTGACTCTTTCCCAGCTGTGCTGCCCTAGCAGCTGGAGAATGGAAGTTGCACCCCCCCCCCACCCCCAACATTGTCCCCACTCCCAGAGATTAAAAGATGGGCCAAGGTACTACAAGCTATTAGAAAAAGAGCCCCAACGACTAGAGAAAGAGGATGCACGTGTGCCCTTTCCTGCTGCCTCATACAGCGTCTAATAGATGCACCTCCCAGAACACCAAAAATCCAGCAAGGGTGCTGCTGCACTTACACCCTTTCCTGTTCCACTGCCCCATCAGCCAGGAACCAAGGGTACATCTCCACTGGCCCCCTAGATCAATCTAGGGAGGCTAATGAGGGTGACTGAAATTGCAAATGAAGCGCAGGATTTAAATATCCCGCGCTTGATTTGCATGTTCCCGGCCGGTCGCCATTTTTAGAAATTGACTAGCCCGAAATAATTGCCCGCGTCTACACATGGCAGTGAAATGGGATTCCAAAATAAAGCCTTAACTCAAATTAGCTGGTATTCCTCCTGCAATGAGGTTTACCAGCTAATTCAAGTTAGGGCTTTACTTCGGAATCCCGTTTCACTGCTGTGTGTAGATGTGGACAGTTACTTTGGGCTAGTCAATTTCTAAAATGGTGATCGGCCAGGAATATGCAAATCAAGCACGGGATATTTAAATCCCGCACTTCATTTACAATTTCGGTCGCCCTCATTAGCCTCCCTAGATCATAGAATCATAGAATCATAGAATAATAGGACTGGAAGGGACCTCGAGAGGTCATCGAGTCCAGCCCCCCGCCCTCAAGGCAGGATCAAGCTCCGTCTACACCATCCCTGACAGATGTCTATCTAACCTGTTCTTAAATATCTCCAGAGAGGGAGATTCCACCACCTCCCTTGGCAATTTATTCCAATATTTGACCACCCTGACAGTTAGGAATTTTTTCCTAATGTCCAATCTAAACCTCCCCTGCTGCACTTTAAGCCCATTACTCCTTGTCCTGTCCTCAGAAACCAAGAGGAACAAATTTTCGCCTTCCTCCTTGTGACACCCTTTTAGATATTTGAAAACCGCTATCATGTCCCCCCTTAATCTTCTTTTTTCCAAACTAAACAAGCCCAGTTCATGAAGCCTGGCTTCATAGGTCATGTTCTGTAGACCTTTAATCATTCTTGTCGCTCTTCTCTGTACCCTTTCCAATTTCTCCACATCTTTCTTGAAATGTGGCGCCCAGAACTGGACACAGTACTCCAGCTGAGGCCTAACTAGTGCAGAGTAGAGCGGCAGAATGACTTCACGAGTTTTGCTTACAACACACCTGTTGATACAACCTAGAATCATATTTGCTTTTTTTGCAACAGCATCACACTGTTGACTCATATTCAACTTGTGGTCCACTATGACCCCTAGATCCCTTTCTGCCATGCTCCTTCCTAGACAGTCGCTTCCCATCTTGTATGTATGGAACTGATTGTTCCTTCCTAAGTGGAGCACTTTGCATTTCTCTTTATTAAACCTCATCCTGTTTACCTCTGACCATTTCTCTAACTTGCTAAGGTCATTTTGAATTATGTCCCTATCCTCCAAAGAAGTTGCAACCCCACCCAGTTTGGTATCATCTGCAAACTTAATAAGAGTACTCTCTATCCCAATATCTACATCATTGATGAAGATATTGAACAGTACGGGTCCCAAAACAGACCCTTGAGGAACTCCACTTGTTATCCCTTTCCAGCAGGATTTAGAACCGTTAACAACAACTCTCTGACTACGGTTATCCAGCCAATTATGCACCCACCTTATCGTGGCCCTATCTAAGTTATATTTGCCTAGTTTATCAATAAGAATATCATGCGAGACTGTATCAAATGCCTTACTAAAGTCTAGGTATATGACATCCACCGCTTCTCCCTTATCCACAAGGCTCGTTATCTTATCAAAGAAAGCTATCAGATTAGTTTGACATGACTTGTTCTTCACAAACCCATGCTGGCTATTCCCTATCACTTTATTACTTTCCAAGTGTTTGCATACGATTTCCTTAATTACCTGCTCCATTATCTTCCCTGGGACAGACGTTAAACTGACCGGTCTATAATTTCCTGGGTTGTTCTTATTCCCCTTTTTATAGATGGGCACAATATTTGCCCTTTTCCAGTCTTCTGGAATCTCCCCTGTCTGCCATGATTTTTCAAAGATCATAGCTAAAGGCTCAGATACCTCCTCTATCAGCTCCTTGAGTATCCTGGGATGCATTTCATCAGGACCTGGTGACTTGCTGACATCTAACTTTCCTAAGTGATTTTTAACTTGTTCTTTGTGTATCCTATCTTCTAAACTTACCCTCTCTCTGCTTGTATTCACTACGTTAGGCACACCTGCAGACTTCTCGGTGAAGACCGAAACAAAGAAGTCATTGAGCATCTCCGCCATTTCCAAGTTCCCTGTTACTGCTTCTCCCTCCTCGCTAAGCAGTGGGCCTACCCTGTCCTTGGTCTTCCTCTTGCTTTTAATGTATTTATAAAAGGTCTTCTTGTTTCCCTTTATGCCTGTAGCTAGTTTGATCTCATTTTGTGCCTTTGCCTTTCTAATCTTGCCCCTGCATTCCCGTGTTGCTTGCCTATATTCATCCTTTGTTAGTTGTCCTAGTTTCCATTTTTTATATGACTCCTTTTTAATTTTGAGATCATGCAAGATCTCCTTGTTAAGCCAAGCTGGTCTTTTGCCATATTTTCTATCTTTCCTACACAGCGGAATTGTTTGCTTTTGGGCCCTTAACAACGTCCCTTTGAAATACTTCCAACTCTCCTCAGTTGTTTTTCCCTTCAGTCTTGCTTCCCATGGGACCTTACCCTCTCTCTAGATAATGGATCGATCTAGAGGGCTAGTGTAGACATACCCCAAGAGAATACCTGCTCAACAGCCCTGCACAAAGGTCAGATCTCACAATGTCCAGGGAAAATCCCCCCTCTCTTTCTGATATTTCACTGTCTCACCTATTTTCTTGGCACCAACAAAATGGATGCCTCTTGCATGTGTACACAGGGTCTGAATGAACTGTCCCCTAACAGATAGCTGAAGGCAGCGGGAGGGGGGAGAGACTTCAGGAGCCAATTGTATTTACATGAACACACCTATTCTGCTCAGATGCCAGCAGATAGAGCACTGTTGCTCAAAGTTATCAACTGTGGCTGGTGTTGGGTTACAGATCACTTTAGCACTGAGTGCAAGGGTAGTGAAATGTGGTTACCAATGCTGCTGTCTTTATTGTATGAATCAATGGGAGCAGAACTGTGCTTAACCGGTCCCAAATGAGGGGGTCAGTTGAAAGGACCTTGTTAAGCCAGGGGCTCAAATGCCAGAGCCCTGTGAAAGTAAGAAGGATGGGACAAGTGTCCCAGCTAGGAGGCGTGGACTCTCCCTAAGGCGGGGGTAGGGAACCTAAGGCCCAGGAGTTGCATGCGTTCCTGGACTTGCCTGGATCTGGCCCCTGAGGTTCAGTGAGGATTTATTGATTTATTTATTGCTTCTTTTTGCTTCTCACTTGTGCGTGGCCCCCGACTGATTTTTCTGTGGGTCAGTGGCCCTAACCCAAAAAAGATGCCTCGGTCCTGTCCTCAAGGTTCCTGGTCTGGTTTAACCTGTTCCTTCCCACTGGTCCATATATAGCTAAACAGGCTCCATTAGGAACCTCTTTCTCATTTTAAATCACTGGTTTTCAAACTCTTGCACTGGTGACTTCAAGTCCCTGAGGGCAACCCTCCCCCTTTATACATTAAAAACACTTTTTTATCTATTGAACACCATTATAAATGCTGGCAGCAAAGCTGGATTCGGGCTGAAGGCGGAGAGGTCATGACTGCGCCCATGTAGTAACCTTGTAACCCCCCCAAGGGTGTCCCAACAGGGGTGAGAACCCCTGTTATAAATGCTCAGTCAGAGCTGAAATCAGTTGTGATGGGGCCATGTTTCTGCCCAACCTGCTAAGAGCTAAAGGCACTAAGACTGATGTGCAGAGAGCACAGCAGAGAGGCAAGTGGTAACAGAAGGTGATTGACAGCTGGCTGGGGAACAAGTAGCGGGTGAGACAACAAATGTCTGGCAAGTGGAACTACGACCAGCAGAGAGAAGCCATAACTGGTGGAGCGGCCAGCCAGAGCAAGTGCTCAGATGGTGGAGCAAGCCAGGTTCCTTCTTCCCCAGGTGGGAGGTGAACTCACACACAGATACAACTCTGAACCCTGGGTCCTCACTGACCAAGGACAACCACTGTGAGTGGGAGATGGTGAGGGAGCAGAGAAAGGCACAGAAAGGGAAGTTTTCATTGCAGAACTCAAGAACTTGAGGCAGAAGGCACTGGCCCACACACACTGGGGTGGGTCTCCTCCTCAGAGGTTTATGATTAAGAATCCTGCTTGTGACATTTTCCCTAATTAATGTCCGGTGACTTCTCTCCTTTCATTAAAAGGTTCTTTTCTGTGCTTACAAGTGGGGAAGGATTGCCACTTGGGGCATCCAAGCTTTCTATGTAATCCCCCTAAGTTACGGGAGGTGGCGGTGGGGGGTCTGTGTTGTATGGTGAAGAAGAAACTCTGGATATCGACCCTGGCCCTGGGTTGCTGCTGGCTCCACCCGGCAGAAGGGTTACACATGCATGCAGTAGCGAATGGCACAAGGGCACTCAGCATGAAAGGCTTCTGGCAGGGTACAAGAGTGTAACAGTAACAGAGCATAGGACTGTAGAAGGAGGGGGCAACAAGTGCAGCTCAAGGGAGCCTCAGAAGGACACAAAATACAATGCAGATTCATATCTTGCAAACGAAGGTCTACCCTGTTCCCCGGACCCTACCCTCCATTTCCCAGTGAGGGAGAGCAGAGCCTGCTTCTCTCCTCCATCAGAGGCTGACCCAGGAGTTGGGACAAAGGAAATTTCCGTTCCCATCTGCTATTGTCCCAATACTAAATAACTGTCCAAAACATTGATTTTAACATCAGTCTCTTAAGCTGCCAGCCCCAGGCAGAACAGGCCAAGAAATGCCAGCCCTGCAGCTCACGCTGTACTCGTGACAACCCAAAAGAAGCCACAAGGGAGAGAAAAGAGGGAGGGATAAACAAGGAGAGCTGCTGAAAGGCAGCATAAAAAAGGAGAGAAGCTGAATATGGCTGGAGTGAATGCTCTTTACTTATTAACACCACATCGATACAGCACCTTTCTTCCCAAAAAGAAACACCACCCCCTGCACAGATGAGAGAGATCAACATCACTACGCTGCCACATATTACTGCTCAAAAGCACACCGCAGCTCTGCACAACCCCCTGGGACAGGCAGAGAGGAACACTGCAGCCATCTCAATGTGCCAAAGGGAGTTTCCTCCGACTGAACTGAAGCCAAGACTCCATGGCTAGCAAGCCCCCTCTCCCACCAGGGCTGTGAAATCTTCAATGATCACAAGCCCTGGTTTTTACATCTTATCCACATCACCATCCTCCAGCAGCACGGAGCCCAGGCCCAATACGCTGGGCTAAGTCCTGACTCTAAGGGAGGGTCCCACCTGTTGAATCACCAGCACTGAGTCTTACAGCACCAGGGTTTCTTGTAGCTTCTCCCCCAAATTCATGTATTGTTGTAAGAGTCTCAACGAACTGAATGAACGCTCCCTTGACAGCCAGGAGGGAGGAGAGGAGGCTTCCGGAGCTAATTATATTTATATGAACACCCCTACTCCGCTTAGATATCCCACAGATAGAGCACAGTGGCTCAAAGTAATCAACTTTGGCTGGCGTTGGGTTACAAATTGCTTTGGTCCTGAGTGTAGGGTAGTAAAATGTTATTACCAATGTTGGCGCTATCCTCTGAATATAGGGAAGCAGGACTGTGCTTAAAGGCTATGTCTACACTGGCAGCTTCTTGCGCCAGAAATACGCAAATGAGGCTAAAGCGTGGAATATTGCTGAGCCTCATTTGCATACCTAATGAGCCGCCATTTTTGCAGAAGAGGCTCTTGCACTAGAAGGAGCTGTCTACACTGCCCCTTCTTGTGCAAGAAAAACCCTCTTGCGCAATGCCGTTATTCCTGAAAATAATCAGCGTAGTGGCATAGCGCAAGACGGGTTTTCTTGCACAAGAAGGGGCAGTGTAGACAGCTCCTTCTAGTGCAAGAGCCTCTTCTGCAAAAATGGCGGCTCATTCGGTATGCAAATGAGGCTCAGCAATATTCCACGCTTTAGCCTCATTTGCGTATTTCTGGCGCAAGAAGCCGCCAGTGTAGACACAGCCAAACTGTCCCAAATGAGGGGGTTACCCTTGGTTGAAAGGACTTCTTTAAGCCAGGGACTTGAATGCCAGAGCCCTGTGAAAGTTGAAGGGGTAGGGACAGGTGTTCCAATCAGGAGGTGTGGAATTTCCCCCAAGGGTCCTACCTGGACTGGTTTAATTTGCCCCTTGTGCATGCGCGCACACGCGCACGATTCAAAGAGCTAAGCAGGCTTCATTAGGAGCCTCTTTGTTATGCTAAATGCTCCAAGATTAAATCAATTGTGGTACGACTGTGTTTCTGCCCAGCCTGCAGAGAGCTGAAAATTATTAAGAAACTGATGTGCAGAGGTCACAGGAGAGAGGCAGGTGGCAGAAGAAGGTGATTAGTGAATGAGTAGCTGGTTAGATGGAAAGGTGCAGTGAGTGGCCAGCAAGGTGGCTGGTGGTGCGGAGCAATGAGAGCTGTGAGCAGACAGTCAGCAGCAGAAGTAGCAAGCAGGTGGCTGGTGACAGAGGCCAGTGAACAGCCAGCAGGGTGATTTGTGGAGAGGTGTGAGATGACAGCAGGAATGGTGAGCAGGTGGCTAGCAGGACTGGCTGTCAAATGGCCAGCAGGAGTGGCTGGGAGAGGAGAGCACTGGAGTGAGTAAGGTGCCTCTATAACCCCCATCCAACCATAATTGGAGGTGAACTCTCCAGACATACCTCTGAACTCTGGCTCAGACCAAGGATAACAACTACGAGTGGGCTGCTGAGAAAGGTCAGGCACGTGAAAGGGACTTTTGGTTTGCTGGACTTTAGAACCTGAAGGGAAAGGGACACTGCCCAACCTACGTGGGGGTGGGCCTTTTGCTCATGATGTATGTTTATGAACCTTGTTTGTGATGTTTTCCCAGATTAACACAGTTACTTCCTCCTTTTAGTATGCTTCTTTTCTATACTCAGACTCCGTGCCTGCAAGTGGGGTACTGTTGCCTCTCACATGTGCCCAGGGTGGGGGTGTAACTTTTCTTTACTGGGTAGGGGCTCGAGCTGCTTCTGTTGTACCGATGGAAGTGAACCCCTAGATACTGAACCCATCCCAGGTTGCTGCTGGCTCCACCTAGCAGGAGGGTTACACTGAGGAGGCCCAGCCTTGTAAGGTGAGAGTTTTGACTGCTACCCTTTGGATAGCCACAGACTTCAACCCATTCCCAGCTTTACTTCCAACGGTTTCCATGTTATACTAGTCCTAGGTGAAATTACAAAAAACACTCTACGAAGTAACCCTGAGGCCTGTACAGCTTCTCTCTAGAGTGGAAACAAGGGCCAAGTTTATCCCTAGTGTAACTCCACTGATGTCCTACTTTAATTCCACTAGGTCAGTGGAGTTTATACCCAGGATGAATTTGACCCAATGTATCAAGAAGAGATTTAGGTTGAAAATCTGTGACCACATGAGGCTATGCTGAGAAGGGGTATGCTCGTACTAAGAGTGACAGTAAGCAGGCTGAAAAGAAAGAGGATGTGGGGGAAACAGTAGGAAGAGAAGTGTAGTTGTTTTGTAGGTAGGTAGGTAGGTGTGGAGAGAGAGAGAGAGAGAGATGTAAGAAGAGAATGAGCAACAGAGAATGAGCAGGACCAGGGGAAGGAGGAAGAGCAGTAAATATGAGGTCTGTTCAGAGAGAGCCAATTCTAACCTCAATAACCCATTTGCTACACCTCACTGAAGTCAGTGAGAATGCCTTCATGTGGAGGCAGCATTTGGGTCAGACTGCAGGAAAGACAAGGAATTTATAAGTAAGACAGGATACCACAAGATAAGGCAGGATACTTGCCAAGTACACCTGTGTGAATCCAGAGGCATTCCACTGACTTCAGTGAAGTTTCTCTACATTTACAGAACTGTAATCAAGAGCAGCATTTGGCCCATGTTGTTCTCACGGGTGCTGTGCAGTTTGAGGTTTTTGTGAAAACCCCGAAGTCTATACACTAGGACTTGCCTGGTGGGGATGAGGATCATCGCAGAGGGATTGTAACTCCTAGAGGGGTCAGAGAAATACAAGCCTTTCACTTACTCCCAGAACTCAATGACAGGGGAGGTGGCATTTTCAGTCGTCACGTTTTGAGAGGCGTTTGCCTTCTGGAATTCCACGCAGTTCGCTGCAGGACATGCCCAGGGAGAGAGAACAAAGATACAATTGCAATAGCTGAGCTCTTGGGAAACACTGCAGAACCCCCTTCCATACAGTAGCATAATATTCAAAAGGAGACAAATATTCTAAAAATCCCTGTGGTTGCTCAGAACAAAAGGTCCCTTCAAGGGCTGAGTTGGGGTCCTATTAAAGTAATGCTGAGGAAAAACCAAGGCTTGGCCAATCGTATAAGTTAAATTTCTCTTTTCCCTTCAAAGAGAGTAGAGGCCTCCCAAGTAGGTCTGGGACCCCACTATGGACACAGAGTACAAGAATCAGAGGACTGAATTTCCCTCCCCTCCCCACAGCTGCCAGAAGAGGGGAAACCCCTCCAGGACTGAGATCCTTTGTTGGAACAGCATGAGGAAGCCAGCCTAACACACGAGCTGATCTATTGCACAGATCAGGCAGGAGTCAGTGGGAGCTGCTGGTGGCTGGCATTTTAGGGCATGTTCTAGAAGAGACCCAGCTTATCGAACAAACTTGAACAGAACAGATGCTGCATCAGGTAAAAAGGCAATAAACCGGGCCTCTTCCCCACTCACGCCAGCCTTGGTCCCTCCCCCACAGCAAACTGGGTGTTGCTTTCTCAGGTTAGTTGGTGTTTGTAGATGGCAGATTTTTCCCTGTGAACTGCTGGGGAAGCTGGAGAGGGAGAGGAGAGAGAGGGGAATTGTTACCAGTATTCCACTCGTGGTCACAGCTGCCCCATGGAAGGTCTATGGTGAAGGAACTGAAGAGGTAAAACAAGGCCCAGGCCAGGACGATAATGTAATAGAAATTCAGGAGTATGACGATCACCTGGGAGGCATAACCTATTCCTGCAGAGAGAAGGGCCTCAGTGTTGGTAAACAAGGAGAGGAACATGAGTGGGAATAGCCTCAGGGCCAGAACCTGCCCTAGCACCCTGCCTCTCCCAACCCTCCAAATCCCCTCCGTCTATAGTGCCTACTGCCCCAGTTCTCTCCCCCTTTGCCCACCTCCTCTTGACTCTTATTTGGGGATTCCCATGCTACAGTGTGAACATTGGCATGGCGACCATCACCATCTCCATCTCCCCCATGCTATCCAGACTACTTTCCACGTTGTCACGGCAGCCAGTGGAAGGAAGCTTCCTTGGGAGACCGACTCCCATATAAAGTGTTTGTGATCTACTGCCACTTAGGAGATGCAACTGTCAGGGTTTCCTCATGATCACTGCCCTTCCCATGTTGCTGAGGGGCAAGAGAACCCTAGCGAGAGTCTGTAGAGACTCATGAGTACAGCAGGGTCAGAATTGTGCTTTGATAGTCACAGGAACCAAACTTTACCAGCAGAGGAAAGAGAAACGCCAAAGCAACAGAATAATGTTTAAAACTCTACTGGATGTCAACAACCTCTAAAAGCAAAGCACTGCATGCCTTGAGGCCCTCTACCGGCCAGTCTCCTATACCTTCAATTCAGACACAGCTGCTGGGATGTTCGTGGTTCAAGTAAACCATGGTCTCTTATAAGCTACTCCACTCAGGACGCACTTTAGGGAATGAGGCAAGAGTGTTTGCAGAGCAAGGAGGAAAAATGGAGGGTGTTGCTTATAGGCATTTCAGAGCAACACCTGCCAGCAGGAATCTCTGTAAGGGGCTCACAGGAGGAGAACGGCTGTGAAGTTCTAGCTGTATAGGACACCCCACGCTACTGCCATTCCAGCCTCTGGAGTGTTTTTCTGAAATACTGCACCCTGTTAGCAAGGGATGATTCTTCTGGGAAAAGGCTAAACAGGCTCTGCAGGCAGGTAACTCATTACTTCATCTGGAGGCAATGGAGAATGTGTGGTTTCCTGGGGTATGAGTAGAAGGGAAGTAACTTAAATTTCTTACAGATATTGTTATATCATACACACAGTCCTAGGAGAGGGTGGCTAAGAGCAAGAGGCTGGGTGTGTGTAGGAGGAAAGGACAAGTCAGTGTTGGAAAGAAAGGATCAGGACAGAGGGTCGGGGAGGGTGAAGGAATGGAGGAGTCAGGGTTCGGGGGTGGGAGGAGAGGCTTGGGGCAGAGAGTTGGGGGCACAAGGATGGGCTCAGGGCAGTGGGCTAGGGTATGGGAGTCAGGGTTGTGGGCATGAGGAGGGGCCCAGAACAAGAGGATGGATGTCGGGGAGGAGGGGGGAGGAGGCTCAGGACAGGGGTCTATGATATTGATGTGTAGGGGGGAATGTGAAGAACAAGGGTGCTGTTTATTGAGGGCAGCAGGGCTGACGCCCCCCCCTGAGATTCTAGCCAGGACACTGCTTGCTGCTCCCCTTCCATCACAGTCAGGGAGCGAGAGGAAAGCACACAGCGTGGGTCATTCCCTCCTCTCCGCACCAGCCAGGAGGGAAAGCAATGCAGGGGTGCTGTGTGCTTTCCTCTCACTCCCTGACAGTGATGGAAGGGGAACAGCAGCCAGCAGTGTCCCGATACAAATCTTGGGGAGTGGGGGGCTTCAGCCCCCCAGCCCTTTCTAAATGGTGCCCTAGAGCTCAGAGCTGTGGAAGTCCTGGACTGGTAGGGGAATGCACCCCCAGCCTGCCTTAAATTTCTGGTGGCTGCAAAAGAACATAGCTTACAGGGAACAATGCCAAGCACCTCAGCCAGTTGCACTAGGAGCACACCATTTTACTGTCACCTCTGGGTATGTGGAGCTATGAGCGGACCAAGCAGTCCTCCGAGAAGGGTTCTGGGAACAGCCATGCTCGTGGAGGTTTGAGCTACTCTTTGTGTTTTCATATAATGTATTTGTTGGTTAATAAAGCTTTGTACAGTATGTTGGAATAGACACCTACTCACCTAAAGAAACACAAATTTACACCACCGATCCATCTAGCCAAGGGTCCTAATCAATCAAATCTGTAGCTATCTCCCTGGCTTTCCACAGCACATAGTGTCCTGGACAGAACATCTTGCGGACCTTTCAGGGAACTTGGAACATGAAAGATTTTTGGAAATCTTTAAATATGGAAATGAGGAATGGTCCTCCTGACATTCAGTTCACTATTACTCAAAATATGAGTCAACAATATGAGTCAACAATATAAAACTGTTGCAAAAAAAGCAAACCTCATTCTGGGATGTATTAGCAGATGTGTTGTCAATAAGACACGAGAAATAATTCTTCCACTCTACTCTCCTCAACTGGACTATTTGAATCTAGTTCTGGGTGCCACATTTCAGGAAAGATATGGACAAATTGGAGGAAGTCCAGAAAAAAAAACAAGAATTATGAAAGGTTTAGAAAACATGGCGTATGAGGAGAGATTGAAAAAACTGGGTTTGTTTAGTCTGGAAAAGAGAAGATTGAGAAGGAAACATAACCGTTCTCAATTTCCTAAAAAGTTATTACAAGGAAGAGGGGGAAAAAAATGTTCTCCTTAACCTCTGAGAATAAGGGATTAAATCACAGCAAGGGAGGTTTAGGCTGGATATTAGGAAAAAATTCCTAGTTGTCAGGGTGGTTAAGTATTGGAATAAATTGCTTAGACAAGTTGTGGAATCTCCATCATTGGAGATTTTTAAGAGCAGGTTAGACAGACACTCTCAGGGATGGTCTAGATAATACTTAGTACCTGCCACAGTGCAGAGGACTGGACTAGCTGACTTTGAGGCCCCTTCCACCAGTCCTGTGATTCTAAGATCACACAGAGTTTTGATTTTGCTCAGCCTCACATTATTAGTTTTCAATGTGCTTGAAGTTTTTACATGAGCAGCATGCTACTAGATCTTTAGAAGCTGTCAGGGGAGAAACTGGAGGTTTTGACAGCTTGATAGGAGATAGTTAAGGTTTTGGTACCTAAGTAACCATTGAATGTGGTTTGGGATTGAGGGATAAACACCCCATTGGATGGTTATGCTAAAATTATGTCATATTTGGGTTGAGAGTTAGCACCACATTAGGAAAACTGAGATAATAGCTCTGAGAGGTGTGAACTGTTTCAGACTGTCTGCAAACTCTGGAAGAAGACACAAGTTCATATATTTTAGGTTTTCTTTGCAATAATAAGGGTTACAGCAGGTTTTAAATTATTTAAATGAAAGTTTAGATATAGAAGCACAATTTTGCCTGGGGGCAAATTCCATGGCCACAACTCACACCTAAGTGCAGGAATGAAGAGAATCAGGGATATGATTTGACAAGGAGGGTGAACATGACCAGAGTGGCAGGAAAGGCAAGAGATATTTTTCAGCACCACTTTGGATGAACGAACAGGTGAGTGAGGGGAGAGTCTAGACTTATGGGCAGGGCTCTCACTTTCCGCTGAAGCATCATCATATATTGATAAGCCTCAGAGGAGCAGCCATATTAGTCTGTATCTGCAAAAACTATGAGGAGTCCTGTGGCACCAGAGTTAATGAGGCCAATTCAATCCCAGCAGCTGATGGGAGGGTGTGAAGCCCTAGAGAGGGACAATTGCCTTTGTGGTGAAATAATCAAAATCTTTATTTAGTCCTAACTGGATTGTGTTAAATTTGCAAATGAATTGCAACTCTGCTGTTTCTCTTCATAGTCTGGTTTTAAAGACTTTTTGTAGAAAGATGGCTACTTTGAACCCCATTTCTGAGTGTCCAGGGAAGTTAAAGGCCCTCTTTTTGTGTCCAGGCCTGTATCAACTAATGTGATATGCCATCACGTGCCAGCAATGCCCCTCTACAATTTATATAGGCCAAACCCAACAGTCTCCATGCCAAAGGATAAATGGACACAAACCAGACATCAGGAACAGTAACATACAAAAACCAGTAGGAGCTGTTAGCCTTTAAGGCACCTTGTTGGTTTTGCACATATTGATGGCGCGAGAGGCAGCAGGATACCAGCTGAGGTACATCATGAACTGATCTGGGAAGGCAAATACAATTTTTCATGGCAGCCATAGGTAGAGTGGGAGAGGTTTACCTGGGTCTCTATTAGGAGGGATAAATGTCCCAGCTCTAGTTCCTCACCCAGCACTAATTTTCCCTTCATTCTCCCACTCTGACATCTACTCACCTTCAAAGAGAGGGCAGAGCTTCCGCCAGGCAGTGACCCCTCCCTGGCTGGTGTATTGCCCTAGTGCTGTCTCCAGGAAGAACACCGGGATCCCACAGGTGAAGAGGAAGATGAGGTAGGGGATGAAGAAAGCACCTGGCAGGTTTAAGCATTGTACATGGAAAAGAAAACATGTTAGACCATTGAACAGTGTAGGCCAGGGACTGAAAAATTCCCTCAGGACACAGACTGCTCCAAAAAGGGTCCCTGTGAAAGGGGGCACAGATGGCAATAGGGGGTGAGGTGCACAGGCCTCGAAGACACAGGTAAAGGAAAAAATCCTCATCAAGCTGTCAAGGAAAGGGTGCTAGCAATAATCCAGTTCAAACACAATTAGTGCTTGCACAGTTTCAACCATAGCATGAACGAGGCATTAAAACCTGATGGGGTATAACGACAAACCTGCCAGCTGCCACAGGAAATAAAAATCTGTCTTTGGTGAAGAGGCCAGATCACATTACATAAGTGTGGTTGTTACATCAGCTTTAAGCTCTCCAGGGCAGGGGCAGAGACTTTGCATGTGTTCACACAGGCTTAAGTGGCCTGTGCATGAACTTGTTACCAGTGCTCCCAATTTCAGTTTGATAGTTAGCGCCTGGAATCGTGTAATTACATAAGAATCTCAGCTTCACTTTTTATAGAAATGTTTCTAGCTCCTGTGGTAGGGGGAAAAGCTTAAACATGAACCTAAGAGCTCAAAAACCAGAATGTAACTATGAGACACATGCACACACACACTTTTAGGGTATGTCTAGACTACATCCCTCTGTCAGCAGAGGGATGCAGATTAGGCAGGTCGAGATTTCAAATGAGGCAGGAATTTAAATATCCCGTGCCTAATTTGCATAAAAATAGCCAAAGCATTGTGCCGACTCAGCACTTTGTCGGCAAAAAGCGGCCGTCTAGAGGGAGATCTGTCAAGAAAGAAAGTCTTTTTCGACAGATCCCTTACGCCTCCTGCAAGGAGGTTTACAGGATCGAAAGAAAGCCTTTTTCTTTTGCAGACAGAGGGATGCAGTCTAGACATACCCTTAAAGAAGTCTCATAATTATCTTATTTTTGAATGCTTGGAGTTGGTACAACTTGTGATGCTAATGTACAGATATTGAAAAAACTCAATCTGCTCCCATGCCACCTAATTTGAGTTTCTGTTCACTTTTTTTAGCAGTTTATTACAGGCAGAAGTACAAATGGAAGGAAAGAAGAACGGAAAGGTATTTCACTCGCATTAGGAGCCTGGTCCTGCTGCTGCTGGAGTCCATGGCAATTCTCCCATTAACTACAGTGAAATTGGGAGCTCTTGGGAACATCAGAAAAGTAAGAAATGAATCAGGCCTAGGATTACTCTGGGATAATATCTGCAGTTGATTCTTCCCATATGCAATTAAAGGGAACGGTCCCAGAACTAGTCTATCCTTCCTGCTTTGTTAATGCATCCTCAGGGTTGCTCAATTAATGTTATAAAAAAACAGGAAAGGAAAATTTTAGGGTGCCTATGTCAACAAACTCAGCCACGTTGCATAACTCATCTAATTCATAGATGCATTTAACAATTAATAATGAAATACCTCTTTTCCCTCTTCTTGAGGCATGTTTGACCCATGAACCATTATCACCCACACTCCTATGTCCGTGGTGTGCAACCTTATAGTGAAATAACCACATTCAACTGGCCAAATAGCCACATGTGTCTAGTGTATTGGACACCACGGTCCAAGGCCAATCTAGAGGTTAATATATATAGCAGAAATAAACAGGAGATGAGTAGACCAGTGTGGATCAGATGCTAATTAGTTACCTGTCAGGCTACAAGGATCAGCAGAGTCCAAAGTGACAGGGTATGGTTGAGAAATTCCATACTTTTCCAACAACAATACAAATGAACATGTCAGTGTAATGACTAAGCAAACCCATGAGAGTGGATCAGGTCCAGAGCCTGTCGAGATTAGAGCTAATGGATCAGTCAGAAATCAATGTGTTAGGAAGGCCTTGGTCCTACAAAAGTTTGCACCCATGTGTAACATTACTTATGAGTAGTCCCTATGGAAATCCCTGGCATTAGTCTCATAAGTGAAGTTATGCACATGCATAAGGCTTTGCAAGATCAGAGCCAAAGTCCATGGGGACAGGAGGAATACTATGCAGAGCTGGTCCAAACTTTTCAAATGAAATCTTGTCAAAAAACGCCCAATATCATTTTCACTGAATTTTAATTGAAAGTTTTCATTAATCAACTGTTGTTTTCAGATAAATTAAAGCTATTTAAATATTGTATTTTGATTTAAAATACACACACATCTTGTGTCTAAACTGTCCACAATTTTTTGAAAAACTATTCCAAAAATTGAAAAAAAACCATGAGAAATAACAAAACCTGATTAATATTTACAATTAACATATCACAAAAAATTAAATCAATTACAATTTTTGTATGGAATATTTGTCAGTCAGCTCTAATCTCATGTGGTTTTATTTTATTTTAACAGTTTTTCTCTTGATAGTGAAACCTGCAGTGCCAGACTACTGGGAATCTAAGTTACTTTTTGCCAAGACACCAAAATTGTACCACTTTAACAATGCTGGTATAGTTATACCAGTGCACGTGCCTAGCGTGGACAGAGTTATACCAGTATAAAGGTGCTTACAACCAACATAGTTAATTCCTGCAGAGTTTATTCCCCTTCTCACACAGGAATAGTTTATCGGGCACTACAGGGGGATACAACTGTATCCTCACCAAGAGTGGGAGGCTGGGGTGTGTACTTGTATATTCATATTAGTACAGAAATCACACCACTAACCAACACAATTATACCTGTGTGTAGACCCAGCTTTAATCATCTCCCCATAGTTGATAGGTAACAGCACCCTGCCCCAACCTCTCCTCCATTAAATGGTCCACCAAAAGTACTGAAGCTGCGGTACTGCTAGCTTGTGTATTATTGGTTCTGGTGACCATCACTCAGTGTCCTGTTGGGAGAGCTATGCAAGTGGAGCTCTGGAACAAACCTAGGAGTGTTCTTTTCTCTCCTACCCATGTAGCTGAATTAAGCTTCTTAACAAAATCTCTTCGTTTTCAAATCTGCTGCAACTCCAATACAGCTATTCCCACACCACCACCCTCAACCCTATCTGAGAGGCAGCTGGCATCCTGCTGAATATTGGAGTGGGAACTGTTTTAGGGAAATTAATATTTTGGCCAGAAAAACTTTTTAAAGATCTCTCTTGGGGAGCTGCATGAGCAGCCTGTATATCAGACGAGGGTTCTGGGGTGCGGGAGCGATCCCATGGCTTGCATAGAAAGTGCTCCATTTTACATCATTGGCCCCAGAATGGATCTGGCTAACATTCACTTCCCCTAAAGAAGTAATTTGTGCTGAATTAAATAGGTGAACTCGCTCAGGAAAACTCAGCAGCCCCCTTTCTCTGCCTGGTCCTCCTATGCTGATGGGCTCGGTCAAGGTTTGACACCATTCCTGTGCACTAATAGCTGCTGTTATTAAACCCCTTCCTCCATCCCCAGGTCAGGCCAATATAGTAACAGAGGATTTTTTTTTATTGCAAATTATAGTGAATTTCATTCAGCCTTGAATCAGCAAAGCCATGACTTCTGCTCTCCTGGAATGCTACCAATCTGCCCAAGCTAGGGCAGCAGTAGATTGGTCCTTCTATGGCAGTGGTGGGGAACTATGGTCTGGGGGCCAGTTCCGGCCTCCCACTTGCCTGGATCCAGCTCCTGAAGTTTGAGGTTCCCCCCTAGCATTGGGGAGCCAGCGCTGGTTCTCCAGCCCTATGTCCTGCCTCGTGGCCCTCCCTTGCGGGTCTGGAGCGCCAGTACTGGCTCCCTGCTTTGAGGCAGGGGGGAGGCCTGATCCTTGTGGGCTGGAGTCAGGCAAGCCAGGGACAGATCCAACCCATGGGCTCTGCCTGGCAGGGGGAGGCAGCAGCAACACACTGCTGCTACCCTTCCCCCTCCCCCAGGTGGGGAAATGGCAGCGAAGCAAAGTCCTGCCTTGAGGCTTTTCCCCCGCCACTCTGATTGGCCATAAATTGCAGCCCATAGGAGCAGCAGGGAGCTTGGTAAAAGTTGCCAACTTGATAGCTCTGGAGGTGAAAGCTCTCCCCTCACTCACAACACAGTCTCCGCCCTAAAAAGCAAGACCAAGCTCTCCACACTGCTCCCTCACCAGCAAGATTCAGCCCTGAGGCACAGAGGTCACCATCCAGGAAGAATAGGGCAGAGTCCTTGACCTCTCCTGAGAATGTCTACAAAACCGTAGGTGCCATGGAGAGGGGGTGTCTTTCTGAGATGATCATCTGTTCAGAAATAAAAATACTGCAACCTCACTTGTTTCACACAAGCTACCAAGTGACCTCCCCTCCTTAGCAAAAATAGTTGTCTTACTTGGGCTTCATCCAGTTTATGCTGAGCTCCAGCCCTCCCTCAGGATCTCTGGCTATCTCTAGTTTGTCCAAGATGGATTCCGATAAACCCAACAGTGTGCTCATTTCGGAATCCTACCTCAGACTCCCCTTCTACAGCATGGATCATGACATTACTCACAATGAGTTCAAGTCTGCACATATAGGAATACCAAGTGGCTCTTTCCAGTAGCGGACAACCCAAAGCAAGGATAGGCTCACCTCTACCTGACTTCCAGTTGATATATTTCAGCTTGAGTCTTTCTGCGAAGTATAGGGGCTGCTGCAATTCAAGCTTCAAAGCCAGTCACTTACAAGGATTCCCGCTTTTGACACCACTGCATTGCACACCTCAGGCATGAGGATGCCATGGTACACCATCACACACACACACACACCTGGGACACCTCTTTTTCTTTTCACCTCTTCCCTTTCCCCAGAGAAAGCCCAGTCCCACACTTAGCGCTTTCCCACACTGATTACCTGTGGTATTATCACACTTGACCTGCCAATCAGCCTTTGTCATTCCTTTCTCTTGTAACTCCATGTGTAACTTTCACCTTAACTCCCTGCAAGGTGTAAGTACAATACAGCAGACCCTTTCCAACATCTGGTAGCATGTTCCATGTACCACAGGCTCACAGGAAAGAGGCACAAGAAATCTGAACATGAAGCCCTTATGGCCCCCTTCATGGGTTCCCAGTGAAGACAACTAGCAAAAAAGGAGGATGCTTTGTCAGGGGTGGCAGCCCCTTATCCTCCCTTTGGCCCACCCAGTGCTAAGCATCACATACACAAAGCTGTGACTTGCCATTTTTTCTTCTTGCCGACGGACAGTCACAACCACGTTAATGAGCTATGATTCAGACTAGTTATGTCCCAGCTTTAAAACAAGAGGACTTCTAATTATAGCAGTGGAGGATGGGATTGCCACCACGCAGACAGTGACAAAAAGTGGTGTAACGTAGCGGAGCAATAATAGCTTTTCACAAGTGCTTAAGGCCTTGCGCCCCATGTGCACTACAGTCCAAGGAATCAGTTACAGCACAGTCAACCTGGTTACAACAGGGTTCCATGTAGCACTTCAGGGCCTTTAACTGTGTCTCAAAACAGGCTCAAGTCTTAGGTCAATTTTCCCAGTTTGAATCTCGTTTTATCCTGCCCTAGGCACAGGCTAGGTCAAGTCCTAAAGCTCTTACAGAGTTTGTAATCTAGTGAAGTCAGTGGGTCTTTGAGGTTTGGCTTTGTAATTCTAACCCCTCACAGTTCCTTTGTGTTATTGCTTTGTTCTCATAAGTAAGATTCCAACCAAGCCTAAGTCCAGAGGTGGTGTGTATGTGGGGCTGACACACAGAGGGTGGGAGATTGACTCCCGCTCCCCCCTCTCCTCCGCCACACAAGCTTCCCCAGTATTTCTCAAGCAGAGAAGACAAGGTCTTTAGAGCGGGTTTAACCCCTTCCAGGCAAGGCACAACCTAAGTCCAGTCAGAGTGGAAAAGGAAGAACATGTGTTCCTTCTTTCATGTTGGACTTGGGGTATTGAATACTGAACTCTAAATATTCAATACATGATTCTTTGTTTACAAAAAGTGGACATGAGCCAACAAGAAAGGTGAAGTAATGATCCGCCCTGTTTCACAGGACTCAAACAGATTTCTCAGCTACTCCCCATTTTACATCACTCTTCCCCAAAAAAGGCTGTTTGATAACCTCCTCCTCACTTTACAAAAAAACCCATGGCATTATGAATTTTTTTTTTTAAACTTCAGAGGAAGGCAGCTAGAGAGAGTTGCAATCAGAGCTGTGCAAAACTGAATATCCAGTTCAAGGGTGGGTTTGACATTTTTTAAAACAAAAGATTAATTTCAGGTTGAAGCAAAATATCAAAAAGTTTATTGAACCAAAATGCCCCAAAAATTTCATTTTGATTTTGAGGTTTTTTTTAAAAAGGTTTTAATTGTTTCTAATATAATTGAGGGAAACTATGAAACAAAATGTAACACTTTGCTTTGGAAATGCTGAAACAAACCACTTTGATATTTTTAGAGGGTTTTTTCCCGCTCTGTGACTGAAACAATTCATGAATTCACAAATCGTTTTGGTCCAACTGAATCCGCAGTGTCTGTTGAAAAAATAGTGTGTGAATAATTTCACACTGATGCCATCCCCAGATGACCGATTCGGATATAGAATTTAACTCCCCCACATGCTTGGGTCTGTAGTTCTGGGTCCGGTTCACTTCTAGTTATGACAACATTTTGGAAGCTCATCTCCCTCTACCCTGAACTATCTGACCCAGTGGTCCCCAACATGGCGCCCGCAGGGGCATTTGTGCCTGCCAAGTGCTCGGGGCTAGCCTCGCCCTGGGCGCATGCGCAGGGCCGGAGCCAGCCCTGGGCGCGCAGCGAATTGGGGGGCGCCGGGCACCAGCCCCTGGCAAATTGGGGGGCACCGGCCCCGGGCACACAGATATTGGGGGGTGCCGGCTTTGGGCACACGGCTCTGGAGAACACTGGCCCCAGGCTTACTGCGAATGGGCGGCCACCTCACTCGTGGCCACACGGCACATAGGGTTGCTGGCCCCAGGCACTTGGCTCATGGGGATGTGTCATATGTACGGCCCCGCCCCCAGGTGCACGAGTGTCCCTGCCCTCTGACACCCAGCAGGCGAATGGCCACGCCCCCTGGCACCCGGCAGCTTCAAATGGTTGGGGACCACTGATCAGACCAAACTGTGTTCTGATAAAACAGCTTCACAAGGTCTGTACCCAAAGCCATCACTTTCCTCTTGGGACTCTAGCACTTGATAACCATTACCAAATCCTGGTTCACTAATATACATCAGCAACAGGGGTAGGGTGTCTTAGAGAACTGCTTCTCCTGCTCCAGCAGCACCTAGTTCTCGCATTATCCCAAAGTACTTCTGGGGCTGTATAGGGAGCCCCTGGGAATAGAGCAGTAAATAAAAGCAGAAATCACGCAGCTAGTGACCTAGATACGTTCCAGATTAAAAATGAAAAACAAGAAAAACCCTTTGTCTAATCCCCCCTCAAAAATAAAACAGCATTCCCAAGCACTAGGTGAAAAGAAACAAATACCAAGTGAAAGCTAATGTGAAAGTAGCTAGTGGGCTAATCCTCTTCATGCCAATGGCATGGGAAAGCAGTTTATATAGATCCAGGAGACTTTTCCAAGTGAAATCCAGGAGATTTCAGTACACGTCCTCGTGCCCCTCACACTGCCAACTGAAAACTTCAGGAGAGTCTGACTGGCAATCAAACAGGGAGGGTAATTCCTGCTCCACATGCTGGAGAAATTCTCCGCAGAAAACACAGGAATATCCGAGGCCCCTAACAGGAGTTGTAGGGAGAGGATAGGGTTCCAATTTTTCTTTAAGAAAAAAATGTTAAACAGTAAACCCTAAAACCAGTCCTCCCAGATAGTGAATTGATCTCATGGGGGAATTCCCCATAGAGAAGATACATGGAAATACCCCCCATAAGCTCACATGTCCATCACTGACTATTACCTCGTAGCCCCCGAGTGCTCAGTGTGACAGACAAGGAAGGCAGGTCACACACACACACACACACACACACACACACACACACTCCATCCCCACCTACACATCCATCTCATGTACGTGCCATCACAGTCAGGCAAGAAGATTTGCAGGGAATGGAAGCGACGCTGGGTTTCTTCAGTCACAAGAGGAGTCTCTGAATCATAGAATCATAGAATAATAGGACTGGAAGGGACCTCAAGAGGTCATTGAGTCCAGCCCCCCGCCCTCAAGGCAGGACCAAGCTCCGTCTACACCATCCCTGACAGATGTCTATCTAACCTGTTCTTAAATATCTCCAGAGAGGGAGATTCCACCACCTCCCTTGGCAATTTATTCCAATATTTGACCACCCTGACAGTTAGGAATTTTTTCCTAATGTCCAATCTAAACCTCCCCTGCTGCACTTTAAGCCCATTACTCCTTGTCCTGTCCTCAGAAACCAAGAGGAACAAATTTTCGCCTTCCTCCTTGTGACACCCTTTTAGATATTTGAAAACCGCTATCATGTCCCCCCTTAATCTTCTTTTTTCCAAACTAAACAAGCCCAGTTCATGAAGCCTGGCTTCATAGGTCATGTTCTCTAAACCTTTAATCATTCTTGTCGCTCTTCTCTGTACCCTTTCCAATTTCTCCACATCTTTCTTGAAATGTGGCGCCCAGAACTGGACACAGTACTCCAGCTGAGGCCTAACTAGTGCAGAGTAGAGCGGCAGAATGACTTCACGAGTTTTGCTTACAACACACCTGTTGATACAACCTAGAATCATATTTGCTTTTTTTGCAACAGCATCACACTGTTGACTCATATTCAACTTGTGGTCCACTATGACCCCTAGATCCCTTTCCGCCATGCTCCTTCCTAGACAGTCGCTTCCCCTCTTGTATGTATGGAACTGATTGTTCCTTCCTAAGTGGAGCACTTTGCATTTCTCTTTATTAAACCTCATCCTGTTTACCTCTGACCATTTCTCTAACTTGCTAAGGTCATTTTGAATTATGTCCCTATCCTCCAAAGAAGTCGCAACCCCACCCAGTTTGGTATCATCTGCAAACTTAATAAGTGTACTCTCTATCCCAATATCTACATCATTGATGAAGATATTGAACAGTACGGGTCCCAAAACAGACCCTTGAGGAACTCTACTTGTTATCCCTTTCCAGCAGGATTTAGAACCGTTAACAACAACGGCTGAATATTGCCTCAGCTCTTTTCCCCATAAAGCCTGTCTCAGACACTGCTGTCACTGTGCTTCCCCTCACCCGTCTCCCTCCTGGAGATGGCGTGCCACTAGTGTTAGCACCACCGACTAGCAATACAAGAGAGGCAGATGATGTGATAGAGAAGCTAGATCCCCTCAGAAATACTGTGCGCCTGACACCTCTGGAAAACTGGCTCCCTCGAGGTGCCCAAGCATTTAGCTATTAAATGTTCGACTTCCTGGTGGGCAGGTCCTTCACCTACAGTGATTTAACTCATACACATTACAGGATCTCTCCAGGCCCCCAATGAGTACGAGGCAGGTATCTCTGCAGGGTCAGACAACCATGCTGGGTACCCTCCAGGACATGCACTACACCAGTGGTCCTCTACCAGACCCCTGGGATCCACCAAGCACTCCCCATGTTGGACTTCCTAGGGCCCAGGGCAGAAAGCCAAAGCCCCACTGCACAGAACTGCAGCCAAAGGCCTGAGACCTTCCACCTGGGGCTGAACTCTGAGCAACTTGGCTTTGCAGGAACCCCTTGTGGTGTGGGGTTCCAGGCAAATTGCCCTGCTTGCTACCCCCTAATGCCAGCCCTGGCTTTATATGCAGAAAAACAGCTCTTGTAGCACTGGTGGGCTGTGGAGTTTTCAAGTATATCAGTGGGGCCTCAGAAAGAAAAAGGTACAGAACCCCCGTACTACACCTGGAGTCCTTAACTCATCGGGAGCGTCTAGGAAATGTGCAGATATGCCAGGCCTGTATGGGTACGTCTAGGCTGCACTCTAAAACTGAAATAAGATACTCAATTTGAGTAGCGCAAATTGTGTATCTATTTCAATTTTATTTCATTTCAAAATTTGGTCGACCTAAATGGCACCAAATTTTGAAACAAAACACTCTTTCGAGACATCCCTTATTCCTCATGAAATGAGGTTTACAGGGATGCCGAAACAGCGCATCCGTTATTTTGAAAATCATTTTGAAATAGCGGATGCGTTCCTTGGACACGGGGTAGCTATATTGGGATACCTCCGGTACCTCAAAATAGCCTTGCAGTCTAGACGTACGCTGTGAGAAGAACTCTACTCTGGTCACTGCTAGGAAATGGCTTCTTGGACATAGACAGCAGACCCTAGGCCAGGGCTGGGCAAGATGCAGCCCAGGAGCCAGATCCGGTACATGGGCTGCATCTGGCCACTTTCTACTTGTATCCTACTGCCCGTGCCACCAAATTTCCAACCGGTGGCTCAGGCAACAGGATCCTATTTAAATGGCTCATGGTCCTGGCACTACCCCAGCTGGAGCTGGGAGCCCTTAAAATAGCTGCAGCAACCCTGGGCAATTGCCAGGCAACATGGTAGCGGTTGGACCAGGAGCCACAAGCCCTTTTCTGTGTTTTTAATTCAAAGCTTTCAGCTCCAGACAACCCTGGGGGGAGGCTGGCCTGTCACCACATACCAAAATTCATTAAGCGGTCCCCCTGTGAAAATTATTATCCACCCCTGCCCTAGGCACTCCCACAAATGGAGCCCTGTGATGCAGATGAGGACTCTGGAAACCTCTATTAAACAGGGTGCCTAGCAATGGACAAACACACGCAGCACTTGTGGGAAATTTGGTGCAGACTGACACTGGAAAATTACAAGACATATGGTACCAAGTGCATATTGCTGCCTCAGTCCACCCACCACCTTCCCAGAAATGCATTTCTTGGGCAAGCATAGCACCTCTAGGAACCAGGCCTGCTGTACATACAGGTGCATACTCACAAAGTGCAAACAAGTTCACTGAGCACCTCTAGGAAACAAAGCTTTCAAGTGCAGATAGGCAGAGAGCAATTCAAAATGCAAGTGACCACGGAGCTTTAAGGCCAATGGAGAACTATGGAGGGACATAAGAGTATAGATAGGGTAGCTGATTGAAGTGGTTAGAGCTACGGAAGCACTTACCTCCACCGTTCTTGTAACATAGGTAAGGGAACCTCCAGACGTTACCCAGGCCAATAATCTCCCCAGCTACAGATAGTACGTATTCCAGTTTGTTGTTCCAATGGCCTCGTTCCAGTGTTTGAGTAGCCTCTTCTTTCTCCTTTTCCATGCCCGGATGAGCAGGTATTGTCTCTCCATTGCTCACTGCCCCAGGAACTCTGTAATCCATCCCACCTTCAAAGGATTGGAATCATTTTTCAGCATTAAGTTTACAATTCATTTAACACATCAGAAATGTATAAGAACATACTGGGTCAAACCAGTGGTCCATTTCACCAAGTATCTTGTCTTCAAACAGTGGCCAATGCCAGAAGCAGCAGAGATAATGAACGGAACAAAGCAAATTATCAAGTGATCCATCTCCCACCATCCAGAGTCAGCTTCTGGCAGTCAGAGGCTTGGTGATACTCGGAGCATGGGGTCGCATCTCTGACCATCTAGGCTAATAGCCACTGACAGACCGATCTTCCACGAACGTCTCTTATGGAACTTAGCTATGCTTTTGGCCTTCACAAATGGATAACTTCATGCCCTGGTAATGAGTTCCACAGGCTGAATGTAGTGTTGCGTGAAGTACTATTTTTCTTATGTTTGTTTTAAACCTGCTGCCTATTAATTTAATCAAATGACCCCTCGTTCTTGTGTTATGTAAAGGCTTATGTAAAGGCTTTATTCACCTGCTCAGTATCTGTCTCAATTTTATTAATGTCTTATCTCCACCCATCCTGTAGTCATCGCTTTTCTTAAAATGGGCAGCCCTCCTCTTTTTAATTTCTCCTTCTACAGAAACTGATCTATACCCCCTCTTTATTTGTGTTGCCCTTCTCTGCACCTTTTCCCATTCTAATGTGTATTTTTTGAGATGGGAAAACCAGGACAGCATGCAGTATTCAAAGTATAAGCACACCATGGATTTATATATTGGCATTGTGATCCCTTTCCTAATGGTTCCTAATATTCTGTTAACTTTTCTAACCATCATTGCACACTGAATGGCAATTTCACAATGGCTCAAAGATCTCATCATTTTGTATGTATAGTTGGGATTATATTTTCCAATATGTACTTACCAACATACAATTTTGCCTATTTTGTTGGCCAGTCACCTAGTTTTGACACTCATTACAATGAGTTTTGGACTTATCTTGAGTAATTTTATATTGTCTGCAAAATCTGCCACCACACCATTTACCCATTTTTCCAGATCATTTATGAATTTGTTTGAATAGTCCCCAGTACAGTTCATTTGGGGACTCCTCAATTTATTTCTCTCTTAGGCTAGAACAGCTGAGGGACACAGACAGACCAACACCACTAGATCTTCTTGTGCCATTCCTTACAATTCCTGTTGGAGAATATACTAAAAGCACCCCATTTTCAATCTCACCAATTTATTTTGGATTAAAGGGGTGAAACCATCATTAGTATTTAAAACTGACTCACTTCCAAACTCTCTAGTTTGTGAAAAAGTATCCTTAAAGTAATAAATGTTTTCTAATATTATTAGTTATGTATATTATGCTAACACCCACAGGCCTTAATCTAGACCAAGGCCACATTGTCCCAGGAGCTGTACAAACCTTGGAGACAAGCTTTGCCAGATTTTTAAAAATGCCTTGAAGATATTTTATGAGTGTTTTTCTATTCCCGTGTTGCCATTTATATGGGTTTTTTCAGTAAGGAAGAAACTGATCCACTCCACAGGGAAGCTGTGAACATAATTATATCCTGAGAGTAACGTTCCATGCATCAAACACCATCACGCGCACAAAGTAAACAAACCGACAAATCCAGGGCAAAGTGTTTCGGCTGTCAGGTGTAGCGATCTTACCAGTGTTACTTGTAGGTAGAGAAGATACAATTTTTCCAGAGAGAAATGGGAATTTTTTTTCCCCCATGCTGACAAGTGCCCCTTTAGGAGAACAAGAATAAGCAGTAAAGTAAGGTTTCGATGAGGGCACAGTGTGAGTTTCCTCTGCAAGACACTGCAGCAGCTCTGCCTCTCAAAATAGCTGCCTCTCTTGGAGAGAGCAGAGTTCTTAGTGATTTAAAGGTGTAGCTTACAGGGAAGGAAAAGGCATAGCAGTTGTGTGAAATTAAGTGTAACATAGGATGGGCAACAGCTGTGAATTCCTCCAAGGCCAGTGCCCCTGCTCCATTCCCTAAACCATTGCCCTACAATGTCTGCTAGGTGAGGTTAGAAATGAATAGCTGTCAGCGGCCCAAAGCCGCTGCTCCTATCCAACAGTGACTCCTGCTAACAGAGGCTGGGACTGCAGTAACTGTGGATTCCTGCAGAGCCGGTGCTCAGGCATTATTTATTAAAGTGCTTCTGCTGGTAGGGAAGCTCACAGCTGTTCTACTCCTAGTTGTTCACTGTCCTGCAAAGTTCCCCCAGAGAGAGTCTTTTACTGAGAGGCTGGGACTGGATTAAGTGTAAAATCCTTCACAGGCAGAGTGTCAGAATACTGCAGTGAAACATTGCTTTGAGGTACAGATTGTACCAGGGTTTTGCTGCAGTAATTCATGGAATATTTGTGCCTATTCCTTCCCAACAAAGAGTACTAACGGCAGCAAAGCTGAGAAGGAGAAGGATGGCTGTGGCTCCTACTTAGGTACTGTGCATAAGCTAGGAGCGCCGAGAACTATTTAAGCAATAGAAAACACATTCCAGCACACAGCTTCTCCCATTGATCTCTCCTGTGCCCCACTGAGGTGCTTGTCAAAGCCACAGCTAATTCTCATGTACAGCCATTTCTTGCAAAGAGCTGAAAAACACAATGGCAACAAATGGTGTTCCCCAAAATAGCTAGAAAAGAGGGGGTTCTACCTCAGCATGCGCCAGAAGGTCTGCTTGTGTATCCACCCACACAGCAGTAAGAAACTCTCCCCGAACATCTGACAATTCCTCAGAATAAGGGAGGGAAAAAGCTTTACACACTAGAAAATTATTAAACAAACAGCAAACTCTGACCTGTTAACTAACGGAGTTGGGGGAAGGAAAGCAGAAGAAAACAGTGAGCCATTTACCTTAAGGAACGAGCTGTCAAGGGTCTGGCTGGAGGGAAATGTGAAAGCAGTAGTGAAAGGTACTGGCTATTTAAAGTGTGGAAGAAAAATTCTGCAGTGGTGCAATTCTACACTTTGCCCAACCCACATTCCTTCCCCCACTCCCCCAGGGCTGGACAACCTACACATGACTGATTTCATGGCCATTGCAAAAGGGGCTCTCTCCCCCCCATTCATGTGTCTTACTTTTTCCTTGGAGTGAGAGGGTACTATCTGACTGCCTTGCTTTGGCTGTCAGTCTCTCCCCCGGTGTGTCTCCTTCTGTCCCTCTGTCTCTGTTTCTCCCCCCTCTAGCTATTTCTCTTCCTCTTTCCCTCTGTTACTCATTTTGTGTCTCTCTTCCCTCCAGTTCAAGGCATAATACATGAAAAATTCACACATGCCTCTCCAGACCATACCAGAGGCAAGTTCAAGTTCCAGGTTGTATCAAACAGGTAAGACCAGAACCTAATTTATAGCGAATTGTCACTGTAGTCACTATAACACAACTTGAAGCCTTCCCTCAGAAGGCTAGTGAATGAGCACAATGCCTGGGCAAACCCCAGTGACTGATGCCTGGATTTACCTCCCAATTATGCAAGCAGAAGTATGGGGAAAATTTTAGATCTCTATTATGAATTATTGCACCATCATTAATTTTACACGCAGGTCCCAACAGCGGGAGTACATTCCACTAATCTCTGCCCCATTCCTATCTCAGACCTGGGAGCGTTTATCTAGGTGTCTCTTCCAACAGCAGGAGACAGGAGTCATTGGTGTCCCTTAAGAGGGAGCCAGCATAGCTCCTGAACTAGTGAATTGCCATAGATCTCACTCTTAATGGGGGACACATTAGGGAAGATCCTGGTGAGAAATACAATCTCACTGTAGGGAGGCGGTTTGGCTTCCCGCTGTCCCAGAAAGGGAAGATCACCTCACTATGCCCTTAGCAGCTAGGGTCAGACTAGTCGGAGAAGCGGAGGAGTGTGGCTTGAACTATAAAGGGCAGAGTTGAGGGCTCAGTTGAAGCCCAGCCACCAGAGGAGACAGACACGCCCTCTAAGCTGCCACACTGGGAGACGGCAGTAGATCAGAAAGAAACTAATGACTATCTTGGACCACCTAGACCACTGGTCAACCTGACCTCTGAGGAAGCAGACAACTGGTCTAGATTGCCCAGACCCCTGGATGACCCAACCCCAGAGGAGCTGCTCATGGTGAAAGAGACACCCCCCTCCCCCAGTGACCAGGACAGCCCCCGACAGCAACAGGATGGGGAGTATGGAGGTGGTCCAGGGATGGTAGACCCCTGTTAGGGTGCAACAGTGACAGGGGCTGTGTCGGTGTATTGCAGCCTGGCTTGGAGGCAAACCACTCAGACTGTTAGGGCTAGGGACAGGTTCCCAACTTTCTAATCCCAGAAAACCAAATGCCCTTGCTCCACTCACCACCCTGTCCTGAGATCTTGCCCCATGATCATTTTCATTACAAGCCCCAAACAGGCATGTTTATTGTTTGGACAGATGTGTTATATTGAGTTCAGGTTTTATTTGTTTCAGGACACTAGAGCTGTCAGCAACCTAGTCCAAAAGGGTAATTTAAAAAAAATGAAATTTCACAAAGGTTTTCATTATTCTTTCCCTCCCCTCTTTCCATTTTTCATAACCAGCTCCATGTTTTTTGTTCACTACAGTTATTGTAATTGTGGAATTAGGATCACACATTAATGAACCCATTGAAGCTGTGATAAAGTCCCATTCTTGGAGCCCAAATGCAAACCCATAGACCACAATCACAGAAATGCAGATACCTACATAATTAATTGTAGAAACTGACCCCCCCATACCTACATGCACATATGTATTCGTGTGCACACATCTGGCGTGCACGCATACATATACTTCCACATTATTTATTATTGCAATTGTTGTTTAGTGACAAGACAGGGCCCAGGGTGGTAGATGCTGCACATACACATTAAAATAGAGTCAGCAACGATGTTTATAATGTAGTTAGGCAAAGGACACAAGGGTGAGTGAGAGGGGGCAATGAAGAGAGAGAAGAGTGTGGGGTGGGTGAGGATGCAGAGGGAGGCTGAAAGCTACAGGTGTATGAGGATGTGAGGGGTGGGCACAGAGGCATATACAGGGCACAATGAGACTGCAGCAGTGTATGGAAGTGAATGGAGTGCAGGGTTGGGGCAGGGGAAGGACATGGGGACAGTGGCTCTGGAAGGCAGAGAGCTGTAAAAGGTCTAGGGCTGGGATGGGTAGGCACAGGGGGGCAGGACAAGATGGGATGGGGAGGGATGCAGTAAGGGGGATAGGGGTTGGAACCGGGAGGGATGCAATGACAGGGAGATGGGGTGTGGCTCATGCATGGTGAAAAGAAACCAGGACGCTTTTAGCTACTCCAAAATCAATCAGGGCTTCCAGGTACGGCTCCCAGGAGACACCACTTCCCACAGCAACCCCAAGCTCCAGACCCGCCCCAACTCAGCTACCTCCTGCTCTCTCACTTGCAGACACTCTCCCTGTCCCCAGCACCCAGTGTGCCCCTGTCCCTTTTCCTTTCCAAACACTCCCCTTTCCAGTGGCTCACTCCCTCTGCCCTATCTACATCCCTTCAGCTGTCCCCCTCCAAACACTCCCTGCCCTACACAGCACCACTCCCTCCATCCACACTCTCCTTCTGTGCTCCCTCTCCCTGCCCACTTCCTCCCCTCCAGTCCCGCCTCAGGCCAGAGTCAGCCCATAGTGCCCTCTTCCTGGAGGGGCATTGCTGCCTCCACACAAAAGTTGAACCCAGACCCACTCCCTTGCCATGTGAGCCCTGTCTGGTGCCTGGAGTCACAGCTTTGGTGGTGCCTGGGGGAGAAGAAGGAGGGAGCAGCCAGAGGACCTACAATGCAGGGAGGCTGGAGCTTCCTCTGTCTCACCCAGGTGCAGGGACTGGAATGCAGGCCACCAGGTGCCACAGCCGCAGACCCACAGGCCAGGAACAACTAGGAGTTGCACGGTGGCTAGCAGAGAGCCTGCAGCATGGGCTTGCCAACCGGACAATCAATGGTCCCGTCAGCAGTGCTGACGGGAGCCACCAGAATCCCTATTTGACTGGATGTTCCAGTCCAAAAGTAGACACCTGGTCACCCTAGTTAGGGCCTTGGGCCAGGACACAGTAGAGGAGGTGGCCCTGCATCCCCCCGCCATCCAACCTGTGGGTGGCAGTCTCCCCCTCCCTCAGGATATCTGAAAGCACGTCTGAGCTCACTAACTTTGCTGTTGCCCTGCTCTGACCCAGAGCCTAGGCTGAACTGTTTGCTGCTGGGTTGCCAGATGGTTTCCACAGAAATACCGGACACACTTGACATTACATCACAATCCACATTACATCTCATTTAGAAAATACCAGACATTTATATTTTCTCAATTTGTTTCCCAAACAGTAAGCTCAAATACTGGACTGTCCAGTTCAAAACTAGATACCTGGCGACCCTATTTGATGCTCTGCCTGCAACCAGTTCACTGACTGAGGTATTGTCCCCCTCTGAACCAGAGCTTGGAATGAACTGTAACTACTTGGCCTAGGAAGAGACCTGACTAGACAGCCTCGGTCTCCTGTCCTGCCTGGACCTAAACCCAGACTAAACTGTTGTTACTTGCCCAACCAGGATACAGGCCTGAGGTATATACCAGACAGAAGACATTGATTCCCCAGCAACCAAAGACCATAAAGAGGTGTATTGGCTCCCCTATGACCTGGCAGGAAAATGGAACCCCACTTCAACCAACTATATGGACAATGAAAAGTGTAGTAGTTAAATATTTTGGACACTGATACAGTGGATTAAAGAGGGGAACAGTTATAGGTAACATCTGCTACAGACCCACCCAGGACAAAAAGAAATCAAGTATGGACATTTTCCTGGTGGGTCTTAAAACCACTGTATATTATACTCACAAGGGACTTACCTACTCTATTTGATAATAAACATAAAAATGCAAAGATGTTTCCCAAAGACAACAACTTTATGCTCTAGGAAGTAGAGCTGCAGAGGCAGAAGAGAAGCCAGTTGGGAGAAAAAAGGGAGAAAACTCAGAAGTCCATAACCAGGCATAACAAGTAATTTGACTTCAGCCAAGTAAAATAAGAATGCACAGAATGCAAGGAAAACTAACTTTTCAGGAATTAAAGCACTGAATGAGCACAATGCAATGGGAAGAGCTATTAAAATCCACAAGCATAAAGAAGCCTAAAACATAAGATAATTAAATTGAAACACATTTGAGTTTTCTGGGAAAAGAACAAGAAGCAGTCAGTATAGTTCAGTGAGGGTATGTCTACACAGTAAAGTTATTTTGAAATAACAGCCGTTATTTAGAAATAACTTTACTAGCATCTACACAGCCAAACTGCTATTTCAAAATTAATTCAAAATAGTGGAACACTTATTTCGAATTTGGTAAACCTCATTCCATGAGGAATAACACCAAATTCGAAATAGCTATTTCAAAATAAGTGCTGTGTAGACACTTATATCGAAATAGGGGGCCTCCAGTCTTCCCAAGGTGCCCTGGTAACCACTCCAGCCTCAACCAAGAACATGCCTTTCCCTCCCTCTTCCCTGGAGCCCTTAAAGGGGTTAACTCTGGCCACAGTACCTGTGCAAGCTCCAAGCCTGCCAGCCCAGAGCCAGCAGTCACTGCCTTGGCCCAGTGGCCCCAAAATATAAGCTAGCAAGCCACTGGAAGCCAGCCCTCTACCGCTCCCCAGGAGCAGTCTGCCAGCTCCCAAGAGCCTGCCAGGGCCTGGAGAAGGCGGGCACCTTCCCGGTCCAGAGTGGAGAACATGGACCTTATTCAGGTTTGGGGGGGATGCCTCCAACATCCATGATCTCCGCACTAAATGGAGGAACGTGGCCATGTATGGCAGGATAGCTGCCAGCCTGGCCACCAAAAGCCACATGCAAACCCAGGAGCAGGTTCACATGAAAATTAAGTTGGCCCCGCAAGACCCGCAACCCTGAGCCCTGAGTTTCCCCACCCCCTTCTTCCCCTTGCTTCCCCCCTTCCAGCTCCCTCCTTCCAGGTTTCCCCCGCCTCTCTCCCACCCTCTCTTTTCCCCTCTCCTCAGTCTCACCAGAGTTTCATTCCCCCATTTTGTTAAATAGAGTTTGTGTTCATCAAAATACATGTATTTTATTTGACATCAGGAAGGGGGGTTAGGGAGAGGTAAGTGGAAGGACGTGAGGGAGGAAGAAGGCAAAGCCCCCAGTAGAGCAGACCAGCGAGGCTCTTAGTGCTCCTCAGGGTGGGAGCTCTCCTGCAGGGCCTCCTGGATACTGACAGCCCCCCGATGGACCTCCCGGATGGCAGCCTGCAGAAAGTGCAGCCGGGCTCGCAGCAACGCGCCCACAAGAAGCAGCTCTGGCTCCATGTTACAGAGTGCTGTGGTGTCCTGAGTGAGGGCAACCAAAGCATGCAGAGACAAAATGCTTTGCTGTCCCTCATCGAGGTAGGTAAGCAAACAGGGAAAGCTGAGAACCAGGTGTCCGGGGGAGGGAGGGGGGAGAGTCCCTTTAAGCACAGGCCTCAGATAGCCTCAGGCAGCAGCCACACAAAGTAACTCCTGACCTGATGCCCTGCCAGACCTGGTTCCAGCCAGCCTTAAATGCAATTCAGTGTCCACTCAGTGTGGACATGCTATTTCAAAATGCATTGTGTGTGTAGATGCATTATTTCAAAATAACTTATTTCAAATTAACTATTTCGAAATAACGTTGCAGTGTAGACATATCCTGAGGGACTAACTCAATTGATCTGAGGATTAAAATAAGAACACCATCATTGGAAATAGAAGGAAAGCACAGATACACAGAATCAGATAATGCTGATGAGGAAAAGATGAGTTCAATAGCACATTTAAACGAGTTACAGAGCCGAAGGAGTTAATGGGAAAAAGAAGGGCTCTGAATCAATATGGGGGGGGAGAGGAAAGACACACATTCAAAATGACTGAAATAAAAGAAATTTTTTAAAATGTGTTTGATAAGAACAAATAAAAGAGGTTCAAACAATCAGAAATGTGATTATGAAATAACTTCATAAGAAGCAGGTAAAAGAATACTGGAAAATACAAGCATCGAGTAAGTGCATTTGGACAATATGCATCCCAGTTCAAGAGAATTATTTAGTTATCAAATTTACCAAAATACTGATACATTTGAACAAAGTGTGGCAATACCAGAGGACCAGGAAAAAGTAAATGTTGTATCAATTCACAAAGGAAGGAAAGAGAAGAGATGCTGCAGCTTTGACATGCCACCTCTCGTCGTTGGATCTCCCACTGGGTGTTAAGCACTAGAATATAGGGAAACACCGTGATTGGAGATTTTTAAGAGCAGGTTACACAAACACCGTCAGGCCAGTGCGGGCAACTTGTGGCCCGTAGGCTGCACACTGCTCGGAAGGATAAGCCACTGGCGAGCACCAGGCGAGTTGTTTACCTTATGTTGGCAGGTATGGGCCACCCACTGTTTCCGTTGGCCGTGGCTTGCCATTCCCAGCCAGAGGGCCTGTGGGCAGCACATACCTGCAGACACAAAGCAAACAACTGGTCTGGCAGCCTGCCAGTGGCTTACCCCAATGCTGTGTGTGCAGCCCACAGGCTGCCCACCACTGGTCTTGCTGGTGTTTGGTCCTGCCATGAGTGCAGGGAACTAGACTTGCAGAACTCTTGAGGTTCCTTCCAGTTCTATTATTCTATGACTCTATAACTTTGACTGAGCCAGGTTTTTATAATGAAATTATATTAAACTCATGTCCAATGGGCACATAGGTGCCGAAGTGACAATTCAAAAACAAATCCCCACCACAGTAGTAGGGGCACTGTGTTATTTGTGATATTGCCTATCAAAGTCTGACCACTCAGACATTAATACCATACACTCTATAGGTGTAAGGGTGTTTGCCCTGACGTATGAGCAAATTCCATCTTAAGTAACCTATTTAAATTCCTCCTGCCATTTCAAGCAGACATGTGATCCCACACTTCCTGTCATGTAGAATTGTTGTGTGCTTTGAATAGCGACCCTATTTCATTTCAGAAGTAGCTCATTTCAGAAGTGAATGAAACTGACTCACAGGACTATTGTGAAGATCAATCATTCAATGGCTTCTACTCTACGTTTTTATACTACAGTATCTGAAATACTTTCAGAGGTACATTAAGAGACATGACGAATATCTGTCACATGGTTCATTCTCCTCTCAAGGGAAGAATTGAGTGCACAGCAGAGAATTTTGGTTCAATGATATGGGAGTTGTTTGGGGGTCAAAGGGCAAAAAGATGGGGGTTGGGTGGGATTTTTTCCCCCTAATTCTGCTGTATAGTAGCAAATCAAGTCTGATCCAGGAGTAGAGCCTAGATACCTCTCTACCATGCACCTGCTTTAGGCCCAAAACTATTGGACCCTCTTTATAAACTCAGGTTGATTTTATTAATTACTCCTCATTCCATTTATTGAAGGTGTTAACAAAGATTCTCCTATTCAATCTGTTCCATTTTTCTATTAGCAATTGAAGCTACAGTGCTTGGGGAGGGAGGGGGTTCTGCCAGCATAACAAAATACTTTGAACACCTGTAGTGAGTTCCATAGTTGGTGGTATCAAGGTGTCATGGAACACTCAGAACTCAGTTTGCAGGGTCCACCATTCGAAGTGAAGTACATAGGAGAAGCATATATGAGCACAGTGGGGCCAACAGCCTCACTGAGCCCCTTGGCAAAGCGAGGGGGCCTTGCTCTGCAGTCTCAGAAGGGGCGGGACCTTGGGCAGAAGAGGCAGGGCTGGGGCAAGGCAGCCCTTGGCACTGCCCAGAAAGCAGTGCGACCCTCCCCCACAGCTGCCTGGAACACACTTCTCCAGCAAGGGTTTAAAGAGCCTGGAGCTCCTGCTGCAGTAGCAGCAACATGGACTGGGAACTCCAGGCCCTTCTGTATCACCAGGACCCAGGGCAGTTGCCCCCTTTGTCCTTTTTCACTGCCTCCCACCTCCCTGGCAGGGTGGGCCTGCATGAGCACAAGGCATCCAACTTGCTAACTGGCTGCAAAGAAAGAAGAAGCAGAAAGGGATTAGAACTCATTGCAGGGAAGTCTCTAGCACAGGAGTCACCGTTAGGTTGGGTTTAACATCACATTTTCATTTAATGGGGGAAGCGAAAGAGGAGCAGTTTATTCATTTTCTAGAGAATCCATCCCTCTCCAGGTACCTGAGGTGCTGTATATGATTAAAGAAGAGCTCAACTGAAGCCAGTTGCTCAAATAAAAATGCAAGAGGAAAAGAAACCTGGGTTGGTTTCTGGGCAAAACACAGCAACATGAATTCCTCTCATAGGCTGCTAGATGAAGTAGATGCACCCTTTACATGGGATTTTCAAAAGTGCCGCAGGAACACAAGTCCCAGCAGACCTCATGCTCCGTTAGCACCCACACACTTTTGAAAAGTTTACTGTGTTGCTAGAAAAACTGGTTGAAGTACAATGTGTTGGCTGGTTAGAAATTCCTGAAATTGTTCACAGGATTTTGCATTTGCTTCGTCTTAATTACAACGCATAATAGTTGGGCAATGAAGGTTGCTACCTTCCCATTCCCACTTCTCTGAATTTCTGTCCCACTCGTTATCAACTTTTCATACATTTCGGAATATGATCTTGCAATTACTGCAGGTGACTTTCCAGATGCCAGGATCAAAAGTTTGCCATTAAAAACTAACTAGGAACAGAGAGCCAAGATAAATGTAATCCATTTTCACTTACCTAATAACCAACAGAATAGTGGTCATTTCAGTTTTTCAGACTTTGCTAGGCCTTAACTGAATGTGTTTGTAGAAAGAGGTAGTAAAAATGTTGTGTATATACATACAAGATGGATAATATTCTGATTGCTATCCATCCAGGTTACAGAAAATTGCTTACAATGAGAAAGGCTAAGGCACAAAATGAATTATACCTAGACAAGGATATAAAGGCAAAAAGAAGTAGTTCTCTAAATACATTAAGTGTCATGGCCCCCATGCTTTATGAAAATTGGCTTATGAATATGCATAGCTGAAAAATGCTTTATGCAAAACTGATCATGTAACATGCCAATTTTAATGTTAATCTTCTGAATCTGTGTATCCTGTGTTTGCACATGTATCATTCTTGTATGTGAAGTCAGACATAAGTGTGAATCTGGTATTAATTCTAATTGTGCTAATGAGGGCTATTAGTTATACTTTAGGGACTTAATGACTCAGTACTACAACAAGTGACTTGTAAATGGCCTTGTTTGTTATGCAAGCCTGAACTACAGTTGGTCCTAGAAAGACATGTGACCATGACATCTGCTACTGGAATCCATCTTGAATCTAGTATTTTTCCATGTGGCAAAGTGTGAGCAATAGCCAGTGTGAGCCTCAGTCTTCCTGCCTTCAAGACACCTCACCACATGGCTGGGACAACATTTGTAAAGTTTACATAAAAGAATTAACTCAGATAACTAATAGTCAACTATGGATTGTGAAGCAGAGTATGCCTCCCATCAAATGCGGGAACTGTCTGCCAGCAGAGAAGGCCACTGTTTAGGGTGAGTGAGAGTAGCACTAGAGTGCAAAGCTGGTGCCAGGGCTGGTTTGAGATCTGGACATACACAAAACTCACCTGAACAATTTGTTTTAAGGTATTCATTAGGGACATTGGTCATTTCTTCTCACGGTCTGTTCATCTACTCTTCTAGACACCAGAATTAAACTAAGGCAAAGCTACAAATTTGAATTGAGCTGTTTAGAATAAGAACTAGAGCACAGCCATCGGGGGGGCATGCATCTTCCCACTGACGCAAACCCCATCTGTGAAAGCATAAGTGCTTTAATCAGACCTGTGGTGAGTGCTGCTGCATCTCACGGCTTGAAGTGTTTTCCATTATATACCAAGTTTAGAGTTTGGTTCAGTGGCTCCAACCACCCCACTATTTAAATAGTTCCAGCTACCTGGGTGTGAAAGGCACCTAAGGGTTTCTAGGATGACCATCTCTGACACTTGCTTCTCAATTGTTCTCCTGCTTTCTTCTACACACAAAGCCTGCAAGTTCATTCCAAAAGACTGTAGCAAATATGCACAGACAGGGCAGGTACTAAATTTACTTGTAATGTTTGTTTAGACTTATTTATGATTGCTGGGAAGAGGTGCATTGTTAAATCAGAGGATTTACCAAATGAACAACCACCAACCCCAGCTACAGCTGGTTCAAAAAACAGAATCCCTGTCCCACCAGACATTCTGATATTTTACATTTGTTTTCTTGCTGAAATTAGACAGTCAAAATATGAAAAGTTTCCAGCAAAAGAAGAGCTCCACTGTGGAAATGTCAAAGTGAAATAAAAGTTGGCATTGCAAAACTTGATTTAGAAAATAGAAAGTTTGTTTCCAACATTCCTGTAACATTTATTTTCACCAAAACATTTTCCTGTAAAAAGCTCTTAATTTTAACATCCTGTTAGATGTGCAAAAATAAACAAACCAAAAAACTGTGACCAATCCAGCACTGAGAAGGTAACGACAGGATCTCGGGATCACCAGGAGAATTCAGGTTGGAGGAAAGTGATTCACACTTGATGCAAGTATCAAAGTGACACTCCTGTGCTTGGTTCATTCCAGTCAGATTCCTCAGAACTTCAATGCAATCCCCTAATACAACATCAGCTTCCAGCTGCTTCGTCAGGAACATTGTGTGTCTTCTATTTTGATCTGACAATTGATTCCAAAACAAAAACACAGATCTGGGGGGAGGGCAAGAGGAACTAAACTGTACAACTCCTCTAATATACAGGTTGTCTGGTCTGCACATGTATCTCATAGTATTGCATGCTGTACCCATATACAACAGGTACAGATGGTAAGAACTCCCCTCCCTGGAAAAGGAAGTGCTGCCAATGCCCAGCATTCTGGATTGATTCTATATCTGATGAGATGAGGCATACAAGTGTTGCAAAAGCATGAGAGAAACACAGATCCCTAAAAGACCAGAGGTAGATAGGACCTGCCCAGGATCAAGTTGCACACTATGTCTGGGGTTGGATTCCATATCCATTTATAATTCCTATCCATTCTTGACCAAAAGATAATTGCTACATATTGTGCCATTTCTCTCTTCTCCCAGGGTAAGGCAGAGTGTTTCCTTTTAGGAGAAAAGTCTTTTATGGCTCTTGATAGTTTAAGGAAGTCTCTCTTGCACCTGCTGCACATTACTCAGAAACAAAAAGTACAGGGCATGAGAAAGAGAGGACCATCAATGGCTGATAGGATGGTGTCAATACAGATAACAATCACTCTAATTTACGGGGAGCTGGCAGTATAAGTGTGAGCAGCATGTGCTGTAGACAGACCTGTCATCCAAAAGCCAGCAAAGCACATGAGTAGGCAGCTCTTCTGCACTGCTGGAGAAAGAAAGGTGGAGCAGGAAAAGGTTTCATTTATTTAACCCATTAGTGGAAATGTTATTTTGACAAAAAGCTTGTCCTCTAGTATTTGAAAGGTACATGCACTTCTCCCTTTTTTCAGATATTGGTGCTCATGTGAAGCTCTGGCAGTATTTCACAACAGATGGAACACAGGTGTGTTGGAGACACAGACGTTTCAATTGTACATTAAAATACCTGCCTTCAGTCAGATGGTGCCTTGAAGCCACTAAACAGCACTGTGGAGAGGGCTCGGTCTTGAAATGTCTGGTAAGCTGGGGCTAGAGCCCCAAGTCAAACAACAGTGTCAGTCTCTAGAGACTGCTGGAGGTGCAGCTTGACACCATCTGCCATGGACAGGAGGTGACTGTCACAGTAGCTATGGAAAATGGTGCTGCTTGCTTTCCTCAGCTGCATGGCAAAGCAACAATCTCACACCCATTATTGTATTCATGCACAAGGTGGCATGAATCATGGAGTTAAAAATACACTGAGTCAGCCAAGCCTTTGAGTGCTGGCATTCACCCCAACTGGGATCAAGGACAAGACAGTCTGATTCGGTTACTTACCTGGGATCCCTGCAGGAACATTGTCCTTGATGAAGCCCAAAGAGCAAACTACACACCTCTACAGCCCATAACATGCTGAGACAGCAGAGGCTTTGCTAAGTCAATGATCTGCATTGATGCCAGTGCAACACAACAGAATATGGCCCTATATTTCTTTAAGGTCCAAATCCTAGTTCTGGTCCTGTTGACAGAGAGTTAAGAAGGGGACAGTATATTGAAAAGGGAACACAAGGACTAATGGACTTTGGGAGGAAGGGATTTGCTGAAGCAGCAAAGTTGGCCTTTAATCAGCGTGACAGGGTTAAGTCAGAAGAGCTGTAGGAAAGCACTGGTAGGCTATAAGGCCAGTAGAAGGCAGCTGTGTCCCAACATCTACTTTAGTGCCCTTAGGAAATGGAAAAGAAATCTAACACTCCCTTTCCATCAGTTTCATTTTAAAACGGTTTGGCCTGGTGGTATGGGGGAGCCAGTGGGAGATGTGTTTGAAGGGTAACAGTAAAAATGCCCCCTGCCTACACTGAGAACATCTCTAAGGCTGCCAGGCATTCAGTTTTTGACAGATGCCCAATTAAAAAGGGAGCCTAATGGCACCAGTCACTGCCCCTGACCAGGCTACTAAAAATCTAGTTGGCAGTACAGTGGGGCAAAGGCAGGCTCCCCACCTGCCCTAGCTTTGCGTGGCTCTCAGAAGCAGACGGTGTGTCAGTTGCCAGAGAGTCTCTGCACACTGCCCTCACCCCAAGGGCCTGCAGAGCAGCTCCCTTTGGCCAGAACCACCACCAATGGGAGCTGTGGGGGTGGTGCCTGTGAGCACAGGCAACATGCAGTCTTCTGATACCTCAGGTGGGACTCCTGGAAGCAGCAGGTATGTCTGGCTTCTAGGCAGAAGTAACTGTAACCTGGAACCCCATACCCGCTCTTGCACCCTAACTCCCACCCCGAACACCAACTTCTGCTCCAACCGCAAACTGATCTGCCAGCCCTGCACAAATCTGCTTCTACTTACATGAATGGGGACAGACAACTCCCCTCACCTTTTCTAGACTATACACAATTTAGTCCTTGTCATACCTCAGAGGCCTCCCCCATTCTTTGGGGGATTTGTATTGCAGATCTTTGAACATTTTATTTTCCAATGTACTAAAAATGGGGGGGGGGGGGGGGGCAGGGAGAGACCAGACCTGATCAGATTCTCCAAGCACAGCTGTGTCAGTAGCTAAGAAGAGAAGCCATTTTGCCTTTGATTCCCTACACAGCTTCAAGAATAGTGCTGACTCGTTTCATGACAGTGGTGGACTGCAAGCTGTGTAACAATCTACTGTTCTCTTCAGGCTCTGAGATTCTATGCTTTCAAACACATACTGAAGACTTACTGAAGTTCAATGGGAGTACTTCCCCTAACCTCCCTAGGTTTTTGAAAAATCTCAGCTCCAGTCTATTCTTCCATCAATTCTTTACAACAGCAGGAGGGATCCTGGGCCCCGGGACCATATTGACTCCTGGCCTGACTGCTTCTCTACTGACAACCCACAGACCAAGCACCTCTCTGTCACTAATGGAGACATTGGTCCATCTCTTAAGGGCAGGATGCTATTTTCACTTAAGGAAGCTGCTGCATGGTCTCATTCATGAAACTAACACTTGACACTGTCTATTGTGCAGGACCAACCTTACATTCCTAGTTAAAAGTTATTGAAAGGCTGTGTTGAGACAACTTCCAGAGTACTTTAACTACCTCAGATCTTCTTAACCCATGTCAGTCTGAATACAGGTCTGGATCTAGGACAGCTATTATACTGCCACAGGACTCTTTGCAGCTATTGCACTGGTACTATTGGTTGACCACCTCCTGGCAATAGATGAGGATCATGTGCTCATCCTGATGTGAAGAGCTATCAGCTGCCATGATATTAGTAAGTATCACTGACTCACCTGAGGTCTACACAGCAAAAGATAAGGCTGCTCTTGGGTCCTTCCATGCCTCCTCTGCCTCCAGTGGCTGGCAGAGGCCAGTTGTCCTGAATCAATGTTCTCTTTCCCCAAGAGTACTATTTGGAATTTCACAGGGTTCTCTCTCATCTTCACTCCTATTCAACATGTATATAGGGCCATGGGGGGGAAGAGGGAGGAGGAGCAGAGCAGCCAGCTCTTGCTCTCCAGCATGCATGAGTCTGTTCATGTTGTTGAGCACCTGACCATGTTTGGAGATTGGGGCTTGGAGGAGAGCTAGCTGGCTATCTAGATATAGCGGAGTTGAAGTTGGTAGACTGAAGTAGCAAAGATGTCACACTGACCTTTGACAGCCCCATCTGAGGACATATCTGCCATCAGTTATTCAAATTCACACTCTGGGACTCATCTTGGATTGCCAGCTGCTGTCAGTTGACAATAGAGCAGCTGTGCCTCATAATACTTTATTCAGGTGTCAGGGGACAGGACAAAAAAAAACTGCTGTGATTCATGCCTTTCTCCAATGCAAATGACTACTGCTATTCTATCAAGGCACACCACTGCCTTCTATATCAGTTTTAGTTTTCAAGTGAAAGTAGAGCCCCATGTATGAGCACTGAACTAATCTAGCTTTGAGGCAGACACAGGTATTAGTCTGTGCTATAAAGTTCTGAGGCCTGGGGGGAGGGAGAGGCGTTATCCTCTTCAGAAATAGCCTCTGCTTCCTCCTCCTTCCCACTGCCCATAGCTGCAGTCCAGTCCATGGTTTCCACCACACCATGGTACAACAGTCCCTTGAGAGCCTTTCAGCTTTGGAACCATTTCTCCATCTGATTTTCCAGGCATGTTGCAAGCCCTGCCTTTTTATACAGGCCTTTGAAAGAAGAAAGTGTATAGGGGCTGAATTTTCATTGGGGGATTGCTGGCTGCACTTACTAGTCCTTGTTTCAAAGCATCCAGAGTAACAGACAGCTTTTTGTAGGTCTCCTTAGAAACACAGATTGCTGTTTCCACATTTGTATCTCAGCTGTTCCTTTCTTTGGCACAGGATTCATCTGCACTGAAACTCATCTCACTGCACAACACTCGCTGTTCTGAATCGCTGAAGTCTTCTGCAGTTGGTAGCTACCATAATGGATTTGCCTTTCTTCTAACTCTGATGTGATTAGAATTTGCTAAAGGTTGAATACTTCTCTCCACTGTTGACCGTGGTGCACCAAGAAGAGATCATGTTTGGGTTGGAGGCAGGCAGGCTGAATACGTTCCTGTGATTGTAGGCACTGAGGGTTCTTGCACTCCTTCCATCTTCATGTTTAAATGCAGCGGTCTCAACTTCGTTGATAATAAAATGGATAACAGTTCTCCACAACTTTCAGGAACTTTCATTCTACTATCCCCAAAACCAATTATGAAATGTTTTTCTTTTTTTAAACTGCTTTGTTTTCTGAAGTATTACAAAAGACTAGCGAACTTGTCTGCAAGAGCTGATGACAGAAACACCCCACTATGCATATGGGAGGAGAAACCTCTCCTGTAAACAGCAGCTCTTGGCTTTCTTTGGTCTTCCTACTATGCCCATTTTCTAGCAACCTTTGTTTTGTGAACTTACCTGGTGACAAGAGATGGTTCAACCATAGCTGAAACTGGCAATCACCTATTGCACAGAACAAAGTAGACAATTATTCTAGGCCAGAAAACTACTTGTGTCAGTGGACAAAAGGTTTGGACATTTTCTATTTCACTAAGAGCAGAAAAAAAAACCTAGGGCAAGCGCTAACTGAATGACTCTGTCCAGGTTAATTTTTAACAACTTTACAGTGTAAACAGTGGTGTATGCAAGACTTACCCACCACTAACACTGCACTAGCTAGAGCAAGTTGGTACACGTAGTATGTCTTATCTCCTAGGTGAGTGCTAGTGTTTACAAGTCCACATTGACTTAAGGCGCAGAAGCATCTTTCAGACCTTGAATCTGCCATTTGGAGTTTTCTATACTCACTGCATTCAAGGAGCTATTTTATCTTATCTACCACAGTGCACTATATCTGGGAACTCCAGGCCAGGAAATTGCTTCCAGCAGCATCAGTACCATTATTTTCCTGTTGGCCTATTGTCCAAAGCATTTCTGTGAATGCTAGAAACACCTGTGCAGTCAGTCTTCATTGCAATCTTGTGGTTAGACTGGTGTGGGAGTTCAGAGTCCTCATTTTCTATTCCCATTTCTCAATCACTTTGACATAGTTAAACCAACTTATTTTCACGCTGCCATCAATGCACTTACCTATTAAAAAAAGGCATTATAGACAACCATCTCAGAAAGCTGTTGAGAGCCACGTCAACTCAGATCAGGCTCTCAAACTAAGCAAATTTGGACCATCAACTTTCAGATGAGACCTCTGGAGATGACCTAGCTGAACTTGTAGTTCAACAGATGGCTTTTTCTGTTAATGCAGAACCAATATCTAGCATTAGGGTGCTTTACGCTGCTGGAGTGCTGTCTTTGGACAGGAGCTACAATAAAACCTGTATTCTTTTTTTATTTCCAAAACTCCAGCATAATTTTCGTAGAATATTAAGTCCTACTGACCTAGGGAAATTCCTGTCTGACTGCATTCTAGATCCCAAAACATACACTATAGTTTCAATTGAAAATCATATTCTTCAATTTCTGACCTGAATAGCCATGTAGGGTTCCCATGCACTATTAAGCAGCTGTTTTATCTGAGCCCACAAATGGCTACATTTCAGTGCTGGACAAAGCAATTCCTGTCTTCCGCAAACAGTCAAGTTTGATAGAGGAAAGAACAAGAATATTTAATGGTCAGTTATGGAATGAATAACCTGTATGGAAAGAACTTTGTCAGTTTCGTAATCTGCACTTTGAAGCAAAAAGGGCTTAGATTTCTCAAATCAAATAATATATGTACACACATCTCATACACAGAGCCCATTTAGTTTAAGTGGGCGTTCTCATTAACCACGTAAATGCCTAATCCTTTCTTAGATACGGTAGTATGTTCCTCATGGTAATGGTGCTCTGGATGTCCCCTGTTCCCAGGGTTTGGAATGGCTGCCATAAGAGCAATTAAAAGACTGGGACTTTTCAGCTTAGAAAACAGGAGACTAAAGGAGGATATGATACAAGTCTATAAAATCATGACGCGGGTGGAGAAAGTAAATAAGTAAAAGTTTAGTTGTTCCCATAACATAAGAACTAGGGTTTATCAAATGAAATTAATAGGTAGTGGGTTTAAAACAAAGGGAAGTTTTTCTTAACACAACACACAATCTGTAGAACTCTTTCCCAAAGGATGTTGTGAAGATCAGGATTTCCATGTGGTTAAGAAAAGAACTAGATACATTCATGGAGGTTAGGTCCATCAATGGCTATTAGCCAGGATGGGTAGGAATGGGGATCCTAAGCTGTCAGAGGCTGGAAATGGATGACAGGAGAGGGATTACTTGATTATCTGTTCTGTTCACTTCCTCTAGTGCGTCTGGCATTGGCCACAGTCAGAAGACAGGATACTGGGCTGGATGGACCTTTGGTCTGATCCAGTATGGCCACTCTTTATGCTCTCATGTTCTTTCAGGTTCAGTGAAAATATGCTAATTAAGAAAAACTCCCTCAGTAACAATTAACTACTATCACAGACTATTATGGGGTCATCAATATGCAACAGAACACAATTTATGCCTTTTAGTTCTGGCTATTGAAGGTGAAGTTGTTTACTACACCTGGAAAGGAAAAAAAAGGACATTTAAAGAAGATTGTTTTAAGTCTCAAGGACAAAATCCAAATTATAAAGCAACTCAGGATGTGTGACAATTACTGTCTTTTACCTTTTCAGTTTTTCCATAAACTTTCTAAGGTATTATTTAATCAGAGTAATGTATATTTTCATTCACCCTCTGAGAGGCATTTTGTCTTCCATCCCTTTTTTTAAGTCACATCAGATATAGGGTAGCTATGGCCTTGTGTCTTGGTTCTAAAAACTTTACTTGAAAGTATATAGCACATTAAACAGATTAGGCATAGTCTCTTACTCCTGATAAGGTAAATACTGCTAGCATTTCAAAGTGGTGTTAACTGGCAAAAGTAGCAATCAATAGTGTCCAATTCCAGTACTTACCCATCCACTTTTTGTTTAGAGTTCGCTAAGCCTGCAAGAAATGGGCACAGCAATGGAGCGCTGCATTCCCTGGTTTATGATTCTTCCTCTGTTGGCTCACTTGTTCTTTGGAAGGCACCAGAATGAATATTGGCCATATCCCAACTCAGAGGAGCATGAACATTCAACTTGTTTGCTAAAGGATGCTCTTCAATGTTCTCTTTGTGGTAGAAGAGCATATAGTATTGCCTCCATCACGAGGAATTATGTTCAAATCATTTGTTTAACAGGAGATGCTAACCACATTTTTCCACAGCATCACAGATTTTAGGTGTTCCGAAAGAATGACACACCTTGGTTTTGTTTCAAGATTTCTTCAAGTAATTCTACTTACTGAAGTGTTCATTCACTGGTTACACACAGGCTCCGGCCCCACTCCCAGGTAAAGAGGCAGCAGCACGGGGCAGCTGTCAGTTTCCCAGGAGACTGCTTTCAAGCTGGCTCCCAGGATGTACCGGCTCCCAACCCTCCAGGAGCCTGCTTGTAACCACTCATGATAATCGATAACCCACAATACTCCAGGCTTATTAATTATTTAAATGGTTATCCTGTTACATTTCTGGTTAAAAGAGGGATATTTTTAAATGTGGAGTTTCTGGTTACAGTGGATTATAAAGAATATAAATATGGAGGAGTCACTGTTCAGTTTGCTTTGGCATCTCTACTTCTAGATCATAATTTTTTTTAACTGGATGCAGTTATTTTATATTCTGCAAGTGGCCGAAATTGACCATGTCAGCTTCTTAGCCCAAGGTATGCTATCCTGCAGTGTCTAAACTCATTGTTTCTTCTGTCAAAGGCCAGACGTCCCCCTTTACATCAGCTGTGGCCACCATCACTTCCCAAGTGTCAGGAACAGACAAACAATCAGGTGAAGTTAATCTACATGAAGTGGACTGTGCTGAATTTTTAGTTACTTTTTTGTCTGGAAAATATTGGCTTCCATTTGAGCCAGCTAAAAACCCCTCCAAATATTGAAGTACAAGAGAAGGGACACAGAACAGTCAAGACAGAACATTGTTTTTGTCATTTTTTTTAAATCCCAGTCCAGCTTCTAGTAAGATTGGACACTACTTACAACACTCTTAGAACTGCAGAAGAATGGAAACAAAATGGGGTGGGGCGGGCGGGGTGGCAAGACAGAAGAGTGGCCAGCTTCAGACACTCACATACATAAAGCCAGCGAACACTGGCGTCAGCAAGGCCCAGGCGCCCCACTAACAGGAACAAACCCAAACACAAAGGTAGCACATGAAATGTATTTACCTATTTAAACACAGGCAGCTGGTTAGGCTAGGATGGGGAAGGTAACTGCTAATTCCTTGTACTACAAGGAAAGAATGGAGTATAAAAAACCAAGCCCATGGGCAGGTTTTTAGCTTTGTGAACCTCTGTCTCTGTGCTGCTGGTAACAGTGGTAAGTATAAAAAAATCAAAGAAAAATAATCTATTTATAGAACAAGTCAGTAGTCTGAGACATTTAGAAAAAAGTAAAAACAAGTCCTTTTTAAAAAATGGATTTACTAAAACAACTGTCACCCGGATAACCCCACACCCTCAGTCCTCTGGCAAAGCCAGGGGCAACTTCCACCAAGATCTGCTGCTGATTGTAGGCTGGTATCCAGCAAAGCCAGCAGGGAGGGGATCTGCACTGCCATCAGTATCTGCAGACTGTTTGCTGGTATCGCTTGAGACCACACCTGTAGCCTTGTGATACTGGAAATACTGTGAGTGTAAGTTTTCACAGAAGCACGTCAGGGTAACCTGTGAGGTAAGAGGGCAGTCCTCATTCCTCCCAGACCCTGGGCACAGATCATGTTGCTGTATCTTTCCACCATCTTCAGCCTGTGTCAGACAACTGTAATATGCAGGAGCATGGAACACTAACAATGCCTAGAACAGGAGAGGTGACACCGGCAGTGAGGGAAAGTGCTTTTTGCTTTCCAAGCTCTGGCACAGACTGACATCTTGACTGATGCGTTGTGGCCCTCCTCAGGATGGGGAGATTGACTTTCCCCGGCAGGGAAATGTACGTGGTGGGGTAGGGCTGGGTGTCTTTTTGGTAAACAGAACCAGTGCTGATTTCTGAAACTGCTCTCTTTTGCCCTCTAACTACAAAATAGAAACATATTCAGCCACTCCCTTCCATCCCCGTAATGTAGTGTGAGCTGCCTGGCCACTGAGGCAGGTTCGGTATCGCCATACACTTCCCTGTTGGCTCAGTCAGTATGGAGACACCACTGGGCTGAAGGTAACTTCCAAATCTCTGCGTGGACAATATAACTCCATGAGGCACCCTTCTAGGGCTGAGAGCTCCAGCCAACGGCTGCTAATTCCAAGCCAACTCAACTTCCCGTTTCACAGATGCACTTCTAACACACCCAAGTGTCTAATCTAACAGTCTCATGTCTGCTCAGCCTCTGAAGGCAGCACCCACACTCAGCTGGAAACACTTGTCACTTAAAATTTTGGCTGGAACTCCCACAGAGGTGATATCTGCATTGATTGGTTGGAACCACTGTGCCTCCGACATCCCCACTGTACAGAGGAAGCCAACAATAAGGGACCATCTCTGCTGAAGGCCTGTACATCCTTGGTAGTGAGGCTGAGTGGCTACATTAGCTTCAAACACCCTCTTTCAGTAGGGTCTCGGTGGTCCATTTTCCCCAAGTCCCAGAAAAACTGAGTAGTTGCTAACTTGTCTCCTTGAGATCTTCCATTGGTAGCTTGTAGCTCAGTAAGAAGGGGGGAGGTGGTGCATGAGCGGGGCTACTTGGGCCCTGCATCGGTTTCTTTGCACAGTTCATACAGATGTAATCCTCGTTCTCTGCCATTTCTGGAGACACACCAACACAAACTTGATGAAACCACTCATCACAGCCTCCATCACACTGCACCCAGTCTACCTGCAGGAGACAAAATGAACACCGCATGAAGAACTTTACAAGGAAGAAATAGGCCAGATTCAAGACTCCAGACGGCTGTCAGAAAAAAAGCCTGAGGCTTTGGTTTCAGTAAACAGTCAATAGCAACTGAAGTCATTGCGGTTCTTTGCTAAAGGCAACAGAAAAACTTGGAATTGCCTTCTACAGCTGTATCACTTCACACTCAGCCTGTATTGTCCTTAAGATGCAGAAACTCCATGGTTTCAGTATGGCCTATAGTTTAGGTACTCAGAGTACTGCTGTGCCGATAAAGGATCACATCTTATAATGTGATGACTTCTCAGTCAGATACAGGGAATTTTATAAGTCCAACTTGCTCTAAAGCTGCCTGCAAAATACCCAGTCTATACATACATGAACCTTCTTCCAAAACAAATCTGTTGTATTTATGTCAGTACTCAAGAACGAAAGAAAGCAGAAACAAGTTTAGTCAGTTGCATGGAGGCCTACCCTAGAGCAAACAAAGAGAAAACATACAAAGGGAATGGATTAACACTATCCTGATTCCTAAGGATCAATGACAGTGGAAATATTAGACTGAAAAAGCATTTGAAATACAGGAATGCCTAGAATACATGTTAGCTACCACAGAGCAAGGACATATGATCAGCCTTTGGGAAAAGTGTGACTATAGTACCTATAAAGTGGCCACTTTTCAGATGAGAAAATACAGTATTTTCTCTCTTGTTTTTTGCTATAATTACCCTCCCTTACAGGAGAGCCCAACACAGATTGCTGACAAAAACAGCAGAATCCTAAATTAACTTTTTAAAGAACAGAGAAATCTACCTGAAAGGCAGAATCAGTGATTTTGACTTCCCCAAATATAAAAGAAAGCAGCATTGGAAGTGTATTTATAAAAACAAGTCTCAGATCTATACAGGAGATAAAACTTTTGGAAACAGCACTTCCTGAGAGATTTTGATTTGCAGCAAGCGAAGAGAAAACCCCAACAGCACATGAGTGAACTCAAAGATAATGTTTTCCTCCTCATTACTGCTTGACTTGGGGCTGAGTTTTTATTAACTTTCCTAACATTCCTGTGGATTATCTCTTGGACTATGATCTGCTAAGAAATTTTACCAGACAAAGCAACTTTTGCTATAAGATCCAGCTTTCTAGAGATTTTATGGAACTGAAGTCTATTTCTTTTCTTAATTTCTGATACTATGGAATAAGTGTAGGTTTTGATAGCAACTGTGCTCAGCCACCTACAAAATATATTTGTCCTGGGTGAACTGAAGACATAGGTGGTGTCATGGTTAAATAGCAGTAATGTGAGAATAAAGAGACACTATAAGTATGCCTCCTAAGAACATAAAACCAGCCATATTGGGTCAGTGAATTATTCATCTAGCCTAGCATCCTGTCTCCTCAACAGTAGCCAGAGCCACACACTTCAGAGGGACTGAACAGACAGGAAAGTTGTGATCCATTCTGTCATCCAGTCCCAGCCTATGGCCGGGTCAGATGCTTAAGGACACCAAGGGCATGGGTTTGCATCCCTGGCCATCAAGGCAAGTAGACATTGATGGACCAGCAATTTATCAGTTATTTTTTTTAACCCAGTTATACTTTTAGCCTTCACAGCGTCCCCTGGCAATTAATTCCACAGGTGACTGTTGTGTAAAGAAATGCTTCCTTACGTTTGTTTCAGACCTGCTGTGTATTAATTTAATTGGATAGCCCTAGTTGTTGTGTTATGTGAAGGGGTAAATAACACTTCCTTATTCATTTCTCCACATTGTTCATGATTTTATAGATCTATTATATTCCCCCCTTAGTTGAGTTTTTAGGCTGAACAGTTCCAAACTTTTTAATCTGTAGGTCTATGGAAGCGGTTCCATGCTCCTAATAATTTTTACCACCTTCCTCTGTACTTTTTTCCCTAAGGCTAATAGTTCTGCTCACTGAATGCTGACCTCTTTCATTCTACACTTGCTGAGAGTAGACGGAAGGGAGATAATTTGTTTATACTACCCTAGCTGGCATCCTCCTTGACTCACTTGCTGTTTCTTCAAACTCCATTCCACAGTCACTTGTGCTCAACTATTTGATGCAAGCCAACTCTCATTTTCTGCCACTTTCACACCAAATCAGCTCTCGCCTTGTGCCACTGAAGGCATTGTTACCCTTACTGAAAAAGTCCAGGATCCCCTTCCTGTAGACCTCCTTCGGACTCTAAATACAGTTTCTCATTTAAAACATTAATTTACAACTAATTTACCCATGTGCCTACTCTTGCCTCCTTCAATCCCATGCCCCTTCTCTCCCCTCTATAATTTCAGTCCAATTGCTTTCAACCTAAATAGAGGACAGTACCACCTAGGGATGTAAAATCCCATTTCATTAGTTAACCAGTTGCACGTAATGTTAACAAATTAAATGGAGGCAGGTGGGGGGAGGGAGGGGAGGCTGTTGCAGGCCTTCCCAGTTAACTATTCACATCCCCCCTAGTGCCAACCAGGGCTCAATGGGTCTCCAGAGATGCATAAATCATAATTACGATCCATCAAACTCCTGTCTTCTACAAAGACCCAGTTTCTCTCCTATTCTAGGTTAAAGTACTCACTGTGCCATTCTAGACTCACCACTTCAACTACCCAATCCCTTTACACTATGAGATGTTTTCTTGTTTTTATTTTGGAAAATAGCAATTAAGGCCCCACTTCTGTCTTCTCTCCTGATTCAACATAACAGCAGCTAAACACTATTCATCAAAGCCACTATCTACCTTAACTTTACTGAACAAAAGCACCGCTTTGCAGACTCCTCATCCAACCTCTCTCTCGCACTCAGAAAAACCTTTACCTGATCCTCCCTTGCAACCATGCTCCCCCCCACTTCAGCAATAAAAGGGATTCACTTACCACTTTACCTAGACCACCCTCCTTTTGATTCTCCAAATACTAAAATTGTTCTGTTTCTCTCCTCACATACTGAAGATTTCAGATAAGTCACTCTTCCCTGAGGGCCTTCATCAAGGAGCCAATGATATTCACTTGGTACAAAAAGTAACTATTTTTCTGTTCCTTCCCCTTTCACTAGAGCTCATCCTTAAGTATTTCTGGTCTTCCTCCTAGACTTTTCATTACTGACTCAACCATTAATATTTTGATCCAGCTGATCTAGCCACCTACCAATTAAGTTTGACATTAAAGCTTCACTCTAAACAACAAAGTCCTTTTTGATAGGAAAAGCCTTTATCATTCCTCCAACATGTCCTCTCTACTTCCATGCCTATGTTGGACAATCAATCCTCCTTGACTTCACTTAAGTTTTGTTTTCTCATTGCACAGGCAGTAACAGGCAGACTTTGAATTCTGGCAGAGTTCTTCAGATTCCATCCACTTTGCTTTGACCCTGCTTCAGATGAAAGCCTTACTCACTGGCAACTGCACTCTTCTCCTATGGTTTTCATAACTTTCTATTCTTAGAGCCAGTGGGGAGGGGGGAAATCTAGAATATGACTGCTAGGATAGTCTGACTCCAGGAAACAGAACATCATCATTCCCACCTTCCTGGTTCCGCCAACTTACTCTGCATATCAGGACTCATTTCAAGCTGCTCTTTACTATTCCAAACATTTTATGGAATTGGTCTACTTAGCTCAGCTCAGATTTATTTTCCTACTTCCTCAGTCTGGATTTTCTGAACTCCCTCAATTACTCTCCAGAATTAGGGAGCTCATTCACACTCATGCTATCTTATTTAGCTGAAATTCTTCCTAGCCTACCCTCAGCTACAAAACCATTTTTCATTTTGCCTTAAGTTTTTCCCTTTATTCTTTATCTTAGGTTCTTCCTCTCCCCACACTTAGGGCATATAGACAGCAGAAGTAGCACATGAAAGCTATTAGAAGTGGATATAGCTTTCACAGCCTCATGGAGTCTTTCAGCATACTGAACTGAAATTCTATAGCAATGCCCTCAATTTCTGAACCACACTGAATTTTTTTGCAGCAGCTTCATGTAAATGACAAAAACAAACATTTTAATTAGATTAAATAAAAAATGAATACAAGATTGCAAAGATTTACATTTGGAAGGTGATACTTTGCAACCATAAATACTAAATTCTAAATACTAAACCATAAATACTAAATTCTGCAGCCAAATTCTGTAGCTATACACGACTTCTATAGCAGAAGAATTTAAGAAAACCAAGGAACCTAATTATCGTATTTGGGCAAGGCAATATGACCTTATTTGTACTAATACCTCCAATGAACTTAGACTACAATAAGAGACCAAAACTACTGAACTGGTAGCCAGTGGTTGACAGTTACCTGAATTACTTACAACTCTGATGATGCTGAACATTTAAGAGAAAAATATCCTAACACTTTTGAGATCAAATTGCTATAGAACAAGGAAACAAAAATCTGTTAAAGACAAACAAAAGTAAATTAAAACTTTCTTAAAAGCCGAAAGGCGACAAGTCAACCATTTTCTGAGTAAATGAGTATTTTAATTTGAGTGCGATAAGGAACTGGAATCAGAAGATTAAGGAACTGCCACATTAACAAACAGTTTACTGGTACATTTATCAAAGTCATTAACTGCTGGAACTCTGCTTTCAGCTAATAAAACAACTTGAAAATGAACTTAAGATACACTGGAAAATAAACTAATATTTCTGAAGCAAAGCAACAATAATCAAAACCAACTCAAGGTTTTACTTTAGTTCATAATTAAACTATATCCGTATGGGTTGAAAGATTGACTGATAACAGATATGAATCCTGGAACTGCAAGCATTAATATTCCAGTGATGATCATCTCATATGCACAGAGCTAGATTTTTCTTCAAGTTTTATTTTGTATACATACACATACAAAAAATGCCTACCTAACCTACAGAGAATAACAATTCTGAGGAATGTTTGACTAGTTTTAGAATATTACACACAATGCTAAGAATGTGCTTATTAGTATAGCTTTATCAGGTTGAACTATTTAAATACATATATACTTTACCACAGGGTTACTCAACACACGGCCCATGGGCTGCATGCGGCCCGTGGCCTGTTTGTTTGTGGACTGTAGTGCAGTTTGGGTTTTTGCAGGGCTCAACATGCAGCCCGCGGGTGGGATCCTTTGAACATGACCTCCACTGGGAACACAGTCCACAACGGCGAGTCAATATAATAGTCTTCTGTTGATATGCATTTTAGTAGTTAAATTCCTGGACTGTAATTGCTCATTAAAAGTGCTGTCATAAAGGTGGACATCGGGTAAATATTGCATTTTATTAATATCAGCAGAACTGACTTAAATGGGGCCTGAATATTGTGTAGTCTTGCCTTAATCTTTGTATGCATGCCTATCAGTGTGAAAGATGCTATAATATATATTTGCATGTATATGCAACCACGCTTAAGCTGCGGCCCTCAGCATGCGCTGAGAGTATCATTGTGACCCCCAAGGCTTCCAAAGTTGAGTAGTCCTGCTTTATCAGAATGTAAACTGAAGACACAATGTGTTCCTCTACTTAGAACTTCATTTCCAGTCAAAATGTACTCAATTCCCAAACCACTATAGATTTACCTCAGGCTAAAAAAGTGGAGCAATACCTGCAGTGGTATTCACTCAACCTGCAGCCTACCGTCTGCGAGCCCAATCCAGTATACCAACCCATTGGATCTAGCCCAATATCGCCCTGCCACTCCTCACCCCCCAGGGCCTGGAGATGGAGGAGCACAAGAAGACTCCTCCCTGTTAGGGGTAGGCAGGACCTAGAGGGGAGACAGCCTCTTTCTGCCCACGGCCCACAACCACTTCCAAATTTTGTCAAGTGGCCCCCCTGCAAAAATTATTGCCCACCCATGTTCATAAGCTTTGGAAGATTCATTTTCATATAAGACCCGCATGTCCATTTCAGACTTTCATTCAGGAACAGACCAGGACCAGGAAACAGTTCTAGCTAAAACACAGAACGAACCCCTGGGAGTCAAGCCAGCATGTCTTCTACATTATCAGTAACACAGGATATTGAAGGCTGCTGGTAGGTAGCATAAGGTGCCCATTGAGATAAAAGAATTGCTTCTCAGTCTACCTTCCTGCCCACCTATCTCCAACACCTTGAGGCAATACAGAGAACACTGAGTTTAGTTCACAGTCAATATGAAATATACTGATGCTCAGAATTCAATAGCTTGGTCTTGGAAGAGATAGCAGGGCTTCTTCGGCTGACTGCTCAGTATTCTGGAAGTCATACTTGCCTACCAGCCTTCATGTGTCTAACATATTAACCATATTCCTTGCTGCTGCTCTAAGTCTGTTAACCTTAAATAGCTCTTAAAGGAGTTTTCATTACCCTCCCCATCTGCTTAGGGCAAAATTAAGCTAGGACTCACCTTATCCTTGCAGGGCCTTTGGCAGTTCTGTGCCGCACACACAGCATTCTCATCATCAGACTCCTCAGCTCCTGACCAATCATACTTAGATGGGATGTCCAGCACTTTTTTCTCTCTCTTTTTCTCTGTGTTCTCCTTTGTCAGCTCCACTTTTGCTGCAGCTGCTTTCTCTCGCTTCTTTTTCCGCTCCTCTTCTTTGGCTAGCTTCTTGGCCAACTTGTTCAACTCTTTTGTCTTGTCCAGGGTTAGTTTCAGCTTTTTCTTTTTGGGTTTCTCCAGTTTCTTCAGCTCTTTAGACTTCTGCTTCACTTCTCCGAAGAACTGCTCTACCCTCTCCAGTTTCCGCTTCCGTTTCCGCTCAGAAGAATCTCTTGGTCTCATTTTCAATGGTTTCTCATCCATGCTGTCATCCTTAAAGGAGAAGAGGTGTGTTTTTTTTTTTTTTTTTAAAGAAAAGAGAATTCCACATGCTACATTTCTATGGTGTGTTGGAGACATCTTCCCAACTCCACCTCCCATTCCCCAGGTTTTGGGTAGAAAAATCATTTGTTTCAGTGAAAATAACTATTACAAGCAAAATCAGCCTAGGGTCAAGAATACATAAGAACAGACTGATACTTGTCTTCCTACAAATAGTCTTTTACAGAAGTCAATCATGTATAACAACTGCTTATTCAAAATCCTCTTAGGGTATGTCTACAAAGCAGCGTTATTTCGAAATTACTGACATTACTCTGAAATAACAGTGCACAGCTACGCTACAAGCCTTTACTTCGAAATAATGTTCTTACTCTGACTCATGGTAACACATTTCACGAGTAGTGAGGAAAGTCAAAGGAAGACTGTTCTTTCTTTAACTTCCTGCTGTTTAGATAGCTCAATTCAGCTTTTGGTGCTATTTCAACTTAAGCTACGCAACTGACATAGATGAAGTTGCGCAGCTTAATTCAACTTCAGCCCTGCTGTATAGACTAGGGATATGAAGGAGTAGTCGACCACTAAATAAGAAGGAGCTTATTTGGTAGCACTATCAACTACTTGATCACTCCCCCCACGCCTTTCATTCTTAAAGGGACAGAGAGGAGCCGGCATGCAAAGACACTGGCTCATTCTCTGGTCCCCCACTAGGGTCTCAGGACAACAGTCGTGCTGCCACTCTGCATTTTTAAAAGGGATGCAGCAGTGACAGGCCCGCCTCCTCCCCCTCAACTACCTTCATGCTGCCCCTCTGTGATTTTTAAGGAACACAGCAGTGGCAGCCTGTCCACTTGTCTGTCTCAGCACAAGCCGGCTGCTGTTGCTGTGTCCCTTTAAAAATGCAGAGGGGCCGAGTGATAAGGGTGGGGGGGAGGAGGGAAGAGGGCAGCTGCCTCTGCTGCCTCCCTTTTAAAAATGCAGAGTGACAGCAAGCATGTTGTTCTGAGACCCAGCGGGGGACCTGAGAATGAGCCAGCATCTTTGCACGCCAGCTCCTTTGTCCCTTTAAGAGTGCTGAGCAGCAGCCAGGAGTTGTGCTCAGACACAGCCTGAGCCTTAACAACTAGTCAAGTAGTCAACGGAAATTCCATCGACTACTCGATTAACAAATTAATCAATACTTAACATCCTTAGTGCTCAGGCACAACATTTCTTTCTATCTTCACTGTTCAGCATGTAACCCCAATCCTCTTATACTACATACCATTGAAAATTTGAACTGAGGAAGGAATTCTCTATTCTATAAACTTGTCTGTGGAGCTCATCAATGTGCCTTCAATAATTTTACCCTCCACACCTACGTGCAGTAAGAAATCATCATTAACCCCATTCTACAGAAGCAGAAGAGAGGCAGAAAAATCAAGGGACTTGTCTGAGGCACCTGTACGTATCCTGAATTCCAATTCAGTTTAAACGCAAGTGCTTGCTTCCTCTCCCAGAAGTTGCATAGCATGCATAAATAAGTAATGCACCCTCTGGAACAAATGAGGGGGACCTCAGACCAATTCACAGAACCTGACTCATTCTCTGTCCAACATGTGAAATCAATGAGGCTGGGATTAGGAGCAAAAAATCCTGTGTGATTATGTATTAAGAATTCTGCAATCCATATGCAAATAGGAGCAAGAATTTAAGTGCACAGTCAACCCCCCACTGAAGGGTTCTCATTCTCTCTCCCCACCCCCATATTTTTAATTAAAGTATGGACAAGCATGTGTACACACATTTCCTTCCCAACCAATAAAATATTGCACACTGTAATAAATCAACACAGAGCTACATGATAGGGATAAGTGTTATGTATTTTAAAATAATTGACTTGCTGCTCTCCTTTAAAACTGGTTCAGATTCTGAAACATTAATTCATTTCTTCTGAACACTTTGATCTGCAATCTTAACTTGCGGTTCGGTGTATGGAATTTTGTAGTTTTCAGAACAGATTTTTTTTAATAAAAGTGATTCTACTAACTTCAGGAAAGCAGGACTTTTTTACACTGTACATTAAGCACAGCCAATGAGGCAGGAGATCTTGTCCTAGCCTAAAAATTACTAGCTGTCTGAAAATACCTGCTGTTAGATACCCAGCGCAAAGGAATGCTGAGCTGAAAAGAATAATGGAACAACTTACAAGAGATAAGCATGTATTTAAACCAAGTTAAATATAGTAGTGAACAAGGTCTGGGTTTTTTGGATCTGAGGCTATTTCTTTGCAAAAAGATGCAAAATGCCCAAGAAAAATCGACTGTAATGCCATTAAAAACAATTTACAATAATGACCCAATTTCATTCTATGCCACAGTTATTTTTTCACATTTATACCTCCATGATGTGAAGAAATCTGTCTTCACAGGGTGGATGCGTGGCCTGTAAAATCCTCCAGATATGTTGGGTCTCATCCAAAGATACCTCCAACAGATCTCCTATCATCATTAGATCTTCAAGCTGAGACTTAGCACCAGATGACAGCTCAAGCACAGGAGGTTCCAAACTACGAGGCACCAGGGGGCTTTTCCGGGGCTGTTTCCTTGGGGTACTAGAACCTTTCAAACAGATGGCAAACCACACAGGTCAGACAGGAAGTCTATCAGAAACAAAACAATAGTGTGGTATCTTTCAGTAACAGTCTGAGGGTGGAGATGGCTCTCAAACTTTGGGCATTGGCAGTCACTGAACAAGAGCAAATAGAATTTTGGTACATTTCTACTGTGTATTTCCTGATACGTTGAACACTGGCCGTCTTTCCCACAAAGACATGCCTTCTGAGGTTACTTGAGGTGGCTGGGGGAGGGGGCTTTCAACCACCTGTTCAGACCCCTCCCAATGGCGAACACACACAGAAGGCAATACCTTGAGGACAACTTTTGGAAGCAGATGAATATGCATGTTCAGCACAGAATGATGGAGCTGTCCACATGTGTGTTACCACTTCCTCTGATTTGATGGGGATCTCCTCATCACAAAACAGATTGGGTTCCAGGCTGCTTGAAGATTTCACACTGGCATTATCCTGAAGAAGTCACATAAGGAGAAAAAGATATATAGACTGTCACCGCTGGAATTAATCTACTTTGGAACAGATTAAAGAATTGTCAAAGGCCTATTGCTCCTGGAACAGGGGTGGGCAAAAGGGCCTCCACAGGCGGGATTCGGCCCACAAAGCGGGTGGATCCAGCCCGTGGAGGCCCTGCCGCTCCCCCGCCCCCAGGCCAGTTAGGGCTTGGGGGCAAGGGGAGAGAGCGAAGTTTTCTCCGCCCTGCCAGGAGCACACGGTGCTCGGCTCAGTGGCCAAACGACTTAAGGCCTGAGGAGCCTGATGAAGTTTGCTCTGCTCTGCCCCCACCCTGCGAGCAACGTTCGGCGCTTAGGAGCGCCACACACTCCTGGCAGGGCAGGAGGAGACTTTGCATGCTCCCCCACCCCCAGGTCCTAACTGGCCTGGGGGTAGGGGAGTGTGCGAAGGTAAAACCTGGGGGCAGGGAGAAAAGGAGCTCTTCCACCCCAGACCAATCATGGTCTGGGAGTGGGGAACCTGGAAGTATTCTGGACCTGGCCCTTCTGGCGCAGCCCAGGACCTCTTCAGAAATTTTTGAAGTGGCCTCCAGAAAAATATTATTGCCCACCCCTGTTCTAGAACCTGCTCAGAACCATCCTGCCACGGAAACTGATAGTGCCAGCATATGGTGCAATTAACATAGCTATTGAAGTAATATGACGATGGCAACAGCTCTACAGAAAGATCAATGTGTTCCATATACACTGATTGAGTGTAGTGGAAGAATGAGTGATTTCCCAACTTTCCCCACAGATTAGTCCCCCGATATGAACTCCATTGTCAACAGAATTATATACCCTGCTTTTGAGGCCTACGAATAAGGACTTTATAGGCATATGTGCATGTACACTTCGCACTTCGGAAGAATTTCAGGTCAGCATGTGTCCCTGGCAAGGGATGTCAAATTTGCCATTTGTCTATAAATAGAAAGAAATTCATTAGAGAATAGGTGCTATGGCAAATTTTAAATCTGAAAAGCTATAAATTTCTTGTCATCAGGCCTAGGATTTTTAAACAACATGTGGTGACTCAATTAGGGCCATCATTCCTATTAGTGGGAACCAATGACCTATTTGCAGTTGACATCTTCTGTACAAAATTAGCCCCAGTATTAAATGACAAATTAGTACATTGCTTTGTTCATGCTTTTAATTGGGGCTCGTTAAGAATTCATAAATAGCCTATTCATGACTCCACATAATGTGTGAAGAAACCAACATGGAAAAGGTGGCTTAATAGCTGACAGTCTATCAGATAGCTTGAACAGATGGGTTGGTTCCCTTTCCCTGATTTTAGTCTAATACTAAAATACATATCATACATATTTGTACTGCAGTAGCACCTAAGGGCTTCAACATACTAGGCATTACACACAAAAATCCATGGATGCAACCCCCAAAAGTTTACAGTTTAAGAACAAATGTATACAAAGATGCAAGGAGTACAAGGTGACTACAAGACAATTATGGTCAGTGTAATAAGCAGGGAGTCACAAAATGCCAGTTGCCTGGCTAATGCCAAGTATTTTATTAGAATTGTGGCATAAGCAGATTTTAGGGAGATACTTAGAGAATATGTAGTGACAAAAGATTTTTAGCAGGGAATAAATCCCATATTATCCTTTATGGAAGGAGATGATTGTGAGTAATAACACTAGCAAACAGCAACTGTTTGCATCTTTGTGCAATACCTTTTATTCATTTTCTTATATTCCTCTGCTCTGCCAAAAAAGCCATGAAGGAAACTTAGTAGTGAAGAAAAAAGAGTTTGTGCTCGATGTAGTAATAAAAGGGGAGCACTGGTAGGGCGATGTAAACAGGAAGGGGTGATGTTGTCTAAGCAATAGTTTTAAGATATTTTCAGTAGTGTTTAACCGATTTTAAGGTGATAGGATGACATTTATTAGGGCTAAAGAGGAGAACGCTGCAGACATGATACCCAGATATACTGAGGGTTCGCAGCATGGAAACAGGAAAAGCCATATCTTAGGGTACGTTTACACAGCAACGTTATTTTGAAATAAACTTAGTCTGCTTCTACATAGCAGGCAGTTATTTTGAAATAATGTCAAGATAGAGGACTTCTTACTCCACCTCCTGTAACCGTCATTGTACGAGGAGTAAGAGTGCTCTATTTTGAAATACGTGCTGTGTAGACGTTCCCTATTTTGAAATAAGCTACGCAACTGATGTTGCTCAATTTGTGTATCTTACTTCAATTTAAGCCCTGCTATGTAGACGCACCCTTAGAGATATGATACAGGAATATGTGACAAGATATAGATATGAGTTGGCTGTGAGAGACTACAAAGGGCAGAATCAAAGAAGGCACATAGATTATAGTTTTGAAAGACAAAGAATTGTGGTGTTGCATGTAATGACTGAAAAAAAAAATAGCCTTAAGAGCTCAAACATTAGTCTTAAAATGTTTTTCATTACACTTAAGCACTTAGGAGGGAGTAAACTACAAATTAATGGCATCTGCAGAAAGATACGGAGCTAAGAAGAAAAAATACAAATACCCCTAGAGAGATGAGAAGCTTGGGATAAACCATTAGTATATCTGAGTAAAAACTTTTAAACATTCCACAGGAGAGAGAAAAATGGAAAATTAATGCTCAAAGAGGTGGTAGTAGAAATTAAATCAAATATGAGTTTGCATTATTAAGCTTTCAGGAAGCCCAGAAAAGAATAATTAAGGGCAATTCATGACTACAGTGATGAAATATTTACCGAGTTAACCATCCAAGATGCAGGGGAAGTGTAAAACTAAATATGATGGGATGAGCCACAATTGGCTGACAAACTGTAATCCAAGAAAAGTTATCAATATTCTGCTGTCAAACTGGGAGGAAGTACCTGAGGGGTGCTGCAAGACTCTCTGCAGAGTCTACCACCATTCAACATTTCAGTAATGACTAGGATTATGGAGTAGAGAGCGTGCTTATAAAATTGAGGCTGACACCAAGATGGTAAGTGTTTGGATAGGATTAACATGCAAAATGACATTAGTAAATTTGAGAATTTGGTCAGAAATCAGTGAAACAAAATTCAAGAGAGACAAGTGCAAAGTACAGTTGGTAAGAAAAAAAGATCAAATGTGTAAATGCAAGATGTGGAACAACAAGCTAAGCAGAAGAACTGCAAAAAAGAATCCGGAGAGTACAGTGGATCGCACACTGAATGTGTGTGTCAATGTGATACATCTGCACACAAGGCTAATATTATGGGGCTCGTTAACAAGAGAATATGTAAACAGTCAGAGATAGTACAGGTTTACTTGGTTCTACTTCACTCTGAAGTTTGCACTAGATGACCTCCTGAAGCCTATTCTCCAGCCCTACTTTACCCTGATTCTGTGAAATTAACGAGATGTACAGCAGAAAACTGAGCCATTTTTTTATCCATCGCCAAAAAAGTTTATCTAGCTGTGAAATGTTATACATGCCCCAGGCAATTGGAATGAGACTAACACTGGTGACAGTACAAAGTAAGTATTTTGAAGGCAATAATCCTGCATTAACATGGGGAAGTACAAGGTTATCTAACAAGCTGTTCCATGTCTAATTTTAAGACTCTACAAAAAGTTTCAGAATTATAGGATTAAAGAATACATTTTAAAACCCCCATGACTTTAGATCACATTCCCTAAAATTCAAAACCACAACCCTGGAAAAAAACAACAACAAAAGCTCACAAGCATTTTCATCTTTGCCAGCACGTAATTTCTTATCACAACCCAGTCAACCTGCACACCTTTCAGAAACACCTCACTATTGTGCAAGATAAACCTGTGAACTGTTTGGATTTTTTTTTAAACAATAGCTTAAACAAACGCCCAACTAACTGCAACCACTAATTTCTAAAATTCCTTCACTGACATCTCACATGGGATTACAGAATGATGTTGCCTTCTTCCTTCACTGCTACTGGTAGTTGCATAGAAAGAAAGCTGTTTAAGTTGGACTCTGAAGAGTACTAAAGGTAATAACTGAAAAAACTGAAGCAGATCAGAACTGGAAAAAAGTTCCCTTCAGAAATTATAGTAATTTACCTTAAAAACAAATACTCTCACATATGCACATCCCTTCCTTAAAATCAGATGGTTTATTGCCTTTTAAGTTAACCTCTATAGTATATAATGGAACCTCAAGATCTCAACGTTACTATACCTCACGAAGGAAACACGATGCTGCATCAATGCATCTATAAATATATTAGAAGCAAGAGGAAGACCAAGGACAGGGTAGGCCCATTACTCAGTGAAAAGGGAGAAACAGTAACAGGAAACTTGGCAGGAAGAGGTGCTTTATGACATTTGTTTAGATCTTCACCAAGAAGTTTGATAATGAAGGAATGCAAGTGGAAATGGGGGAGGTTTAGAAGATAAAATGAGAAACAAGTTAAAAATTACTTAGGAAAATTAGATGCCTTCAAGTCACCAGGGCCTGATGAATGCATCCTAGAATACTCAAGAAGCTGACAAAGGCGATATCTGAGCCTTTAGCTATCATGTATCAGAGGGGTAGCTGTGTTAGTCTGTATCTGCAGAAGCGGCGACGAGTCCTGTGGCACCTTATAGACTAACGGAAGTGTTGGAGCATAAGCTTTCGTGGGCAAAAAAAACTTCAGGACCAGACTTCAAAGAGAAACTGCTGAGCTACAGTTCATCTTCAAGTTTGACACAATCAACTCAGGATTAAACAAGACTGTGAATGGCTCGCTAACTACAAAAGCAGCTTCTCCTCTCTTGGAATTCACACCTCCAGATCAGCTGCTAGAAGTGGGCCTCATCCTCCCTGATTGGATCCACCTCATCACCTCCAGCCTGATTATGGCCTGCATATTTATACCTGCCTCTGGAAATTTACACTACATGCATCCGACAAAGTGGGTCTTTGCCCACGAAAGCTTATGCTCCAACACTTCGGTTAGTCTATAAGGTGCTACAGGACTCCTCGCCGCTTTAGCTATCATCTTGGAAAAATCATGGAAGTCAGGAGAGATTCCAGAAGACTGGAAAAGGGCAAATATAGTGCCCATCTATAAAAAAGGAAATAAGAACAATCCAGGAAACTACAGACCAGTGTTTAGCTTCTGTACCAAGAAAGATAATGGAGCAGATAATTAAGGAATTCATCTGCAAACATCTGGAAGGGAATAAGGTGATCAGTAACAGCCAGCATGGATTTATAAAGAACAAATCATGCAAACCAATCTGATAGGATTCTCCGATAGGCTAACAAGTCTTGTGGATAAGGGAGAAACAGTGGACATGGCATACTAAGATTTTAGTAAGGCATTTGAGACTGTCTTGCATGATCTTCTTATCAATAAAATAGGCAAACAATCTAGATGGAGCTACTACAAGGTGGGTGCATAACTGGCTGGATAACCCTTCTCAGAGTAGTTATTAACAGTTCACAGTCATGTGGGAAGGGTATAAAGTGGGGTGCGGGGTCAGTGTTGGAACCAGTTCTGTTCAATATCTTCATCAACAATTTAGATAATAGCACAGATTACTACGGATGTTAAAATGCATTTAATTGACTAGTTGAATAGTCAATGGAATTCCCATCAACTACTCAACTAGTCGATAGGCACTTCCGCATTCCTCCATTAAAATGTACAAGAGCCCCCCTGGGAGGAATGCGGAACTCTAATGTACAGCCCAGGGCCAGCAGAAAGTCCCACTGACTCTCGGCTACACGTGGTGTGCCTGCTTTGAAATGTACATAAGTCCCCAGCAGGAGCTCTTGTACATTTCAAAGTCATGGAGCCCAGGGTCAGCAGGGGACTCCCCAGCAGAACCCGGGCTCCACAGCCCTTCAGGTGTTTTAAAGGGGTAGTGCCGCTGCATAGCTGAGCCACGGATCAGCTGTGCAGCAGCAGCTGCTCCTTTGAAATGCTGCCTTGGGGTTTGAACACAGCAGCACCGCACAGCTGATCGCCAGCTCAGCTGTGCAGCACTGCCGCTTTGAAGTACTCCCCACCCCCGCCTTTTGCTGCTGCTATCTCAGAGGCAGCAAGGGAGAGGGAGAGAATTGACTAGTCAGACTATCCTATAAGCAAATACTTATGGGATAGTCGACTAGTCTTTAACATCCCTAGAGAGTACACTTAAGTTTGCAGATGATACCAAGCTGGAAGGGGTTGCAACTGCTTTGGAGGATAGGGTCATAACTCAAAGTGATCTGGACAAACTGGAGAAATGGTCTGAAGTAAATAGGATGAAGTTTAATAAGGACAAATGCAAAGTACTCTACTTAGGAAGGAAGATTCACACAGAAAGATATAGGGGTCATAGTGGACCACCAGCTAAATATGAGTCAGTGTGATGCTGTTGCAAAAACAAAAAAACAAACAAAAACCCAACAAATATGATTCTGGGATGCATCAACAGGAGTGTTGTGAGCAAGACACAAGAAGTCATTCTTCCACTCTGCTCTACACTGATTAGGCCTCAGCTAGAGTACTGTGTCCAGTTCTAGGCACTACATTTCAAGAAACATGTGGGAAAAATTGGAAAGGTCCAGAGAAGAGCAATAATAATCATCATCTAAAAGACATGACCTATGAGGGAAGACTGAAAGGATTGGGCTTGTTTAGTTTAGAAAAGAGAAGACTGAGAGGGGACATGATAGCAGTTTTTAAGTATCTAAAAAGAGTCACGGGGGGCGGGAGGGGGAGGAGGGAGAGAGAATTGTTCTGTGGCCTCTGATGATAGGACAAGCAGCAATGGGCTTAAACTGCAGCAAGGGAGGTTTAGGTTGGACATTAGGAAAAACTCCGTAACTGTGAGAATGGTTAAACACTGGAATAAATTGCCTAGGGAGCTTGTGGAATCTCCATCACTAGAGATATTTAAGAGCAGGTTAGACAGACGTCTATCAGGGATGATCTAGAGTGCTTGGTCCTGCTAGGAGGGCAGGGGACTCGACTTTATCTCTGAAGGTCCCTTTCAGTTCTAGTGTTCTATGATCACTAAGGTGACCCACCTGCATTTAAAGAATATTTTCCTCCCATTTTTCACTGAGAAGTTTTACTTTTCATTTTAATATGGTCTCATTGAAAATGCACTTAACTACCTAAGGAGATAGGACTAAACTCTGAAGTTCTCATGAATATTCTTCTGAAGCAGAACCATTTCTGAAGCCAGTGGAAAAGAGCAGTTTTAGTTTCTAAAATCAGTTCCGAGAACTTAAAATACATTTAGAACCAGAGCTAAAGTCCTGACCTCCTCCACATGGTGGGAGTGACCAGCTCCATCTCCTCTACATGCACAAGTGGGTCAGGGAACAGTGCATAGCTAAATGCCAAAGGAGACTGAGCACAAGAAAACTTCTTATACAGTATGGAGTTTTCAAATTGCACTTTCAGCTTCACTGTAGCTTAGAGAAGAGCTCCTTTTTTGGGCACTAATTTAATTTGTGACAAATATACTGAGTCTGTGAAAAGGTTCAAAAACCAAACATGTTCTCCATCCTGATCTGCATAGCATGCAATACAATTCTTCCAGTCTATTCCTCCAAATCCATGAGAAGTGCAAGTATTTAGAGTTTAGCACTAGAGTAGTGTTTCATATCTAGTCATACAATATATTATGGAGTTTTGAATGTTATGACTTAAGATGTTCAGAACGCCAAACCTATGATGTACAGATGCAAAAACCTCTCCTGACAGGCATAAGGCCAAACTACGTAATATATAACTTGTCTACATACAGCAATTTTTCTGGAATAAGTTAGGGTATGATTTTTAAATGAAACAATTGCTTTGGGTAAACTATGCATGGACTGGAATAAAACAGACTTTTCTTGGTTTAGCTTAATCCACTTCCAAGGTGGATTAAACTAACCTGGAAAAAGGAATTCTTATTCCAGAAGGGAAATGTTCACAAGGCGTTATTCCAAATAACTCTATATCCAGACGTCAGCACCCATGCTAGCTTATTACCTTTATGTCATAACCATAGGTTTCCCTGATGTCTTCATCAGAATCTGTTTCTTCATCATCATAGTCCATGGTTTGCCGTGGGGATGACGACACACTCCCTATTATACGGTTAAAAGCTGATTGCTGGAAACTAGTCAGGTGACCCTAAGTGACAAAACAATATGAATGAAGCAGCAAACAAATGGATACAGTAAGGAGCTGCAGCAAAAATCACTGCTGGAGAGAATGACTATACAAAGTACAGAATACCATCTGTACATGCATAACAGAACCCATGCAAAGCTGTCACCGTATCTTAAGGTCTGGGCAGAAAAACCTGGGATAATGTCTAAGAATAAGCCAGAGGGGGGTAATTTTTTTAAAATCTCAAATCCTTTTGAGAAATACTGGCTAACAGACCCTACTGACTTATTTTTATCAGGAGCTATCAGAGCATGGTCAGTGGCAGCAAAAGCTTATTCCTCACCATCATCTCAGTAAGTCCCAATCTTGATATGGAGTAAACATCTTTTGCCATTGTAGAAGAACACTTGCAGTCCTCCCTGAAACTACCAAAAAGGCATCAATGGCTTTATGGACAACTATCTGCTAGGAACAGTACTGAGGCCAACATTTCATACAGGCCACTAAGCTTGCCAAAGAATACTTGTATTTAGATGTCTCAAGTAGGGATGCTAGTGACTAGTTGACTAATAGATAAGCAGGAACTTATCAATTAGCACTATCGATTAGTCACATCCCCACAGCTGACACTCTGCACTGTACAGCAGACAGAAGCTGGCACATGATCCTGCCTCCACGTATTTCTTTTCCTTTATCAACACACACACAGACAGCAGCTGCACTCTGCATCGCACAGTCTAGGGAAGCCACGCATGAAGGCGCGGAGTCAGTCCCTGTTCTACGCATGTCTTTTCATTCTGCCTGGGGTCTCTGTGCATGTGTAGTGATGAAAAGAAACGTGTGCAGCAGGGACCAACCCAGAGCCTTCGTGCACAGCTTACGTGGGCTGTGCAAGGCAGAGCGGCAGCTGGGTGAGCGTTATACTGTGAACCGGCACTAGCTGGGACTACCTACCTTTATTGATTAATCAACAGAAAATCTGTCGACTAACCGATTAGGAAAGTAATCACATTTTAACATCCCTAGACTCAAGCATTTTATAACTACCTATGCCTACTGATGGCTTCTTGCCATTACCTGGGAGCTACATTCATATCAGTGTCCTAAATGACTGACATCTAGTGTTCAACCTAGAATTGCTTCTTTCCCAAGGTGCCCATAGGAAGACTAGCGAAACATAGTAAAGAGTAACATACCCTCACACATCATACCTGTAAGTCAGGGTTAGCTGCTGCTTTCTGTAACTCTGCACTGATTATCTTTTCTGTTTTCTCCCTGGCCGCCTGCTCCACCATGCGCTGGCTAAGAACAGAAAGCTTGGCCAAAGCAGAGGACAGTTCATCAGTGGCCAGAGCCTGCCGTGCTCGGTCCTGCCAGCTCATGGCACGTTCTGTCAGGCACTGCAATGCCTCCCCCTCAGGAAGCCGTACAGGAAGTTTTTGCAGGGATACCAGCAGAGATAAGATGGTTTCAAGTCGGGGCCTTCGAGAACGCATGCAGAGTGTGCACAGGAACTTGACTTCTTTGGCCTGCCAGCTGGAACCCTTCTTTTGGGTGCTAGTTTTGGGGAGGGGCACACAGCTGCTATGAAACCAATCCTTGCAGAGCTCACACTGTAGCATGAACCCACTAGCCGTTTTGCGACAGATACAGAACTTGACTTCCTCTATATGATCCACCATGGTCATCTTAGCTAGGTTAGCGGCCCTGAGGGCATGCATGGCTTCAATCTCCTTCTGTTCCCGGTCCTTGAATAATGCCACCTGCACAGCACAGAGTAATAATAATTGATAACCCTTCACAGCAAATGGAGACAAGACTTTGCTTCCAGAAGCAACAATACTAAAAGGCAAGGCACAAGGCCACACTATGCATCGTGCATCTTATCTACAAAGACATTCTGGAATAAGGTAGGGTGAGATTTTCAAGCAACTCCTAAGCATGATGAAAATTCAAAAACCAGAAGAAAATTCTTTCTAATTACAACTCTCTCCCCAGAACACTGCTCTTCTCTGACTGACATGATCAACACTTGACATTTATACAGCATCTATCTTCCCAAAAGCTTCCAAAGCACTCTGCAAACTTAAACAGAGACCCAAGCTGTACCAGGAAACATTTTCCACTGAAAATTTCTAGTATCAACCCACTATGGAGTAGGCTCACGAAACATTTTTCTCCTCCCCCCCAAAAAAGACACTAGTACCAGGCAACAAGTGACAACCCTATTTTTGCAGTTTTTGTGGGAGGGTTAGAATAGTTTAATACATACAGAAGAGGGTTTTAAGCCATAGTGTCAGCTGTACTGAAGGTCAGAGAATTTAGAACATAAAATGGCTGCCGTCTGCATTAAAGATTAGGAAGAAACCTAACAGCCTCCTTATATCAATAATTTGATAGTTTCATCTACTAATAATGAATGGTAATGACTATGCAACCTTTAGTCCGGCAAATTTTGCACACTCTTCCCAAAAGGGGGATAAAGGGAAGACTTCTCAGAAACTTTCTGCTTGCACTAACATTTTGCCTCTAACAGGTCTGCTTTTAAACTAACATCTGAAGGCTACGCTGTTTGAGCAGAATTTAGTTAATTTTGGTGCAGGCAGGGTCAAATCGAATCACATCTTTTTCATCTTTTTTTGTGGGTGGTGGCAACTCTTTCAGATATTTTGAAAGGATTTACATAAAAGTTGAATGGAAAAGTGCATATTTATTAACCCTAGTTCAATTAAAGCTTTTCTTAGCAAATCCCCATTCCATCACTATGTGCTTTTACTTTCTGAATTGTACTACCCTCTCCTCCCACTGTCTAAATATGTTGATAACATCCCCGAAATAGCAGAACCACATGAGGTGTTCATTCCAGTAGCATTCATTTAATGGCCCTCAAAATATCCCCAAGAATAAGAACACATAGCAGGCTGAACTTTGAATGTAAACAGATTAGCAGTGGTTGAAACATCGACTGACTCTCTCAAAAGCCCCCAAACCACAGAAGACACTAGCCCTTCTACACAGCTCCTCACCACAGATGCAGTGTCCCTGGTCTCCTCCAGCCCATCCTCCAGTTCACTCAGGGATTCCAGATCAAGGTCTCTCTCCTTCTCCATTAATTCCTTCACCCTTTTCCTTCTATTCTTACTGCTTCCATAAATCCCAATATCATTCCTGGGGCTCAGAACCTGTGAATAAAAAAAATCCACAACGTAAAAAGCAAGGATACTAGTCAGATGAATCTATTGTTCTTTCAGACAAGAACACTACACTATGGAATAATTTACACATCATAGCAGAAGCTTTTTTCTACTTCACACCAAGCACACATTCTATTCTATCAGTCTCCTCCAATCTTCTAAGCAGTTAATAGAAACCTTTGGTACACCCTCACCAAAATAAGACGGAGCATGATCAGATCCCTGCTTCATGTGGAACTGAAATTCCCTATCATAAGGAAGTGTAACCTGTAACTCATACTCCCACTTCAGATTGCAAATGGACACCAAGGGCAGTTACATAACTGTCTGCTGCTCACCTGTAACAGGGTGTAGCTTGAGTTCTTCTTTAAGAAAGTCCTCGCCGTGCGCTCCCTCCAGGCACGGGCTGCTGCTACCTGTGACTCCACCTGTGGCAGCGCATCAAGACGTACTGGTATTGGACGGCCTTTTGCCGACAAGTTCTCCAGCTGCTCCAGATAGGCATAGTTGCTACCATTCTGGGGACGAACACAATACTCTGAACCCCACAACTCCAGCACTGAACTTACTCATAGGCCAGACTTTGCCCTGAAAACCCCTCACACCCCAATCTGAATGATATTTTGACACCTAAACCTGTGTAACAACTTCCCATTTCATGGAACTGGCCAGCTCACAGAACTAATCATCAGACAGCATTTCACCTCAATTGCTTGTTCAAATCTAACCAGGTGAATAGTAACCCAAAGTTACTTGCTCATGCCTCTCAGGAGCCCATGTGAAATGAGTTGATAATTCTCAGTCTACCTCCCAGTAAACATGTGTTTACAACAAAATGCATCTCCACCAATGACAGTCTCAGTCCAAAGATCAAGAACTGCATGGACCATGGAGACAACTTCCTTTTTTTTTTTCCTAGAGAGGAGCCTCTTAGCCAAGGCTGAGGAAAATCGGTAGGGCAGTACAAAGAGGATAGTTGGACTACTGTTGCTCATGTTGTACCTAATCTGTAGATAGAAGACATCAGTCTTCTGGTTACTTATGAAAGCACTAAACATATGTGGAATAATCAAAACAAGGACTTGGACATCTGGACATACAGAGTCTGGCATCACAACTACTCACCTGTAGTGGCATTTTGTAGTCATAACAGCATTAAGACTAAATAAGTGCCTTTACAGAGTTGCATTTGAGGTAGTGGAGAAAACTGATGGGCTTTGCGGTTCGTGGTGGGATGCCCAAAGGAAATGGGAAAAGAAAGACGCACATTTCCCATGGGGGTACAGATAGTGGCCCAGAACTCAAGTTCTCAACATGGAAAGAACAGGGTAAGCAACTTTAAAAGTTGAAACAAGTGTCCCTTTCCCTCTGACCTCCTTCATGGACCAAGCTGTTTGAAAGGAGCACATGCCAGCAGATTTCATTGCCTGTTCATCCTACCTGAATGGCCTCCACTTTGGATGTCCAGTCTCTAGCTCGTTGCAGGGCTTCTCTCAGTGCCAACACATTGGGCAGGTAAGCTGGAATGTTCTTGGCTTCGTTCACAATGCTTTCCAGGGCCATCATACTTTGTCGTGGTCTAGCATGAGAAAAACCTGATTCCAGCCTCATATCAAAAAAGTGTCAGCCATGTGAAGTCATGATTAGGGCAGGTGGCAGGGCAGATGTATCACTACTGCAGTGCAAGATGCCATAGTGGTGGGCTTCGAGAAGGCTGATCACTATAAGATTCCAGCAGAAATGAGGAAGTTGAGGGCCTCCAGACCAAGGTCCGAGTTCACTGCATCAGCAACAGACCTCAAATTTAACTTTACGGCCTTTACAGGAAGCAGGTGGTTGTGGTGACAGTGACAGTCTCATGAGCAGGGCTCGACAAATAGTGTAATCTACTCACCCGTGGCGAGTAGATTACACCCTGGAAGAGCCGGTGCGGAGTGATCTGCGCATGCACAAGAGTAAAGAAACAATAGCAAAGCCATTGTGGGAATGCTTAAGTCTTCTCCCTAGGCCACTACCAGCTCCAACAGGGCATCATCTCTAGTACAACTGGTCATGACCCTTAGTTTAAATTTTTAGTGAGTGTCAGACCACATCAAACCGTGGAGATATTGGCTAGATTTTCACAGCCTCTGCTCATCACTGTGTTTCTAAGACAGACTAGACTTACTTAAGGGGACAGGCTCCTTTGAGCTAGAAAGGATTTCTGACTATCACAGGGCACAGCTATCAAGGGAATGCTCACCTTGCCTGCAGGCAGACCTTGGCCTTCTCTTCCCATCTCTCAGACACTGTAAGCAGCTCCTGCAGCTCAGCCATGGCCTTTTCTACAGCATGATGTGGTGCGAGACCCACACCCGAGTCAATCAGCTTCTTCATCACATCCAGCGTGACCCTCTGAGGATCTGAGAGAGTCAACCTCACCTCATCCAGCCAACGTGCCTGCTGAAGCTCTTGCTTCAGCCGAGGCAGTTCCGGAAGTTCCACATAGAGACCAGAGCCCATGTCTATCAACATTTGCAGCTTGGAAGAATCTGGGATCTCATCCATCATGGCTTCTTGAGCACGCTCATGGAATTCCTCCACATCATCCAAAAGGTTCTGAAAAAGATGTACAGCAAGCATTGGCAGCCATTCAGCTATGAAAATGCATAGTAAAATCAAAACAAGAGCTGTCCGGCTGGTCAACCAACTGTATCAACTTAAAATGACCAGCCACAAAGAAAGGTTCAGAGCTATTCCAGCTGTGTGCCATCTGGACTATTAAACTGTCAACACACACAGCTGCAGGTGACAGTATTTAAAATAAACACATACTAGTGTTTACTAAGACTCAAGATGGTAGAGAAAATCATCAGAACCAATAGCAGGATGCTGAAGCCAGATAAAGTCAAAGTTAGAAATAAGGCATGTATTTTTATCTGAGAGGGTGATCTACTGCTGTAGTAAAATGTCAAACGAAGTGGTGGATTCTCTTATGTCCTGGGCTGTTCCTATTAAGACCAGCTGCCTTTAAGGAAGATACGTTAGCCAAACATGACTGGATTCGGTACAAGAGCAACAGGGTGAAATGTTAAGAGCTGATAACACACTGGAGGCCTGACTTGATCTAAATTGGTCTCCTCCAGCCAAAACTATTAATCTGGTGAAAAAGAGGGAAAAAATACCTTATTTTTCAAATACGTTGTTTGTGGAATTGCTTGGATGGCTGATCATTATGGATTCTAATAAAAGTATATTTGTGTAAACATGTAACAGCTGAAATTTTCATGTTAACATGTTTACATGCAGGCAGCAGACAAACTCCCCAGGAGCCAGCTCGCCATAAGCACTGGCTACCACCTGCCCTTTCCCACGTTCCTGCTGCCTCTGGTAGAGGTGCAGCAGCACAGGGGCAATCAGCTCCATGAGAGCCGATTACATGCTAACATTCCTAGTGATCATTGTCCATTTCATCCCATACATAATAAAAAGCAACATTAATGCTAATAAGGAAGACACACAGATGCAAATAATCTCATGGTTTTAGAGCCCTCTAATCTTCAAAGCCAATAAGCTTCTGCTATGTGACACCCCAAATTTGCAAGTTAATGACTAACTCATGAGTTTTACTGAATGACATACTTAGGTCTGGCCTATACACTTTTGTACTGTCATAACTATTCTGATGAAAAATTAACCCTCTTAACTGAGATAGCTGTATCAGTACAACCCTGAAAGTGGACATATTATGTCAGTACAAATGTGCTTGTTTCAGTATACAGGCAGTCCCTGGGTTATGCGGATCCGACTTACATCAGATCCGTAGTTACGAACGGGGCTTTTCTCGCCCCGGAGGACGCGGGCGGCGGGACCGCCCAGACGCGTCGCGGTCCCGCCGCCCGCATCCTCTGGGGCGAGAAAAGCTGCTCCACATCTCCCTGGTCTGCTGGGGGGAGCCCCCCCCGGGGAGTCCCCCCTCCCCCCAGCAGACCAGGGAGACACGGAGCAAAGCCGCGGCGGATCCGGGCGGCGGGACCGTGGCACTTCTGAGCGGTCCCGCCGCCCGGGTCCTCCACGGCTTTGCTCCACATCCCCCTGGTCTGCTGGGGGCCCCGAGCAGCTTTTCTCGCCCGCGGAGGACCAGGACCCGGGGGGGGGGGGGGGAAAGACGGACACCCGCCCAGGCGCACTGAGGTCCCACCGCCTGGGTCCTCCGCGGCTTTGCTCCGCGTCTCCCTGGTCTGCTGGTCTGCCCCCCCCCCCCTTCCAGCAGACCAGGGAGACACGGAGCAAAGCCGCGGAGGACCGGGGGAGGGGAGAGGGGGACCACGGCGCGTCTGGGCGGTCCCCCCGCCCAGGTCCTCCGCGGCTTTGCTCCGCGTTTCCCTGGTCTGCAAAGCCGCAGAGGACACGGGCGGCGGGACCGCCCAGACGCACCGCTGTCCCACCACCCGGGTCCTCCACGGCTTTGCTCCGCGTCTTCCTGGTCTGCTGGGGGCCCCCCCAGCAGACCAGGGAGATGCGGAGCAGCTTTTCTCGCCCCGGAGGACGCGGGCGGCGGGACCTTGGCGCATCTGGGCGGTCCCGCCGCCCGCATCCTCTGGGGCGAGAAAAGCCTCATTCGTAAGTACGGATCCGACATAAGTCGGATCCGCGTAACTCGGGGACTGCCTGTACTTAAAAAACATTTTGTTATTACCTTTTCAGTGTTTGGATAGCTGTTATTCCAACTCCTTTTTGGCTTTTCTTATTACATTTTTACACTTAATTTGGCAGTGTTTATGCTCCTTTCTATTTACTCCACTAGGATTTGACTTCCACTTTTTAAAAGATGTCTTTTTATCTCACTGCTTCTTTTACATGGTTAAGCCAAGCCATAGTGGCTCTTTAGTTCTTCTATGTTTTTTAATTTGGGATATACATTTAAATTGGGCCTCTATTATGGTGTCTTTAAAAAGTGTCCATGCAGCTTGGAGGGATTTTACTTTAATCACTGTACCTTTCAATTTCTGTTTAACTAACCGCCTCATTTTTTCATAGTTCCCCTTTTTGAAATTAAATGCCACAGTGTTGGGCTGCTAGGGTTTTCATCTTGTCACAAGAACATTAAATGTTATATTATGGTCACTATTTCCAAGTGGTCCTGTAATAGTTACCTCTTGGACCAGATCCTGAGCGCCACTCAGGACTAAATCAAGAATTGCCTCTCCCCTTGTGGGTTCCTGAACCAGCTGCTCCAAGCAGCAGTCGTTTAAGGTATCAAGACATTTTGTCTCTGCATCTCCTCCTGATGTGACGTGTACCCAGTCAATATGGGGATAGTTGAAATCCCCCACTATTACTGAGTTCTTTCTTTTGATAGCATTTCATAATCACTATTACTGTCCTGGTCAGGTGGTCGATAATAGATCCCTACTGTTATATTCTTATTAGAGCAGGGAATTACTCGCCATAGCAATTCTATGGAACATGTTGCTTCATTTAAGATTTTTACTTCATTTGATTCTAAATTTTCTTTCACATATAATGCCACTCCCCCACCCGCACAACCTGTTCTGTCCTTCCAATATATTTTGTACCCTGGAATGATTGTGTCCCATTGATTGTCCTCGCTCCACCAGGTTTCTGTGATGCCTATTATATCAGTATCCTCCTTTAACAAGAGGCATTCGCGTTCACCCATCTTATTTTTTTAGAATTCTGGCATTTGTGTACAAGCACTTTAAAAACTTGTCACTGTTTATTTTTCTGCCCTTTTCTGATGTGTCAGATTTTTATGTGAATGTTTTTCATCTGATCTGGCCCATACTTTATCCTCTTTCATCCTGTCCTTGTGACTAAAACCTAGAGAATCTTTATCAATAGACTCTCCTCTAAAAGACATCATTTATGAATATGTCTTTTCTTGATGTTTACACCCTTCAAATATTTATAGATTTTTATTCGCCTCTACTCCTGACCAACCTTGGCACAGTTGACAGCTTTAAGATTTCCTCAAATTAATGCTCTCTCTCTAGCCCTTTACCTTTTTTTCTTTGTCTCTCTGAACGTCTTCCACTTTGTCAGTGGTTTTCTGGTACCTAGAACTGAAAACATAATACAGGCAGGCACTGTAACTCCATACCTGTTGATGCCTACAAAAGCTCAAGTGCCAGACAGCTTTCCATCCCCAAGAGAGCAGCTGGGGAGATATCCCATTCCAAGTGATAAAACAGAAACCGCAAAATGAAAGGAAAAATGTTTGCTATTTTTCCCCTCGGATTTAAAATAATTTTTCACAACCTTTGTTACCTTGTCAGCCAGAGCACAGCAACAATGCTCATTCTCTGCTCAACTGTACCAAAGCAGATTGATGGAAGCCAGAAAACCTCAGTAGCTAAGAAAGGAGAAGTCTAGAGAATAGTATACTTCTAGAGCAGAAATGGTGGAAAAAGGGACGGCAAAGAAAAATCAGAGAAGGCAAAGTAACGGGAGAGGCAAAATTACCTTGCACCATACTGGGAAATTTCAGGTGTTAGAAAAACCACTGTGCCAAACAACAGATGCAAACCTACCTTTACTTGTCGGGCCTGGCTGATGACACATGGAAGGCTGAATAGCTGTTGGACAAATGCTTTCAGCTCCTCCACTGTCAGCTTGGTCCTAGTCCTCCCGCTATCTGGGCTCAGCTTGCTGTATGAGTTAAAAAATGCAAAGTTACCAACAAGATTAGATGAAACAGTGGACAACACTCACTTGAATGAGCTCCCATCAGTAGAGAGTATCAGGATTATTAAGAAATTTAAGTCTCATCACTTCAGTGCTCATGGGACCATAAACTAAATCTCCAAGTCAATTCCATTCACAAGCACCACAGAGATCCCAAGTATTATCAAGGAGCCAGTAAAATCTCCAGCTCTCTAACATGCACATTGTAATTTAATAGTAAACAGTTTCTACTGAGGTGAACACAATGTACCATTACATCAAGAACATATTTAGGAGTTACCACAACCGGCAATAGGTTAAAATGAGCAGATGTGCCAAACAGAAGTTACTTTACAGTAATTGGAGTTCCTTTAGATGCTTTCATTCACATAGATCCACTTGTATGAGCATGCAAGCTTAGTAACTTTTACCCAGAAGTTTATCCTTTGGGGCTACATGTATGTCTTGGGCACATTACTGCGGATACAGAGGGAAGTTGAGAGGGAACTGCCCCAAACACTACGTAATTCCTCAAGTAATTCAGGTAAGGGGTACTCATCAGTGGTGAAGGAAGGCTGATCCAGCATGTGTGTGGGCAAAAACCATCTTGAAGATCTTCAGTAAGTGTAAGGTAATTAACCATGTTTTTCTACAAGGTAGGTAATTGGAATCCTATCTAAATAATGACTGTAGAACTGCCATACTAAGCTGCACATCTGGTCTAACAGCTGTCACAGCAGAGTACTAATAAATGTATGAGCTTAACTGCAAATAGCTATGGTCCTACCAAATTCAGAGACCATTTTGATAGATTTCACGAGAAGATTATTTTAAAATACCGTGATCGTCATGAATTTAGCTATTTAAATCTGAAATTTCATGGTGTTGTAATTATACGAGTCCTGACCCGAAAAGGGGTTGTTGGGGGCTCACAAGGCTATTACAGGGGGGCTGCAGTACTGCTAACCCTTACTTCTGCACTGCTGCAGGTGGTGGCACCATCTTCAGAGCAACTGTAAATTGGTAATACAAATAATTGATCTTAAACATTCATAATTTTTTAATATAAATTAGGGATGTTAAGAGTTTAACCAGTTAACTTATAAGCTGATGCTTTTCAATTAATGTTACCAGGCTCTGCATTTGAACTTGGGAGTCAGCAGGCAGGCTCAGTCCCAGGGAGCTGGCGGCCCCTGTGCACATAGGGCTGCGCCAGCCCCACCTCCCGGGGTACTGGTTGTTCTATGCTGCAGGTTCTGCAGCCAGAGGGCTCCTGGCAAGTGCCAGCTGCTGACCCTCTCTCAGGATCCCAGGCCAGACAGTGTTCCCTGTAATTTTTTCCATCCATGGGCAGACTGAATTTTGGTATATAATGTGTATCAATATTGAAATAATGTGTGGATTCGGACCACTGGTACAAACAAAAAACCTAAATATATATTTCAAGTTCATAGATATGGAAGAAGACGGACATAACATACAAGTCACTGTTTAAGATATTTAATATTAAATTAAATAAAAATTAAAACTGCCCTTGGAGTGTATACATTTTACCATCTTTTCTAATTACTCCACGCTGGTAAACACACCAAAACATGGTATACTCAAAACAGCTATAAAGAAAGGTGTGGCCATTAAGTGAAAGCAGAAAACTCTCTCCTCCTCCCATGCATAGGGCATTAAATTTTCAGGGGAAAACTTCACAAAATGAAGCACCTGACAACAATACTGTGCTATGGGTTTTGGTTAACTAAACCTTGCATCTCATTTCAACACATCTCAACTTTAAGATGCTGGAAAACACATCTATGAGTCAACTGTAAATATCATGTCCTCACTGCAAATATGAATACGATTTTCTCTGATACTGAAGGAGTGTTAAAGGCACTCAGTTTTATACAATTTGTAAGGGATATCAACTCAATGCTTCACCCGCAGAAAACAGTAAAAATAAATAATGAAGCAAGCACCACAGAAAACAAACTAATGACAACATTGAAAATACAAGGGGAAATAAAAAAAGCCATGAGTTATGTGTATTTGAAATGAGTGTTTAGGACCTCACCCCACTATGCAAATGCTGCAGAGCCCTGTAGAAAGAGGCAAAGATTTCCTGGTTTCACAAAGTTAAAAAAAAAATCAAGAGTAGGCTCATTATATATTAACACCCCTCTCCAAAGGAAACTAACAAATAGCTTTGGAGTTTGCATCCCTGCTTCAAAACACTTGCAAATAAGGTCTTCAACCTGCAAGCAAACACTAAACCTCTGAAGAATCCGATACTACGCTAGATAAAAGACCTGCTGTCTGGCTTTAAAGTTTTTCAATGCCTGTCCCCAAATGGTAAAAAATAATGTCTCTCTCTTGATAGGAGACCAAGTGGTTTCCACTGAAGTTTAGAAATTGTTTGGGAAGAGAGGCATCTCCCCTGAACAGTGTCACTGCAGCCCCTGACTCAGTCAGGCATGACAGGTTAAAAATACAAGACATTAGATTCCTTTTTAAAAAACAAATCACAGTTACTGGAGTTCTTCAGCCAGAACTTGTGTTTCTCCTCCTAGCCCCATAGCCCAGATAGGGCTCAAAGGGAATCTCACTCTCCTCTGCCTGCTGCCCAGCACAGCTGGAGTGCAGTCTTTCAGTCCCTCCCACGTCCCCAGGCAGTCCAGCTGGGGCTGCATGGAGTGGAATGCTCCTCTTGTCTACTGGCTGCTGCAGGGACTTTCCCTGCGTGTCACAGGCAACCTGGCTGGGAGTGGGACACCCCAAACTTAGTCCATTTCCCCAACCCTGCCTAACCCACCCCTACATTCCACTGCCTCCTCCCACTCCCCAGATCACCTTCCACAGTCTTCATCAAGATCCAGGTCCTGGAGCCTCAGAGGCACCTAATTAGTGGAAATAAAGCCATGCTTGCCCCTAATCAGATGCATGGCCCTTCATTTCCTTCTGTGGGAAACTATGGTCACAACTGCCAGCCCTATGCCTGGAGCTCTACTGCTGCCTTGCCTGGGGCTCTGCTGCTGCCCAGCATCCCTTCCCGGTGTACCTGGCATTTCACCTCGGTCTTGCCTGCGCCCTGCACCCGGGGTCCCCATTACAGAGGTTCCAGTGACAATGGCCCACAATAAATCAGACAACCACATCTATTTATTATCTTTGGCAAGTGCCTTTATTAACAACAAAAACAGCCCAGCCTTATGTGCAAAAATTAAACTAACTTTTAAAACTTTGTGCATAGTATCCCTGAGCTATCCAAACCTCAAGCCACAAAACGTCAGATTTTACTTTCAATTCTACTGCTTATTTTTGTTAAGAAAAATTAACATGTTTACATGCTCTGGGGACAGTCTTGAGCGAAGCTGATTAATAGTAATACCAGCACTAGAACATACGTGTTCTGCAGACACAGATGTTGCTGGAATGCAAAGGTAACTGTTTGCCAGTTTTCCAAGCCTGGGAAAACGCTGTGCATTGACCTTCCACCACTCCAGTGGACTGCAGTCCAGTGAAAGGCAAGGCTCCCTGAAGTAATTTTCCAGTTCTTTTTCCACAGTAGTCTCCTCATTCTCCTTGTCGGTATAATCTTCACCTAGAAGTATCACTATGGCACTTGTCTTTTTCATCAACTCTGGCTCTATCGCCACATCTGGCTCAGAACCGCTCAGTTCAGCCACAGAACTTAGAGGTTCTTCTATTGCCAATTTTGACACAAGTTCTAGAAGCTTTGCCTTAGCAGCAATCTGGACAACAGATGAAAGAAACCGCATGTGCTTATGGCGTGGATCTAACAAGGAAGCAATAAGTGCCGGTTTAGCAGCAATGTCAGGATCATTGGGTGTCATGAGATGCTCCAAAGAGCGACGAACAGCATCTTTGAAGGCAGCGACAGTTTTATTTTCAGCAGAAGCTTCGCTTTTGAGGTGAGTGTGGAGAAGACTGTTGCAAATTGGATAAATATTTGAAATTGACTCTGACTGTTCAGCAGACATGACAGTTTCACAGCACTTTAAAGTGGAAAGCACTGGTAAGAGATCCTCCATTAGCTGCCAGTGCTCATCACACAGCTGAAGCATTCGGGCATCAGAATTTTTTATTACTATGCTATCTGAAAGCACAGCTGTTATTGCCCTCTTTTGCTCAATGAGTCTTTCAAACATGTCATATACTGAACTCCAGTGAGTTTTACAGGACTGGATCAGATGGCATTGCTGAACCTGAAGCTGAGCTTGTTTTCTTTTGAGTGCTTTTGTGGCCACAGTGTTGTGGATGAAGTATGCAACTAGTTTACTTGCAGCTGCAACTACACACTCCACATGAGTGTCAGAGAGTCCATCGTTTATGGCTAACTGCAAGGTATGGGCAAAACAATGAATGGATTCCCATGCAGCACACCTTGATGTGTTGGTGAGCATTATATTGTTTGTACTGTCATGTATGCACGCCAGGACACGGCCTGCCAGTCCCCATCTTTCAACTACAGTGTTCACTTTTGCAGCAAGGTTTTCTGCTGTATGCCAATCTGCAAGACTTTCAGTTTGTAGAACTGAGCATCGAAACTCCCAATTTTCAATGTAATGGCAAGTGACAGTCATGTAGCTTTCTGTAGTTAATGCAGTCCAGCAGGCAGTGGTTAAAGCTACTGTAACAGCTTTGTCCAATTTCTCTCGTAGAGACTTGACACAGGCTTCGTAGCACTTTTCTAATCGCAAGGTCATTGTATGTCTCTCAGGTACACAGTATTCAGGTTCTACAAAACTCATCAGCGCACGAAAACCTGCACCCTCAGTAACACTTACAGGTAGCATGTCTGTAGTGATCATGGTGCACAACAATTCCGTTAGTTGTTCCTCACGCTGTGTGTTGCATCTTCTTGGAGAAATGCCAGAAGCAAATGCTGTCAGTGTTGTTTGATTTCTGCTTTCTGTTTCACGTGAAACAGAAGGATGTTTCAGCTTCAAATGGTTGAGCATTGATCCGGTACTCCTTGCATACCTCAGCTCTGCGGAACACAGTTTACATTTAACAGTGTCTTCGCTTATTTTTGTGAAATGATTCCAGGCAGCACTCTTTTTTGATCGCTCCATCTTAACTATGCAACAGCTGTCACCAAAAATAAAATAAAAAAGACTTCAATGCTGTTTCAACTATGAAGAACGCTGGCAAAGTGTCACAAACAGGTGGGACACAGTATTATTGCTGTATTTTTCCCAGGAAAACAAGGAAGCTGCTTGAAGGTGGCTAAGTGTGACGGTGGGAGGATTACTTTGGGGGGGAGGGGGAGGGCAAAGATATGTGGTACACGGGATCTGAAAGGACACTAGCCAAGTGTGAGGGAAGGAGAACTACTTTGTAGGGGGAAACAGACAAGTGGTAGGGAGGGACCTTGAAGACACTAAAGCATGGGGGAGGAGAGAATGTTTTGTGCAGGAAGATTACAGAAGCGTGACAGCCAAGCCCTAGTAGGGACCAGCAGCCCACATTAAGAATGCTGGTGCCAAGACAGGCATACAGGAAATTAATGGTGGCAGATAACAGCAGAGCTCTAGGTCGTAGCAGCAGCCATGACACTGGGCGAGCCAGGAGGCTAACTGCAGGAAAGCTGAGGTGGGTGACCAGCACCAGAGACCTGTAGTTGGCTGGGATGCTACTGGTGGCAGTACTCAACACCAGGAGCCCAGGACCCACGGAGAGGAGCTGGCAGCAGAGAGCCGGGGCACGCACGGAGCCTGTCAGCTCCTAATACAGAGCTGCAGCAGGGGCAGCCTGGGAGTGGGGCCATCTTGCTGAGACCATCATGTGCCTGCCAACTTCTACTGCAGAGCCCGCAGCTGGCTGTAGTACATCCCCCAGCAAAATTAACAGTTAACCATATAATCAATACGATTTTTAATTGTTACATGGTTACTATTTTAAATGATTTTTTACATCCCTAATAAATTAAATGTTTACAGTATAGTTAAGATTAGGAAAGAAATGGTTAATATATTAGAAGTGTATGTATAGTTACTTTTTTTTCTGTACATACTTTAAAAAAATAAAAAGTGAATAGAAAAAACCCTGGTGTCCAACTGACATGTTTGCTTTGAAAGTATTGCAATAGCAAATTTGCTCTGCATTAGCTGTTTTTAATCTATATCTATTACATTTTAGAGTGAAAGAAAGAACTGGAAGTGACCACTATGTTCCGGTTGCCTAACATTTTTCATCAGAAAGGACTCCTCAGTGTGCCAGAAATCATGAGTGCCTCACATGCCTTAATCATTGCAGGAAACCTCTGATACTGAGCAGACATCAGCCCTCAGGCTACAGAAGCCATTTTCTTTTTCCTTGAAACCCCTTTCAGCTTTGGCTAAGAACAAACTGCTGAAAGATAACATTTCCATTCCCTCCCTTGCATTCCTCAGAATAATTCCCTGGTCTGCCAACTGAACAACTCAACATGACCATTCAGAGATCAGGCTGATGCCACCACTGCAACACTAGTACACTCATCACATACAGGGAACATCTGAGCTCTGCTGGAAGAGGGAGGTTTTTGGGGGGCGGGAGGGAAGAGGATAGGGCAATACAATATCTCTGATGCCGCAAACCAGCAGAGGACCCAGTGCCACTGTAGCCCGTACCTCCCCCCACTAGGGGGATCACGACGTGAGGTAGGAATGGTGAGAGCTGGACCAAGTTTCATGGACTGCACCTCTGTATACAGCTGACAAGCCCCCTGCTACAGCCAGATGCAGTAGTTGGTGCTGTAGCTCAACTGTAGCCTGTGCTACAATTCTGAAGCTTGATGGTTCAAACTCTGATGATCATGCAGTAGGTACAGTTGCACATAAAAATCACATTCTATCTTTTCTTTGAAAAAGAAAAAACTACAGTGAAAGAACATTTAGGTTATAAAAGTCAAGCCATTCAAAAGTTCGGGAGTGCCAGAATTCAGGCTGCCCAAGCAACTAATTCAGCCCCTCATGTTCGTGCATAATAAGGGGAGTCATACATCTGGCATTTCTCAACTTCTGAGTGCTTGACTTTGCAACCGAAAGAAGGCAGCACTTTTAAGCTGTTTCCCATTTCCACTGGTATACTTGACCCACGCTTCTATTTTCTTTAACCCTCAATTTGTGTTACTTTTACATTTGCTGATCTGTCTCTTTCCCTGAAACCCCTTTTAACGTCACTGAATCCTTAGTCTCCACCCCAAACCCCTCTCCTTTACTCATGCTTCCATAGTTAAGTACACAGATCTGCTGACAAACAAGATGCTGAAGATCTGTGACAATATGGTCCCCTTACTGCAGCATTCCTGCCACTACCCCCCTAATCCCCACTACTGGAGAAAGCAGATTGTGGGCTTCTACAAAGTCATGCCGGAAGCCTCAGGGGCTCTGCATTTCAGCAACCAAGTACAAGACAAAAGAAGTAGAAAATACTGCAAAGCTCCTGGCCATACCTGTGTTTTTGCTTTTTGCTCAGAAGTAGCTGTGCCACTGAAGCACAGGTCTCTGCCTCTTTCACAGCATCTCTGAGCCTGCGAAAAAGATCATTCTCTGGATACTTCCGGTCTTCTGCATCTTCCAGCATCACTCTCAACTCAATCACATCTGCAATAACAGGATACAAATAGTCGGTGTGTAGAAATTAACACCTTCTTAGTCTTTGTTACTAGACCCCAAACAAGCTCCCCAACATGCTAGCTAGATCTTAAAAGCACAGGAGCATTGGAAAGCATCAGTTTAGTTTGTTTCTCATTTTCAATTAGCTCCATTGCCCTACTTCCATGAAAAACGTTTCCCTCTTCTCAACTAGCTGGAATACCCCACCTCAATCCAATTCTTTATGTCCCTCACTGGACAAGCAGGCTAAACAAAGGTGGAGATTAGGGATGTATAATCCCAATTAATCAGTTAACCGGTTAGAAGTTAGGTAAACGTTTGACCAGTTAACCAAACTATGTGGGACCTTGGGTGGGAGACCACTCCAGCCCCGTGGGCTGCCATTCCCAGCCACGCAAGTTGGGCAGCCAGACCCACGAGGAGGCCCAGCAGGGATTCCCCTAAACAAACTGTTACACTGTGCAACAATGGAAGTCTGACCTTTCTTGTGGTTGAGGTTGGCAGCCAGTGCCTCTGTAACTCTACTGACCCAAGTGTCATAGGACTGTGCTCTAACTTTCACTCCATACAGAAGAGAAGGGAGGTCCTCTAATGGGTACCGGTACCTATATATAAACAGGAAGAGCATTAAACCGCCTATAATTCAAAAGACATCAGGTTCTTTAATCCTCATCTGTTGGATTCTGTGAATAAGAAAGTATGTATTACACCCAGATTTCTTGGCCTCCTGGGCAAGATGAAGCAAAATGCAGGACAATGTAGCACTTTAAAGACTAACAAGATGGTTTATTAGATGATGAGCTTTCGTGGGCCAGACCCACTTCCTCAGATCAAATAGTGGAAGAAAATAGTCACAACCATATATACCAAAGGATACAATTAAAAAAAAAATGAACACATATGAAAAGGACAAATCACATTGCAGACCAGGAGGGGGATGCGGGGGGGGGGAAGGAAGGTAAGTGTCTGTGAATTGATGATATTAGAGGTGGGGAGAGTGGGATGTTTGTGAGTTAATGGTATTAGAGGTGATAATTGGGGAAGCTATCTTGGTAATGGGTGAGATAGTTCAAGAAATGAGAAGACTATCCTTGTTAGTTAGAAAGAGGTAGGCAAAACCAACTGCTATAGTTTACCATAAACCTTTGGATAACAGGACCGACTGCACATGGGAAAAGAGAGATGAGGAAGCATGTACCTGAGACACTTTTTCTGCATGGGACAGGGACACAAATCAGTCGGATGATACAGGCATACGAGCCGCTCTGGATTACAAGAGCAAGTAAGAGCAGACAAGAAGCAAGTCGTCCTGCAAGCTGCACACTGACGCTCATCATCTGGAACCAGTTCAAACACCTCCTCTTCTGACATCAGCACTCCCTAACAAAAATGTTGACACTTGATAAGCACGAGTCAGAGAATCAGCACACTTCCTTACAAAACATCTTTAAACCTTCCATCCCATCAACACGATGAAAAGCAAGAGCTGCAATCAGAGTACTCACCATCTGCACAACTGACTCCCTTAAGCGTGTTTCCTCCTCTGTCATGAGAGTCATTTCCTTGCAGACCATGGCAGCAAGCCCCACATCTAAACACTCTGGATCTGCTGCCATCTTGAAGATCAGCTCCTCATGGGAGAAGACACAGTGACGCCTTAGTCGTCGATAATGATTCACACACTGACGTCCAATGGGAAGCTAGGAAATGCCAAGAACCAACCAAGTCATTATCTGAAGCCATGTTTCAAAGGACTGTCCCTCACCTCCCCACTCTCCTTCCCTCCAATACATCAAGAATAGTGTCTATATGGAGATTAACATAATTTGTCCATTATATTTGTCTGTTACCAGAGCCAAGGTCTCCAGAGCCTACAGGAAGAGAGCCATGTTTTATATCTTTTTTTGGCATACAAACAGCCTAGAGAGTTAGATTTCTGGAGCCTAGTGGGTCCATATATTAAGAGTAAGCAAAAAGACTAATATTCTCTCTCGCGTCACCCTGCTCCCAGCTCCAGACAGCTCCTCAGACCCTTATATCGCTCCCACACAGAGGGGTGTGTGTGTGTCAACTTAAGCCACCACCACCAGCTCCTGTCCCCAATTGCCTTCCACAATGACCAGTCTCTTCCCCCACAGCCTGCAAACCCTCTTTACACCTCGTTACCATTGCACCAGACATCTGGGTACCTTTCCTGTTGACCAGCCTCTTCCTCCGCAGCCCTACCAGCTGCAGCCCTGCTTGCCCAACACAAGCATTGCAGCTGACCGGGCCTGCCCCTGGTCTTGCGCCATGCTAACATCGCCGCCAGCCACCAGGGCCTGCCACCTTGCCCTGGCTGCCTTTCCTGCTGACCGGCCTTTTCCACCGCATCCCTACTGGCTACAGCCCCTCCTTGCACCATCCCAACACCCTAACTCACACACCCTGCCCACCCTCTCCAAACCGGGATTCCGTGCCTCCAGACTGCTCACTCACTGCCTTGCCGAGACCACCTACCCCAAGCACCCTCACGCACCGTAGTTCTACTGCCTCAATCCCCCACGAGGTTAAAGCACTGGCACCAGCTTCCTGTGGGGGAGGAGGGGCAGAAAGCACCAAGGCTCCCAGCAAGCTGCTGCTTTCCCTCCCACTACCTTGGCTGGGGGAAGGGAAGTGGCAGCGTGCAGGGAGCCTCTGGGCTCTCTCATCCTTGCCCCACCTCCTCCCAGAAGCCGGCACTGGTGCTTCAACCTTATGGGGGGGGGGGGGGGGAGCTGAGCTGGAGAGTGACAGGGCTGGAGGTATGGAGTCTCGGCAGATCAGTGAATAAGAAAGCCAGAGAGAGGGGGGCTGGTGAGCATAGCGAACAGGGGCGCAGCTCCCTAGCAGCTAGTTTAAAAAAGTGAACCCAGTATCTGTTTCTAGCTATGTGTGTCATGGTACAGTAGGGGTCTGGAGATAATTCATACAATTAAGAACTGCACTGGAGAACACAGTTGCAAGCACTTTGGGGTTTAGCACAGTGGAGTATCTATTCTACACAATGCAGTTGTCCTTCCTGCACTTGGAGACCACCTCTGCAGGAATTGTTTGCTATTGGGCCCTTAACAACGTCCCTTACCTACAAGTTCTCTGAGCTTATCAAAATCTGCCTTCCTGAAATCCATTACCTCAATTGTGCAGAAGTGTGAATTGTGAGGTTTAGTTCAGACACACTTAAAAGGGAGCCAAAACCTGTAATGGTCAATTGAAAACTATTTAGAGTTGATTTTTAAGCCCTTCAAAATTAATTTTCTGTGATGAAAACTCAAATGAACGCTATACCAGACATAGGTACTGCTGTAACAAAACTCCTATCCAGATAAACAAGTTACTAACATTCTCCTAATAAAGGCCAGCTAGCAGAGACATTGACAGACATATGCAACAGAACGCACCCAGTCCGCAGTGCAGAAATTCACAGCCTCAGCAAAGTTGTAGCCCTGGTTAAATCCGGAGTGATAAGCACGAGGAAAAGTCACAACAAACTCACCAGCGCACTGATTGGTCCTGTACACCTACATATAAAGCAGGGAGAGGAAAAGGAAAGAGAAAACTTTGAGATTGGCAGCAGACAGAAAACTGAAATAATTTTTTTTAAAAAGGACATTGAAACCATCTCCTTTCACCTGTAGGAGACCCTACGGAATTTAGCTAGCACAGGAGAAATTAGGAGAGTATTTATCCTTTTGAAAAGTAAACTTTTGACAATTTTACTATAAAAAGTTAAATAAAAGAATCAGCAGTTAAAGGCCCAGCACTCAGCTTGTCCCTTTTGGGATTCAAGCAGAAAGTTTCTCTATCAGTGAGTGAATCATTACTTAACCCTTCACAACACACAGTTTAAAAAACTTCCGATAATCCGGCACCTTTAGGACCCAGAGGGTGCCGGATTATCAGATATGACGGACTATCAGAAGGGGGGGCTATGAGGGGTCTGGAGTGGGGTGGGAGGGGATGCCACCTCAGACCCCTCAAAGCCCCCTCTTACGATAGTCCGGCTCTGCCAAAGGCATCCCTGATTCAGCCGCTGCTGGTCAGTTTCAGCAGCAGCTGAACTGGGGATGCCTGCAATCGAGCAGCTGGGGTGCTGCCGGGTTGGTCCCACAGCGCCGAGGGGCGGCGCTACGGCACCAACCCAGCAGCACCCCAGCTGCTCTTGGGGACGCCTGGGACAGAGCAGCTGGAGTGCTGCAGGGTTGGTCCCGCAGCTCTGTCCTTTGGCGCTGCGGGACCAACCCGGCAGGACCCCAACTGCTCTGCCCAGGGCTTCCTGGAATCAGCCGCGGATCTGTTTCAGCAGCAGCTGACTTGGGGACCCCTGGGGCAGAGCAGCTGGGGTCCTGCCGGGTTGGTCCCGCAGCACCGAGGGGCGGCGCTACAAGACCAACCCCGCAGCTACCCAGCTGCTCTGCCTCAGGTGTCCGGAGTCAGCCTGCTGGTGAAACTGACGCTGCTGGTCAGTTTCAGCAGTGGCTGAATCCCTACACCTGGGGCAAAGCAGCTGGGGTGCTGCCTGGTTGGTCACGTAGCGCCGCCCCCCGGCGCTGAGGGACCAACCCGGCAGCACCCCAGCGGCTCTAACCCAGGCGTCCCCGAGAGCAGCTGGGGTGCTGCCAGGTTGGTCCCGCAGCCTCGAGGGGCAGCGCTATGAGACCAACCGGGCAGCACCCCAGCTGCTCTGCTCCCTGCTTCCCCGATTCAGCTGCTGGTCAGTTTCAGCAGCAGCTGAATGGGGGAAGCCTGTCTGGCTGCCCCAGCACTTCCGGGTTCCTGATGGTGCCGGACCATCAGGAGTCCCGGAGCATTGGATGCAGGACTAATGAAGTTTTACTGTACTTTGCTTTGTTGGGACATCTGCCTGAGATGCAATTTAGTCTACCAAAAATGTCCCTTCAAACAAAAGTAACTATCATTCACAATTCATATTTTACAAAAATGTAGATTTTATAAAACCTGAGAAATGGAAATGTTTTCCTGTTTGTTTTTTTTAATTCCAAATGAAACATTTAATATGCACAACTCCCTTGCAGCCATTGCTATGTCACATTGCAGAGAACCTGAAATTGAAAACATTTAAAACAAAAGTGAATCTATAAATTCAATATCACTGATATTCACTGGCAAAGCTAATTAAAAAACAAACAGCAAAAGCAGGATGACTTCTAAAGACTTCAGTTTTAATAATCTACGTCAGGGGTTCCCAAACTTTGGCATAGGGACCAGTAAATCCATTCACGAGCTTTTGGAAGACCAGTAACATTCATTTGCATATTCATTATGCAAATTATGAATATTCAAATAAGTTGTTTCTGGTCCTCCCAAAACCAAAAGTGCCAGCGTTAGCAAAGCTTTTGACACTGTCACCCACAATATTCTTGCCAGCAAGTTATGGGAATATGGATTGGATAAATGGACTGTAAGATGGATAGAAAGCTGGCTAGACCAGGGTTTCCCAAACTTTTTACTTTAGTTGGAACCTTTTTTTTTTTTTTAGTACTGTCTTTTGCAGCCCAAAAATATAAAGGCATATAAAAAAAGAATTAAAAATGAATACATTTTCAGTGTTTCACCTGGCTGCATCCTCTGCCCAGCCTTGGTCAGTGCTTAGGGGACCCGGCACCACATGGGCATTCCAGGAGGTGGGAGCAGAAGCAGATTGGGGATAGGGTATCTGGCTAGGAGGGAAGGTGCAAGGAGGGGTAGGGTTGCCAGGTGTCCCGTTTTGTACCGGACAGATCCCTCAAATACAGGACTATCCGGGAAACAAATCGAGAAAATACCTGACATATAAAATGTCTGGTATTTTCTGATTAGGTAAGTTTTATTATAATTAAGTGTATCAGTCCGTAGCTGCAAACTGCCTGGCTGGTAGATGTGCTCATGCTGCATGAGTGTGTCTGCCAGCCAGGCAGTTCGCAATTACTTGAGGGAGAGTATGGGGAGGAAGGAGGCAAAATGGAATCCCCAGGGCTGGACGCACTTGTGTGTCCGGGTCTGCAAGTGCTAGGGTCAGTCCCGCTTCTCGCTGGCCGATTCGCCCCCCCCCCCCCCCCCATCTCCCCTGGCCAGCCCTGCTGTCCCCGTCAAGCCCTGCTTCTGCCGCCCGCTCCGATCTCCCCTGGACAGCCCCGCTGCCCCCAACCCTGCTTCTGCTGGCTGCCCGCCCACCCGCCCGCACCCATCTCCACCGGACAAGCCCCACTGCCCCCAACTCTGCTTCCCCTGGAAGCCCATGAACCTGCCCCGATCTCCGCCGGACAGCCCTGCTGCCTCCAAACCTGCTTCCCAGCAGCCCGTTTCCTACCCCCAACACACCTCCTCCCAGCCCGCCCCACCCCGCTCCCCCTCTCGGGAGCCACGCTGAGGCCTGGTATTTTTTTCCACACTGAAGTCATTCTACTGTAGCATGCTAAAAAAAGTAGATGAAAGACTATCCCTTAACTGATTAACTAGATCTAAAGGGTCACCATAAGAGTTCTTAAATGATATTCCATCACATCATAAAGTCAATCTGTAACAAAGCAAAAGGAATATAGAAAAGCAGTGGGTTACAGAGGTATAGAAGAAATTCTCCTGTCCTACTCACGGGTACACCATGCTCCATCAGCACATTGGGGTTCATGATGGTGACAAGCTGATGCAGGAGATCAGGCTGAGACTCAAACAGTTCAGGAGCCAACTCTCTCATCACCTCCTCCAGTTGTTCTGCTGCATGAGAGGGCACACCATACCATGTCTTGGGCTCTCCCCTGGCAGAAAACAGTCAATTGCACTACACATTACCTAAAGCAAAGTAAAACTGTCATCCTAATGCAAGGTATGAGTTTATGACAACTTCACCTGTATTTCCTCTCAGCAATGGCACCCCCTCTCAGGTTTCCGACACCCCAGATGTTGCCTTTCTTGGGTATCGATGTGCACCTCACTTTGTTCTGACCAGGGGATTTCCAGCTAACACAATTTCCTGCCCCCCTTTCCTGTGTTAGTTCAAGCCAAGGAAGGCTATTCAACCACACCTGCTCACTTACTCTTCAGAGATTTACAACAGTAATTATCCATACTTAGAAATTACCACACCATCTTCTATGCAAATTTATTGTATTCTTAAGATAGAAGCACTAAAAAGGGGTGGGGAACCCAAGGCCTGGGGGCCATATGCCTAGATACGGCCCCTGTGGCTTGGGGCTCCCATGCTGGCATTCCTGCCCCCAACCCCCCCAGTCTCCCTGTGGAGCTGGAGCACACAAAATCTACCAGGCTGGGCCCCCCTAGGCTCTAGTGTGTGAGGGGAATATGGCGAGTGTCCTTTTCAGTGGGGGAACACATCAGTGAGGGGTGTCTTGGTTTTTGTGTTTGTTTTGTGTTTCTCACTTGTGTGCAGGCCCACAGCTGATTCTTCTGTAGGTCAGCGGCCCTGACCCAAAAAATGTTCCCCACTCCTACAGTACAGAGAAAACACTGAAAAGAATAAGATAACCTGTACATATGCTAATAAACTTACCAGTGATCCCCCAACCCTAACCCCAGGCTCTGGCTAGTGCAGTCCTTCCAAATTTCACCCAAGATGTTTCTTTTGTGGTCACAAGTTCATCACAGCTTCAAATCAGAACAAGCATATTCATTATATTCAGTCCACCCTTTACACATATTGGGGGTCTGAGATCTGGAGTTTCCAGGAGCAAGTAATTAGGCAATGGATTTTCTTGCCCAAAGCATAGCTTCCAGAGGGTCATGTTTGCATTGTCCTTACCCCTAGATATTTCCTAGGAAACCCACTTCAGAAAGCTTTTTGGAACAACCCCTTTGAAGTACCTAATGAAATCTCTGGAAACTATTAATTATGCACATACAATTCCATACCACCCAGAACTACACTTTTCATACACTGGACTCTAAAAAGGTATTTAACCTAATTCAACAAGGTTTATCTTAATTCAGGAAAGTACATTCAGGATATTGTCAGTGGCAGGTATACTGTGGTATAACATTCCAGCAAGGAATTGCAGCCTACAGCAGCCACTTTCCTACTCAATAACTACTGGAAATGACTGTTCTGAACCGCAGGAGAAAGACACAGCTGACTGGGATTCCTGAGGGGAGATTTATACACCTAGTGACAGGTAATGTGGTTAATAAATTAAATGTGAAGGGAGGCTGGGGCAAACAGAAGTGAAATTAATTGCTCAAAACATGCAACTTACAAATTACTCCAGTCTTTCCAATTAAGTCTTCACACCACAATGCTCTGTACTGGCCTATGAACTCAAGGACTTAACGGTTTTTTGCTACTCAAAATATTATCTAGCAAGCAACTCCATCTAAATACTTCAATATTTCTTTAGCGTTCACTGCCTAAATACATTGAAAAATTATTCAAAACCTAGCAAAAGAGCTAAGAGAAAGGATATTGCACCCAAGAATCGTTTTGTTCACACCAACACCTTATCTGATTCCTGAAGTCTTCAGTGACACCTGCTGGTAGGATAGAGCCAGTCAAATCCCACTAATCAAATCTCCTTCCACTCAAATCTGTCTGGGTTCTCAGAACTAACAAACTGACACCAAATCCTCCCCCAGAGCGACCTCACTCATGGCATACTGAAACCAGTACCTGAATTCTGAACACACACATACTCTGGGATCTTGGTTACTCCTAAACATACTTCTCCAGAAAATTTCCATTACTGTCCAAAGGCAAATGGACCATTACAAGGCACACACTTTTCATTTTGAATAAGGTGCTTCCCATAGCTTACCCTCAAACAGTGCTCCTTTATGACTGAACCTGGACTTCTGAAAATTACAGTACGAGGTTTTTTTAAATAAAAATACAATCACTAAAATATTCTGAGAAAGCATAACATGAAGTTAACATCGCTGTGAGATTCCTAACAACTGGCAGTAATGTGAGCACTACTACATCAAGATAAACTGCTCAGCTCGGGGGCCATACACAAGTGATAAGCAAGCAAAAAAATCCCCCACCCCACAATTCCTCATTAATGTGGTCCCCAACTAAGGAGAAAGACCCCCCCCCCATATTCCCCTTGCACACCAGAGCCTAGGAGGGGGTCCAGGCTAGTAGACTGAGTGCTCCAGCCCAGCGGTGGGGCAATGGGAGGGGGGCTGGAGTGCTAGCCTGGGCTCTCTAATGTTGGGGGTGAGAAGACAACCCTGAGCTTTTGGGGCCGGATCCAGGCAAGCCAGGAACTGCATCTGGCTCCTGGGCCTTTGGCTCCCTACCCATGATCTAAACTTCATTATGAAGTGGTTTATCATTCAGCCAATAGAATTGCTTGATTAGATGAGACTAGAAAGAATGTCTGTAGAACAGACTATTCCATTGTCACTGGTGATGGCATTTCAATATCTACATTTAACCAAAGCATTAACACTGCAGTACTCTATACAGTGATGTCTGCATCCATCTCTCCTACTAGACTCAGTCTCACTTTAAGGAAATGAATGGCTTATCTTTCTTATGGTCCCTTCAGTCTCAGGCAAACAATAATAGGAATGGATTTCAGTAGGTACAGGTATTACCGGAAAAATTGCATCAGCTAAGAACAAGCAGAGCAGTGCAAGGGAAGAGGATGACAGGAAGAGAAACCATACCAGTGCAAGTAATTGATGGAATAGCTCCAGTGGTCCTCAATGTGCCAGCAGAAAGAGGAGAAGCACATCCCTACATACAGCCAGGGCACCTTCATGCCAGAGATATCTGCATTGATGTGAGCAAGGACTGACTGTTCCAACACTGGCATGTTATTCAGGTTCCAACCAGAAAGTGCATATTCCTGCCAAAGAAAGGGAGAACCCCATGAAATCTGAAGACAATTTATATAGTTTAACAAGCCTAAGGAGAAGGTATCCCACAGGATAAATTGAGCAGCCTGTTAATTTACTTTTTAGCCTTTGATTGGAATTCTGTCATGCTGAAGCTTTGGAAGTGGGTATCCACTAGACCCTAAACCAGCAGCCAATCTTGTTAGGACTGCATTGAACTAATTCACTCATTAGACAATGGTTTATATTGAAAGTTCCAAATCGGTTTCACTTTTCCCTGTACTTTTGCTCCATTTAAGTAAAGCTCCAGCCCCCACAAAGTAGCAGGCAAATGATAACAGCTCAATACCCTGAAGGCAAAAATTCAAGCCTGGAATGCACTTCAAAGAAATCATGAAACTCAAGTCTTACTACATCTCTTATTGGGAAGTCAGTTTCTCAATGGCTCATTCTGCTACAGAGTAACTCATCTAACCTTTACAAGAACTAGTTAAAATAGTACAACTTCCTCACTGTCATTGCTAAGAACAAAAACTTCCATACCAGATCAGACCAATGGTCATCTAGCCCAGTATTCTGTCTCCGGAGTTAGCCAATGCCACAACTGCCACAACTACTGAGAGTGTAAAAAATAGGGCAATTGGAGTGATCCAACTATTATTTCCATCCAGCTTCTGGCAGCCAGAGCTTTATATATCCCAGGCTTTGGGTTGCATCTCTGACCATCTCGGCTAACATTTGCTGATGATCTTTTCCTCCATGCAGTTTAGTTCATTTTTAAGCCGGTTCTACTTTTGACCATACAATATGACTTTGCAAGGAGTTCCACAGGTTAGCTGTGCATTGTGTGAAAAATTATTTCCTGTGGTTTGAATGTAAACTGCTGATTATTAATTTCATCAGTTTTTTCATTATGGAATAGTCTCAACAACACTTGTTATTGGTTTAAAAAAAAAGTACAGAGGCAAAAGAATAGCAACAAGTCACTATTCAGATGCAAAATCTTGTCAGTCTCCTTATGCTGAAAATGGCTCAGAAATGCATGCTGAATACTGCCTTAATACTTTACATTTCTACCACAACCTTCACCAGAAGGCCAAAGAACTTTAAACATTAACCCTGTGAACAGCCATACAAAACAGGTGAATATTGCAGGAAAAATAACTTATCAGCCATAGCAAATCAGTGACTGTGCCAGGAATGAAATCTAGGTGTCTTTACTCTAATCCCCCTTATTTAGCCTCCAGATCACATATGCCTTAAAAGAAACGTAGGTGCACATAAAAGCAATCACCATTTTATTTTACAAAACTGAAAAAGCCACATTAGTTTCAGTCCTAAAGGAGTATAACTTTGTAATGCAAGGTTTGGGATCAGTTAAACATTTCTCCATTCACACCTCCTCCTCTGGCATCATCTTTCGACAGCCATCCTTCACAGGAAAGCCACTTCCAAAGTCCTTGGATGAAATATCAGCACCATACTCCACAATGACATCCTCCTCAATGCTGCTCACGAGTCGCCAGAACTCCTTCTCCACCAGCTCAGTGGGAACCATCTGTAAAGACAATAGCGTTCCCATGGAAAACAGGGTTATCCTCAGGCTAAAAAAATGCACCTAAAAGTGATATTACACCTTTCCCAATCCCTCATCCATCAGACATTAAATCCAGTCTTCTCCCATACCACACATGAGAATCAATTTCCATGGAAATTATTTTGCCATTCTTTACAGCTTGGCTAAATTACAAAATTAAGTTGACCTAGGTTAGGTTGATGTACAATCACAGCAGTAATTATTACTGGTTTGTCATGTCCACACTACCCTCCTCCTGTGGGCGGTGTGCTTGCACTGACTTAAGTGGGGAAGTATGAGGGGTTGACATCTGTTACCCTCTGGGATACAAGGAAGGGTCCAGCTGTCAACTCCAGGAGCTGATCGACAACAGAATGTAAGTAACATAGTGTCTATACTGATACTAGGTCTCCTTAACTACATTAACCTAAGCACTATTCCTCTTCCTGAGATGGAGTTGTTAGGTCGGTGTTGTGTACAACTTATACTGGCAGGAGCAATGTTGTAATATAGATGCTTACAGAGCTAGGACAAAGTAAGCAGCCCTTTATGGATATAACTCGATAGCATAGACCAGACCTTAGATGCAGGATGTTACATTGTGTGGAAAGGAGTACGTGGGAAAGAAAGCTAGGATGATTAGAGGTAATGTGCCCAGATACAGTTCTACTTAGAAAAACTAATAAAACCAAATAGTCCCATAATACTGTAAGAATAAAAAAAAAAGTGAGCAAATGCCCTACACTACAACTGTATTCATGAAGGAATGCTACATCATGGGCTGGGGATTAATTTCGTTACCAGGGTAGGTTATGCACACACCCATCAGAAAGCAACTATGACATGCCCATTAATTCAGTCAGACCTTCAAGACGACTCAGACTTATTGAACAAAGAAGCAGTCTGTCCATTTATCATGACAGATTGGATAAGAACTGCCCAGTTGGGTCAGGAAGACCAATGTCCTCTTCCCATCACTTATAAATCTGTTGATGGCTGACAATTTTTTAAGAAATAAGAGGAAGAAAGATACCTTTGCTCCTACTTCAGCAAGAGTACTCCTTTCCAGAGTATTATTCACTAATTCTAGAGTGTTATAGGGAGACCATACACTTAATTACATTTGTTTAGAACTTTTTTAAATCTTTCATTGCTGAAAGTAACCCTGACATTTTTATATTGGATTTTCTGTGGTGATAAACACCACAGTATCTCACAAATATTAATTTAGTTACACATATGCTATCAATGGAGGACAAACCTTGTGCCCAAAGAAAGTTCAAATAATGCATTTGTTCATCTGGTTTGCTGAACCCTGGAAAAGGAAGGAATTTAATAGTTTGGCCACAATACTCTGTTGGGGCATAGGTCAATCATCAATCAGAAGGAGACAGTAAAACACCAGAAGAAATTAAGGGAAATTGAAGATGATCTGACTAGATGCCAGAGAGCTAAATTATTATTATCCCTTTAAATCAATCATGAGATGCCCAACAAAAACTCCAGGTCAGTTGATACTTCACTGCCTTCCTCAGTAATAAACATCAACAAATAGGGATACTCACGTGGACTGGCATGTTGAAATAATCAGACTTGAAGTTATCTGCCATCTCTCCAAAGCTCTGGAGCGTGTACTCCCTGACAGCCTGCTCAAATCCAAAGGCCTCACGCGGTTTGTTACATTCCTAGGAGAGGCAATACATTACTCCTACAGCTGACAACAAGCAGATTCTTACTAGAAGAGATCAGTGCCTACTCAGTTTCCTTGTCTAATACAAAGGCAAAATACAGATTTAAATTGCTTCCTCTTGATAGGGCAGCTCCTCCCACACAATTAACAGTTGGGCAGCCAAACTAATGTGTGCAGCTTCACATGAACATTTGCATCTCAGCACTTGCTGAAGTAGGTAGAATGACAAGGGACAACAAAGACACAGAGGCCTTAAGCTAAGAGGGGATTATGTGAGATTTGGGCACTAAAATAAGCAGCTGTAGCAGAATTGCACTGTAGCAAACCCTACAACCGTCTTAGTCTTTATAATGCAGTGTAATTGTAGCCTAGTCAGTCCCAGGATATGAGAGAAGGTGGATGAGAACCAACAGAAACTAGTCCAATAAAAGATACTACATCGCCTATTTTGTTTCAGCAAGTCAGTAGCTAGTTTAACTGTGGAGAAAGTAAATTTACATGGAGAGAGTGCGAGACAGGTAAAAGGGTTTATTAGGATAATGGCTTTCATAAGAGTTTTATGCTAATTGGTTAGCAACTTGAGTCATCTGACATGCACATAATCAGAGGAGTTTATTTCACTGTCTTATCCATGGAGTGGGCAATCCATCACACCAATGCTATTCCACCCTGCCCATTTCCACAAAGTCTCTTTCAACACCAGTAGATCCCTCTGACAATATGTATGTAATCAGAGATATCTCTCAACATACAAACATGCCAGACGGTTGATGGCTAGTTATTTTTTATTAACGTCCTTTAATAAATCAAACACAATCCCAGATCTTAATATACAAAAAGCTTAGCTGTCCACAGAGTTTTAGGCTTCATCTAACAGACACTCCTGCATGGTGAAGTGGGGGGTGAGAGCGCAACCTCCTGCTTCCACCGCACCATGAGGCACACCCCAGGTAATCTCCCGGGACACACTGCTCGAGGGAAGGGGCAGAGGAGTGGAGCAGGGGTGGGGCTTAGGAAGCGGTCAAATGGGAGGTCGCCCCAGTGCCCTGCATGCCCTTCAGGCTGGTCCTGGCTCCAACAACAATGGGAAAAAATGCAGAGCTCAAGGGCTGAGCTACCACTGTGAATGGCTTTTCCTAATAACATGAATACACACAGAGAGCTTGATCAGTTCTTGAACTGTACCTCAGCAACACATTTCGGGCATCTCCAGTCACCCTTGGGCACATCGGGCAAAGGGGGAATCAGGCAAAAAGTATGGTAGCTATCATCACATCCATCACACAGTAGCAGTTTGTCCTCATTGTTTCCCCGGCCACAAAACAAGCACACATACAGATCAACCTGCAGAGGAAAAAAAAAATCCGTGTAATATGATCAGTTTCCATCACCCAGAAGCTGCCACCCACAAGTTGCCAGGCCAGAGTATTACTAGCTATATAGCAGTACACAGAGCTGAAATCGGATACAGGAATGGGAGGGACAGGATTGCCTAAACTCCACAAGAGAAGCACTGACAAATCTCCACTGAGCTTCTGCTTCCCAAGGAAGCTATATATCTGAGAATCAGGGAGTGTGGGTAGACACACAAGATAAGGAGCCAGGGAATATCCATCTAGCTGAGCTTCAGGGGGAGGAAAAGCATTATCAAGTATCTTCCAGATAGATAACTCAAAGAACTCATTTACATTTACTTGAACCAGAAGAACCAATTTACATTAATTTTCATTTGAGAGGTTTAATATCTATCCTTGCTACATCCTCAGTATAAATGCTTTCTCCACTCTTGATTCAAATTAGATCTCTGCAGACAGTACTCTGCAAGAGTCCTCTTGTCTAGGTACCACATCATTATCCATGATACAAGCGTAATTATATCTGAAACTGTTCTCAAATGCAGGGACAAAAAGCAGACCATGCAGGAACAGAGAAACACTGAAAATTACAAGCTGAGAATTCAAAGGCAAAAGCTACATGTGCCTGTACTAATAATTGTTCCCCTTGATCTTTATTCTTCTTTGATAACAGGAGGATAAGGATTCCAAGTAGCAAAATAAAAGTGTAAGAATTCATGCTCCAGCACACTACTTCCTCATTTACTGTCTGCCCAACACCACCACTACCCTGAAGAACTTTCAAAAACCAAGATTACTGCACAATCAAGATCAAATTCCCTGTTGCTATAGCTTGTCACAGTAGGATAGCTCTAGTATCACCCTAGTTTAGAAAGGAAACATCAGCTACTTTTCTCCTTAAAATGTACTCAAGCTCCTAAAACACTGGTTTTACACAACTACTGAGCTGTATTTAGATTGTATAACAAGTGAGCCTGCTAGATCTGAAGAATAATTTTACATTTAATCATTTAATAGAAGCACTGACTTTTAATACATTACTCGATCCAAATTCCCCCATTATTCACATTAGATGGGATACAAGCCATACTGTATCTTTTTATTATGCAGCCCAAAAAGGAAAACAGGACAACACTGGTTTTAACAAGTCAGGCTGTCACTACAACATGAAGTCTTCTAACTGACAAACACAATAGGAATGCATCACAGGGCAAAGTCCTATTGTTATCTCACTGATTAGGAGAGAGAGTTTGCACACTGTTGGTGTGCAAGCATGCAATGCTCCTTTAAATCTCGCCATTTTCAATTACACATATTTGATGGGAAATTTTCCAATGGTCCAAATTCTACAAAAAGTCTTTCCATTTCCAGAATTAGTGAAAACACTAGTCTTCATGAAAGATCACGTCCAAGCCAAGTTCAAACTTGAGCTATTTGTGTTCTAATAATGTAAAAGGTGTGGTGGGTTTTTTGTTTTACTTTTTTAAACAGAGAGGGAGAGGGGAGGAAAACATACACCATCATCTCAAACTCAAGAAAACTGATATGTCAGTGGATCTAGATGAAAAGCATCATTCAAACAGGTTACTTTCAGAAACAAAGTGTATAGAAATTAGGGATGTTATATATCAGTTATTTTAGTAATCACTTAGCCACAATAATTTTATGGGGTTACTCAGTTACTAAAACATTCCCTGAGGGCAGGGCCAGCAGCCAATGCACTCCTGGGCTCCATTCTGGGGAGCCCCCTGCCACCTCTGTATCAGAAGCAGCAGCACAGGGTGGCAGGCAGAGTTGGTCTGTGAGGGGAGCCCATTTTAAAATCAGCTTCCAGGGCAGACCAGCTTCTGCCTGCCACCCCTGCGCACAGGGGGCCCAGAGCTTCCCACAGACAGAAGTTGTTCCGACATCCTGCCTGCCTGACCCCCATGCTGCTGCTTTTGATACAGACACAGAAGCAGAGGGGAGGGCAAGGGGAGCAGGCAGCTCCAGGGAGCCAGTACTCATGGGGAGCTGGCTTCCTACCTGCTCCCACTGCTGCCTCTGTGAGAGGCAGCAAGGGGAAGGCAGATGGCTCCACAAGAGCCAATATGTGCAGTGGAGGGGCAGGCGGCTCTATAGGATCTGGTGCCCATGCGGAGGCAGCAGGGGGCCAGGAAGAGCAGACAGCTCCACGGGAACTGACACATGCAGGAAGCTAACTTAAAAGCCAGCTCTCCCCTCTTGCCCCCCGACTCCACTTTGCTGCCTCTGATACAGAGGCAGCATGGGGAAGGGGAGTGCACGTAGTTGTTTTGGTTTACTGGTAAACCTAGGGGTATCAGTTAATCCAATGGTTGACTGGTTGATCTTGGAGGCTTGACCAGTCGATCACGAGGCTTTGGGCCTTCCCCCTCCGCCCCTTGTTGCCCTCCACCCCCAAGATGCAGGCCACCCTGATGCTACCTTCAGGGACCACGGAGGAAGCACGGGCTTCCCGCGAGGTTGGGGGGGGTGGGAGTGCACAGGTTGCTCTCCCCCCTACCTCAACAGCCGGCGCAGTACCTAAAACGCCAGTCAATTGCACGCTGGGGACTTTGCTCCCCTGCTGCCTTCCTGAGCACGGGGGAGGGCGGTAGGTATCCAAGACTGCGTCAGCTCCAGCTGCACAGGTAGAACCCGCTGCCATGGGGAGCGGAGGAGCAAGGCACGTGCTACCCAAGCGGTTGGGGCTGGCGCTGTCCAGGACTCCCTCTCTCCCTACACGGGAAAACAGAAGGGGGATAAAGTCCCCAGTGTGCCCGGCTCCAGCTGCTCAGGCGGCATGCATTGCCATAGGGAGTGGAGAAGCAAGGCGTGCACTACCCCAGCGGGTGGGGCTGGCGCAGTCTAGGACTTCTCCCCCCCCCCCAATTCAGGAACGCATCAGGCGTGCGACAAACCAGCGTTTCAGGTACCGCGCTGCTGTATGGGGAATGGGGGAGCAGCCCACACACTTCCTGGGCCTTGGCGTGCAGCTGCAGGACCCCCAAGTATCAGTCTGTCCGCCCCCTAACCAAACCCCCAAAAATACCCTGTCGCAACACACTGGCACTCTGTCCCTTGCCCCAGCACCCATTGGCACCCTGCACCAGAACCATGTCCCAGCACCCACAAGCACAGTTGGGGCCACATTAGTAAAGTTTGAGGGATTTGGAGGGGTTGTGTTTTTGTATCTCACTTGCATGGCTCCAACTGACTTTTCTGTGGGCCAGTGACCCATGACTAAAAACAGGTTAGCCGCCCTTCTCATAAATAAAGACGATGCTGAAACCTTGTGTGTCTGACATACTATTTTATTTAAAAATTAAGCCTGGCCAACAAGCCCCCAATTGGGGCCAAGTCCTCATCTGGCCACAGCATCGTAACACTCCTGTATCCCCCACCCTGACTCCAAATTTGAGCCTCTCATATACTGGAATCCCTTATCCTGAGCCTCTCATCCCCAAATGCCTGCACCCCCACATCCTCAATCTTCTGCCACAACACTCTTGCACCATACCCACACTGCAAATCTGTGTCCTGAGCTCCTCACACCCCCAACCTAAACTCTTGCACCCTCACATCCACTAAGCCTGTGGCTTGCTCAGCACCCCAACCCTCCACCTGAGCTCAGCACTCCCCAGCCTGGAGCCCCCTCCCTGACCCAGCATCATCTTCTCCACATCCTCCTGCATCCAAATTCCCTCCCAGAGCTTGCACCTCTCACTCTTTCCTACACCTAAATCGCTCATTCACACCCCAGAGCCTACACCTCCTGTCTCAACCCAGTGAGGGTACGGTTAGACTGCAGGAGTTTTACCGCCAAACGCGCTCTTTTGGCAGCCCCTGTATGCCTTGTTCCACAAGGCTTCCAAAAAAAGGGGGGGGGGGGGATTTTCCAACATTTGGGACAGTCTAGATGGGCCAAATGTCGGAAAAATTTCTTTTTTTTCCCCACTGCCGAAAAAAAGCAGCAGGGTAGCCATACCCTGAGAGTGTATAAGGGCCAGGGATAGCAAGTGATGGAGAGAAGGGGAACTGAGAGGGCGGGGCCTCAAGGAAGGGATGGGGTAGATCTTGGCTTGTCCTGACATTTAAAAAGTGGTCTTGGGTATAAAAAGGTTGGAGACCACTGAGTTAATCATTTAAACATCATACACTAACATCCCTAGTAGGAATAGGGGATTACAATGAACTGTTTTGCAACATATACCATACCAAATGTCGCCACCCAATCCCTAAGATTCAGAGATAGTACTGTCCTTTTTCCATAATCTTCAGTACACAGACGCAACATTTTGTATTACAGCATAATTAACATGTGGTCAAATATCAAACACACAAAAGTAGATTTATGGCTGCTGTGGGATCTCAAATAAGTGTCATGACTTCTTGCAATTAAATCCTCAACTTCATTGCATTTTGTATAGACCTACCATTTTACACAAATGTAAAATAAATGGATGGGGACAATCAGAAATGCAGCAGGATATTTTCAGATGACAATTACAGCCTGACTTACAAATACAAGATGTGTACATTTCAGAGATTTATTTCCTTGACGGTCTCTCAAGTGCTATTAAGGCCCAATACGTATTCATTTATGAAGGTTTTACAAGATCACATCTACAGCTAAATAGATGTACGATTCTGGTTTTATTGCTACTGTATTTGAACCCCTCCCACAAGTGAGAGATAATATAAACAGGAAACAAATTCTGTCTTCCTGATAATTGACTAGGAGAGACATTTTCACAATCACTAATAGCAGTCATTTCTTTCACGGAGAAACAGTCAGCTTAGAAATACCATCTATTCTCAGCAATTAATGCAAAAAATAGTCAGATAAGCTCTGTCCTATTTCATCTGTTTCCAAGAATCTAACTGTTGCTGGTTTATATTGTAATTTATGACCCCCATAATTTATCTAAAAGATTCTATTTGAGTTTGTTAAAAGTCCCATGGCCCCTCCTGGAACAGAAAACAACTAACATTCTAATAACCACAAGAAGCTTTCTGGAGCTATGGAAATAAGGTATTCTGCATGTTTCATATGCTGTTTTAGAAGTGCCCAGATCTTAAATTTCTTCAAACATGTTAGAAGTAGTAAACCTTATTAAGGACTGTGTATGTACTAAAGATGTGAAAGTGTAACCATTTACATGGTTAACTGTTGAGCCTGAGCTCATGCATGATTACTCACAGCCCCTCTTCTCCCTCTGTATCAGACGCAGCAGCCAGGAGGGGTGCAAGAGGAGGAGACAGGTGAGAGCTGGCATGTGAGAAAAGCTGTTTCTCAATGACCCGGCAGGGGACCGGTACTCGTTCTAGAGATCTCCCTAACAACTTCAGATAGGAGCAAGCTAGTCCCTTGTGACTAAGCACTTGCTTAGATTATATTAACTACTTATATGGCTCCATTACTGTAGTATCAGATCACTCACTAACGTATTTTTAGACTAGAAGAAAAGTACCACTATTTCAATTTTTCAGATGGAGAACTGAAGCATGGAGAGACAAAGCAATTTGCCCAAGATCATACAGAATGTCTGTGGCAGAGCAGAGAATCAACATACGTCTCTTGAGTCTCAAGTGAGCCCCTTCAGGATGGAATACCCTTTTTTCTGTTAAACTAACATGGAATCTCACCCTAACACTGAATTTTTTACTGTGATTAATTGAATGTTTTACTGTGATTAATTCAAATTCTCACCTTTCAGCAGAAAATATCTTACATCATCTGTTACAGTGCCCTATTTTCTCAATGGCACAAATATATCAAAAGGAACCCAAGCTGACAGCTTCATTTACCATGCTATGTACCCCAGAGCAAACAAATCACTTACAAAGTTGACAGAAATTGTCCCTTTACGCTGCCTCATCTGCATGCCAAATGCTTCTGACTTGGTACCTTTGCGTCTTCGAGACACTTCATCTTGAAGTAAAATACAGTTGCATACATTTCATTAGTATAGCATAAACAAAAATCCAACGTACAAAGATCATGTAGCAAGTACCCAGCCTGGTGGGGTAGGAGCTGCATACTCTGAACCTCCTCATTCTCCTGTGATAGGAGGGTGTGGGAGATACAGCTAGCTCTGGAAAAAGGCTAAGGAAGGAAAGGACTGCATCACACCATATCCCCTGCTGTGACAGTGAACAAGTTGGGTGTAGTGAAGCTCAGAGTATTGGTGTCTGGCCTGGGGGCATGGAAATGTAGGTGTCCAGGCCCTGGAACCCTAATCAAGCCCACGCTAGCACCTCCCAACTGCAACTGTGTAGTTGTAGGGTTTTCTTTAACTCTTTACTCCTGAGGAAATCTCTCACTGTATGTCAACAATAGAGACAACTTGTTGACAGATATTTTGCAATATGTTACCAAAGTAACTGAAGCTGGAGCAATATGGTGTTATTTTCACAAATAAAATATGCAAAACTTTACAACAATGTACACATTTTTGGTTTTAGGTCACCTAATTCTGCCAGGAGTAAAATGCCAGTTGTACCAAACTGTATACAATTGGGAAAGGGTAAACCCTCCTTTGCTCATTACCACAGAAGATCCGGTTAAGTCATGAAACAAAATGGGTTGCCCATATAATTTGTGAGCTTATCATTGGTGTTAACATTTATCAACCATTTTTTCAAGTCCAGCAATTCTCAAGTTGTACAGCACATTTCCTAAATAAAGCAATATGATTCTGTAGCAAATTAAGGGTCCCAGCCAACATGGTTAGCCACCACAAGTTCTCTCAAGCTCCCCATGAATTAAACCCCAAAACTTTTTCTCGTCACAATGTCTCAGTTTTACCTCTTTGCATTTGTCTTCAGAGAGAGCAGGGAGGTTATTCAAAAGACTGTTGCAGAATCTAAATTCAGGCTATGGTATTTACTTCCCCTAGACACAGGATAAGCCAGAAGCTTATTTACCTTCTTTATCCTTCGCTCCCAATGCAAGTCCCACCATCTTGGGTCCAGCTCCGAAGATCTGCAGCTTCTTCAGCTCAGCATTTCTACTCATCTCTCCTGCCTCTGCCTAAAAACAAGACCACATCAGCACAACACAATCAGCATTTAATTCTAGGTCTCCAGTACTCACTGCACACTTGCCTGTCTCCTCTCGTTGCTCCATTCACACTCAACATCCACTTTACTTACCCTTCAGAAGATGGAAGGCCTGAATTTTTTTTTTTATTTCCAAACCAAGTATCCAGATTCACTGCATTTCCTTTCAGACTGGAACTTTTCTTCCAGTTCTCCAAACCAACGTCTCCACCTATGCTCCCTCTAATCTTTCCATCCATGTGCAGAATAAATGTGTGCATCAAGATATGTGTGTATGTGCACCACCAGTAGAAACCAAAATCTAGCTGTAAGCACTCTGCTAATCAGCTGAACGGCATTTGAATGTCTCCTGATCAATTGCACAAGCATACATCTTACAAGGAACACTGATCTCCATGGTTAGCATTAACCAGTTTTGTTACACAGACCAACCTATACAGCAAGTGATCATGGAGAACTAGAGTTTGACATCTAGCAAAAACAATCACCAATGCAACACATTCCTAGTTATTATTGATCAGGAAAAATGTAATAATATATTTATTAATATGTTGCACCCTTCATCTGCTCCCTTATGTGGGTGGATGGATATATCCACAAACTATTAATGAGGTTCACAGTTCATAAATCTTGAAACCTTGGCTGGGATTGGATTTTCAAATGCAATGACCATTACGATTCCCTATAGCCCTACTTGCACGTGGTGCTCTTCAAATCACGTGAATTAAGCAATGGAAAACTCTTATTATCCAGACCATCCCCCTGAAAGGGCAGGGTTGATTTCTTCTAATGTTTTGTTCCTTCCTGTCCATTTGTTCACAGTCCTCCATAACTCTGAGCCTCTCTTTTCTACTGCCATAGAGCTTAAGAGTCCTAGTCACGAACCAGGACTTCACTGTAACTAAGTACTATATGCTTCTCCAGCCTTGTTTTACTCTATCACTAGATTTACCAGGCGTTGCTTGGGTACTTAATCTTTATTTTTCTTCCTTTAAATAATTGTTACAGGGTGAGGGGTTCAGTATGAAGGCTGCCGGTCTGGGGAGAGACTATTATTCCAGCCCCCTCTCACCACAGCAGCTTGGGGCCAGGCTAGAGCCATCTCCAACAAGCTCCTGCAGTTCCAGCAGGCAGCCAAGGGAGAAGTGCATGTCCCCTGGCTGCAGGTTAGGCTGGGTGGGGACCATGGAAGGACCACCTGTCCCCTGGCAACAGCAGCTCTGGGATAGTGCTGGTTAGCATGCCACAACTGGGGGGGGTCCCCTTTTCTTGCCCCAATATAGAGCAGATGCTGGGGGGAGGGGGAGTGAGGCACCCCTTCCCACGGCCCCAGCACAGGGCTACCACAGCTAGAGGAGGCAGCACAGCCCTCACTGACCCAGAACAGAACTGCTGCAGCAGCCATGCTGGGGCCAGCAAGCAGAGGTGGCACTCTATGCATCTTCCCTGAACCCGCCCTTAGGCACTTTTCAACATTTGCTCACTTATGAGGACTATACTTCACTTGGAGATTGTCTCTTTTCTGTTTGGTTTTTGTGGGAAACAATCACTGCAGTTCCAGTAGGCAAGGCCAAGGGAAAGTGCATATCCACCAGTTCAAGCAAATCCAGGTTCGTCTGCCCACTACGCTCCCCAGACAAAGTGAGGTAGGCAGGAAACTGTACTTTTCCCTGGCTCCCTAATGAAAGCAAACAGACAACAATGTCCCTATACAAACTGGGGGAGAGAGGGAAGGCTGTAACCTTCAGTCCCCTCCGCCCCCCCCCCCCCCACATTCACCTTAAAGGTACCTGGGAGGTGGGAGGCTCAGGGCTGGGGCAGTCCCTTTCACCTGCCTGGCGATTCTGTCTCTTTTTTGTATGGTTTTATGAGAAGCAATCCCATTCGGGGCACATCCTGTTTTCCTGGCATAACCAAACCCTTATATTGCTTCAAGTTATGATAAGAGGAAGCTGTATACCAAATTTGGTGGTCATAGCTCTTACAGTTTAGGAGGAGATCTTGAACAAAAACTGATAGACACAGACTCTCTCAAATATATACTAGATTGGCTGCACACCACTAAATATTTTGTCCATTTACTTCTCACAAGCTCTCTCGCTTTGTCAACAACCTTTGTCCTTCCTAAGCTGATCCACCAGGCAGCTACCTTTTCTTCATTCAAGTCCCTCCTAAAGACCTGTTGCTCCTACAAAGCCTTCCAGCATTTTTAATCCATCACACTGCTCACAAATGTTCACTCAGAAACTGAATTATCTTATTGTTGTTACCCTGCCCTACCTTCTCCTGCTCTCCATTACAAACTTACATCTGAGTTAAGTTTGTTAGCTCTTTTGGGGCATCAATTTGGTCTGTCTGTACTGCAAAGCACCTATCTCAACTTTTGGTGACACGCAAAAAACCTTTTCTGGTAAGCAATACTCAAAACTAAATGAAGATTCCATGTGCAATGACAATAATACTATAAGCAGAATATCATTTCCAAGCATTCATTCAAATTTGTTTGTTTTTGTTGGCTGCCAAAATAGACTGAAAAGCAATTTGCTAATCAGAGATATTTTTAGCACTACTGCTGTCCAGATAGTTTCCTCCAACTGTATTTTGTGTTTGGGCTTGTTTTCTCACCCAGTATGACACTTACAGGGAGATGTAATACCCCCCCCCCTTTTTTTTTTTTTTAAGATTTCTCGGTTTACCTCTTTACGTTTATAGAAATTGTTTAGCAACTGATGGACATTGGACAGTGCTGTAACTGATCATGACATCTACAAGAATATACATCACCCAAAACACAGCAATAAAATATTTTAGGTTATTTTAGTATACAGGTACCCCACTCAGACAAATGTGATTTTTCAAGTTGGCGTCCCTCTAATCTTATGGGAATGTTGTTCTCCCACTAGTACACGTGATTAACGAAAACAGATAAAATGAAATTTATGAGAGATCCCACTGGTATCAGAGGACTTCCTTCCCTCAAACAATGCAACTTTCTAATTAAATCTTCAATATTTCTTTACAGACTTTCTGGCAATTTTTAGTCCATTGGATTGTTGTCATCCCAATCCTTGCTTTCACTTGAAAAATTAAATTGAATATCAATCTTTTCTAATATCCAGATTTTGAATACATCAAGTGCTCTTCATAACATTGCTTTTTGATAGTTATGAAATTAAATCAATTTTACTAATTTTAATGTAAACATGTTTTAAAATTCTTATCCTAATTCCATTACAATTCTAACACAATTTTTAAAAGTAATTATAAGTTTAACTATAACCACTATTTCCTCGTATAAAAAGAGAACACTACATCTATCAAAAGAACAAGTTGTGTGTTCAGAAGACAATATATAACAAAAAAAACTAAAATGCCTACAGAATAGACAGACTTAATTATGAATACCATATCTCACAGAGGTAGCTCTGTTAGCCTGTACCTGTAAAACAAAGATTCCTGTTGCATTTTAAAGATTAACAGATTTATTTGGGCATACGCTTTTGTGAGTAAAAGCCATTTTGTCAGATGCAACTTATGCTAGGGATCTTACATTTAGATTAATCGAATAGTCAATCCCATTGACTATTCAATTAGTCAGTCTATAAGAGAACCTCTGCCTTTAACTATAACAAGAGCTCTATTGGGCTCTCGCTACAGTTCAAAAGCAGAAGCCCCACAGTTGAAATGTCCAAGAGCCCCAGATCTGTACATTTCAAAAACAGAATCATGGCAGAAGCAGTGCAAGCAGAGACTACTTCAGTCCCCACTCACACCATTTCCTGCTGTGCCTCTAGCTTCCCTGCCCCCCGGCAGAGACAGTGCTTTGGGGGGAGTGGGGTGGAAACCAGCTTTTAAGCCAGCTCCCCCCAGCACCAGTTCCTCCGACAGGCAGCAAGGGGGAAGTAACTAGTTGCATCATTAGTCAACTAGCTGATAAGCTTATGCTTATTGAGTAGTCGACTAGTTGCTTACATCCCTAACTTACACCCAAATAAATCTGCTCGCTTTATGAATGTCAACGAGTAGTTGATTAGACGATTAACTGATTAACCCCCTAAGTCTAGGTTTATCTGGTCGACTACTTGCATTACCCTTCCCTCCCCACTGCCTTTGTATCAGAGGATCAGGAGCCGGTGATTCCCAGACAGCAGTCCCTGTCCATGGGGGCGGGAGGGGAATCTAAGCCACCCATGAACAGAGGCTGCACCAGTCTCTGTCTGCAGGAACCTCAGGCACCCCACGAATAGGGGATACTGGCAGGGCAGCCTCCCACATGCCCTCCCAGCAGCCTCTGTCCACTGGGAGCTTGGAACCCTGAGGGCAGGGGCTAATGCCACCCCATGTTGCTGCCTCTATCAGAGGCAGCAATGCGAGGCAGCAGGCAGCCATTCCATGGGGGGAGATGGTTTGTCAGCTGGCTCCCCTCACCGACAGGCTCCTACCTGCCATCCCACACTGCTGCCTTGGATACAGAGGCAGCAGTGCAGAGTGACAGGGGGCTCCCCAGGAGGGGGGCCAGAGCATACTGCCTGCCAGCCCCGCCATGAGGGATTATAGAATAGTCAACTAACTACTAGGAATTCATGCAGTTAGATGACTATTCTATTACCAACTATTTAACATCCCAAGTTAGCCTTTAAGGTGCCACAGAACTAGGGATGTTAAATTTCTATTAGTTAACTAATCAATTGTAATTCCATCCACTAGTAGATGGGGGGGCACTCGCTATCCCGCTGCACCTCTCCCTTTAAAATGTGGGCACTTCTTGTATATTTAAAAACGAGAGGAGCGGCAATTGGAACCCGTGTGAGCAGGACTCTCTCAATCCCTGCTCATGCCCTTTTACAACTGCCCTCTACCTCTCCTGTCTCCCACCAAGACAGTGCTGGGGGAATCAGCTTTTAAGCCAGCTCTCCCCAGCAGCAGCTCTTGCTTCTCCTCCCTGCTCCCTCTCCCTGATCAAGGCAGCAAGCAGGGGAAGCAACTGGTCAGGTTCCTACTCAACTACCCGAAAAGCAAGTCGCTTACACCCCTCCACATGACTCCTTATTATGAATACCCAAAACATTCAATACTATTAAAACCCAGCTTCATTTAGTGGCACTTAAATTTGCCTCAAGATACATCCCAACTAAAAAACTGTGAAAGCACAGAATTAAATGTTTAAGACAGGAAAAAAGTCTTATGCAGCATAAAATGCTCTAATTTTCCATAAAGTTTTCACTTTCATCTCCAATATACAGGCAGTCCCCGAGTTACACGGATCCGACTTATGACGGATCCGCAGTTACGAACGGGGCCGTCTCCCTGGTCTCCAGCAGACCAGGGAGAGGAAGCCAAGCGGCAGAGCACGCGGGCAGCGGACAGCCCAGACGCATCTGGGCTGTCCGCGTGTTGCGCGGCTTTGCTCCCCGTCCCCCTGGTCTGCAGACCAGGGAGAGGGAGCAAAGCCGCAGAGCCCGAGGGCAGCAGGACAGCCACTGCGCGTCTGGGCTGTCCCGCTGCCCCCGTGCTCTGCGGCTTTGCTCCGGACGCCTGTGGTACAGCAGCTGGGGCGCTGCCGGTTGGTCCCATAGCGCCGCTCTGGGCGCTACTGGACCAACCCGGCAGCACCCCAGCTGCTCTGCCCCAGGCGTCCTGATTCAGCCACTGCTAAAACTGACCAGCGGCGGACTACAGGAAGCCCCTGCCCCGGGCTTCCTGGAATCAGCCGCTGATCAGTTTCAGCAGCAGCTGACTTGGGGATGCCTGGGGTTCTTAAGTTGAATCTGTGTGTAAGTCAGAACTGGCGTCCAGATTCAGCCACTGTTGAAACTCATCAGTTTCAGCAGCGGCTGAATCTGGACGCCAGTTCCGACTTACATACAGATTCAACTTAAGAACAAACCTACAGTCCCTATCTTGTACGTAACCCGGGGACTGCCTGTATACCAAAAAGCCATACATATCACAACTTGCAATTTGCACTCTAACAAAACAAATTAACCTCAGACACTTGTACTCTGTGGCTCTTGATACAAGTGTTTATAAAGTTATTCTGCCCTAACATTGTGATTTAATATGGGCACAACTTTATTAATCCTAACAAGGGTTTGTGACTGAGCATGCAATGAAATAAGACTTGTCATCACCATTTTTTCCTCTACTATTTGAACAGATTTCTCTAGTTACTCTATCTTCCCACAATAGCTAATCTGAAAATGAAGGACTTTTTCCTCTATATCAGAAAACACTAACAGGATCCAATGGGTTTAAGTATCTCATCCTTTAAAGAGATATCCTATTTTACAAAAAATCACTTCCACGTGATAATTTTAACCTTCTATTATTAGAAGTAATACCTAAGATTATAATTGAAAATGAATTTTTTATTGCTTTTAGTTAAATTGTTTCCTTGTAGAGTTTGCACTGCAATTCTCACTCACTGATACACAAAAGTGTTTTCAAAACAGTAAAACATGATTGCCAAATGACAAAAATTGGTAAGGGAACAAAGAACAGATGTTGCCTGCAACTCAACTTTTCTAAAAACTTACCTAGATTAAAAGTTGGTGTCATTTTAATACCATCACCTTTTTAAAAAGATTGAAGCTTCTCTTTCCTTCCAGTACAATGATTTTTTATGAATACGTTTTCAACAGTTGAGTAAACTCAGTCAAATCCTTTAACAGCCCAGGATGCATCCTAATGGCTTATGTTTTTACTCCATAATTCCAGTATTTCCAATCTGCATTTTTTTTGTTTGCTTTTTACACAAGATTTCTTTAAAACTGTGTTGAATTACGTAGTAAAAGGAAAATGTGTAAGTGCCATTTTTCAGTTGTTAGTTCACTTCTCATCTAATAAACGATCTACTTTCAATTTACCATTTCTTCCATCCCACCTCAAAATCTGCGAAGTCATCCTTATTTTTTGTGTTAATTTTTTTTCCTTCCATTCCATCCCTTGCACACCTTTCAAGTTATTGCTTTCCTTCCCTACCATTCCCATTTACAATACAGGCAGTCCCCGAGTTACGCGGATCCGACTTATGTCAGATCCGCAGTTACGAACGGGGCTTTTCTCGCCCCGGAGGACGCAAGCGGCAGGACGCCCAGATGCGCTGCAGTCCCGCCGCCCGCATCCTCCGGGGCAAGAAAAGCTGCTCCGCGTCTCCCTGGTCTGCTGGGGGGGGGGGGGGGGAAAGAGGCGCAGCTAGTGCGCCCCCCCCCCCCCCGCCCACCAGGCTTTTCTCCCCGACGACGCCTACGGTGGAGCAGCTGGGGCGCTGCCAAGTTGGTCCCACAGCGCCGCTCCTTGGCGCTACTGGACCAACCCGGCAGCACCCCTGCTGCTCTGCCCCAGGCGTCCCCAAGTCAGCCACTGCTGAAACTGACCAGCGGCTGACTACAGGAAGCCCGAGGCAGAGTTGCTCTGCCCCGGGCTTCCTGGAATCAGCCGTTGATCAGTTTCAACGGCGGCTGAATTTGGACGCCAGTTCCGACTTACACACAAATTCAACTTAAGAACAAACCTACAGTCTCTATCTTGTACGTAACCCAGGGACTGCCTGTAGTTTTATTTTGGGATAAGGGAAAAAAGAATACAACAGGTTAAAACAGATATTTGAAAAATTTCAAAAAAAAAAAGTCTTCCTCTTCTTGTTCCTTCAGTTACTTTTTTCAGAGGGTTTGTAGTTAGTTATGGTTTAATTACGATCTCAGAAGTTTCCCAGCCTTCCTTTACAACAGACAATTTTAATAATTTCTTCTCACACATCTATCACACTTAAAATCTGGCTTTCCTGAAATCTAGTATCCTGGTTTCACAGAATGCAGCAGTACAATTCCTTACCCACATTTAATTCAAGTAACTTTCAGATGATAGTTCAAAACTGTTACTATTCTCATTCTTAGCTAATTGATCCGTAAGTAATAGGTCCACAATGCTTTCTCTGCTTTTTTAGACTGTAATATTATCTCCCACTTGTAAAATCTTTTTGGACACAGAAATCACCAGTAACTGTTACATGCAGCAGACAACTGGCAACATACTCTACATCTGAAGAAGTGGGTTGTGTCCAAGAAAGCTCATGATATCGCCTGCATTTTTGGGTAGCTTCTAAGGTGCTGCAGAACTAGTAATTATTTTTTAAGTTTTTTCAGTTACAGACTAACACAACTACTTCTCACACTCTACAAAGGTCATCTACATCTGACGGAGAATACAGGAACATGTTTATCTGATGGATATTCTCATGTAAGGCATATTGAGCATGTGGGTTCTGAAGGCTCTCCAGCTGGTTTATGATACAAGTCAAAGTGTTCAATTTCATCTACCAGGGCTAGGTGGTTTTAATTCCTATCGTAGACACTGCTCTTCTCCATAGTCACTAGGGATGTAAATATCCATTTCAAAAGTTAGCCAGTTAAATGATCCAATTATAATCCTATAAATGGTTAACCATGCCATTGGAGTCGAGCCAGCTCACTGCAGGCTGACAGCTCCTCCAGCCCAGACCTTCACCAGCAAGCAGGGGCGGGATGGGGTGGATGCTGTGGCCAGCAAGGATCCCATCAGGGAGGCAGAGAAGAAGGGCTGCTTCAGCTGGCCAAGGGAGGCTAAACCCACCACCTGTCCCTCCAGTTAAATGATTACCAGGTAAGCGTTCCGGTAAGGCTAATGCTTACCAGGTAACCAAATAACCTATTTCATCCCAAATAAGTACCTGCCCTGGAAATGTGGAACATTTTACAAACAGTCTATACTTGCTCTCTGGCTATTTGGGGGTGGGATGTTATTTGAGAGTGTTCATCAGAATAATGGACAGGTCTCTGCTTTGAATTCAGTTTTCCAATAGTCCAACAAGTTTATCATGATTATTCTGAATGTATCCTAAAAATATTAGGGCTTTTACGGGTTAAGTGAAGTGAGCCGAGTTTCTCAGGAGTAGGAAAATTAATTTCTGTTATTTCTTGTGTTAAGTGCTAAAGTAAAAGAAAGTGTGCTTAGATTTTTTTTTTTACGAGTCATTTTGTATAAATTAACAATAAAGAGCTTTGCAGGCTATGTGTGTAAAGAAGAAAACTCACCAACCAATGCAATGCAGCAGCTGTTCTGCGCCAGGAACACTACGAACAGTTTTTAGAAAGGAGAGTGAGGAATACCATTGTTTTACTGAAACTACTGAGAGCAGTCTTGCAAAAAGAGCGATGAGATCTTAATGATGTAGTGTCTCATATCTCATCTGAAAAAGACACAATAGCATAGTGCCCCCTAGATAGTGGCTCAATACCAACTCAAAAGAATTCCACATACTTAGCAACAGGCAGCAGTTCCTGTAGCATGCTGGATTTTTTCTTGAATGGGTACCTCCGGTTCACGTACTGACCACACCCAACACAACATAGTTTGAAACATCTCACATGATCATAGTGAGGGACTACCAAGGTGACGCTTTTGTATATGGTTATGCTATACAAATAAATGTAGTAAGTCTGCCATAAAGCGAGATCAGATGAAAGGTAATCCTGTCTAAATGAACCATAACCTAAGAGAAACAGAACACGCTATTTACTAAAACAGAAAGATTCAGCAGAAGTGCAGAGAAATGGAGAAGCATGAGTGGCATGAGATGTGCGCTGCGTGTTTCTGATCGCATTAGTATAGAAATTTCAGTGTGCTTAAAGTACGTCCAGAATGGCATGGCACAAACAGTAAAAAAAGATTAAATTAAAACCCAGCTTTCACCAATGTCCCACTGACTGGCCAGCAAGAAGCCACTAAAACGTGCCACAAAAACCCAGTCCAAATATTTTCAGAGATTCTTTTTATAACAAGCATGTTATTTTATCAGGAATAGAGAAGGCCTGCTTAAACAAAACTGCAGGAAAAGAAATTAAGAGAAGGAAAATCAGGCCAAGACTGCAAGATCTTTTTTGACGTGTTGGCATGTAAAATGATGCTGTTTCAGGTTTGAAGGGAAACTTACTGGCCGTCTTTACGCAATTTTGATATTTCCTATTTCAAATGTTGCTGTAGCAATAGCAGCCTTTAACACACACAAAAGAGACTGCTTATATCCAGGAGAAAAGCTGTGGAACTAGAGCAGATTCCTCAGTCATTACTCTGCATTTTCCCTCCCTACTGCAAGCTCTTGACAAAAAAAACCTGTCAGTCAATTACGTGATTAGTCCCATTTCTACATTTTCCCACTGACTGTAAATCTTTTGTCTGCACACAAGCTAACATCTATTTTAACTAAAGTATAGGTCTCAAACACACTGTCTATGGGCCATCAAAGCATTTTCACAAGCCAGCCCAAGAGTCCTTGAGGGCTGGGGGGAGCGGGACAGGGTCAGCACTAGCCACCCATGCCCTGCTCCCGCCCAGTCCTCTGCCACCCATTACATCTCCTCCACAATCCCCCTTCTCCAAAGGATACGGCCTCAGTAATTATCAGGATGGCCTGGCGCAACAGCAGGGGTTGGACCCTCCACACTCACTGCGGAAAGCAGAGTGAACTCAACTTGCTCTGCTTCACTGAGTGCAGGGGACCCGACCCCTCCTACTACCCCATGACAGGTACCTATGGCTGCGTCCCTCAAGGAGGTGGGAGGGGGAAGGGCAGAAAGTGGCAAGGCTTAGGGGACTACAACATATACACACCCCAAACCATAGGAACTCCAAGGCAGGATTTGTGAAAATGCCCGAGCCATAGATGACCAATAGGCTGTGATTGAGACTCCTGAACTAAAGGCATGTCTAAAAATCAAGATGTAGTTAAATAGAAGCATGTTGACACTTATACTATTTTACAACTAGCTTATATCCATTTAGCTTGCATTGGTGCATTCCCTGATGCAAGCCAACATAATAGAAGCCAGATGAAAAAAGTTTAATTATATCTGCTTATAAAAGCAAAGCTTATTCAATATCTGTGAATAGATCAAGGCTAAAAGACACACGTCTCTGAAGTTAAAAAAAGGACTCCAACTTCATGGCACATTTGAGTGGGCTCCCATGGCCAGACAAAGGCTGTTGCAGTCTGAGTGCTATTGCAATCGTGCAAAGAATAAATGCACTCTGTCTGTAGTGGCCAAATAATGTGGGTACCTGGGATTTGATGCGTCTGGTTCTCTTCAGCACAACGTTCATTCTTGTGCCCTGCTTTGTGGAAGCCTGGGCATCAGAGCCGAGGTCCTCTGCCTCCACTTTTTCCTTAATGTCCAAGTTTGACTTTTGGATGCCCTAAAGGATCAGAGCACAGAAGGATACCAGGTTGGTTGATCAGGGGATCAGACTCCCTATGGTCTGTGAATCATCCTGTTTGTTGAGAAATAGGGCTATCAGTGAAGTCATACTGCAATACACATGCCATTTGGACCAGAAACAAATCACTGCATGCAGCCTGAAATAAGAAGATTCAATCTCGACAGATGCCTAACAAAGAATAATAAAGACACCTTGCCAAACAGGTACATCACTCTTTGCCCTGTTTCCCGTTCCCAACAAAAAACTCGTCTCACACCTATAAAGGAAACCTAAAAGTACAATCAGTACTCCAGATCACAATGCAACTTCTAATTCTATTCTTCCAAATCTGAACAGGTACAGGTTTGATGAAAGCAACTGCTATTTTCAAGAGCACAAAATCACATGTGATATAGTTTAGTGTACGGCAAGAAACTGATGCAGTTTGGGTCCCATCTTTCTATCATGGAAGGGAACAAGTCTCTCACCATAAGGCTAACCCCAGACTGGAAGAGTTCATAGGGGTACAGTATCCTTTCATAGTGTGACTTCAGCAGTGATCCAGTGCCTTTTCCTGGCAAGTAGCCTAGTCGACTAGCCACTTTGGACCATTTCTTCTCTTTAGTGACCACCTCAAAGCCTCCTTTGCTGGCGACAATCTGAAACAAAACAAAAAAATTTAAGAAAAGTTCTTTAAGAAAGTGTGAATTCTTCTAAACACAGTGTATGAACCAGACATGACTAGACAGACCAAACCTTCAAAGGTTCTAGGAAGCTCAAAGGCCCATCATTACAATATGGGTATTTTTCTTGCCAGGGCAGTACTTTAACAAATGCATATCAATCTCAGCAACTGCTGCATTTATTAGAACCCCATTTTTCAGAAATTAATAAAAAGTATATACCATACCACAAAAAGTGAGGGAGCAGATTCAACTAACAACTCAAACTAACAAACCCAAGACAGCATGAATTGTTGAAGCTCAAGACTCCAGAATTACAAATTTCTCGGAGAATCCTGGACAAAAAACAGAAACTAAGCACAGATTTCACCTTTCACCCTAGCTCAGGACTGCCACAGCAACAGTATTTCAATTTCTGTTGGCTACATAGGACTAATTTATTTCACCTGAAAAACAGTCCATTTGTCTTCACATGCAAGTCACTGTGGCACAGGAGATGTTTCTTCTCAACACTGGCAATATTTTCACCCTCACTTCCCTCTTATAAGGGTTGCTGACGAGCAGTTTAAAACAAAAGTAGACCAACTCTGGTTTCACTGAAATTTTGTAAAGATACTAAACATTTCTACACATCTTTAGTTTGGTGGCAAACTTTTTCCTCCTCAAAGAACCCAAGTTACATGCCCAGTGCTAAAGCGATTGATGGAAACCCAGACACAAAAGTATTATTACTGCAGTGGAACTAAAAATGAAAACCTTACCAATGTAGCTTCTAAACTGATTCAAGTGCAAAAACAACAGCCTAAGTGAAAACTAATTTAGATTTTTAATTAGTCAGTTTTTATAATCGTTAACAGAAGTAAAACTTAAAACCACACTTTCCTCTATTAATTTGGTTTTTTTCCCACATAAGGTATTCTCCAGTTCAGTTTTTAAAAAGTGAGAGAACCCATTATGTAAAATTACATTTACACTTTTAGCTTAGAATAGCCAAGCTTTATGGAGTGCCCATAACCAGTGTATGCAGCTGACACTATCAGATAAGCAACATAGTGAAAGCAACCAAAGTTTATACTTGCTCATTTTGAACAATGACCAATTACCTAGATACCAACAAAGGAAATTACCTGGACATAAACAACAACCTTTGCACCTTTGCAATCAATTAGGGGAATAAGTTTCCATTAAACAAAGCAAGAAATTTGTGCCTTCAACTATTTAGAAGAACTGAAGTATTTAAGTCTCTCAGAACCAAGAAATCTGTTCTAGCTCATGCCAGTGTTCCAAATGTGTCATTCCCATTGGCACTATGTACAGATTAATGTATTATTCCCTAACAAACCCTGACAGACATAGAAATAAACCTTCACTGCTTTCCAAAGACAGCTAAGAAAACAAACACATAGCCTTATGGGCAATGACAAACAAATTCTTCTGAAGTACAATCTTTTAAAGCCATGTACCTTACACAAGGGTGACAGAACTAGGGAAGCAGCAGTCCCCAGCTTGAAGTGGTTGCAATCATATACAGGGTTTACATTTGTGTTCAGGCTTTCAATAACCCCTCTCTACAAACTGTTTCAATTCCACTGATCCTACTGCTCAACTTACAAGCTTACAGTCAAGTGAGAAACAAACATTTTGATCAGCAAGTGAAAACTGACAATGATATAGCAGTGTTAATACCACCACACATTTGTAGGGCTAGACTATACTAAAAAAAAGGTAGTGGAAAAACACTTCTTGTGTAGATGCAGTTTATATTAGCAAAAGACTGCTTTTAGCAGCTAGATTGGAAAAAGGCACTCTTACTCAAAATATTTGTAACCTGGAAGATTTGAAGTATCCCACATAGTGACTTATACCAGCATAGTTATAAGTTCTTCTTCCTACTCGAGGCTGGCACTTATAAGCCAGCACATACTGACCCCTATAAATAATTACTTCAGACTAGCTATTCTGATACATTTCCAAGTATAGACAGGCCCCATAGTCTTGCAAAGAGCTCTACACTCCTACAGCTCAACCCTACAATGTGCAGAGAGCAGCAAAGAAGAACTGGCCAATAAAAACACTGATTAATTCTGCAGGTCTTTCATACTGCATACTGAGCAACCAACACAGAGGTAATTGTTGTATGTACTTATAATTGCCTGCCATCTCCTTAAAATATTTGTAATCAAGAGGATTATAAGTATCTCCTTGTTTTCATGGTATATCCAGTTCACAGCCTGCATGAAACTGCTACTATCACCCAGGGTCGTCCTGTGCTTCCCATATCCTAAAGAATGTTACTCACCTTGCTCAGAGAATACAGATCCAAGATTTTTCTCTCCACCACAGGAATTTTTAAAGTGGAACCTTGAAGTTCCCAAAATTTTGCTAACTGATCCAAGAAGTCCAGTTTCACTCTGGTCATTGCCTATAATCACAACAAGAATACCCAAGAGTTTGAACCTAGTCAGATATGAAAGAAATACCTAAAATCTAAGCAAAAAGGCATCAAAGGGCAACTGTATTTACATGTTCATGATGTAACTACAAATGAGACAGTTTACTATTCATTTTCTCTATACAACAACTGGAGGCAGAAATGTGAGCAACAGGGAAAAACCATCCAACTTTTAAACTTTACCCACTAGCTCATGGGTTCCCAAACTGGGAGGGGTGAAGAAATTCCAGGGGGGGCATGAGGCGACCCAGCACCCTCCCTCCCCCGCAATCAAGTTTTGCTGCCCTGGAAAGTTTCCCCCCCCCCCCCTATTTTTTTTTGCTCAACAAGTTTTGCTGCTATGGGGGGAGGAGGGGAGGGAGGCATGAGGGTTTCTCAAAAATCGGGCGTGATGCCGAAAAATCGGGCGTGATGCCGAAATGTATGGGAACTGAGAGTATCCCAAATCCAAAAGGCTCAAAATTATGAGGGAGGTCCTTTTCTTCCTAGATATGGCCCAACAACATGTTAGGCAGAGCAATGTCTATCTTCCCCAGATTCACATGTCACTCTGGGGCTTAAGCATCCAGAAATCTAAAGTGAGGTTGCAGTGCACATATGCAGAAACACAGGTAACAAAGGAACTTTTACTGCAAAAACGTAGACACCAACCAGGTTTAGGCACCAATGATGTCTGGCAGGAGCCAAGCAGGGATTCTGTAAAACCCTATGCGCCCTAACTCTGATTCTTAGGTGACTAAAGTGGCAATAAGGGATCTATGTCCTTTTGTGAATCTAGGTCATGATGTTATCAGAATAGCACACAGATTTAAAAACTAGTGTGAGTGAAGAAGAGAAATATCTTTGGAAAAATCTTAACAGAAAAGGAATTGTACTCATTTTTAAAAAAGGCTCCAATTAAATTTTAAAACTAAAAATTAACCTGACTGGGTCTATAAAACGAAGTATTAGTGCCAGAGGTTTATTGTTTGTTTTAAAGACTTAGAGATATTATCCAGGTGGTTAAATATCAGGCAACTTGGGAATTAACAGCCATAAATACCTTACAGAAAGACAGCAAGGGAATTGAGGGCTAAACACTGGCTAATCTTACTAGATAAAATGGTCCTTGGCATTCATTTTAAATATTTCCAGTTGAGAATAAAAACCTTTTTGTGGTTATTTTGAATAATAAAATAAAAGCCAGACTTCTCAAAGTCTTGGAGAGTTATTTTATCCAAACTCTGCTAGTGCCAATTATAAGCTCTCATGTGGTTTGTGGGATATTAAAGTCTACCAATCCAGAAACTAGTCAAGATGCAAAACTCAAGAGACATATTGCTTTGTGTGAATACAGAATTATATCAAAGGTCCAAAAGCTCACCTCCAGTTCATTCAAGCGCTGGACCCGTGGGGTGAAACGAAAGTTTTGTACTTCACATGCAAATGGAGGCTGCCAGTCCTAGAGAGAGAGAGACAGAGATGTTACTGCTTCAAAAATATAAGGAATACCCCATAACCTCCTCTCACAAACGTAAAAGAGGCTCCCTAGAATTTCAACAGTCCAAATCAGCTGATTACAGAAAGAACAAATCAAAGATTTTTTTCTTGTTAAGTATTCTAACCTGAGAATTTTCCATTTCAGAAAAGCATGGAAATTTCATAATTAATGAGCTTCTCCCCAATACTTGTGTTAGGAGTAAGGAAAAACTATTAAGATGCCTCAATAGAGAGCCCATGAAAGTAAAAATATCATAGCTTAAAATATTTAGATTGATATTACCCTTACATTAAGTTAGAGCATAAGAGAGGTTTGCATGGAGAGAACCATATGGCAAAATTACCATATTGTAGTGCTTTTATAAAAGGCCTGTAAAGCCCCAGATATTTCAAAATCTAACTAATAAATTTATTAATTTCAAATAAACCACAGCACTTGAGGCAAGGTTGCTGGCACATATGGACATGAAGGGAGCAAGACATGTACTAGAGATAAGAATACAAGCATAAGAAATGTAACCCTCAGAAATGGGGTCTTAGAGCATCTCAAGCCAAAATGTAAAACTGGCACACAAACACACTATGCAACCCAATTTTGTTACTCAAATTAGTTGTTAACTTCAAGGGAGCAAGATAAGTCTTCTAGTACTTTTTAAAAAAGATTTAAGAAGTTACACAGCCTATCTAAAATAAAATGATGATAAACTGACACTAAAATTGTTCATTATTTTTATTGCAGTAGCACTTAAAAGCCCCAATCAGAACTGTAAAATATTTACAATTTCAAATAAACAAGAGGAATAATGAATAAGTTACAGTAAAGTGTTTCATCTAATTGATGCTGCGGATTTTAAACAACCAGACCAACTTGCAACGTAACCTGCTAATCAATCATACAAAGGCAAAACCAAGAGTTCAGTTGCAAAGAAATCCCAAGCTGTTTTTTCTGGCCAGAATCTTGAATGGTTTCTTCAGCCTTTTGGATTCCACAATCAAGCAAAAGTAATCTGCTTATTTTAGAAAAGGTAACTTCTTGGAGGTCAAGCTTTCACCATATTACAAAGCCAACTAAGCAGATTCCAGCAACTCGCAGAACAGAAGGAAAAAAGCCTGAGGAACACAAAATGTAAGCAACAGTTTCTACAACCTTCACTGCCACACCTTCGTGGGTTCTCCTCTCCTTTCTCAACCACTTCAATCTTTCATATTCACTATTTCTATTTTAAAGTTGATTTATTCTTGTCTGCACCTAAAAATTGTGTTTTAATTTGAAGTTGTTTGAAGTACATTCTACTGAGAAACTGCTGTATTTACCAGAAGCCTCTAGACTGCAGGACAAATTGTCATAAAATAATGCTGCAGGCAGAGTCTGGCTATTCTAACCTAATTTCGAGCCTTTTTTTTAAAAAAAACACACAAATACCAATTTTCCTGTTGCAAACAGATCATTGACAATTCTTATAATACTCAGAAAATTATATTTAAGTAGAGTGGTATCAGAATGGAAAATCCTTCTTCCCCAAAAAGAACGAACTAGTTTTCATATGAACCATGTTTGCAAATTTAAGATCCAAACGAACAGTATGTTACAAAGTAACAGATCAGCAACCGAGCACATTTATTCACCAGTATTAATGCAGCCATAGATTTTTAGGTTCAAGATAAACATACAAACTGCGTGTCCCTGACAAAGACACCATGGTTTACTGATCTGCTACCCGAAAAGGGCGACATAACCGGAAGGGCTTTAAACCTCAGCCATGGTTTTTTTTTTTTCGGGGCGGAGAGGAAGGAGAACAGTTTTGCATCGTTATCAAACGCTCTTACTTCATGTGCTCTTTACACCCGACACAGCGGCGAAAGAAGCTCCCAAATATCCCCTGTGGCGCTGTCAGGCACCCAGATGTCGGATTAAGCCACGGCCGCGTCCGTGGCATCTCCCGGCCTCACGAAGCCGAGCTCCGAGAGCCGCCTCCAGAGGCTGAGCGAAGTCCCGGCCTGCAGGAAGGGCCCCTCACACCCACTAGGGAGAAAGCTCCTAGGAAACGGCACCCCGGGGTCACCTCAAGCCCCTTCTCCTGGGCGTGACCTGCCCCTCCCCCGTGCGGTACCTTGGGGGGTCGGATCTTGCAGATGCCGGTTTTCTCGGCCAGGCCGCGGATGCGGCCGATGAAGCCGAGCGGGTCGCTGAACTCCTCCCAGCTGGGCTCGAACACGGGGCACTCGGGCGGGGGCACGAACTCCGCCGCGTAGCGCGACCCGCCGCCACCGCCGCCCCCCGACATGGCGGCGCTCGGGGCCGGGGTGGGCACCGGCTCCGCAGGAACAGCCGGGCCCGGGGGGGGGGGGTTCGGGCTCCTTCGCCTCCGCTCCCCGGGGGGCGGGTCACAGGCGGGGGCTGGGGCGCATCCTACGGGCCCCGCTGCCGCCGGCTGGGCCGGGCTCTCAAGCGCCGCCGCGGCGGCTCCTCCCGTTTGTTTGTGTCTCCCCGTCGGGTTTTGTTGTGTGTGTGTGTTTTTTTTCCTCCTCCCTGAGTCTGACTCGGCCGGAAGTTACGTGTACGTAGAAAAGCCCTCTAGCGGAAGCGAAGAGCACAGTGCGCCTCCGCCTCCGCCCCGGAAAAGAGTCCCTGACCCTATCAGGTGGCTCGGAAAACTTCCACCTCACCCCCCAACCCCAGCCGGGCACGGAGGTCTGGACAAACCCAGCCCAGGGCCCGCTCCCTGCCCTAGAGACCGGCCACGGCAAGGCCGCAGCCACTTCCGACGCGGAGGAATGTGTGAAGCGGCTGGACGGATTCACTTCCGGTGCCGACATTCCATTTCCCCCATTGTCTGAGCGAATGCAAAGGAGCGACTTGACCCCTCCCTCGGCGCATCACACCCCCTCGGCGCCCCGCCCCCACACGCCTATCCTCGGTCGTGCCGCCCAGAGCCCCGCCCGACGAGACTCCTCCCCCCGGGCAGCCGGCGTTCTCCTCCCTGGTCCTCTGGGTGGCCCGCGCCGCCCCCCTCCTCCTTCCCGCAGGCCGCCAGGCTCCTGTGCCCCCAGCCGCAGTGCTTTGTCTGCTGGGACTTTTACCTGCTTGGGATCATCCCCGGCCAGGCTGGTTGGACAGAGCCACAATCTGGGGCCTGGAGTCTCGACGCACTTCTAGGCACAGCTGCCTTTTAGTTTTGCAAGCTGCGGGTGGGTGGGCTCCACCTGGTGCTGTTTGATTCCTGTCGGGTCTTGTGCCCAGCCCCTTACCACATGCCTTCAAGCAGATCCCACTCATACTTCGGTCTCAGCTGTCTGTTTTTTAGCACAATCCACCTCTAAGAAGAGCTCCTTTTGGCTCCTCTAAATCCAGGATTTCACAGTCCGCCCTCAAGGGACTGTCTTTTACATTCTAGCCTTCCTAGCTTCCAACTTGTCTCCTCTTAAATTCAGATCTTTCACAGCTGCTCCACCCCTCCTTCGTGAACCCTAGTCTTACCTTCTGCAGTTCTCTTTTTGGCTGGGCACTGAAGGTGAACTTTTCCTTAGCAACTAGCTTCAGTGGCTCTTTCTGTGACCGGACTTGGACCCTCTTTTTTGAGTCACCTGCAACCCCAATCACCTGACCATTCTTTGACCCTTCCTGTGGTTTGTGTACCCTGCCCCTTGCAAAAGGCATCCAAGCAGCTCCCACTCATACTCACCAATCCACTAGAATTCTTTCATGGGGTCAACAAGCATGTGCACAAGGGGGATCCAGTGGATGGAATGCATTGAGATTTCCAGAAACCCTTTGACAAGGTCACTCACCAAAGGCTCTTAAGCAAAGTAAGCTATCGTGGGATAAGAGGGAAAGGCCTCTCATGGATTGATAACTGGTTAAAATAAGGAAATAAAGGGTAAGAACAAATAGTCCGTTTTCAAAATGGAGAAAGGTAATTAGTGGTGTCTTGCAGGGGTCCACACTGGGACCAGTCCTATTTAACAAACTCATAAATGATCTGGAGAAGGAGTAAACAATGAGGTGGCAAAATTTGCAGATGGGACTAACCTGCTCAAGGTAGTTAAGACCAAAGCAGACTGAAGAGCTTCTAAAAGATCTCTCAAAACTAGGTGAGTGGGAAAGAAAATGGCAGCTGAATTTTAATGTTGATAAATGTAAAGTAATGCATATTGGAAAACATAATACCAATTATATGTGTAAAATGATGGGGATTAAATTAACTGTTGCCACTCGAGAGAGATCTTGGAATCATTATGGATAGTTCTCTGAAAACATCCACTCAATGTGCAGCAGCCATCAGAAAAGCAAACAGAATGTTCAGAATCATTAAGAAAGGGTTAAAGAATATCTTACTGCCTCTATATAAATCTGTGGTAAATCTGTGGTATGACCACATCTTGAATACTGCATGCAGATGTGGTCACCAAATCTCAAAAAAGGTATCTTGGCACTGAAAAAAGTTAGGAAAAGGGCAACAAAAATAATTGGGGGTATAGAATGGCTGCTATATAAGGAGGGATTAATGAGACCTGGACTTTTCAGCTTGAAAAACAGATAACCAAGGGGGGATATGTTAGAGCCAAATCTTTAAAATCATGACTGATATGGGGAAAGTAAATAAGGAAATGCAAGAACTATGGGTCACCAAATGAAATTATTAGGCAGCAGGTTTAGAGCAATCAAAAGGAAGCATTTCTTCACATGCTGCGCAGTCAGCCTGCGAACTCCTTGCCAGAGGCTGTTATGAAGACCAGGACTTTAACAAGGTTCAAAAAAGAACTAGATAAATTCATGGATAGGTCCATCAATGGCTGTCACCAGGAATGGTGTCCCTAGTGTCTGTCAGAAATTGGAAACTGGTGACAGGGGAAGGATCACTTGATGATTACCTGTTCTCAGAGGCGGCCTGTGAGCCTAGGCAAACGAGGCAGCTGCCTAGAGTGCTGCTGGCCCAGGCGCCCAATGATGACGTCACAGGGCATCGGGGCGCCCAATGATGATGTCACGGGGCGTCGGGGTGCCCCATGATGACATCACGGCCATTGACAGATGTGGGGGGGGGCACCAATTGCGCCGCCCACCTGGGGCACCAGCTGCCGCAGCCAGCCTCAGGCCACTCCTGCCTGTTCTGTTCATTCCCTCTGGGCATTTGGCATTGGTCACTGTCAGAACACAAGGATACTGGGCTAAATGGACATTTGGTCTGACCCAGAATGGCCATTCTTCTGTTCAGATTACCCCAAACACCTGTTTGTGCCAGCTGGAAGAAAGAGGAACCTTACCTCACCCATTCTAGAAGGCACCAGGTCAGGACCGACCCAAGGGTTTTGGCGCCCTAAGTGAGGTATGACTTTGGCACCTCCCTGTCCTTCAATTATAGAGAACAATGAGATGTCTAAAATTAAATGTTACCATTATTTATTTGGCATTCAAAATGAACAATATAAAAATAAACATTAGTACTGATGTTTTTCCTACTTTTCATTTTTCCTAACGCACATACTGTATATGGTAAACCACCCAGTAGCAGAAAGGAATGTATATATTAAATGGTATTTGTTAACATTAGCAGTCAAGTGTTTGAAAATCAGGGCTTTATCATTACTTTAACAATAATAATCTAATATATAAAGGAGAATGTTTGTAAGTTTGTGTGCTAATAACTTGGACACTGTAAGAGCTACCGCAACTACACTTTGCGTGGGATAACCTTACATCCAAGAGAAGGTTTTAAGGTACTTTTGGACTCAATCAGGCCCGAGCTCAAGTTGTAAAAATCAAAAAGTAACCCGCCGCACTACGCTGCAGGGGCCGCCCCTAGGTCCCGTGCCCGCCATCTGCAGCCCCCAGCACCATCCGGGACTCTTCCCCTCCCGCCTGTGAGGTTACATAAGCGACCCTCTTCTCTCTCCCCCCCCCCCGCCGGCATGCAGTGCCCCGACCCACACATTCACAATGGCTCGGGCACCCGCACTGCCTCCCGCAGTACCTGCAGCCCCGGGCAGAAGTTGAGGCACCCCTCCCACATGTAACCTCCGCTCCACCTGGAGTCACACCCCCCACTTCAGGATTGACACGGATCTTTTAATCCCTATAGAAATCAGCGCAACTTTTCTAACATTCAAAAAAAGATAGTGGACTACTGTTTTTCTACTGTTTTTGTTCCTCCGGTTTCCCGAGCAACGCCGGGTAACTCCAGCTAGTCTACAATAAATTTACAATCTTAGTCTTACAAGTTCTTATGATTCTCCTTTTACAATCTTGTTAAAACCTCTTATTAAATTTTTCAAGTCCAAAACAATACACCCCTGTTCATGGGCACAACATCTTCGAGATCACAGCTTGTAACACAGCAGAACAGCTGTTGTGGATCGCTGGCCCCTCACTAAGCAATGGTAAACAACACCGACTCACCTGTATGACTGGCCAACACTGGGCTACTGAGAATGACTGAACTGCCAAACTCTGCCCCTGGGCAGCAAACCCAGGCAGCGCTCTATTTGAAGCTATGCTATGACACATTTCACTGTATTTACATAAGCAGCCATGCTCCACAATGTGAAATGTTCTTACTACATATTTTAGGAATGTGCATCTGTCTGTGAGTCCGTTTGTTCAAGAACTCTTCCTAAAGTTGGTAAAATAGTGATAGAAATGTAGGTGTTAGTCTGGGGTAGCTGAAGCAAAATGCAGGACAATGTAGCACTTTAAAGACTAACAAGATGGTTTATTAGATGATGAGCTTTCGTGGGCCAGACCCACTTCCTCAGTTTGATCTGAGGAAGTGGGTCTGGCCCACGAAAGCTCATCACTAATAAACCATCTTGTTAAAGTGCTACATTGTCCTGCATTTTGCTAAAGTTGGTAAGAGCTTGAATGACCAAATTTGGTATGATGTTTCCTCTTACTATAACTTAAAGCAAGGTCAGGGGTTGGTTGTGTCAGGACAATGGGATGTGCATGGAATGCAACTATTTCACATAAAAAGAAATGGAGAAGTGTGATAGCAGGGACAGTTATGAATGACTACAGGGGGTCAGCAAACATAGGGGAGAGTTATACTCATGAATGACCACAGGGGGGCAGTAAGTGCTCCAACCCAACAGCAGTTACCCTTGCCTGCCCAAGGGACTAGCTGTTGGCCATCACGCAGCCCCTGCCGCTCCAGGACGCCCCGGGAGACCGTGTGCTTGGCAGCCCCTGTGGAGCAGCTGCTAACTGTGCTGTACAGCTTCCCTCCCTCAACCCCAGACTAGCCTTGGGGAGAAGCCAGCAGGCAAGCAGCGCAGCCCCAGCTGTCCTGGACCAACCTGACCCCCGACAATACCGGGTAAGTCTTTTAGTAAATAATATAACTCAACTTCTGGCATGGCAATGATGCTCTGTTTTATAAGTACAATATTTGATACTTTCATTTTTAAGAGATAACAGATGAATATATCTTTTCAAATGGAGAAAAAAATTCATTTCCATCTAATTTTGTGCTCCTTAAAGCCTGGTACCCTAGGCAACCACCTAGTTCACCTATATGGTCAGGCTGGCCTTGATCCAGATCCAAGGGCTGTTAAAAGAATAGTAGTCTGGACTTTTTTCCTACACCTTCCCTTTCTGACAGTGACTTTCCCAGAACCAACTCCCTCACCAGATTATGACTTCAAGGTCTCCCTAATCACATGGAACAGAATAACTAAATCTATCACCAGAGTCATGTTTTTTGCAAATGTGAAATAAAATAAAAAAGTCTGCATAAAATTAAAAACTCATCCCACAGCTATGGGGATTGCAAAGTGGAGGTCCCTGTGCTGCCCCCTCTCCTCCCAGGCCTCCCACTGGAGTGACCAGATGCCTTGATGTTATAGGGGGCTTTGTCTTACATTGGTACCTATTACTCCCCCTTAGAATCATAGAGCTGGAAGAGACCTCAGGAGGTCATCAGCTCCAGCCCCCTACCCAAGGCAGGACCAATCCCAACTTTTTCCACTTGCTGTCTGCTCACTCTACCTCTGACATACAATCTCAGGGGCAGGACCTTACCTCTACCTCCTGGGCCACCCAGCTCTCTACAGGTACAGTAAAACAAAATAATGTGAAATTAAAAAATAAATTTTAAAATATTAAAAATAACACATTTCACAGATTTTTATCAATTCCTCCAAAGCTAGGATATGCCAAAATTAAGATTGCCTTTGTAACTTTAATTTGGCTCCCCTGCGCATATGCATGATAGAAATCTTTAATTACATGATCACTTGCTATTTTTTCCACCAGTCCATTGCCTCATTTAGTGCAGAAAACTGAGAGTGCACATTGAATGATCAACTATTCAATATTTTGTTTTATTCACATTGTTCAACATATGGCCCCAGCTCACTACATATCTACTGACTTCTGCAACGTTTCAAGCAGGGGTCTTATAGAGTAGACAACAACTTTCTTCATTACACAGCCCTATTGCCTCACTAGAACACCATTCACCCTGTGCACTGAATAAGGGAGGGAATCCTCATTTAATCACTCCCACAATGTTACTCCAGCTCCACATCCAATTTGTCTCCCCAAACTAGGTCCCAGTTACTTTACAACCAGGAACAGCAATTGTACCACTCAGCCCTCTATATCCTGGGCTGGAGTGTGCCCAATACACAAGAAATTATCTGAAACAGAATCTTCACAGAATTTACCTGACAAATTCTAACATGTCTTTACTGAATATATGCAAATTGAGACTTTTTTGAAAGGCTTATACTAGTTAAACAAATTAAACTTGTTAAAGTTTCAAGCAACTGAAAACAGGATCTTATAATAAAAAATATTGGGCAACCCTAACTACAGGCATTGCTACCTCTTCTGCCTATAATATTTTTGCAAAGGACTGTTTTGCTCCTCCCCCCATTCACAAGGCTGCCCCAACATCTGATACCTTTGGCTGTGTATGTGACACCCACCAGCAGCTGCCTCTCTCAAGAGAGAGAAACAACCCCATTCCATCCCAGTAAACAATTCTATATTCCATGGGGAGGAGGACGCAGGTGTTTCTGTCAAGCTCCCTAGCTGTCCCATAGGAACTACACCAGATGAATTTTGGTAGCTGAGAATACAGATCAATCATTCTCTACTCCCATGTGGGTCTGTTGTGCCAACAGACCAACCAACATGACTGACTCACAGAGAGGGAATATAATAAATGAAAGGCCTTTGGAATACTTGGGAGAAAGGGTCTAAAATCATTTAACTAAAATTAATACTAGAAAGGACCCAGTATGTTTGAGAAACATGTTTTAAGAACTGATTTCTATCTGACATGCTTTGAGGCTGCTCAAGGTTGTTTTGGTTTTGATTTAAAATGTTTGGGTTAAAAGACTAGTGGAGGTCTCTGAAAAAGACTGCTGTGAGCTACATATTTATTAGTTCTTGGTGGACTGAGAAATATAAAACCCAAAATAATTTGGAAAGGGCAATTTGACTTGTATTCTGTTTGTTTTGTGTTTCTTTTCTTTTTTTTTCTTACCTTAACTTTCTGCTCCAATTTAGCATGTTAATTAAAACTTTGGTCATGGTGTTTATCAAATGGTATTAATGTACACAAGCTAGTCATACATTTATGGGGGATTTCTTGTTTGTTTTTTGCTCATGTGAGGCTGCCTGCATTGTCTCCTTTCCCTGGGAGAGCAATGAAAACTGTCAGGCTGTAGAATGTAATCTGTGAATTTAATCCAAGCTCTCCAATCTGGCCTCAGATGATCTTGAGAACTCGGCATATCCAAGCAGACAGCCATTACTCCAGCTTGCAGCAGGCAACAATCGCCAGACAGCTAACAATGGAACATTAAAAAGAACATCTATTCTTTCTTCTTTTCCCCTTTCCCATCTTCTCATTGTTTATGTTTATCAGTCTGGATTTTATTTGGGAAAGTGATTTGACAAAACTCATACCTTTGTAAACACGGAACATTTTGATTGTAATATTTAAGAAAGGGATTAAGAAATAATAAAACTGGTTTGAAAACTTGCAATTTTTCCTGCACACTTATATTATACTTACATTAGAAGATTAAATATTTTATAAGATTAGTGAAAAGTGAGCCTCAAACTGTGAAAATAACACTAAGGACTGGTTGTGGGATGCAAGAGTAACACCTAAATAATCCAGAAGCCATGGCATTTGAATTTGGGATCTCTGGCAATGAAATCACAAACCTTTCCCCTCTGAGTTGAACTTAAACCATATCACTTGTTTGCAGTTTGTGAGGTGAAGATTTTCTATCACGGAGCTTGCATTAATTAATTCCTCTCAGAGCTGTGCCTTGCTACCCTGGAAAACAATCTGTCCAGGACAGTACACAGTAGTCCTGCCTCTACCCAGAAAGAGGGGACTCCTTTCCTAGCAGTCTTTATTCCAAGTTTTAGGAGCATCCGGCACCTCTGATTCCCTCCTGGCAAAATGGAATCACTACTCAATAAGAACCTCCCAACTGGCATCAAAATTGATTTTAGAAAACTAAATATATATTTTGTGGGCTTTCAAAAGAAACTTCCAATATGATCATAATCTGGGACCTCCAGCTCTAAATACATAGAAAGTTTGAAAATGCACTACGTTTTGCTAGTGCACACAGAGATTCATCATTTAGACCAGGGCTACTCAACTTTGGAAGCCCTGGAGACCAAAATGATGCTCACTGCACATGCCGAGGGCTGCAACTTAAGTGTGGTTGCATATACATGCAAATATATATGCAAATATATGCAAATAGTTTATTTCACATTGATGGGCATAAATACAAAGATTAAGGCAAGACTTCACAATATGCAGGCCCCATTTAAATCAGTTCTGCTGATATTAATAAAATGCAATCTTTACCCAATATCCACCCATATGACAGCACTTTTAATAAACAATGACAGTCCAGGAATTTACTAAAACGCATACAAGGAGAAGACCATTATATTGACTTGCCATTGTAGAGCGTGTTCCCAGTGGAGACCATGTTCAAAGGATCCTACCCATGGGCTGCATGTTGAGCCCCATGTAAACCCAAACGGCACTGCGGGCTGCAGACAAACTGGCGGGCCACCTGTTGAGTACCCCTGATTTAGACAAATGTTTCCAGGGTATTACAGCCTTCTTTTTCTCTTTACCAACTGACCATAGGTGCTGGAACTGAGGGCACTGGGGGTGCTGTTGCACTCCTTGGCTTGAAGTGGTTTTCCTATATGTATAGGGTTTTTACAGTTCGTTGACTTCCAGCACTGCCAGATCCACACTGTACAAATTATTCCACACTGACCCGCTTTTTCTGTCCATCTTTATTTCTATACTAATTCTGTAGCCTCAATAATTAACATCTTGTCACTTTGTAATAAACTTAGAGAAGCATTATGCTATAATGTATGTAAAATGTTATTTATGCTACTAATGTACACCAGTAATATCTTCTATGTGCTTAACAGCTGATGGCTTTGTTAGGAACATAGGACTTACCATACTGGATCAGACCCATAATTAGAACACTGAAAATCCACAGGATTCTGCATTTGTTAAGACATGGATGAGGATACCAATTTTGTATCCATGCAAGGCTCTACCTTGGATCCATCCAGAGGCTTCACCGGAAAGTATGAAAATGCCCACAAAAGGTGGAGGTGGGATAATCTGCCGCCCTTCATGAGGTACTTAATAATAAACTTAATAATAAACTTAATAGCATAGAGTGCATATGGCAGTGAATCCATATATATTAAAGTTAGAATGTACTTTGTGCAAGACTGGCTGGTAACTAGTTCTTAAAACTAAATTATTCTAGTCTAGGAAAAAGGGTATGTGCATACAAGAGAGAGAGAGAGAGAGATCAACACAACACAGTATAGACCAGTATATGGTAACATTTTACAATCATAGAATATTAGAACTAGAATGAGAGGTCATCTGGTCCAGTCCCCTGCCCTCACAGCAGGACCAAGAACCATCCATTCTAGATCATCCCTGACAGATGTTTGTCTAACATGATAAATATCTTCAGAGGGGTAGCAGAGTTAGTCTGTAACTGGGAAAACTTAAAAAACAACAAATAGTCTAGCAGCACCTTAAAGAGTAACAAAACATATAGATGATATCAAGCGCTTTCTTGGGCACAACCCACTTCTTCAGATGACTGGAGTATTATAACTGTGGGTTGTGCCCACGACAGCTCTTAATACCATCTACATAGTTTGTTAGTCTTTAAGGTGCTGCTAGACTATTCATTGTTTTTTAAGTTTTTCCTGATAAATATCTCTAGTGATGGAGATTCCACAGACCCCTAGGCAATTTATTCCAGTGCTTAACCATCCTGACAGGAAGTTTTTCCTAATGTCCAACCTAAAACTCCCTTGCTGCAATGTAAACCTATTGCTTCTTATCCTATCATCAGAGACCAAGGACAACAATTTTACTTTCTCCTCCTTGTGACATCCTTTTAGCTACTTGAAAGCTGCTATGTGTCCCCTCTCAGTCTTCTTTTCCAAACCAAACAAACCCAATTCTTTCAGTCTTCCCTCATCAGCCATATTTTCCAAACCTTTTTACCCATTTTTCGTTGCTCTTCCCCGACCTTCTTCAATGTCTCCACATCTTTCTTGAAAAAGGCTCACAAGCAAGGCACCACTGGGACTTGAACCCAGGATCTCCTGTTTACTAGACAGGCGCTTTAGCCAGCTAAGCCATGGTGCCCTCCTTTACAAAGCAGCCCCGGTGAGGACATTTGGAAAAGTACAACCTTTTTTGCACGCTAATGGGAAAGGACTCGCTGGGGTTTTTCTTGTCCCCTACAGTGGAGCGGTGTTTGGGTTTGGTGTCTTTACTTCCAGCTTTGTCTTTGGGCTCCAACACATTCCAATGGGACCGAGGCAGAGGAGGTCCGCTCGACCCCAGCATAGGATGCCTAAAGCCGCACCCCCACCCCCAGCTCCGCCTGTGGGGGCTCGCTGCCCGCGCGCTCCCGGCAGGGCTCGGAGAACTACGCTTCCCAGAGAGCCCCGGCGGCCGGGGGCGGGGCTGGCGGCGGCAGCGCCCCGTGGTTGGGCCGCGCTGCTGGCGGCGGGTCGCTCGGTGTGAGTCGCCTCGGGCCGTTGAGCCGCAGCTGGCGCCGGGGTTCGCGCTTCGGGGCCGAGGGCGCCGCTCTCGGATGGTTCGTGGCTGGGGGGCAAGCGGGGCGCTGGAGCGAGCCGGGGGCTTGGCACCTGTACGGCCCGCCGGGGCTGGGGGCAGGGACTGGCTGGCAGGGTCCTGCTGGGGGGGGGGGGGGGGCAGGGTCTGCTGGGGGGGGGGTGCGGGTGCAGGGACTGGCTGGCAGGGTCCTGCTGGGGGGGGGTGCGGGGGCAGGGACTGGCTGGCAGGGTCCTGCTGGGGGGGGGGGGGTGCGGGTGCAGGGACTGGCTGGCAGGGTCCTGCTGGGGGGGGGGTGCGGGTGCAGGGACTGGCTGGCAGGGTCCTGCTGGGGGGGGGTGCGGGGGCAGGGACTGGCTGGCAGGGTCCTGCTGGGGGGGGGGGTGCGGGTGCAGGGACTGGCTGGCAGGGTCCTGCTGGGGGGGGGTGCGGGGGCAGGGACTGGCTGGCAGGGTTCTGCTGGGGGGGGGGGGGGGCAGGGACTAGCTGGCAGGTTCCTGCCGGGGGAGTGAGGGGGCAGGAACTGGCTGCCAGGCAGCACTGGGCAATTTGGAATGAAGACTATTTCAAAATTCAAAAGTGCAAGGTGTTTGCTCTCAAAAGCAACAGGGTTATTTTCTGTGAGAAAATCTCAAGTGTTTTGGGTCCTTCCTCCTGCCCTTCCTCCACAACCCCCAGAAATCAAGGGACTAGTTCTATTGCAACTGAGGAAGAACTGCAAAAATCCTGTCCAGTCCTTGGTTTTTGCCACCCCGAGCATGTTTGGCATAGTTTTAGTTATTGTTCTACCAGGGACCCTTATTCCATGCATTTAACTAGAGAGGCATTAACACATTTCTTCTGGCCTATAGTACATTTACTATAATACACACTGTTGATACTTATATAGCTGGTGGCGTGAATACCATGGACTCTTCTCCAGGAATGTCTCCCACCTCCAAAAGGTAAGTATGACTGCTGCTATCCTCAAACAGCTCCACTGCCTCCTCCTTAACGTAGTTTCTAAATTGGAGGTAATTGCCTGGAGGGAGGGACTGAGTGCCAGATTCAGGCTTTGGCCTAGAGGTCCTTACCTAAGCAGCTCTCGGCCAGCAGCCCAGCGAGACTCTCAGGCAGGCTCCCTGTTGCATCCACACACTGCTCAAAGTGGTCTGCTGCTGGGGCTATGTGCTTCCAGGTGCTGCATGCCCTGGGGGGACAGGTGGGGGTGGGGGAGACTTCCCACGCTACCCTTGCCCCCGGCACAATCCTCTGAAGTTCCCATTGACCAGTTTCCAGCCAGTGGGAGGTGTGATGATTGTGCCGGGGTCAGGGGCGGTGCATGAAGTCCCCCTCTGCAAAGGGGCACACAGCACCTAGAACACATGACCCCATCGGCTGGTGGCTTTGAGCAGCCTGGAGTTGTGGCAGGCAGGGAGTCTGCCCAAAAGTTTTGGTGGGTTGTGGCCCAGATCCAAAAGCTTGATGGGCTGCAGGCGGAGCTGTATTTTGCCTGCTCCTGCCCTAATGTTATCACTGTTGCTATGAGCATCTTCTCTGCATATCTCAACTGTATGCTAATAAATTTAAAAACATTTTTACTCATGATTATATTTCTTATTTTCTCTCTCTGCTATTTACAAATTAATGATTCAGGAAGTTTAGTTTTTGTGCCAAAATTTAAATGCACAATTAACTGGATTTTGCTTGCAGATCTAAATATATGTGATATTAGTGCATCTCTCAATATCATATGTAGGTGTCAAATACACACATTGAAAGTTTTTCTCTGTCCCTCACTGTCAGTGTGTGCTAATATTATTTTTGGGCAGCTTAAAGGATGTCGCTTGTTGAACCAGAATCTGTAACGCCTCTTCTAGCTGTTGTGGCATCAAGGAACAGTGATAATCCAATTGGACCCTGAGAATATACATCAGACTCAGGAGTCAGACATGTTTTCTGACTGAATTGATTTTTCTTCTCTCCCTCTTCCTTCATTTCAGTGCTCTGATACGGTCATTTCTCATATTTTGCCCTACAGAATGACGTGACTTAATGGTACCTCACATCTTTTTCCTCTGTGTTTTCATTCTCTAGCCAGTGTCTGGTTTTTGTGTGTATCTGTCTAGCAACGGACTTGTCTACTGCCCCCAGTAAATGTTATTCTTTCTTTACTCCTGCTTTTTCTCAGATTCCCCCCCCACCCCACCCTAGCAACCTTGTCCCATTCTCCTTGACCCTTCTCCCACAAAAAACACCTCCCCATCTTTTTTCTCCACTTGGAATGGGAAACAGTTCCACACTGAAAAGACAAGGTGAGTGAGGTAATATCTTGTATTGGACCAGCTTCTGTTGGTGGGCAAGACAAGCTTTTGAGCTACACAAAGCTCTTCTTCAGTCTGGGAAAAGTCCTAAGGAATGTCACAACTAAATACAAGATCAAACAGATAGTTTAGCATAAGTGGTTAGCACATATTGTAAGGCAGTGGTTCCCAACTGCTGGTCTGTGGACTAGTGCCAGTCTGTGAACTGCTAGCTGCCCCACCTCTCAGCCAACCAGCACCGGGCAGAGGCAGGGTCTCCTCCTGGACACTGAAGAGCAGTTTGCTGCACGGAAGGAGGGCTGCGCTTAGCCCAGCATGGCAGCCTTCGAGCAGTTGCAACCTGGGCAGCAGTGCTCAGCTGGTGGCTGGGAGGCAGTGCAGGGCTAGATGAGTGGGGTGGGGCAGGTACTGAGGGTTTGAGGGGGGGGGCTCTAAGAGGCAGGGGGCTGGCACTGGGGGACTCTGGGAGTGAAACTAATGGGAGGTTCTGGGGGCAAAGCTAATACTAGGGGGCTGACACTGGAGGGGCACTGGAGTGTCGGAGGTGGACAGCTGGCACTGGGGGACTCAGTGTAGGGCTAGTAGTGGGGAGACTAGGGGGTGGGTTGGCACTAGGGGGCTCTGAGGATGGGGCTAATATTGGGCACTTGGGGGGTCCTTGAGTGGGGAAGGGCGCAGTGGGGTTTTGGAAACAGGAGGCTGGGACTGGGGGGCTCTGAGTGTGGGAGACTGGCTCTGAGTGTGGGTGCAGGGGACTTTGGGATCAGTGGCTGGTGCTGGGATAGTGGAGGGGTGGGGGGCTTGAGGTGTTAGGACTGGCACTGGGGGGGCTCTGGGGATGGGGTTGGGTGCAGGGGGAGTGGAGGAGTGTCTGGGGTCTGGTCTCACTGCTACCTGATGAGTCGTTCAGGATGAAACTAAGCTCTTTCTCCTTCCTCAGAGTGCCTCCCTGTATGCAAGGGATGGGGTTGATACAGGGGGTTCGGAATGGGATGGCGCTGGCTGTTATGGTGCCCTGCCCCATGGGGCAAGAGTCTACTGAACAATGTTACCCACATCCTCCCTTCACGAACTCCTCTGTGGAGAAGGGGGCAGGGCTGGCATGGTGGGGGGACACAGCTCTGGGAAGTGGTTGGGGCATGGTCCCCTCTAAGCATGTAGGACCCAGTACAGAGAAGGTGGTGTGGGGCAGAGCTAAGAAAAGTGCCCCCCCCAAACATTACATGTGATGCAGGCTGCAGTTGGCTTCCTGGCTTCCCCCAGGGGAGCCCTTTTGGGAGCCTGGTGGCCCAAGCCCCTGGGTGGGAGCAGAAATCCTCCTGGCATGGCCCTTTCTGCCCTTGGGTGCACCAAATCCCTCCTCTGCCCCCCCCGGAAGGGTTTAACCCCACCCACGGGATCCAAGCCATGTGGGGGGTTTGGGGACCGTGCAGAGGATAGGAAGGGGCTTGCACTCAGCCATGGGCAACAGAGGCTTTGACACCAGGACACCTTCTGACCTCTTCATCTGAGCCCTGGTCTAGCCAGGCCCAGGCATGTCCCCCTTGTCCCCTCTCTGATGGGTTGACAGGCAAGCAGGGCGCCTTTGGGGTTCTGAGCAGGACTAGGGGCTGGGGCTGGGGAAGGAGTGTTCAGAAATGGCTCCACGCGCTGATGATGCCAAGTGGCTGGGAGGTTGGTGTAGAAGTTCAAAGATGGAACTACTTGGTGTTCAGTGCGTGGCTCTTGGCCCTGGCTAGCAGGGGCTGTGGGTCAGGAGTGAGGAACACTGGCAGAGCTGGGGGGAGCCCAGGGCTCGGCTAGCAGGGGCTGCAGGTTGGGAGTGAGGGGCATCTGCAGAGCAGGGGCGAGCTCAGGACAGGATTCTTGCCCAAAAGAAAACCAGTTGCTATCATGAGCTACTAGAGCTACAGAATTCACCACGAACAACCGGCTTCAGCTGAAGCCAGCTGCTGTACAGTGGTTCAGGCGGCCAGGGCACACCCGAACCCCGGCTCCCAGAGCCTCCACAAATAGCCGACTTCAGCTGCAGCAACTGCCTGCTTCTGTGCGGTGGCTCAGGAGGCCGAGGTGTACACCATCCCTAGCAACTGGGAACAGCCAGCTTCAGCTCTAGCAACCGCCATGTGGCAGGCGGCTGCTGGAGCTGAAGTTGGCTGTTGGCGGTGGCTCTGGGGGCCAGGGCTTTTGGCAGACTGGCAATGTTTCATTGCATATTCATTACAGATTCAATGTCACCAGTCCACCAAAAGTTTGTGAATGGGTTTGACAACCCACGATATAAAAAACGTTGGGAACCACTGTTCTAAGAGTCCATTCCAGGTGAAGTGGCCTGTTAAAACCCCTTTAGTCATAACACAAAAAGGGGGGTTAGGGTTTCTGGCTTATAAAAATAATCTGTAAATCACTAAGTACTTTTCCCACACCTTAGGAACAGTTTTGTGTATCTCAATAGCTTGTCTCTCTCACCAACAGAGATTGGTCCAATAAAAAAATATTCTCTCACCCACTTTGTCTGGCAGCTACAACTCTGCATTGTTCCACATTAAGGCACTTGTATCTCCAAAATGCCACACATCCTGTTTTAGTAATGTAGAGATCAGACTGTTGGAGACAGAGAAGATGTGAACTAAATGTATCACTTAAAGCTAAATACAGCTTCTTTTTTTTAAAGGTGATATCTTTGAAATCAGAGTTTGAACATTATCCTAGTGCTATTATTGCATGGAGTTCAAACTTTGTTCTTGTGGCAGAATTATTTTCTCAGCTACCATTGTAGGGTACAGCAAACTTGTATGAATGAATAGCCATTAGCTCCTTCATCTTCTTTGTATTTGTGTTCCACCCCTCTATCCAGATTGGCAGCTTCCCATGTCTCCTCCAAATATACCAGTTCTCCAACTCTAAGTCAGGGGGATTCTACTCCCCTCCCTTCCATCAGTGAACGCCTGGCCATCCTCCGTCCCTCCCGAGAGCTGCTGGAATACTATCGTAAGAAGATTGCAGAGTTTGATGAAGAACATCAGGACCTTTTGAAAAGGCTAGAGAGATACAAAGGAACATATGATGAGCAGGTAAATAGCTTGCTGGTGATATAAATACACTTGGTTGAGTTGAAGACTTAACATTGCTGACATAATTCATGATGGGAATTGCTGGGGGATATGGTAGGACTGAGCTGAAGGGGAATCACTATGTCTTGAGCCACTAGAAGTGAGTGAATTTTGACCATCTGTTCTCCCAATTTCAGAGCCAAATGGAGGTAATTCAGAACTGACTGAGAAGTAATTTTGTTTTAGTTTCTTGCTCTACTTGGGGGAATCCTTTATGCTGTTGGGGATTTTCTTAACTGATGAACACTGCTTAGATATTCACCTGGCTTGTTGAACTATGTTTTTCTTTTGCCTTGCATGCCACAGAGGAACTGTAAAAAGGGAATGATCATTTAGCCAAAATTAATAAGCATTTATTTTGGGACAGATTTTATTTATATTGCAGTTACACCTGGGAGTCTGTCATGAGCCATGACCTCATTGTGCTAGATGCTATACAGGTTGATTTTATTTAAATTATTATTTAAATCACTAGTTAGGAAGACTTGATTTAGTCATGGTTTTCTACATAAAAGTGCATTCTTGTCAGATGTTAAAACCTTAATACATATTCTTCACAACTCACAGATAGACATAGGTTTCATTTTTAGAAGGGACACACCATATAAATATACAAAGATTGATTTTGAAAACTTTTCAGATTAGTTTTACAGGTATATCAGAAAATGAATGACCATTTGGTTATTTCATTTACCAAAAGTAATTGAAACAGATATTTATGCAGTTATTGGGTGGTGAGCTATTCTCCAATTCAACTATCTCCGGTACTTGGTAGGGATGTTAAATTAAGTTTAATCAACTAAATCGACTAGTCAATGGATTTTCCATTGATTAGTTGATAAGCGGGGGAGCCACAGCGGGGTTAGCTCCCAGCCCGGGAGCTAACCCTGCTGCGGCTCTGCCTTTTAAATGTATTAAGAGGCAGCAAGCGGGGGAGGAGCAACTAGTCGAGGGACTAGCCAACTATCCGATAAGCTTTTGCTTATCGGATAATCAACTAGTTGCTCACATTCCTAGTAGTTGGATGATGTTCTTGCCATGGTATATTAGGAGGAGGACATTATCTGACATTTACATTATTTTATTTAACTAAAACATTATGTATTCTGGATTTTTTTTCTTCAACAGCAAACATAATATTTTAACAAAAGCATCTTTATTTTTGAACTTAGTTAAACATTCAAGTTTTTTAAAATCAGGGGTTTTTTTGTTAAAATTATTTTTATTGAAAATAGAAATTGACTCTACACAAATTTGATGAGGGACAATAGGGTTGAGGTCTTTTATTTCTCACCTCTGTTTGTTTGTTTATTTAAAAATATTTTTGCTATTAACAAGCATGTTATCTCTGGAGACATAAATCTACAATCTGAGAACTGCAAAACTAAGCATCTCTGATGGTATCTTCTAGACTAGGCCTGGGCAAAATATGGCCCATTGGCTAATCTGGCCCGCTGAGGCAGCAGGAAGCCCCAGGCAGGGTGCCCTGCTTGTCCCCCACGCTGTGCAGAAATGTGGCTGCAGGGCTCCGCTTCTGTTTTGAAGCTGGAGCAGAGGGGGCAAGTTTCAGGAGCCACCCCACCCCCAGCATAATCCCACTGGCTGGTTTCTGGCCAGAAATCAGCTAATGGGAGCTGCTTGTTTGAATAACAGGCAGCCAAAAAGACCACACCCTCTCACCTAGGCTCAGTTATTCAATGAAGCACATGGCCAGGCAAGCAGGCAGGGAAACATTTTAAGCTCTGCAAGCAGGCAGGCTGGTTTGCGTGCTGGCTGGTAAGTCTCCTGGCCACAGCCTGCCTCTGGCACCCCAGCCTCTCCCTGCCCCAACCCTCTGTCCCCCTTCCCCCACTCAACATACCCAAACTCTCTGTCCCTTCCCAGGTCTGGCACCCTAATTTCCTGTCCCAGATCACAATGCCCTCCTACTCTAGGTCACATCTCAAACCTGTGCACTCTAGTCCCCTGCCCTAGGTCACTACCACCTCCTTCACCCAAACTCCCTCCCAGACTCCTGTCTCCCTCCTGAACCCCAATCGCTTCCTCCAAGCTCCCCTCTGCACCCAACCTCCCTCCCAGAGCCCGCATCTCCTCCATTAATATCATGGAAGAGTGCGGTCTTTGACCGCTTTCCAAAATCTTGGAGTGGCCCCATGCAGAGTAAGAAAAATGCCATTTGAGAATTTATTAGAATTTTATTTAAGGTTGTTCACTTTGTATGTTTTGGAATATGATCAATGTTTTAATGGGAATAAAGCTTTGATATTTTGAATCTGAGTGTCTCATTATCAAATTATTGTCTTATCTGCCCCATGCCCATAAACTCTCACAACGTGAAAATTGAAAATGGATTAACATTGAAAAGAATGCTTAGTTATACATGTAAAAATCTGCCAAGTCTAGTCATTTGACACACAACAGTTCTTAGTTTTAGATGCAGGCTAGGGTCATCTTGTGGCAAAAACATGCTCTCAGTCTCTGATGTCAAATGCCACTAACATTCCACATGCCCCATTTTCTCTCCATAGCACAAACTCCAGTGGGAAATGCGCCAACGTGAAGAGGAGATTGCAGAGTTACAGAAGGCTTTGAGTGACATGCAAGTTTACCTCTTCCAGGAGAGGGAACATGTGCTCCGTCTCTATGCTGAGAATGACAGGCTGAAAATCAGGTGTGTAGGCGGTAAGGAGTCGGGATGGAGGGAAGCGTTTTCTTAGCGGTTTCTCATGGGCAGGTAATGTTTGTGGAAGCCGTATGAATTAGTAGAGCCATCTTGACAGCAATTAGCTTTTAGTTCTGTGCCTGTACAGCACATAGCACAATGTCCTGGTCTGTAACTGGAGCACCTTGGCACTTGTGATGTAGTGGAGGTGCTGTCTGCTCTGTAACCTGGTGTCTGCCTGTGCTGTGATGTGTGATTCCCACTGTCTCACCCACATATGTATTAGCCCAGACACCTAGGCCCAGCCTGAGCAGATAACAAGGCTCTTCACAGGGAGAGACAAAGGGAGAGAGGTGGAGACAAACACCTGGCTGGGAGGCAAGGTCTGGGAGCGAGGCAGTCTTGGGCTGGAACCATGAAGGAGACAGACTAAGGAGGGGACTTGGAGTCTAGGGGCCCAGGCACCCCGTGTCAAGGGGTCTGAGGCATCCTGGCCCAGACTCCTGTAGCCACATCACACCTATGCTGTGCTGTATCCTGGAGACACAATAAACCCTCTCTATTTTACTAGCTGGTGGAGTCTGTTCATGCTGCTAAGGGAGTGCAGGATCGGGGGGTCCCCAACGTGCCGTCACAGCACTACAATACAAGTCGTTAATTTATCTTACTTTGAGTCTAAAGTCAGTGGAAATTGCTGGTGTGCCACACTTCTGAGGATCAGGCCCTATACAGTCTTCCCAAATGCTGAACTGGGGAAAAGAAATGCAGCAGTTGCTCCTCTGTTCTATGCAAATCTTCTGAACTATTATTCAGTTATTACAAACTTCTTTTTTAAAAAAGAAATTAATGACTCCTAGACTGCTGTATTAAAGAAACCAAGGATCTTAGGCTCACGTAATAGGGCCAGGAATATAAGAAAGAGTGAAATTTTACCAGAGGGTCAAGTTTGAACACAAAATCATCTGCTTCAGCTTGGAGATTGTGGTTCATCTTGACATGAGATTGATATAATTCTTGCGGTGCATTTCTTTACGCAGTCTTAGAAGCAGGAAACTAATATAAAACACAGACTAAAGAGGATAACTCTGTTTTCCCAGAGCTACCTGTTTTGTCGTCTGGTCAACATCCCCTGCTCTCAGTAGCACACACCTCTCTAAAATGCTTCTGAAGTCTGGCTGGGAATTAATCTCAGCAGTTTTGGTTAGCTTGAAGGGATCTCCTTTTATCTGGAGTGGGTAGTGTTCTCAGGTAGCTTTGAAGGCGTGCCTAAAACACTATATGTCCATCACATTCCAGATTGTGGTGGAATACATGGGCTTCTAAAGCAAAGGATGTTCTCAGTCTTCTGGAAAATAGAAAATCTACAGGATTATGGTCTTTCTAATTAGCCCATATGCCCCTGGACTATGAGCTTTTATTAATAAACTCACAACCCTGTCCTTTCAGCATATGCTATCCCTATATAACTCAGTGTGCCACTACCCACTCCAGAGAAGAGGAGACTCTTTCAAGCTAACCAAAACTGCTGAGATTAATTCCTAGTCAGAGTTCAGAATGGGAATTCCTCACTGTACCGGCAGAATGGGAACATCTCTCATGCATTTTCAGTGTTAACTGGATCTCTAGCAGTCTGGCTAAAGGACAACATTGTCTCATGGTCTGTGACAATCTGAAGAACAGGTTAGAGCTTCTCCTTTAACTACAGTAATAACCCACTAGAGAGAGTACAGGCTTAATGCATTTTGGAACAGAAATGTGTTGATGCTTTTCCATGAATTCCAGGGAGCTGGAAGACAGAAAAAAGATTCAGCATCTCTTGGCTTTGGTGGGAACAGACACAGGAGAAATTACCTATTTTCATAAGGAGCCTCCTCACAAGGTAACCATTCATTGGGAATGCCCTGTTTGCCACCTTTCTGGCAGAGCTTTCCTTTGGGTTCAGCCCTTAGAAGCTCTACACTGTGAGTGGCCACTAAGAATCCCAACAGACAAAAAGAACCAAGGGACTGCAGAGGGTGTTGCTGGAAGATGTGGATGTTTGAAATTCATCTGGCTCCATGTTAATCTGAATCATGCTGTAATAAATTACTGCTAGGACTCGAGACAAAGAGTGAAACCTTCCCACTACCTTGATAATTAGTGCTGGGAAATCCAGGTTTCGTTTCTTGGGCAGGAATGCTGCAGAGGAAATATGTCCTCCTCCAGGGAAGTAAGTGTTTCAAGAGTGGGGGCTCTCAGCAGCAGTGCATATGGGATCTGAAGGTGGATGTAAGTACTCCTGTTTGACCACAAAGGTCACAGCTGTGATTCAGGGGCAGGAAGGATGTGTTCTATGTGGGCACAAGGAGGGCATCCCATGATGTGTGTGTGCAGAGTGAGACTTGAAATAATGGACCACATTTTTTACTGGTGTCTACTCCCTTTGCACTGCTCACGTTGTGCAACAGTCCCTGAAAGCAACTCTGAATTTCATTTGGTTCAGACAGTCCAATTCACCCTGGCAGAAGGAATTAGGAGGGGATATGTGCAGAGTTTATTCTTTACAAGCATACTGTGTCTTGGGAATTGTGGCCAGCTGGTGTAAACCCTGGCACTGGCGTACCATGAGAGAGAGGGAACCGTAACAGCTCCCTGATGGCTGCTTTTTCTTTTTGCATCGAGTGGATCTCAGCACATAAGTTAGATCTGGATCAATAACTGCATCCAGCAGTTTGTTCTTGCCTTTGATTTCTTCCTGGGTTTGGATAGGTATACATAGATTATTTGTATATATGTTTCTCACTGTGCCAGCAGGCAAGAGAGTAAATGGAGAAGAAAGCACACTGATGTTCCTTCTTCCCCCTCACATCTGAATGCTGGGTCTTCGGCTAAAGGCCTGCTCCTGTTCTCATTGAAGTCAGTAAGGACAGGACCAGTTACCAGTCACTGAGAACCATACAAAGGCAGAAGAGGTGGAAACTGTGACATTCAAGTAGCCCCACTGTAGCAGGCACCAGTGTTCCCTGTAAGCTGCGCGCTTGTGTGGCTTCTCAGGAAATATTCAGATGCCACCCAGCTGATTAGCAGAGCACCCCCAGCTAGGTTTTTTGTTTCTACTGGTGGTGCCCATTCATGCATGCCTTGGTGCATGTAAAGGAATTTATTCCAGAAATGTTTGGAAAAAATCCACATGTGGATGGAAGAGATTAGAAGGAACATTGGCTGGCACCTGGTTTCAACACTGATATTTCTATTGCAACTGTCTTTACCTTGCTTCTGCTGCACTGATGGGCATGCTGCTTTTGTAGTTCTTTTCCCATATGCTCTAGTGTCCATTCTTGATGACTGCTTGAAATACAGATAACAGATTTGTTTTTGTTCCTGTAGGTCACCATACCTCAAAAACCAGTCAAATCCTGGGATCCACATGTACGGAACGATACTTATGCTTCCAGAACAGGTACCCAAAAAGTGATTTTTCCATACCAGCCAAGAAGCCAAACATGTGGAGAGTAGCTAAATATCATGATAGCGCTGGATGTGTGAATAGTGTGCGGTCACCATGAGCCTCCCCAAAGCCGGTACTAGAATGTTTCCTGCAGTGACTCCTGCTGGAAGACACTAGTGCAGTAGATGAAAGCTCTTCCTTGCTTTTTCCTTTAGGTCAGTCAGCAAACAGGATATTTCATTCTGGGCAAAGGGAGGTTAGGAGGAAGGAGTCAAGGAGTTATCTCAATTATTCTTATTCTCTGCAACAGGCACTAAAAGAAGCACATCAAAACCAGCAACAAAAGGAGAGAAACCAGAAAGTCCTGAGAGATATCACAGAGACAATCAAACACTATTACTGCAGGTAAAGAGCATTTACTGCTCAACAGATGCAGATTCTGTCTGTGCCTGGTCTGACCCCATGGTGACACTGGGGTACCTCCACTGGAAATGGCTAGGTCAGGGTAGGTTGCTAAAGGCAGAACAGATTCTCCCAAAGACTGATGGTTAACACTAGTTAGTGAGTTGACTTCAGTCACAAACTGTGCTTATGAGCCTCACATTGGTTATCAAGAATTTCAATAAAAAATAAAAAAGGAATAACACAGCTCTGTTTTTGTGTTCTAGTTCTCTGATTCCCAGTCAGCACCTAGGTCCTGTGCTAGGTGAAGAGTTATTTCAAAACTCTGCTCACGTACACAAAACATTCTTCTGACCCTATTTTACCAGGTCAGTATAGGTTTGACTGTTACCCAAAATATCGTGCTGCCAGCCAATCCTTTAGTGTCTAAAACTAAAGGTTTAATATAAAAGAGAGAATAAAATGTAAGTTATTAAATGGCAAAGCAATAGTACATCAGACTACAAAATCCACACATCAGGTTCTTAGCAGTGTTGGTGAGTTTGCTGGCTTGAAAGTCACTCTGCAATACAGTCACAGCTTGGATGGGTCATTCAGTCCTTTCTTCAGAACTTCAGTTGTAGAAGGTTACTCCAGAGGTAGGAAACAGGAATGAAGACGATGCGACTGCATTTTACTATATTATTTTGCCATGAGGCTTCCTGTGTCCCAAACACAAGCTTCACAGTATATAGAAAAATCTTACAGTTCTCTGTCCATAGGCATGCCCCTACATGGCATACTGACTCATTATGTGCAGTCCCTGATCTCTTAATGGGTTTATTTTACAGCCAATGTCACTTGGGTTATCAAGCAGGCTAAGGGGTGCTGATGCCAATCTGTCTGTGGGAGTCATCCAGAAGCATAGCACCAGTTTCAAATACAGATATACCCTACATACCTATAACAGATAATACAAGGGTGATACAGACATATAAACCAGATTATCATTTTCATAGATACCTCATATGTCTTATCTGATCAATTTCCTTGCAATTTTATAATATTGGTGCCCATAATATCATAAAGTGTTCCACATATTCCATACAATGTTACACATGGGTTTATACAACAGCCAAACATGCTGCCTGCCTATCTTCTATCCTTACAGTGCATGTCCATTCCTATTCTATGCTACCCTGTCAGTGCCTCCCACCTGCTCCTAGTCTGTTGAGCTTGCTCTGCAGTGGACTTACAAGGGGAGTTAGGTTGATATGAAACAAGAAAAGTAGAAGGGTGATGAGATCTCTAGGACTGCTCTACATTGCAATAGGTGCCAGATTTAGTGAGGCACATTAACCTTTGCCCCTCCACTTCCCTTCCTGTGTCCAGTACCACCTTCCGTAAAGTCTCTCTCACACAGAGGGTAAAGAAATCTGTTACAGGAATCTTCTAGAGCACCAAAGCAGATTTCTCCTAATATCAAGGCCTGCAGAGAAATTAGACCTATATAATAGACCTAGAGCATTATAGGTTAGGGAATGTTTTCTCACTGTGTCTGGGCCTGGCCTGGAATTTAAATGGCTCTCAAGGAAGGCAGCATGTCTGGTGTAGGAGCTTACTCTCTACCTTTCCCATGTGCCAATCCAGGTGGAGGCTCTGCAAGCTCAGATGGAAGAGCAGACACGGTTGTCCAAGGAGCAGCTTGATGCACTGCTAGAGGACAGGCGGATTCACGTAGAGGAAGTCCAAGTCCAGCATCAGAGGGACCAGGACAGGATCAAAACCCTGACAGAGAAGTGAGTGCAAGAGAATTATTCTGGTTTGATTGTGTCAGGAAACCCAAAGTTTAAAAATCACCTACATGTTTGCAACCTAATAGGTAGAAAAACAGGGTATTTGGTCAGTTGCTTGGTATGTAATTGGAGATTGAGTGAATAAACTACAAGCTAAAAATCCTCTTTCATCCCTGTAGCACTTGACCCTGGAAAGTATGCGAGGGACGCTCTTGGCCTTTCTCTCATCCCATGTCCATTCCAACTCTCAGGGAGAGTGTAGGTGAACGATGAAGGGAATTGGGGAAGGCAGTGATATTTGTACTTTAATGCAGTGTTTCTCAAACTGTGCTCCGCAGAGCCCCAGGGACTCCGCAAGGTTGACAAACTGGAAACATCGATAGGTACAACACATACAATCAGTGGACTGCTGGGGCTCTGAATCATTTTTACACATGTAAAGGGCTCCGGAGCCCAAAAAGTTTGAGAACCGCTGCTCTAATGCAATCCTTGTCTTCAGGCTTCATCAAACTCAAAACCTGCTGTACGAGAGCACACGTGACTTCCTTCAGCTTAAGTTTGATGCACGGGCCAATGAGAAATCATGGATGGCAGAGAAGGACTGTCTGTTGAGGAAGCTTGATGTAAGCAGGGATCAGTTTATCATCAGCAGGGAGCCGGAGAGAGAGAAGAAGCAGAAGAAGGAGAAGGAAAAGGAGGAGGAGAGAAACATCAAGCATACTTCTCAAGCAGAGAGTGAAATTTGGAAAGCACAGAATGGAGAACTCAAGGTAATTGCTGTTCTCTTGGACAGGAAATCCACCTGTTTATGGATGGAGGTTTGAGAGAGTCTTGGATTGTCTCTCAACAAGGTGCTTTACTGAGAAACTGGTGTTCACTGTTTTAGAGCTGGAATTCTCTGTCACAGAATACACCCTGGCTCCATCATAGAAAGATTTACTGTACAGGAGGTTGTTGGTCATTAATTTAAAAAATAAAATGTTATGTAGCTAGAGCTCTGTTCCTTTGTCATGGTGCTTCTTGGGGTTGTGTCTCACAAGACTAATATTCCACACTCCTTTCACACCCAAAACAAGCATATAGCTCCTCAGCTTGTTCTACCTGCCTACTGGAATATTATTTCTAAGCTCTCAAGCTCTTTATTAGGAGTAGGTTTTACTAAGCATGAAATGGGCAACTATCCTTTGGAAATACTGTTAACTACTGGTAGTAAGAAAACATACTCGGTGTTTTGCCTGTTGTAGTGAGAACACTGTTTTTCTCAGTAAAATGTTGCTTACAATTCTGCTGCTCCCAACCAACTGTCTTTTTCCTTCAGCAACTGATGTACTTGCAGTGAGAACCCTGAGAACTTGTACTGCCTTCATATAACATGTACCCATCATAGTTTACTAATCACAGTATATACTTAAAGGAATTGCTTTATCCACCATTGAAATGCAGTTACCTCAGAGATGGAAAGCAGTAACCAAACAGATATGAGATGGGGAATTTTTAACTGAAGACAGTGAAACCAACCCTTGATATTAAAAAAACAAAACAAAAAAACCTTGTGGGTTCTAGTGGCTATATGGTGGATAGAACAATGTTTGTTCTGTACTGTAGTGTCTCATCTGCATACAGGTGATCCTGTAATTTGAAGGAGTTTAGCATTGTTAGAGCTCTAATCTCTCTTGTCCTGATACAACTGCAATTTCTAGGGCTACTCATTTGGTTATTTTCTGACATAATATCACCACCAAAGAGCGCTCAGGGAGTTGTTGACAATTGCCTTGGGTTCCACCTTTGTTTTGTAGGGAGGGAGATGCTGTTTGTACTGGCTGCCTACCACCTGCCTCTCTTAATCCTAATTCTTTCTCCCGGGTTTCAGTCATTACAGGAGCAACTGACACAGGCGCACCGATTGGCAGATATGTACCGAGAGCAATGTATTGCTCTGGAGGGAGAGCTGGCTAGAATTCGTGAAGAAGGAGATGTTGGCAGAGAACTTTTCAAGGTAATGCCTGTGTCTGCAGCTGCAAGATGGGTTTGCAGTCTCTTGGGGTTGTCTGATTTTCCTCTTTTCCATGTTGTCGATGATGTCCTTGCCTACAAATCCTATTGTGCTTTCCTATCCCCAGGAGCGCTCAGAAAAGATGGGAAAGCGTTTGCAGCTAATGACACAACGATATGAGGCCTTGGAAAAACGGCGTAGTATGGAGGTGGAGGGCTTCAAGAATGACATCAAGCAACTTCGGCAGAGGTTGAAGGACATAGAGAAACAGCTCTTTAAGGTACAAAATGATCATCTCTGGGGCAAGTACTCGGATGGAATTGGCTCCTGAGGGGCAGGGGGCACAGTTGAATATTCAGATCCAGTGTTTCCTTGGAGCCTAATTTATTGGAAATTCCTGTTTTCCCTCACTTTGGCCTTTAGGTATTTGTAACATAGCAGTGGTTCTCAGCTGGGATCTGGGGCCTATGGCGGGAGGGAGGGGATTGCAAGCAGATTTTAGGCAGCTGCCAAGCAGGCTGGCATTAGACTTGCTGGAGCTCAGAGTAGACAGTCGAAGACCCACCACCTGGAGCTGAAATCCAGAACTCCCAACCCTGTCTGCCAGGACAAAAGCAGAAGCCTGAGGTCAGTGATGACAAACCTCTCAACTTTAGTGTGAGCAGGCACACTTGCACTTTGTGCAGAGAATAAGGAGTCAGTGCAAAATTAAGTTCAGGTGGTCATACACAGAATATAATGACTTCTAGAATATCCTGCATAGCCAGAGTTATGCATATGACACCACAAGGAATGGTTAACTTGCAGAAATACAAAAGAAAAGGAAATGGTTAATCCAATCCAAGTCAATAGCGAGTTAATTATTTCAGCCTAATTGTATAGTCCTAATCTTATCACATACTTGACCACAAGGGGGTGCACAAATAAAATCTAACATACAAGCTAGACAGCATCCATGATCCTAAATCATTCTGGTCATTCTAGTTCAAAAAGTGTATTAGGTCACCAACTGCAGTCTTCTGCCAAGGCAAGATGTGATCCTCACTACCACCTGTAGAGGATGTGACCTGAGACTACAGTTGAGACTTAAGTACAAAAAAGCTAGGTTATTTGGAAATATACACATTTTGTTATACTGTAATTAGTTCTTTTAAATCATACTGGAAATTATTTGTTAAACAGCTGACCATTTACTGATACATTTCAGGTTATACTTTAGAGTTCCCTCTGCCATTGCGTTGGCAGGACACGCTCATGATACTGACAAGACATATCCATTATCTACACTCTATCCTGGGGCTCGTTTCCATGTATGATGTCAGTGCAGCTCAGATGCACCGTGGTTGAGTCCCCCTTGCTAGGCACAATGAATCTCCTTGTACAGAATTGTTCTCTCCTCCAGATCTTACACCATAAACCATGTCTTTGTGGGTTTTTGTTTCTTTCCCTCTCTAGGTGACCATGAACATTGGACCAGAGCAGGACCTAGCAATTCTGCATGAGGTCCGCCAAGGAAACAGGCGCACCCAGAAAATTCAAGGGGAGCTAAGAAACCTAAAGGCAAAAATCTATGGCTTGGAGAATGAGCTACGGATCTGCTGACACAGAACATAGCCAGTGCTAGACTAGGAAGGTCACATTCTCAAGAACAACTGTCATAAATCTACTTTCTGCCATCCTGTGACAGAAGCTTAAGAACATGTAACCACCTGTGAATCAAGGGTATTATCAGTGTGCTGCAGAGCTTGGATATGTGCAAGTTAATCCTAGGCTGTGGAGGAGGGGACACTCCTTTCATCTGAACATGCCTTTCTCTGCTGCCTTTTCCTAGTAGATGAGACAATTTATAGATGGTACTGTAGTCATCTTGTAATGTCTGTAATATTTCCTTGGGACATGCTTACAGCTTCTAGACACCTTGACCAACTATGAGCACAGAGCAAAATTTACTGATGTCCAGAATCTAGCCAAACACAAAACTACATTTGTAATTAATAGTCATGCAGTGGAACTAGTCCTTGAGGTCTCACATGTTCTCTCCTGTCGCTGTTCTATATGCAAGAAACTGTATGATGCCCTGTTCTACAGTCATGGGAACTGTATTAAGAGAAGATGTTTTTAAACAAAGATTAAACATTGTTAGGATGTCGACTGCAGCCAGTACATAATTCACATTTTCTAAATTAGGTCCCTACTTCATCTAGAAAGTGTCTATTTAATTTTGCCTAAACACTGAAATCCTATATGTTCTAGGTTGCATAATTGTTTTCAAATGGCTTCTCTTTCCACGGTTCTCTTCCAGCCTACAAAGGACAAAAAGAGAAACATTCTCATTATAAAGCTCCATCTGTTGTGAGATCTCATCTCAAACTAGGGATGTTAAATTGTGAGTAGACTAATCAAAAAGTTGATGCATTTTGCATTGATTAGTCGATAGGGCACCTCCACCTTTGAAGTGTAACAACAACCGTAGGGCTGTTGCTACACTTCAAAAACGAAAGTGCCGCATGGAGCCCTGAGTCATCTGGTGACTCCCTGCCGACCCTGGGCTCTGTGCAGCGCTGCCACTTTGAAACGCCGTGGGGAGCCCGGCACCAGGCTCCTTGTGGCATTTCAAAGCAGCAACACAACGTGGAGCTCGGGATCAGATGGGGACTCCCCGCCCCCCCCCCCCCCCCCCGACCCCGGGCTCCGTGTGGCGCTGACACTTTGAAATGCCATGTGCAGCCTGGGGACACTTCAGCTGGCCCTGGGCTGCACAAGCATTTGCTTATTGGATAGTCGACTAGTCCTTCACATCCCTATCTCAAACCTTCACCAACCTTCTTTAATCGTCCACTCCAAAGCTGTGTCCCCTCTAGCACTCTTTCACTAAAAGATCCCACTGTAACCACAATCAGTTCATCTCCAGAAGTGGGGGAAGTCCTGATACAGACCAGCCATTGCCCTTTTAACTACCAATGTTGTTTAATCCTGCAGCTGTGAACAATGTAGTGGTTAAACTACTAACAGTCACGAGCATCTCTCAGGGTATGTCTACACTACCACCCTAGTTCGAACTAGGGTGGTTAATGTAGTCATTCGAAGTTGCAAATGAAGGCCAGGATTTAAATATCCCGGGCTTCATTTGCATCTTGCCAGGCGCCGCCATTTTTAAATCCCCGTTACTCCTCAGTTCGAATTAGAAAGCCTAATTCGAACTACCTACTCCGTGCCGTGTGTAGCCACGGGCACGGAGTCCGCACTAACGGGGATTTAAAAATGGCGGCGCCTGGCAAGATGCAAATGAAGCCCGGGATATTTAAATCCCGGTCTTCATTTGCAACTTCGAATGACTACATTAACCACCCTAGTTCGAACTAGGGTGGTAGTGTAGACATACCCTCACTTCTGCTATAGCTCGTGGGATATAAATGGGCAGTAACAATGGTGGAACCTGGTTGCATGATCCTTGTCCCCGAACCAGGTAACAAGATGTATTCAGTTTGGTGCATAGGCTAGACTGACACAGCAGTTAGTAACTAGGCTAAAGCCTAGCTGTCTCTGCAGGGTTTACAGTCCTTTATTTGTAATCCAGCATATTGAAACTTGAACTCCCCATCCTACTTCCTACGCACAAACTAAGGGAAGAAGACTTAGACGTCTCAGTTCCTTGATGGAGTTTTTTTGCTGTGACTCTATATCAGTTTTGCCAAAGGTGATGCCAGAAAGCTGATCCCTTTCTGTGATATTTGGCATACCCCATCAGGGATTTTTAAAATGTATTTATTTTTTTACTGGCAAAAAAAAAATTGTGGGTTTTTTTTTGTTTTGTTTTTTTTTGGTAATCCAGACTTTTAAAATTAAAAATGAAGTTGGAAGTTTTCTTGTTAAGTGGTTCCCTTTCTTCTCTTTGAATGGTAGGCTAACACAGGCACTTCCTCCCCGTTCCAATCAGATCTCCTGCTAGTGCTTCTTTCTGTTGAAGGACCCACAAAAGGGATAAGTACGGTCAACCTCAGTCAGGCTGCGTGGTAGCCCAAGTGGGTGCTTGCACTATGGCTCATGCTGTGTGAGAGGAAATGAGGCAAAGAGTCCTCTTGCACGACTGCATTCATTTTGTAATAGACTTGCTGCCTCGGACAATCCGTGCAAATTAGCCTTATAGATGGGGGGCATATTCCTTTGGCCAGAGGTCCTAATAGTCTTACCTTACTTCACTGGAGCCCCCAAAGTCAATGCGAATTCTCATCTGCTCTCATTGTGAGTTAGAATGTCAGAAGCTGACTCCCCATGGCCTTACTGAAGCACATTATGTAACGAAACATTAGTTCCTTGTGCTGTGGCTTCTACCTACCCTATGTTTGTGCTCGTATGAAGCCAGCACAGCAGCTTCCTGAGCTCAATTTTTCAGCTCATCCATAGAGTTAGATATTTGTATTTCCTCATAGAAGGTGCAAGATGTTTAATCCCAGGTTATTTACATAAATGTTTCTCTCTTCATGGCTCTGTATTCCCAGTACTGAGTATCATGTGAAAGGCAAAACTGAGCAGCATGGCAATGCCCCTGTGTTTATTACAAAGCAAACCCCATGGTACTGCTGCTGGGCTTGTCAAGATATCTATCCAGCAAAACAAAAATGCTATACAAGCTGTTTGGTCTGTGTACCCATAGGACAGGAACCCCTCCCTACTGCAAAAATTATACTAGTGTTGACTCTGTAAATCCCTTTATTTTGGAAACTGTCATAGGTCACCTCCAAGGGCAGAAGGCACAAAGTGTTACTTTTGTTTTCCTTATATCTGATAAGTCCATGTGATGTATATTTAAGAGTATTGCTTCCACTGGCCATTTCCAAAACAAATAAAAGGCCAGGCCCAAAGCTCAAAAGTGACTCTAAATAACCAATCACTGTGCCACTGACAGATCTCAAATGGGGTTGCTTTCTGAAGAGGCTTCTATGGGCAAAGGTACTAGACCAAATACTACTTGACATTTTAATCAGTGGTCCAGAAGTAAATATAAAATCACCACTGATAAAATTTGCGGATGACGTAAAGACTATTGGAGTGGTACAAAATGATAAGGAGAAGGCTGTCATACAGACCCATTGGGACTGGTTGGTAAACAAGATCCATTCAAGCAAAATGTATTTTAATATAACCAGATGCAAATTTATACATCTAGGAACAAGGAATGCAGGCCATACCTACAGAATAGGGGAACAGTGTTCTGAAGAGCAGTGACTTTGAAAATGATTTATGGGTCATAGTAGACAAGCAACTAGACATGAGTTCCCAGTGTAATTCTGTGGCAAAATGACCTAATGTGATCCTTGAATGTATAACAAGGTGCAGTGAATATGAGTAGAGAACTACACATCATTTGTGAGACAGCAGAATATTCCATACAATATCCACATTTTGAAAAGGATGGTAAAACACAGAAGAAAGATAAAAAAGTATTCAGTGACCAAGAAAATGTGTTGCAGTAAGACCTAAAGATCTCCATCTGTTTAGAGTCTCAAAAGAAGACTGAAGTGACTTGATTACAATATGTAAGTACCTTAGGGGAGATACCAAAAGGGCTCTTTAGCAGATAAAGGAATAACAGAAACCAATGGTGGAAAACTGAAACCAGATAAATTTAAACAAAATGCAACTCTTTAGCTGTGAGGGTGATTAACCATTGAAACAAACAATCAAGGGAAATAGTGGATTCTCTCCCTCTCTCTCTTGAATAGTAAGAGAGATGTAGCCATGTTTTTTTCATTGTATTCCTTTGGTATGGTCATACCAATTCTCTTCCAGAATTTGATCTAAGGAAGTGGGTCGGCCCACGAAAGCTCATCACCTAATAAACCATCTTGTTAGTCTTTAAAGTGCTGCATAGGCCTCTCTTTTCTCTCTCTTGAGGTTTTCATACCAAGATTGAGTGGCTTTCTGGAAGATCTGGGCCCTACAGGGGGGTTACTAGGTGAAATGTAATGGCCTGTGATATACAGGAGGTCAGACAAGATGATCTAATGATCTCATCTGGCATTAAACTAAATTTTCTGTAAGTGAAATATTTTTGAGATTTTTCAGCGATCATGCAGTCCCCTCCTCCCAACAATATAATATAGAGCCATCAAGTTAACTAACTCTGCACAGAGCAAGCTTACGTGACTCAGAGGTAAAAACACCAAGCACTTACAAATTGTGCTAGTGTATGTGGACCTTGTGCATGCAGTTCAGCATTCTGGAGCTGGAATGTATGACCCATTAATCATAAACAACTCTATGATACCACAAGCAGATAGTTCAACAGGATGAGAGAGCACTCCATTTTAACTTTTAAAGCCTTTAATAGACTGGGACCAAGACCACCTCCTGACCTCGCTTTCTTGTACAGGTAGATTTCTGCATATTATGAAACAGTGTAGTGGGTCCAGATAATTTATTATAACAAACAGCTGTATTTAATACTGTATGTTACAGCAAAGTACATAGATTTGCTCAATAAGGATTCTGGCCAATACACAGGTCAGGTTATTTTGATTGACAAAGGCTTTAAAAAAAATCACTAGGAGGTCTTTTTTAAAAAAAAAATCACTTGCCCCCTGCTCACTGTACTTGTCAATTCCCCTCTCTGGGGGTAGGCAGTAACAGCTCCCCCCCACACACACCACTCCTTGCCACCGGGGAGGGCCAGGCCAAGGTATGGCAGCCTTGGCCTGCTCCAGCTCTAACTCCCCCATCTGCCAGGAGGTTGGACTGGACTGAGGCCACAGCTGGCCTGGATCTCTCCCTGGCCTCCAAGGAGGGCCCACGACTGATGCTGCCCTGGCCCCAGCTCTCCCTCCCCCGGCTGCCAGAGAAGGTCCAAGACCCCCTGGCTCTTTACCTGCCCCCCAGAGGCTGAAGCTGCCCCAGCACTTGCCCTCCCTAGCTGTGCCTCTTTGCCCCTACCCCTACCCAGCCTCCCGGGAGAGGAGCCTCACAGCTCCCGCCCCACCCCCTGCGAAGGGGGAGGGCACCTGGCTTCTCTTCCCCTGAAACCCTTCCCTGGAGCAATGGGGAAGCTGCATGGCTGTCACCCCACCCCAGCACCAGGGAGGCCAAGCCCTCAGCACCGGTAAGGGAGGCTTGGTGGCTGAGAGGGATGGGGCTGCGGGATGCAGAGTGACGTGATGACATCACTGTCATCCCACAGGAAAAACTTTCTTTAAACAGCGAGAGATATGAAAGACTAGCTTCAAAAAGTTTGACACTATTTTGTGCTAATATTGATAAGTCACTCTGAATTGGCTATTAGCCAGGGGGTAGAAATAGTGAGCCTGACCTCTGTCTGTCAGAGGCTGGAGATGGATGCCACGAGACAAATCGCTTGATCATCGTCTTTGGTTCACCCCCTCCGGGACACCTGGTGCTGGCCACTGTTGGCAGACAGGCTACTGGGCTAGATGGACCTTTGGTCTGACCCAGTACAGTACAGCCATTCTTATGTTCTTATTGTAATTTTATCCCTCTTTTTCCATTGGAAAATGGCAAAGCCTACACAGCCATTCCCATGTTTGTAGGGCCATGTTGTCCAGGGATACAGCTTTAGGATGTCTACTAGCTTAGATTCTGCCCCACACTGTTTGCAGATAGAGTGGCATGGGATATGGGAATGGAGGTGATGGTGGGCTGCAAAGAAAAAACAAGTGGGACTTTCACTTGTGCCTTTCCTTTTTTGGTGCACAATCTGACTCGAAAAGGGAAGGGTGGTTTTCAATGTTCCCTGTAAGCTGAGCGCTTGGGTGGCTATCCCAGAGAGATCCAAGTGTTCCGCAGCTGATTAGCAGAATGCCCATGGCTGCCAGCACGTGTTTCTACTGGCGGTACACATTTACATATGCCTCAGTCCGCATAACAATTGATTCTGCACAAGGATGGAAAAAATTAGAGGGAACATTGGTGGTTTTTCCATTATTTGTATCTCCCAGTACAGTAATTCTCTGTTCTGGAAGGCTCCTTGGTGAATAAAGAACTAGTGAAACTGTGTGATCACAAGTGCTTGAATGCTGAGTAATTTAGAGGACAACGGATTTTTGGGCAGATTATTAAAAACGTTGTTTCACTTGCTTTTCCTTAATCCCTTCAGTGAACTGTCGGAAGAAAGGACCCTCTTTGCTGAAGTATCCAAACAGCTGCTCCTTGTGTTTTTCACATGCTTTGAATCCGCCATACTAGTAGTCAGGCTGCATACTCAAGGTCTCTAGCCAGGGATTGGATGTCTACTTAAAATGAGGAAATACCAGATCTTGTAAACTGTATTGCTTAAGGTGTGGGGAACACATTATGGTAACTATTAATAAGAGTTAATTGTTTTATTAAGGAAATCCAAGTGGGTATTTTGTTACACAACAAAGCTTTGATGCCAATGCAAGTGGGTGTCTGACTACACAGACAACAAGGGCTGCATTGATTTAAGTGGAGTATGATTTAAAGAATAAGCTTGGATTTCATCAACCGTACTTATCCAGGACTCTCTGAAATCTGCTATATTGATTTAGGGATCTGATGATGTTGCTTTTACTGTAAACATCTATCTTAGGCTGTGGTTCTAACATTACCAAGGTTCTGACAAACTGTGCAGTCAATCATCGTTTTTCAGTTGTAGATGTGCAAGTTGCAACCTGCTCAGCATATTCACAGAGACAATACTACAGAATTTTATTTTGTGTAGCTTCTTTCATAAAAACTACTGCAACATGTGTTACAGAATTAAACAACTGGATAGCATATAAGTTACAGAAAACATATTGCATTTTGTAATTTAAAATGTAAAGCATTTAGTCATACAACAAATAGGAAAAAAAGGAGGAAATACAGGCAAGTAAGAAAATATATTTTAATATGAGGTTTAAAAAAAAGAGGGAAGTTGCGATTTTTCAAGGGATTTAGACATATACCTTCCTTTACAATTAATGAAAAGTGTGTATAAATCCCCTAGATGACTTTGAAAAATCTCAGCTGGAGAATCCATGAGGTGAAGAGATGCAGAAAATCTGCTTCAGATGGCAGGAGTTGAAAATGAGAACTGTGGGAAAAGATAAAGAAAAGATAGGCTCAAGATGTGCAATTTTGAAGTCCTGAATTGAAAAAAGAGCCTTGAGTACTTTGCAGTAAAAAATGGTAGTTTTTACCTGGATCTTGAAATGAATGAGCCAGTGAAGGTGTTTGAAAAAGGAGCCAATATTAAAATTGTCACTGTCTCTTAATAGGGTAGGGAGCTTCATGCCACACATGCTGGAGTCTGGACAGTTGGGACTTAGTGAGTTGCATAGTCGAGGCCTGCAGAGATAAAAGAATGAAAGAAACTTTCAACAAATGAGAAAGGCAGGAGGGGGCGGCGTACTGACGCAGTGGCATCTGTGAGCAATGTTGTGAAGGTGCTTTGGAATTGACCCAATTCCAGGTATGTCTGCACTACAGAGATTATATCAGCATAGCCCCATCGCAGTCTACACTAACAAATGGGGGTTTTCTACCAGTGAAGGAACACCACTTTCCTGAACGTCAGCTACATCCACAGAAACATTCTTCTGTAAACACAACTGCATCTACACTAGAGGTGATGTTGGCATACCCCTGACATGTAGTTAAGTTGATGTAACCTTCAAGAATACACAAGCCTTGGGGGTGGTACTAAACAGATTTTATAGATACAGGAATTGTGCAAAGAGCAAGTGATTTGTTGGATGGTGGAAACAAACAGGAAATCTGAGCAAAGGAGGGAGGTAAGGAGATGTGTTTTAAGACGCCGCTTTTGCCTAAAACAAGCACTTCTGCCTTTGAGACATTTAGATTAGGAAAGCAGATATGAAGCCACAATGTATGCAGTTGAGACCTAATCTAATTGAGATTATTATATCAGTGTTGGGGAGAAGTCAAAAGAGCTATTGAACATTATGTACAGTTGGGTATCCTCAGTATAGAGTAGGGATATGAACAGGTAATTGGTTGCCCGGTAAGCATCACCCTTACTGGGTAATGGTTAACTAGTTATCCAGGGGCAGCTGCTGTGGGTAGAGAGCTGCTCCAGCCCCACCAGGCCCCTGTGTGGGGCTGCCAGCTGGCAGCCCACACCGCCTAGCTGGCTGCTGGGCCCAGGAGCTGGCAGTCACCCCAATTGCACAGCTGGCTGCTAGCTGGCCCAGGCAGTCGGCCCTGGCAACCAGCCTTATGCAGTTGGGTCCAGGAGCCAGCAGCCAGTCCCATGTGGCTGGCCCAGGACCGGGAGCTGGTAGCCAGCCCCACGCAGATAGGTCCGGAGGCTGGCTGCCAGCCCCGGTTTAATCAGTTAACTGATTCATCAGGATTTTACTTCCCTAGTACGGAGCTGGGCTGTGTCCAGACTCCATGCCTCCGTCGACGGAGGCATGTAGATTAGCCAGCTCGGAAGAGGGAAATGAAGCCGCGATTAAAATAATCGCGGCTTCATTTAAATTTAAATGGCTGCCCCGATCTGCCGATCAGCTGTTTGTCGGCAGATCGGGAGAGTCTGGACGCGATGCCCCGACAAAGAAGCCTTTCTTCATCGACACAGGTAAACCTGGTTTCACGAGGCTTACCTGTGTCGATGAAGAAAGGCTTCTTTGTCGGGGCATCGCGTCCAGACTCTCCCGATCTGCTGACAAACAGCTGATCGGCAGATCGGGGCAGCCATTTAAATTTAAATGAAGCCGCGATTATTTTAATCGCGGCTTCATTTCCCTCTTCCGAGCTGGCTAATCTACATGCCTCCGTCGACGGAGGCATGGAGTCTGGACACAGCCCTGGTAATTAGTGAAAATATGACAAATGGGAGTGGTAGATAGAAAGGAAAAAAAGGCAGAGAACTGTAACTTTTTCAGCTCTACAGAGGAGGGGTCGTGGCACAGAGCTAAAAGTCATTTGTAGAAACTGAAATAGTGATCTGGTAATTGGAAGCAAAGCCATATTGGAAGAGAAGCAAAGATCACAGAATACTAGAAGTGGAAGGGACCTTGGGAGGAAATCAAGTCCAGTCCCCTGCATTCACAGAAAGACCAAGCACCATCTAGATCAGTGTTTCTGAAAATGCTCCGCGAAATCACGTTGAGAAACACATTAACTGGCCATCTTGCTTTGCTTATTACTGGCATCATGGCCATGGAGCTTTGCAGCCAAGGGGAGCCGTGGGAAGCGGCATGGGCCAGGCTGCCGCTTCCCACTGTTCCACTTGGCTGCAAAGAGCGAAACGGAGCCAATGGGAGCTGTGAGGCTCAGTGGCCACAGCACCAGTAAATAAACAAACCGGGGTGGCCAGTTAATGTGTTTCTCAAAGTGGTTTCACTGAGCACTTTCAGGGTGTGTCTAAACTACATGGCTCTATTGATGGAGCCATGTAGATTAGGCTGATCGGCAAAGGGAAATGAAGCAGCGATTTAAATAATCGCAGCTTCATTTAAATTTAAATGGCTGCCGCGCTGAGCCGACAAGCAGCTGATCAGCTGTTTGTCAGCTCAGCGTGCTAATCTGGACACTCCCGCACCAACCTGAAAGCCCTTTATCGACCTCCCCGTTATGCCTCGTAGGATGAGGTTTACCGGGGAAGTCGATAAAGGGCTTTCATGTCAGCACGGAAGCGTTCAGACTAGGGCGCTGAGCCGACAAACAGCTGATCAGCTGCTTGTCGGCTCAGCGCAGCAGCCATTTAAATTTAAATGAAGCCGCGATTATTTAAATCGCGGCTTCATTTCCCTTTGCCAAACAAACAAATCTACATGGCTCCATCGATGGAGCCATGTAGTTTAGACGTACCCTCAGAAACACTGATCTAGATCGTCCCTGATGGATGTTTATCTAACCTTCTCTGAAATGTCTTCACTGATGGAGATTCCACAACATCCCTAGGCAATTTATTCCAGTGCTTAACCACCCTGACAGGAAGTTTGTCCTAAAGTCCAACCTAAACCTCCCTTGCTGCAATTTAAGCCCATCGCTTCTTGTACTATAATCAGGTTAAGAAGAATATTTTTTTCTTTCTCCTCCTTGTAACACCCTTTTAGGGACTTGAAATCTGATATGTTCCCTTTCAATCTTCTCTTTTCTGAACAAAGGCCAGGTCTATACTACAGGAGAAGGTCGAATTAAGATACGTAACTCCAGCTATGTTAATTACATAGCTGGAGTAAACGTACCTTAATTCAAGTTTCCACATGGTCTCCACAGCAGACGATCAGGTTTCTCTTAGTCCTCATAAGGAACAGGAGTACCGGTGCCAACAAGGGTGCCCTCTGAGTTTGAGTTAGCAGGACTTTACTAGACTCACTAAATCGAACTCCGGAAGATCAATCACTGCAGTGTTGATCTTCCACCTAGGAAAGACATGGCCTAAAAAAACCCAATTATTTCAATCTTCCCGCATAGGTCATGTTTTCTAGACCTTTAATCATTTTTTTTCTCTTCTCTGGAACATCTCCAATTTCTCCATCTTTCCTGGAATGTGCTGTCCAGAACTGGATGCAATACTCCAGTTGAGGCCTAATCAGCACAGAGACAAGTGGAAGAATTACTTCTCATGTCTTGCGCACAACACTCCTACTAACACATGTTAGAATAGTATAGTTACAGAGTAGGCTTTGAATTCAAAGGCTACATTTATGATCAAGAAATTAACCAAAAAATTCCAGCTGGTTCAACTGACAGATTATTGACACTTCCTTTCAAAAGAGAACTATGACTCCCAGCCCTAAAACATACAGTATTTTTATTAGTATTGAAGAAACTATTGCTCAAGGAAATCAACAATGCCAATTCCAGCTCCAGTGTCTAACCTCCCAGTTCTAAACAAGTTAATAGAAAACCATAGCAAATAGCCTATTCCAACTTCACTTATCCATTGCTCATAAAGTGCTTATTTCCCAAATGGGATTCACCCCACCACACAGAATTATTATTGTTGATACTGATGGACAAGGGTCTCTGCAAAGAGAGATCAGTGTCTGAATGGTGACAGATTCAGCCTTGATCACTGTGACCTACACATATGATTTGTGAACTATAATATAGTTATTGCACCTATGAAAGAAGGTTTCTGGGGTGACACATTGTCATGCAGTTGAGAATGCAGTAGCATGCTGGCTTAACACAGATCACCTAAAGCACCTCACCTTTTGCTCCACTCACTGAATTAGCTCTCCAGTAAATACTGGGTAATATTGTTTAAAGATTCAGTTCAAATGTTCAAAGACATCCACTGGCTTGGCCCCACCTGCAGGAGCAGCCACTTAGGATTTTCAGTGGTGATTTCCCACAATAGGCACATTCCACGGGAAGAGTGGAAGAGCCATCCTTGTGAGTGAGATTTGGAAGCATGAGAGACAAAGCACTTGGGGCAGCCTGCAGAATTCCCTTCCACCTGACATCAGAACCACCTCAATTCTCTCCACCTCCAAAGCAAAATATAAATCTCTTTTCTTGATGTAAATCTCCCATAATAAAACCCTCTGGATAAGGAGAGAAACTGCTTTTACAATGTCAAGTGGCAATGTTGTTCATTAATAGTGGGGTTATAATTAATTCTCCTCCTCCCAGGCCCTCTCAATTTTCCAGAGTGTCTTGTATTCTATATGTCTGCCTTTTAAATTCCTAGCTCTTTGGGGACAGCAGCTGTCTTTATTTTTGTGTACTGTCCTGCACCAAGTACATCATCTGTGCTAAATAACTAATAATAGACAGAGGGCCTCTGGCATAATTTTATTACTTAAATGCAATCATAATGCAAGGCAAATCAATCTCAAAATGATCTGAGTAGATAACCCTTCCCCCATTTCTGCCATGGCGGCCAACCAAACCTAGAGGGTGAAGCCACCTTCTTGTTTCATGTAGCTGCTGCAAATGACAGGCTTTGGGGCCCTTTTAATTTTTTAAAATGAAGGGCCCCCATGTGATTTTAGGCATTTAATCTGCATGTTCCTTGCAAGGCTTTGCACTTTATCTGTAGCTATCTCTCCTGCCTTTCAACTCAGGGCAGAAACCACACAAAGAAGACAGAGGCCTTCTGTCCTTCCAACATCCACATTAGGTGAACTAAGTTTTTAAAAGAGTTTCAGTCAAACACAGATTCATTATGGCTGCGTCTAGACTGGCATGATTTTCCGCAAATGCTTTTAACGGAAAAGTTTTCCGTTAAAAGCATTTGCGGAAAAGAGCGTCTAGATTGGCACGGACGCTTTTCAGCAAAAGCACTTTTTGCGGAAAAGCATCCGTGCCAATCTAGATGCGGTTTTGCGCAAAAAAACCCCAATTGCCACTTTAGACATCGGGGCTTTTTTGCGCAAAACAGTACTGTGCTGTCTACACTGGCCCTCTTGCGCAAATGATTTGCGCAAGAGGGCTTTTGCCCCGAACGGGAGCAGCATAGTATTTCCGCAAGAAGCACTGATTTCTTACAGTAGGAAGTCAGTGTTCTTGTGGAAATTCAAGCGGCCAGTGTAGACAGCTGGCAAGTTCTTCCGCAAAAGCAGCTGATTGTGCGGAAAAACTTGCCAGTCTAGACACAGCCTATGTGTGTACTGTGCCTAAAACAACCATGGCTCCAGTCCCTGCTTGGGATCTTTAGGTGTGACTGCAATACAAAGGACAATTCTCTGATCCCTATGGAGCAAGAGAAATGATGTTCAGTTGTTCAAGGAAACAGCTTTTGAACATAGTTACATGCCAACAGCCTCATCCCTCCTGAGGAGCATCTTAAACCCATCTTAGACTGAAACCACTCTAATAATGGAGTCAGCTAATATGACTGTTGTGTGGCCAGTTTGATTCTTCACATGACTCAGCCCATGTCTACACCAGAGAAATTTACAAACATTTTTTGCTAGTTCTAAAAATAAGTAAAAAGTATTTTTGTAATGGTGTGACAATTTTTGTCTAGTTTCCCACAGTTGACAAAGGTACACTGTGGAGATTCTCACACCTGAAGGAGCTTCACTGACCAAACAAGACTGTCTATAGCATCTTATGGGTAAGTAGCCAGTGTTACGGATTCCAGCCATGACAAACTTCCAGGAACTTGGGATCTTAGCTAGACTCTTCCTAGTGGACAGAGTGACCAAAGAATACAATTGAAAATGGGTATGCAAAACTGAGGCTTAAAGATTCTTCACATGACTGCGGTTGCCCAATTGGCAAAATTGCATGGGTGCTCTACACCTGCAGTTCCCTGCATTAAATAATAGGAGCAGCATGGGTGGTTAGGACCTCTAAAAAAACCATAGGACTCAAAGCATGGGCAATGCCCTCCTTGCATAACTATGGAACCTCCATTGCTGATCTGAGGGGGGGGCAAAGGTTTTGTGACCAGAAGGGGGCAAATGTGAAGGAGAGCAGCGGACGCCTTGTAAAATAACATTCTCCTCTGGTAGCAATGACCTGGACCCAAGAACATCTTCTTCTCCGTCCCCGTTCTCGGAGAAAGCACAAGACTGCCCCAAAGGGCAAGGGTTACCCCAAACCCTTAGGCTTCCTCCAGCGACTGGGACAGGCCGCCTGTCCTACCTCCCACCCCGGCAGGGCAGGACACACAGCGGGATCCTCTCCTTCCCCAGGTGGCCAAGCCCAGGGAAAGCTGAAGAGGAGGCTACAGCCGCTGGCGCCTAGGGCTCCCTCTGCTGAGCCACCAGCAGGGCCTTGCACAGCGTGACAGAGGCAAGGGAGAACAGCCGCTGTAACGAGAGAAGGAGCTTGGAGACCGGCCCTTGGAGATCCCGCCCCTGGAGAAGGGTGTGTCTGGAGCTGCGAGAAGCCGGGCTCAGCGGCCGCGCTTGCAGAGAGGGACCGCGCCTGAGAGGGCCAGGGGCAGCAGGGTGCCAGAGGCGAGCAGAGCGGGAGCGGGGGGTGAGCAGGGGAAGGCTGGGTCTGGGGTTCCCGCCCCGGGGCAGAGCATGTCCCGGAGCTCGGCGGGGCGCTGGCGCTGCGCGCCCTGAGCAGCGGGATGAGGAGCCGCCCGCTGCGGAAGGTGCTTCGGCGGCGGTTCGGGCTGCTGCTGGCCCTCGGGGTGCTGATCGTGGGGCTCTGGGCCGCCTACCTGGAGCTGGTGGCGTCGGCGGAGACCAGCGGGCACCCCCTGAACCACAGTGAGTCTCCCGCGGGGCGGGAAGCGCTGGGACCGCGCGGCTGGCCGGGGTGCGGAGCCCCCTCGGCCCCTGCCCGCTCTCCGCCATGTGGCCCCACCGCAGGTGGCGGGGCAGCTTTGCCAGGCGCGGAACGGGGCGGTCCCCACGCGGCGGGGCAGCAGAGCCCGGCCCGGGCTCACGGGGGCACTGGCGGTGCCAGGCACATCGCAGCGCCGGGAATGGGTGTCGTTGCCCCCAGGAAGGAGCAATCGCTCAGGCGCTTCCCGACCCAGCTCGGACGCTGCCCCCCGTAGGTGGAAAGGAGAGGAAGGAAGAGGGTGCCGGGGCGCAGTGGAGGGGGAAATCCCGGGAGTTTCTGACCTGTCTGTCTGGGAATGTTGCCCGCTCAAGAGCACCTGAAAACAGCGCGCAGACCCTCCTCCCCCTTTTCATAAAGTGGGACACTATCAGGCTAATCGTGTGGTCTTATCAAATTCCCTTCCCGGTATTAGTAACGCAGATTAGGAAACCGCAGGATGGTAAAGACCCACGTTCCCGTGTTTTCTGATCGTTGTTTCTTTCCTATTTGAATTTCTTCTTCCTTTGGCTAATGACCAATCAAATAAGTTGGGTTTCCTGTTTGTTTAGGGCAAACTTTATTTTCAGGTTCTCCACTCTGCAAAAGCATTGCTTGCTAATACAATAAGATGGTGTTTCCCACAATGTGCCATATGCACACAGGATTAGCCGTGGTCGCAGACAGCCTTTGCAATGTTCTGCAGAATTTTAGCTTTCATTTTTTGAAACAGAAAGCCTCTAGCTTGTTGTTCTCAGCCCGTGGGCTACTTGTAGACAAGTCTGTCAGCACACAGCTATGGCCCATATGACATCCTCAGAGATATACAAGTAATGGTTAATGTGACCCACATAACACACGTATGTATGGCTCACAAGGGTAAATAGGTTGAAAAGCAGGGCTCTAGCTGTTCTGATGCAAAGAAAACTTTCAAAATGTGTAAGCCATGCAGTTACCTGAGTCTGGAACAAGCTCTGGGGTGTGAGTTGTCCTATTCTTTCATTTTGGTGGCTGCTAACTCAGATACCATGCTACTTTAAATGCCAGTCATGTTAATTATGTCACTGTTCATCAAAGCTTGTTAAAATGGAGATGAAGTATATTTAACTATTTATAATGGCTTCCCTGAGTTACTGTTTGTTTTGGCGAGGCCTTTAACAACCAGGTGGGGTTGTAAGCAGGTGTAATTGTTTTCATTTGTCTGAAGGAAACTGAGCTTTCAAAAGTTTGGGAACTGCTATTATGGCAGGTGTTTGTTTAAAAACAACTGTCCGTTAGTTTTTTTTAATTTTAGGAATATTTTGATGGCTTTGTTTATTTGTTTGTGTTTTACACAAATCTACATTTTGGGCCAAACCTGAGCAGACTGTGTCTCTTCAAACACCACTTTAGACCATTTAGCTATTAATGCTTTTAAGCATCCACCTCTTAAACAGCTGTCTTAAATTGTTTGATTCTTAGTTTTAAAAGACAAGGGGATCAAGGCCTACATTCTGAACATAAAGCCTGATCCAAAAATGAACTCCATGTCTTTCCTGGAGTGCATTGCAGGAGCTGGGCTTTACACTAGGTCTGTCTGTTTTATATCAATACTGTTCTCTTGAGTACAATAAAATAAATGTATTTGTGGAACTGCTACTTTTAACAGTGATAGAGATTTAATCCTCATGGCTATGATGGATTTGTCCTGTTGATTTAAATTGACCTGCAAGTATGGGTAGCTTTTACAACTAGTGACATATGTTGGCATCTGTTTACCGCAGAAAATGGAAATAGAGTGCAAGACAATTTTACTTTGTGTGAAAGATGTATTATACAGTCTGTACAAGTGTCTGACTGTATCCCTTGACTGCAAACTCAACCTAAATGATAGAGGGATGATGGATTATGAGACATTGACCGACTATGAAAGTGGGATAGTTTGAGATATTTCAGAATAGAGTCATAAGGCTGAGGTTGTTTCAGATGGCAAGAGCTGCCAAACAAAAAGCTTTCATACTAGCAGAGGTGAGATGATGGGACGGCACAAGTAGAGAGATCAAGAAGAGAAGTAGAGAGAGACAAGAAGGCTGTGTCTAGACTGGCCAGTTTTTCCGGAAAAGCAGCTGCTTTTCCGAAAAAAATTGCTAGCTGTCTACACTGGCCAGCAAAAGCACTGACTTTCTACTGTAAGAAATCAGTGCTTTTTGCGGAAATACTATGCTGCTCCCGTTCAGGCAAAAGTTTTGCGCAAAAGGGCCAGTGTAGACAGCTGAGATTTGTTTTCCGCAAAAAAGCCCCGATCACGAAAATGGCGATCGGGGCTTTTTTGCGCAAAACCGCGTCTAGATTGGCACGGATGCTTTTCCGCAAAAAGTGCTTTTGCTGAAAAGCGTCCGTGCCAATCTAGATGCTCTTTTCCGAAAATGCTTTTAACAGAAAACTTTTCCGTTAAAAGCATTTGCGGAAAATCATGCCAGTCTAGACGTAGCCGAACAGTGAGAAGGAAACCTTACTGTGATTTGTGTTCTGTTTTCTTCCCTTCTCTGAAAGAATTAATTGCAATAGCAAATGGAAAAAGTCCTTGTGCCCAGTGAAAGCTTTTCCATGTTTAGAAAGACCACTCCCCCTGCAAAATAAGAAAATCTAAACATCTAAAAAACACAATAAAACAGGCTATTCAAACAGAGTTTTGTCTCTTAAAAGGGAGACCAGTTGGAAACTTCATGAAGCCTGCTATGGACCTTGCTGTTGGCTTTACATGGAATGTTATCAGATACTACTGGTTGAATGTCTCTCATCCAAGATGCTCTGGTCTGGCAACATCCATGGTCCAGCATGACCACGGATATTGGTAGACCAGAGAGCCACGGGCCACAGGACTGCTCACAGGAAACCCGGGGTAGGGGACCTGCGGCAGCCCTGGTGGCCCTAGGGAAGCAGAGCCATGGAGCCTCGGGGCAATGGAGCCACAGCAGTCTGGGTGCACCGGGGAGTGGAGCTTCAGCATCCTCAGCGACCCTGTAGAGAGGAGTTCTGGTGGCCTGGTACTGCGAAGCCCCAGAGGCTCCAGGGAGCAGAGCCCCCATGGTCCCAGGGCAGCGGAGCTGCGGCAGCTCCTGTGGCACCAGGGAGTAGAGCCTCAAAGCCCTGCGCCCCCGGAGTGTGGAGCTGCAGCATCCCCGGTGGCCCCAGGACAGAGGAGCAGTGGTGACCAGGATTCCAACACAGCTAAGAGCCAGCAGCCTGGGGACAGAGTTGCTCTGCAGCATGGTTGGGAGCCCTGCCGGATCTGCTGACAGAAGGGGAAGAGCCCAGATTTTGTCCAGAGAGGGGTGGAATTGACCTCTAGTTCCACAAACTCCTTTTTTCGGGACCAGTGAGGTCCTGAGAGCACTGGACCAGTGAAGTCCATGCTATACTTATAAAACCCTAGAATGAATAAACAGATAGATGGCACTCTGCTCCAGTGGAGCAGGGGCAGAGCAAGTATGCATATGCAAGGAGTGCTCTGAGAGCTCGGTCTCCCTTAACACCTTAATAATCTAACATCCTATTTTCCTGGCATGGTGAGGAGGACCATGCTAACAGCCAACAATAATAAAGCTAATCTCTGACTCTCCCTCCAACCTCATAACCTACAAAAGCCGGTTTTGTTTGAAAAGAAATCAAAGGTAGGAATGAGAAACAAACACTGTTTGTTTCCCTGGGGCTGTTACAGCTCAGTAAGAGTTGGGGCAGAGGCAGCTTTGGTTTGACTCCATTCTGATGGTCTTTCCTGAGACCTCCTCGGAGCTGAAGGAGAAGGGAGGTTTACAGAGCTATTCAGTCTTCTCTTTTGTTTTTGCATGTTCTTCCTTCCCAGTCTCCCAGGTGGAAAGCTCTGCTGCGAAGCACAACAGGGTACCAGTCAGCATTTATATTTGCAACTTTTCTGATGCAATAGTCTCCGTGTTTGTTGTTTAAAAACTCACGGTCAATTCTTTTTCAGTAATTTTCCAGGCACAGACTCTCCCCTTCAGTGGCAGAGAATCCTAAAAATGTTAGCATTGGAAGGGGGCCTATAGTAGATCAGCATTTCCATTCCTATGTTTGTGTTAGAATTCTAACACAACTGTCTCAGTCTAGACGGTGCCTATGGAATAGCCTGTGTGTTGAAGCCCAGCTGATGTTTCCTTTATGAACATGGAACACTTTCATAAAGTGAGTTCGCTTTCCCAGGCCAAAACTCCTATCCCCCATTTCCACTGGTCACAGAGTAAAGCTCCAGTTATGAGCATGCTGTAGTGCTGCACTGCTGCTTCAGTCATCAGAATCCATTTTGTAGAGCAAGGCTGAAGTCATCCTAGTTCCTTCCAAGCTTTGTTCCCCCATAGTATTTTTGTAAGGTGAGGGGAGAAGTTGTCAAATGGCCTCACATAAGTGTTAGGGTCACCACCTCTCGTGGACCAGACACCTTTGGTGGCAGCGCTGTCCAGTCTGATTGACTTGATGACCCTAACTAGTATGGACCCTACAAGTGGAAATATACAAACTAAGTCCTTGGTCCTCCTGTCACAGTGTAAATAATGAGTAATTCCAAACGCAATGAAGTTAAACAAGTGTAAATAAGTCTTAGGGAGATGAGAATCAGATCCTTAAAATACACACTGTAAAATAAAGATGGTATAAATCAGTGTCCATTGACATCAATGGAATTACATTGATTCATAGTTCCTGAGGATTTGGTTCCAAGTGTCAATTTGAGTGTAAACTTAGAGAGAAAGGTTGGAGACTGAGGCCACCTCTATACTTACTGCACCGGAGAGCGATCTTCTGGCATTCAATTTAGTGGGTCTAGTTAAGACCCGCTAAAATCGAACGCTGATGGTGTCGCTGGTCGGTGCTGGTACCAGTATTGATGAGTAAAAGAAGCTGATGGGAGTGTTTCCTCCCATCGGCCTCCCTCTATGAAGACGGTGCCAGGCTCATTTTAAGATAAGCCAATCCAGCTCAGGTTAAGGTAAGCCAACTCCAGCTATGTAGCTGGAGTTGCGTACCTTAACCCAACCTTCCAAGTCTAGTGTAGACCAGACCTGAGATACGAGCCTGTGCCACAGATTTCAGATTCAGAACACAGTCTGAATCAGATGTTTGGACTATTTTCAAGGCGGGAGAGTGGGGCACTTTCTGTGAACAGGATGTGAAGAAGATGCATTAGGGTAAGGGTAGCAAATTAGAACATGGACCATCATCTTTGAAGGACTGAGTCTGCTGCTTTGAGGGAGATACTCAACTCAGCAATCACTACACATGTGAAACCCACATGCCTAATATGGTTACTGAGGAAGGCAAGTGGTACCTAGATCACAGCAACAGTTAAGACCAAGAGACCTCTACAGCACGGGTTGGGAGCCAGCTAGCTTTTAGCTCAGGGGGTAGAGGTGCCTATACTTAGCTTCAGAGGTCCCAGGTTCAAATCTGCTTTGTGGCAGTTACAAGTGGGATCTCAACTGGGTCTTGGAACTATGTAACCCACACACATAGAGCTATGTCTACACTCCTGGCTTCTTGCGCAAGTATGGCCGTTTTTGCGCAAGAAACTGCAGAGCGTCCACACTGCCTGCCGCTTTTGCGCAAGGAAATTTACAGTATGGCGTGGTAAGAGAGGGCTTCTTGCGCAAGAGCTATGCTCTTTTTTAACAGATGTAAGCCCTCTTGCGCAGGAGCTCTTGCGCAAGAGGGTAGTGTGGACACTCGGCAGGGATTTCTTGCACAAGAAAGCCCTATGGCTAAAATGGCCACCAGAGCTTTCTTGTGCAAGAGAGCATCCACACTGCCATGGACACTCTTGTGCAAAAGCACAGCTCCCACGTGGCAGTGTGGATGTTTTCTTGCACAAGACTTCTTGCACAAGAACCCTTGCGCAAGATGTTCTTGTGCAAGAAGCCACCAGTGCAGACATAGCCTTAGTGTAGTTACTGAGGAAAGCAAGTGGTACTTAGACCACAGCAACAGTTAAGACCAAGTGACCTCTACAGCATGAGCTAGGCAGCAGCTGGCTTTTAGCTCAGAGGGTAGAGGCTCCCCTTTTCAGCTCTAGAGGTCCTAGGTTCAAATCTGCCTGGTGGTGATTACATGTGCACCAGATTTCAGTTCAATTAAGTTGTTAGTTTTTATCATATTTGGTCTTCCAAGCCACTCCTGTTGCTTATTACCTGGAATTCTGACTGTAGGAACAAAACAACTCACGGGCAGTAGTAGACAAAATTGTTTGGCATTTTTATGATCCTTAAATGCACACATTGGCAGTCAGGTGAAGAAAAATGAGGACACTGACATCAGCTGCATAGGGAAAGCAAAACCGTGGCAAATGATGGGCAGTTCTTCTCACCCCAGTATGTCTGCTGTCATTTAAAACAAGCTGCTGCAGGCAGTAAATTTGACCCTCTTTGAAGCAATCTGAGGAGTCATAGATAGTTTATCCCCCCACCATTAACCAGAGCTAAACTCTTTGGTGTTGGGTTGTTAGGCAAAAAGCTTTGCAATTAGGTGCCTCCTCTAGTTTGAGAGCAGGAGATGGAGTAAGGTTGGTTTTCTCTCAGTGCAATGTATTGTTCTGGAAAGAGGCTGAACTGACAGTTCTGGAAACTGAAGTCCTCTCTCAATAGGATAGAGGAAGCCAAGTTATGTGCTCCAAATTGTACTCACTCACAACACCTTTTACTTCTCTTAGGAAAAAAAAAAAACCTGCCCCCTCCCCAGTAAAAAAAGTTTGGCCAGGCCACTCTTGCTATAGTGGGCTGCAGTACTTCTTGGGAGAAACCGGCCGCACCCTTCCTGCATACCATTGCCTTTAGAAAAAGGGAAGGTGCGAAAAGGGGAAAATCGCCTCAGACTCTCCCACCCATCACCTTGGTGTGAGAACTGTGGGGCTTACCTGGTCGCATGAAACCTGCACAGTTTCGGCCCAACCCCTGGGACACAGATCCCCACTTGGTGACCGTTGGACCATATATGGTAATATGCAAGCACAGGAAAGCAATGTGCAGACTTCAGGATAAATACCCATCGCACAGTTCGCTTGAGGTCTTTGCAACACACATACCACCGTGCGTGTGCCTTCCCGTAAAGTGCTGCCGGCCTGATCAACCGACCAGCCACCTCCCCTGTCTCCCGGGCATAACCAAGGCCTTCGCAACCGAACCGATATCTTTGAAATGCTCCGTGTGCTGTGTAAGTTGGTATGTATGATTTGATTTTCTTCGTTGTATAAGCTTAGTGTTGTAGTTGTTTTGGGTAGTGCATGGAGTTTATAGTTATCACTGTTATTTAATTAGTGTAGCTGGATATTTTTAGAATAGGGACTTGACAGAGGGCTACCCCCTCGTTTGGGGTTGCTGCCCCCATCCGGGGCATAGTTCAGCCCACTTGGGCATAGCCCAAAGTGCAATACCCCTCTTTTAGGGGAAATACGGCCCACTGGCCTAGTCTCCAAATGTTCTGCCCCTGTAGTTGGGGGAATGTGGCCTCCTGGCCTAATCTGCAGTACGTAGGCCCTGAAGCCTTGTCCCAACGTATGATGCCCCTTTATTAGGGGAAATATGGCCTCCTGGCCTAGTCTCAAAGTATCCTGCCCCTGTGGTAGGGGAATTACGGCCTCCTGGCCTAGTCCTCCGTACGCCGGCTCTGCAGCCTAGTCCTCTAGCCGAGCTCCCCACTCGCCAGGGTTCCGGGCGGGAGGGGTGGGGGGGCCCGGGCCCTCCCTCTCCACCGGGCCCCGACCCAGGGCCCTATCAGTGGCGGGTGGCTCGGCGGGGGCTCCTCCCCGCAACGCGCCCTCAGGGGCTTCTCCAGCTCCCTGCCCTGGGTCGCTTCCTGCCCCGGCCCGTCGCGCCCCACCTGTCGGGGTTGGCAGTGGCCAGTCCGGTGCCTGGGTCACGGGGGGGTCGGCCGGCGGCTCCGTTGTTGGGGGCGGGCCCGGCTTGGGCCTGGCAGTGACACATTCACCGACTCCCTCTCTGGCGGTTGGGCACTGGCTCCAGCCCAGGCCACAGTCTGCCCCTTCTGAGCAGGCCTGCAGCCTTTTATACCTCGGCTCCCCTCGGAGCATGCTCAGTAGGGCTGTGTGGGTGGAGCCCTCTCCACCCACAGCGCCAGGTGGTTTCCCGGGGCTTCAGTGCGGGGCGAGGCCGCCCCGTCACAAGACTATTCCCCTTGCCATTCCCATCCTTATATCTCTGACACGTGTAACTAGAAATCGTAGAATACATATAATAAATACTGTAAATTCATTATTAACACAGTCTATTAAAAATCTTAGAATAAATACTGTAAATTCATCACTGTCATAAATAAATATCTTTTATTTACTAAAACTGTCCACCTGGTTCTGTCCTTCCCCCCACCTTGGGTATGCATCACCGGACCTGTGGTTCTCAGGCCAACTTCATGGCAGTGAGGGAATAGGAGACTTCTGGCTGAGCCATTTTATCTTGTTCCATCTAATGCTGTTTCTGTGCCATCCCCTGGTGGAACGCCTGGAAACTGTAGGAGCCGCCCAGTCAGGCAGCAGCTCCTGCTTCTTTCATTTCACACTCCCTTGTCAGGGGAATCCTCAGTCACCAACCAAGGTGAAGGGGGAATGTCAAAGGAGCAGAGTCCATGCTAGGAGCAGCAGGAGAGCTCTCCCCCTCTGCCTTCAGAAGAGGAATGAGAGTTGTCCTTCTTGGTGCTTCCCCTTGTGAGAAGAAATCCTTGGACCCCATGACATTCAGCCTTTAGCTGTTCTTGCACAGACTCTGATACGGTTCTGCAACAAAGGCAAAGGTTTCTCATGGGACTATAAAAGTGTCAACAGTCCCATCTTGTTAGTCTTTAAAGTGCTACATAGTCCTGTATTTTGTTTCAACAGTCCCAACAAGCATTCAGTTCCCTTGTTGCAGGTGTGAATGGCACATTGAGCAATCAAGAGCTCTCTGTGGGTGGCTGGATTAGATTAGATTGCAGGGAGGGTGCAACTGGTTGGAACAAAGGAATCAGAGGCTTAATGGTACCCCTCCCAGAATCTGCTGTTCTTCTCTGTTCCTTCTCATTTCTTTATGTATAAAGCAGTGGAAAGCAACCTGCAGCCTGTTGGTGCATGTAGTCCATCAGGGTTCTTCTTTGCAGCCCGCACTGCCATGCACCCTACCCCCATGCCTTTCATGCACTGGAGGCCCTGCACTTACCTACTCCTCCTCATCCCTCCTAGCACTTCTGGAGCATTGTGAAATGGCTGATTGCTGGAGCTCCAGCTCTAGGAGGGAGGGGAAGGAGCAGGGACAGGGTACAAACCAGCCAACTAATGGCAGCCTGAAAATGCTGGGAGGGAGGAGAAGGGATGGGGCACACTCCAGAGAGGACACAGGGGAGAGGCGGGCCAAGTTAAGGGAAGGGGTGGGGGGGGGCAGGGCCTGTAATGGAAGGGAAGGTAGAGCATCCCCTGGCAAAATGAGAAGTGACACACATTTAAAGGGCAAGTGTGAAGTGCATGCTGATTGGACACAACATTGTGAGAGCAGTGTGCTCCTTTATGTTCTTTTTGCTGGTAATTTAATTTGCCCTAATAATGGATCGTTTTGTGTTGAAAAAGCATAATAAAGAAGGACAATAAGGTGCCACGTATTTATTCTTATTCTTAGGAGGATGGTTAGTGCACATGCCTGATTTCAATCTTGAGGGCTGCTCATGCTGCCCATTCACTAGCTTTGGTTGCCCATTGCTGGTATGAACGATGCTATGAGTAACGCTGTCTTTCTGTCTTGTGTGTGATGGGCTGAGTAGCAAATGGCTCTGTCTGATTTCCAGCAGCAGCTCTTCTAACACAGTGGTGCATAGTCCTAGTGACTGAGGTGGAAAATGAGAAGGGCTCAGAAGAAACCAGACAGATGAGCTAATAATACCTCTTTTAAAGAGCCATGTGCCTCTTTTGGAAGGACCTTCTTTCCTTCTCCCAGCATGCAGCTCCCAACTCCTGTCTTTCCATGCATCCCCAGAGGAGACCCATTTCTCTTTCCTGGGGGTGATCTGCCTCCAGGGTAAGATGTAGCACTGCGGTTTGCTCAGAATCTGGACATAGTACTGGTAGATCTGTGTGCATTTATATACAGGGGAAGCAGCAAGCTGAGTGCTGCCAGAGGTTGCCTCCCTGAAACCAACTTTGGTTTGTTCAAGTGTGTGTCCTTTTCTCTCTATAGCTGCTGTGCCCAAGTTAAGTCCAGGCAAGGGTAGGAGGGACTAGCCTGGGTGGAGTGAGTTGATGGGTCTCAGTCCAGACCCTAATGAATGTGTGTCCAGGCCACATCACGAGAACCACCATTATAACCTTCTCCCTTTATTGGTATACTCAGCAAAGAAGCTAAGACCACCAAGCTAGATCTTCTCTCTTGTTCCAGGTCAGTCACGAGGCATGTTGGCAGGGCCATGAGTGGGATGTTGGACTAACACTGCCAATGGTTACCTGTTCTGGGCCAAAACATCTGCCCACCACTACTCTGTGAGGTGCTGCAAGTTATATATTTGCCTGTCTGTTTCCCTTCCGTTTCATTTCCATTGAGATTTGATTCCTGTGTATATGCTGGGTCTGATCCTGGGAGGTGCTGAGAGTTGGTGCCTCTCTCTGCAGTCAATGAGACATGCAAATGCTTTGCATTCTTGGAATGAAGCCCATAGTTTGCAAAGGCAGTGGGGATCCTTCTGGGGCAAAGGTGCAGTACAAATGTAATGTATGATACAAAGAGACTATCGTAAAGCCCAGTATGTTTATCCATGACGTGTATGATTGGCATACACAGGGATGCCAAGACTTCTGCACTGTACATATTCCCATACAGCTCCTTCCTTCCTTGGTGAGTCAGCCTGTGATGTGATGACTCAGAGACACATTGAACCTGTGCCTGGTGCTGCAGCAGCCTGGTTTCCTTCTGTCTGTGTCAGGTGAATGCTAATGTCTCTTGAGAGTTTATCTGGGCTCTGAACTTTTGATAAAGATTTAGACTACATGTGCTCAAGAAAGAGCTCTGAAGTCCCATGGGAAAAGGCTGACCTGTGCTCTGATGGGGACTGAGTTTCACCTGTGATGTCTCCCTGTGTCCAAAATCCTGGTTCCCTGGATGCTGAAATTGGCCTTTCTCTGTCCTTGCGAGATGCCCAATGGGAGCTGCTTCATCCAAACCAGCACAGGTTCCATTCTCTGGCACTAGGTTTATTTTTAGCTGGCAGCATGTGGCCATGCGGGCTGCCTAAAGAAAGAATCTCCTGGTCATTACCTCACCATTGCCCAGCCTTCCAAAGTATTTGCTGCCTGGGTGGAGAGCTGGAAGCTAAATTTAAATGGGACGTTTCTTGCCAAGAGCTCTGTCTGGCTTTCCAGGCTTGGCTAGGTCAGACAGGAGAATGATATTAAAGCTCCCTGGAGAGAGACCAGAGTCCCCTCTTTTTGAAAATCCCATTGAGATGAGAAGCAGAAGTGCCATGCTCAGGGATATGAGGTGCCTCTGAGGAAAAGCTTAGGTGCCCCAGCTGGGATGGGGCAGTGCAGGTGTAGTTATAGGGATTCACAGGAAATCCTGCTTCTCAGACATACTCTTTCTTCAGACTCAATGACTCTCTTTGGAGCAGGCATCTCCCCATATTTAAGGAGTGGTTCATTGATGGACAGAGCTGGGGTTTTGTTGCCTTTGGCAGTACATGCCTATTTCCTGTCCCGCAGTAACCAGCTACCAAAGATTTTACTGCCCCTGGGATATTTAGCTGCCTAAATGGTTATTTGTGCTGTCTGCCTCAGTTCATGTAGTTTATAAAATCGCTGCTCCTTACTCATCCTTATGGAGCACTTTTAATAGGCACAGATTTTAAGTCTTATATGGGCTTCAGTTGACGTGAGTTGGAATAGGCTGTATTGTTGCTGTCTTTTGTGCTGGACCCAGCCTGTCCTGCCTTTGTGCCCTGGGCATTCACTTGTTCTGCCTTTATTAAACAGCCTGCTCGGCTGATGTGTGTGTGACGGGATCCCCAGGATGCAGCCTGTGACTATGGAACTGCTGTGTCTCTTAAACACTCCAGCCTAGCCTGTCTCTCACAGTGTTTTGCTAGTTACAAGCAGCAAACCCCTCCAGGTGCCGTTATCACTCAGCTCAGTTGCATGTGGAGCCCACACCCATCCAGCTAGATTACATGCCTGCTCCCAGAGCCACTCATGAACAGAAGGCACCAGCCAAATCCCTCCAGCTCTCTACACTGTGCCTCATAATATACCATACTGCACTGCTCAAGATGAGCAATACAAATGTATTAAGTGGTTCGCCACTTCACTGATGGAAAGTGGACATACACCACCTTTGTAAAATCTGAGCAAATTATCAGACTCTTCAGACAAACTCACTGCTAAACAGTTAAACACATTTATTGATGACAAAACATAGATTCTAAGTGACTGTGAGGGATAGGCAAAAAGCCAGAGTGCTTCCCAAAAGAAAAAAAAATATAAACATGCAGAATAAACTCTCAACCCTATTAGACTGGGCACCATCTAGAATTTAAGCAGTGTTTCCCTCCCTACTGGATTTTGCAGTCCTTAGTATACAGGTTTGTCTCTTAAACCTAGGCTAATCTCTGTTAGTTTTCAGTTTTCTTCTCAGAGTCCTTGTTGTTTACAGCATAGATGAGGGCAGGAGAAAAGTGAAGCATGGCCCCTATGATCTGTTTTGTACCTGTCATCCATGTGCTTGGAGAATATGAGTCCAGGCATGGATATGTTGACCATATTTTCTGAATATAAAATGGGGACACATTAGCCACACCCCCAACCCCATTAGCCATACCCCTGACTCCTCAGGCCCTGCCCACCTGGCACAGGAAGTCCCACCCCTAGGGTAGTACTTCCAGGGTCAAGATGGACACATGACTGGAAATAAGTAGTGTCGTGTGACCCCTCTAAGAACTCCACCCACTGTCCTTTACAAATAGGGATGGGTTTGGGCTCTATAGGAGCCCCATGCAACTCTACTGCAATTGCATTAACTCAGGCCCCAGATCTAGGGTCTCAGGACACGGCAGCACTAGGGGTCCAACCTTGATTCAAGATGAGATCCAGGATACACAAGACCTATTACTTTGTAGTATGGATGCAGCCCCATTTGACTCAGGGCCTGGGAATTATCCAGAACTATCCCACAATTGATGCTTACTGGTTCCAATTAACTGGTAATCAGAGGGGGCTGGAGCAGCTCCCCATCTGCTGTGGGCAGGGGGCTGCTTCAGCCCCGCAGAAGGCTCAAGCTCTTGTCTGGAGCAGTCCCTGTCTTTGGGGAACCCAGGGACCCCACAGGCAGGGACTGCGCCAGTGTCCAGACCAGTCAGGTGGTGTCCAGTTTGCTGTGGACAGGGGCTGCTCCGGAGGGTGCTGGGTGTCAGCATTAGCCCCAGTGTGACCTAACATTAACCGGTTAACTGGTTAATGAGAATTTACATCCCTAATGAGATGTACTACAACTGCCTTTTTTGAAGTTGCTGCAAAACTATCAAGTGTCCTCCATTTCCACAAGCCAGAATGACAATACTGAACTAACCTTGACAGTTACTAGGTGGAGAAGACCATGTCACTAACCCTCACTACCACTGCTTGAAAGGTACATTTCTCAAAGAAGTAAGTGAGCCTGAGCTATTTTATATGTAAAGCTACTGAGAAATGTATATGTCAATACCATGATCGCAATGCCTATATTATGTAAATAATACCTCATAAATTGCCAAATGAGACCATTTCCCAATCTGCTTACAAAGGGCCTGATCCAATTTAAACTTTAAGATAGAACTGGGCCCAAAGCAATCTGTTGACATTACCCAAGAAGATCCAGTTAACATTTAGTCACCCTTCAAAAATATAAGAGACCGATCAGTCAAAGCCCCACTGCCTGGTAGAGGTGATCTTTGAAGGAAATTGGAGTCTTTGAATTGATTCCTTCTGAGAGCAGCACTTTCTCTCACTGGACATAGGGTCTTCAGCACAGGTTTCACTTTGTGTGTCAGAATAACTCAGACATGCATTGTCACAGCTAACTCCATTCACATTCAGACAAAGTGCAGCCCAAAGACAGAAGAACAAATTCTTTGAAACTGGAAATCAAAACATCTCACCTCTTCACACAGCTCCCAAAGGGCTTGTTTACCCAGACACACAAGTCATGACAACCCTCTCTGTTGAGAAATGATATATCCTGCGTTTCTGTGGACGCGCCAAGTGTTTTCACGTGGCATCTTAACACACAGTTTAAATCATAAACTGTTTAGATGAGAAACACTCACAAAGAGTCTGTTCATCATCCGCACAGGAGAGTCATGGTGATTTCACTGCCGTGGTAACAGACCTGATCTTTTTGTGGAATCTTGTGGAGCAGCACGGAGCCTAGGTCAGTTTCTCGGGGAGGTCGGGAGAGCCTCTATTTCAGTGGTTCTCAAATTTTTTGGCCCATGGATCACCAGGCTCAATGTAAACCTTTCTACAGACCACCAGTTATTAATGGAAACTCACTATTAATTTACATAATTACACCCAAGCCATTTTGCTAGTGCTGCAGCTAGAGATAATAGTTTAATTTAAATTTTTAAAGAGATTAAGTGTATTAACTTTCTCATGTTAGTTTGCCAAACTTCATTTTAAATAAAGTAAAATATTAATTTATGTCCAACCCAAAAGGTTTTAATGTTTTCTTTAATTTTGGCAGGGATGGGGAACCTTTTTTGAGTTGGGGGTCACTGACCCACAGGAAATCAGTTGGCGACCACACAAGTAAGAAGTAGAAAAACTCCTTCAAAATCCCCAACCCACACTTCTGTTGCCCCCAACTGAGACACCACACTCCTCTGGTGCTCCAGCCCCACAGGGCAAAGGGAAAGGACAGGGAGGACTGAGGCTCGGGCCTTTCCATAGGTCAGATTTACTTTTCTGGGGTTCTGGAGTTAGTGGATTTTATGGACTCCCTTAGGCTCCGGGGTAGAGACAAAAGTGAGGGGTTCTGTGTGTGGGACAGGACTGCCAGCAAGTGGGATAGGTATGGGGTGCAGGATTTGGGGAGGGAGGTGGGATGAAGAAGGGGGAGAGGTTGTGAGGTCTGGGTGGGTGTTAGAGGTGCAGAAGCAGGCTGGGAGTAGGGTGTGCAGCCAGGTAGCAGAACCAGGAGCAACCAGGAGGGAGGGTGCAGTAACAGTGGTGGATGCAGGAGCTGGGTGGAGGTAGGTATCTGGCCAGAAGGGGGTGTGTCAGGCCAGGAAAGTGGGTACAGGAGCAAGGGATGATAGAGACAGAGTCTGGCCAGGAGGGAGGGTGCAGGAGCAAGGGTGGGTGTCGGAGCAAGTTAAGAGCGTGGGGTCTTGGCAGGGGAGGAAAGCGAGGGTAGGGTTGCCAGGTGTCCGGTATTCAACCGGACAATCCGGTTTTTGCGACCTCTGTGCAGTAAAAAAATTCAGAAAATACTGGACACGTGCAATGTCCGGTATTTTCTTCTTTTCCAGGTGGGCGCCCGACGGAAGCCTGGTGGGGCGGAGGAAGTGGCTGGGGAGGCGGGGCCATGATTGGAGCTGGGAGCCCTCAGCTCAGCTGGTTGTGTGCAGAAGCCTGGCGGGGATGGGGAGAGTGGCTGAGGAGGCAGGGCTGCGATCGGTGCGGGGAGGTTCATGTAGTCAAAATATCTGAGGTAGACTGTTGATTGTTTATAATAAAGTTCCCATTCAGTGTTAAGCATAGTTGTGGTAGTTTGTTGTTTTTTGTTTTTTTTCTCGACAAATTTTTAGCACGCGTGTTCGGTATTTTTTAGGAAACCATCTGGTAACCCTAAGTGAGGGAGATTGGGGTGCAGGGGTTTCGGCATGAGGAGGACACTTACCTAGCTTCATGCTCCCTTGCAGCGGGGAAAGCCCCTGGACAGTGCACTGGCATTCCCCCCAGTGGGGTGGGGGAGGGAGCTCAGCCCCGCATTCCCCATGCAGCGGGGAGCCCACACAACCACAAAGCTGCAGCACCAGCTCCGGCTTCCCACTTGGAGGTCGTGCAGGGTTGGGGGGAGGTGAAGAAAGACCCAACCTTCCGTGCCAGAGCCGGCTTGTGGAGAGCAGCAGAGCAAGCAGCTCCGTGCGTTGCTGTTCCCCATGTGTGGTGGGGAGGGGCAAGGGGGGAGAGAGTGGCAGTGAGTCTGAGCGCACCCTGCCCTGCAGTGCCCCAGTCAGGCTCCATGTTGTCCCTGCTGGGGCAGGGGTGGCAGTTCCAAGGCGCTGAGGTCCAGATGTGGCTTCACTAGGTTTTGCCTTGGACCCGCTCAGCGGTGGCTGCTGTAGTGAAGAACAGGAGGCCTAGAGATGGGGGAGGAGGTGGCTGCAGTGTGGCTGGACTGGAGGCAGTCCTGCGTGGGTGGATGGGGACTGCATGGAGTGCAGTGGGGGCTCGCCAGGCAGCGGTGCACACCACACTAGAACTTGAGGAATGCTCCGACCCAGATTGAATCTGGACTCCAGCTTCCAATCTGCTCTGGAAACGGTGCGCCACTGGAGCCCAGCCTGTCTGCTCACCGGCAAAGCACCAGGGAGCTGCCTACACGCTCTGTATGTGTGTGGAAGGTCATTGCTGCTGCGCCCCGCGCTAGGGAGCATTCCCTGCAACGCTGTCCCTGCCAGGGGAAGGGAAATGGCAGTGCACGGAGCCATTTCCAGCTCATTTCTTCCCCACAAGCCGGATCTGGCAGGGCTTTTTGGGACATTTCACTACTTGATGGGGGCACTGGGACAGAGTATTTTACATCAGGACTGTCACGGAAAATTTGGGACATATGGTCAGCGTGGACATGGTGGGTATTGCTAAATCCCCAGGCAAGACTGAGCAATTGTCCTGCATAAAGCAATTTGCCTTATGCAGCTGACTCGTTGAATTTTAGCTCCCCTGCTGACTAATGGCTGTTGGTTGTTTGACACCCAGCCTGTGCACTGGCTACTCTCCTTGCTGTTGTCTCTGGAGACCTAATATCTGGTTGATTCCCTACAACATGATTTAGTGACAACCGAAAACACAATCTCATAACTTCATATGCATTAAAGGTACATGTATTTAGTGAGGGGTTTTTTTTCATCTTGCTTGTGTGTGACCCCCATCTGCTTTTCTATGGGCCGGCGGCCCCTGACCCAAAGAAGGTTCCCCACCCCTGACCTACACCTTGGAATGTTCTAAATTAACTATATGCGCTCAGGAAAAGGATGTGGGTCACTCAGGTCCATCAATGAAGATCTTGCTTCAATATGTGATGAAAAAAGCAAATGAGATGTTAGGATGCTTAACAGTGGAATAGAGATTAATACAGAATAATAGATAATGCCTTTGTATAAATCAGTGATACAGTCTCATCTGGAATGCTGTGTACAGCACCGGTCACCCCATCTCTGAGGATATTGTAGAATTAGAGGTGGCTCAGAGAAGGGCAACAGCAATGATAGAGGGCTTGGAAACACTGATATGAAGAGAGAATGAAAAAACTAGGATAGTTTATCTCAGAAGGGAGCCATAGAAAAGATTATCAAACAATGAATGGTACAGAACAAGAACAAGGGGACGGTCAATGCAATTAAAAAGTGGCAATTCCAACACACAAAAAAGGAATTACTTCTTTTTCACAACAGCGTGTCATTTCGTATAGTCCTGTCTTTTGTTTCAGCTAGACCAGACTAACACGGCTGCATCTCTATCACTAATTTCATGTAAAAAAAACCAGGACTGGGTAGCACTTTAAAGACTAACAAGATGGTTTATTAGGTGATGAGCTTTCGTGGGCCAGACCCACTTCCTCAGATCAAATAGTGGAAGAAAATTGTCACAACCATATATACCAAAGGACACAATTAAAAAAATGAACACATATGAAAAGGACAAATCAAATTTCAGAACAGAAGGGGGTTTGAGGAGGGGGAGGAGGGGGAGATAAATGAATATTTCATGTAGAACTCATTGTCACAGATGATGGTATGACCAAGAATTTAGCAAGATTTAAAAAGGGGTGGCACATTTATATGATTAACAGGATAATGCAGAGTTGTTATAAATAATTCTTTTTGGAAGTATCAGAAGGGTAGCCGTGTTAGTCTGAATCTGCAAAAGTGGCGAGGAGTCCTGTGGCACCTTATAGACTAACTGAAGTGTTGGAGCATAAGCTTTCGTGGGCAAAGACCCACTTCGTCAGATGCATGTAGTGGAAATTTCCAGAGGCAGATATAAATATGCAGGCCAGAATCAGGCTGAGGTGGATCCAATCTGGGAGGATGAGGCCCACTTCTAGAAGCTGATCTGGAGGTGTGAATTCCAAGAGAGGAGAAGCTGCTTTTGTAGTTAGCCAGCCATTCACAGTCTTTGTTTAATCCAGAGTTGATTGTGTCAAACTTGAAGATGAACTGTAGCTCTGCAGTTTCTCTTTGAAGTCTGGTAGAAAGATGATATAAGTTTGTACTTGTGCAAGTTTCTTCATGAAGTTGATAGACTTGATTCTTTACCTTCCCCCCCCCTGCAACCCCCTCCTGTTCTGCAATGTGATTTGTCCTTTTCATATGTGTTCATTTTTTTTAATTGTATCCTTTGGTATATATGGTTGTGACTATTTCCTTCCACTATTTGATCTGAGGAAGTGGGTCTGGCCCACGAAAGCTCATCATCTAATAAACCATCTTGTTAGTCTTTAAAGTGCAACATTGTCCTGCATTTTGCTACAGGACTCCTAGCCGCTTTTTGGAAGGGATATTAAACCTCTTGCTTTAAGGTTTAAACCACTCTCTCGCTATTAGATATCAGGTTGAGACCTAATATAGGGCAGGGAACAAGTTATCCCACATCTGCCTTCACAGGGTTTTATGCACCTGAGACACCTGGTGCTGATCTTTTTTGGAGACAGGATGTTAGACTTGATGGACACCAGGTCTGATCCAGTCTGGCAAATCTTGTGTTTTAGTTAAGTCCAAATGAATGTATTAAAGGTCAAAGTTGGAACGTCCAGCAAGAGATTGGAATGGTGTGGTATGGCAGAGTCCAGGAGGTGTGAGAGCTCAGGGTGTATAAAGTGTGAAGCCAGAGCCATGTTATGGGGAAGAGGTAGTGAGGCCATTTAACAGCACACAGCTCAGGCCATAGGCTGGGGTAGCTAAAAGATATAGAATCTCCGTACTCCATTGAGTACAGATAATTTAGGGATGCCTACAGGCAATGAAAAAAGGCCCAACACAAGGGAATGTGAACCCCAGAGAGGAAAGACAGAAAAAAAAAAAGATGGGCTGATCTCAGGTCTGGGAGTGATTCCCAGTCAACAACTTGCACTGAAACAGAAACAAAATCCCGCTTTCTCTATTATCAACTGAGACAGCAGGGCAGATGGGATGGATGAAGTTGGAGGTGACACAGCCTCACCAGTCCTGCTGGTATGACATATAGAAATGTGGGAGCCCCTTGTTTGGTCTCCATTTCATTCGCTGTTACATTAAAATGAGCTGGAGACTAAATGGCTGTGTCTAGACTGGCCAGTTTTTCCGGAAAATCAGCCGCTTTTCCGGAAAAACTTGCCAGCTGTCTACGCTGGCCGCTTGAATTTCCGCAAAAGCAGTGACTTTCTACTGTAAAAAATCAGTGCTTTTTGCGGAAATACTATGCTGCTCCCGTTCGGGCAAAAGTCCCTTTTGCGCAAAACTTTTGCGCAAAAGGGCCAGTGTAGACAGCTGAGATTTGTTTTCCGCAAAAAAGCCCCTATCGCGAAAATGGCGATCGGGGCTTTTTTGCGCAAAAGCGTGTCTAGATTGGCACGGATGCTTTTCTGCGAAAAATGCTTTTGCGGAAAAGCGTCCGTGCCAATCTAGATGCTCTGTTCCAAAAATGCTTTTAACAGAAAACTTTTCCGCTAAAAGCATTTGTGGAAAATCATGCCAGTCTAGACGTAGCCAAGCTGTTTTCTGAGAGGAAGGTCTCCAAGAGAAGACTAAACTAAGGAAGAGGCAGCTTCCCCCACCTTGCTCTCATGTCAACCCTATGCACAGCTGTTTTGAACAAGGACACCTCCCTTCCAGCATCACCGCTCTATAATTTTCATTCCAGTTAAATAAGAATCAAGCTTTCAAGTGGGTCTCTGGCTTCCCTTTCCTTTTCTTTGCCAGAGGCCAAAGAAGGAGTGGCTGCTTTGGGGCCATCAGGGTATTTTTAACATGAAAAAAGAAAGACACAATTTGTGCTCTGCTGTTGGTGGTGGGGACCCTGATCAAAGCAGCACCACCCCAATGTAGCTCACTCGTTCTTTTTATTAGCAATGGTCCCAAACCACAGTGCACAGGAACATGCAGTAGAATGAACCGCATTGGAGGAGAGCATAGTTCCACGATGTCAGTGTCTTGCCACTTAACAGTGACCAGTGCCTGATGTTTCAGAGGCAGGCAAAAATGATATATATGTCCTCTAATCCTGATAATGAATTTGGCCCAGAAGGCTGTAGAGGGTAGGGAGCTGGTGGAAATGACTTCCCCACTCTGCAACCCATTAGTTGACACTTGAGATATCATTTTCATTCTTGTTGTCAGAGCTGATGTGAAGTTTAAAAAGCTGGATGGCCAAGTTTGATAGGTAACTATCATAAGCTGGAAATTCAGGTTCCCTGCCTTTGCTGCCCTCAGATATGCTGGTACCCTCAGGCTGGAACTGAACTGCCCCTTGAGGTGAGGAGGGGGAAAGACTAGGTGGACCTACTGGAAAAATACATTTAGCTGGACCCTAAGGCAGGGGTCCCAATTGATGGCCCATGCACTGTTTACATCCCACCAGAGAATTCTATAATGCCTATGGCCTGCTTCAATGCCCACTGAGATCCCTGCCTCTGGGCTGGCAGATGTTAAGATTGCTCATTAGCATCAGATCCACCCAACAGCATAGGAGCTATTTAAATATGCTAATTGGCTGCAGCTTTCTCAGAGCATTTCATGATGAGGCTCACCCAGAGCTGCCACTTCCTGGAACCCTAGGATTACGGTCATATGTGTTTGTTGATTGCTGAGTGCCCTAGGTCAGTGCTCAAGTAGCTGACTGGCTCTGGTACTGGTTAAGTCAAGGCTGGGCAAAATATTCACACAGAGGCTGCAATTCTCTGCTCTGCAGGGAGGGGGAGGCATCATACAATCTCCCCACCCCCATCCCAGTCCTCAGCTCCTATTGGCCAGAAACAACCAGCCAATAAGAACTGACCTCAGCCAATCTCTCAGCTCGTATTGGCTGGAAACAGCCAGCCAATTGGAGCTGAGAGATTGGCCTGAGCAACTGGGCAGCTGGAGCTGAGAGCCCAGTGGAAGGAGCAGCATGTATCTTCCCGGGACTGGGGCTGCTGGCCAGGAGACTGGTGGGTAAACTCCTCCAAGTCAGTGCCTGCCTCTTGCACCCCAACCCATCTTGCACTCCAACTCCCTCCCCCAGATCACCATCCAAACGCTCTGCCCAGGTACCAACTCCCTCCCAGATCCTGAACCCTCTCCTATACTCCTCCCCCAGGCCAGAATCCTCTCCTGCACCCACACCCTCTCCCTGACCCTACATCCCAATCCCCTGACCCAGATCACAACCTCCTCCTCCACCCAAACACCCTATGACACCTCATGTTGTCTCCTGCATCCCAGTCCCTTACCTTGTGCGCCCTTCTGCACCCCATCTGTACCCTAAACTCTGCACACACACCCCTCCACAGAAAAGTGTGGCCCTAGACCACGTACCAAAATCTTGGAGTGGCCCTCCCACCAAAAATTATTGCCCACCCCTGGGTTAAGTGGTGATAGAGGACTCTCTTGTGCAAAGGACATCTGGGGCTGCTTGCATCACTCTGGCTATGAAGCCTGCTGGTGAGGATAGCAGAAGTGAACTATTACCGGAGTTGCCTTTGAACCTGGCAGTGTTTCATGGGAAGCATCAGGTTGGATGTGTGTGGAATGAAGTCAGGAAGAAATTAGCAAGGAATTTAGATGTGTGTTTCTTTCCATGTGTGTGCGTGTCAGTCTGTTTGCGAATATATGTGTGCACATGTTTTTCTGTAGCTGTTTCCCTGTAGGTGACTTTGTGTTGAGCTCTACCCTTGTGTGTCACTTCTGTGTGAGCAGTCAGCTGTGTGTGTATGGCTGTTCACACCAGAAATGACACGAAGAAGCAGCTGGTGAATATCTTTAAAAAATTAAAAACATTACAAGGAAAATGGTGCACCACAAGTCTGCATTGTGTTTGGGGGGAGGACCTACATGATCTCTGAACCTGTCTTCTGTTGCAGTATGCCTGTGAAGGGATCCCCGGGGTGCAGCCAGGGACTGTGGTACCACTGTGCTCCCATAACATTTTAGCCTGGACTGCCTCTTTCCATGCTTTTTAGTAACAAGCAGAAAAGCCTTCCAGGCACTGTGATCACTCAGCACAACTGCATGTGAAGTCCCAAACCCAGCTAGATTGTATGAACGATTTCAGAGCCACTCATGAATCTCTCAGAGGAAGCACCAATCAGGCAAATCCCCCCAGCTCCCCACTCTGTACCTTAGGAATATACCATCCTGAGCTGCTCACGATGGTCAGTGCAAATTTATTAATTGGTTCACTGCCACCAGACTTTGTAAACCTGAGTAATATACCAGTGAGTTTGCCCCAAATATGTGGCAAAGTTAAACTGTTAAATTGATTGGCTACAAAAGACATGTTTTAAGTGACTACTGCGAGCTGCGCCCCCTGCTCGCTATGCTCGTCAACCGTCCTCTCTATGGGGCAGCCCAAGGGGGTGGGAGTCAGGCTCCTATGGTGGAGGGGACACAGGATGTCCCAGGGAGGGGTTGGGAGCGGAGTCAGGCTCAGATGGTGGAGGAGACATGGGGTGGCCCTGAGGGGGAGGGGTCAGGCTCGGATGGCAGAGAGGAGGTGGGGTAGCCCTGGGGGGGCAGGACAGACTCAGATGATGGAGGGAATCCAGTGTGGCCTTGGGGAAGTGTCAGGCTCGGATGGTGGAGGGGACCTGGTACATCACTCTCTCGTCCCGCAGGACATTTTTTTATTTATAGAGAGAGATAGGTGATAGGCAAGAAGCCAGAGTGGTTACCAAATGAAAAGAATTTATAAGCATGCAGTCTAAACTCTCAACCCTATTATACTGGTCAGCATCTAGATTAAGCAGGATTTCTCACCCTCAATGGATATTGCAGTACTTAAGTGGATAGGCTTGTTCCTTTAAATCTGAGATAGTCTACTCTGTTAGAGCGAGCCTTCAATCTTCTTCTCAGTGTCCTTGTTGCTTGCAACATAGGTGGAGATAGGAGAAAGATGAAGTATGGACCCCTGGGTTCTGTTTCAAACTCTTAGTCCATGTGCTTGGAGAATATAAATCCAGGCATGTCTGAGCATTGCTGAGTCCCCAGGTAAGGTTGAGCAGTTCCCCTGGTGGGGCCTTATGGAGATGAATCATTGAATTTTAGCTCCCTGCTGGCCAATGGCTGTGGAGGGTACTTTGACTCTGCCCAGGCATTGGTTACTGTCGTTGCTGTGGTTTCTGGGGAACCTAATATCTGGCTGATTCTCCAACTGACTGCATGTTGTAGTGACAACCATACAACATACTCTCATAACTTCATATGCACCGAAGGTATACAAATTTAGATAGAGTAGTGACTTTCAGCCGATCATAACCCTTCCTCAGTACCTCACATGGCATGCCATATCATGTGCAATATTGTAATTATATACAGATGAGGAATATGGGGGTTAAAGTTGCTCCCTCCCCCCCAGCATAAAATGTCTCTGTACCTATGTTTGTAATACTTCTCAAGCAACTGTAGCCAATTGCTGTCTGAATGTGACTCCCACTGCCCAAGAACCCATCATTCCCAGCAGAGGAGCTATGGAACACACACCTGACAGGACACTGTTAATATTCCCAGTGGCTATGATGTCACAGATGGTGTCTGTACAGTATTTCCTCATGTAGCACATCACTGAGGGAGGAAGGTAGGTATTGCACAGTCTGGGCCTACGCATAGAAGGTCTTTGGAGATGGCTAGCAATGAACATCTTGCTTAGATTCAGCATGATCTTCCTTCCCTCTGCTGAGTACAGAATCTCCTTGGTGTGTGGGATGTGGGGGGTAAGGGATCCAGCCATTTGTTAGAAGCACTGTTATGTATTAACCACTTGCTAGCACCATATAGTGCATTGAGCAGAGTCAAGGGCCATGTGTTACCTGTCTGCCTGACTGGCTGTCACTCCTCCCCTAACGTGCCTATAGTCAGTGATGTTTTCCTCTGAGGATTAATATTAAATCACAACCTATGATTTTTTGATAGCAGCATCCCCAGGCAAGTGGGCATTAAAGCGGGTGGGAACCTGCCTTTGTTTCTTTGGAGGTTCATCAAATCTGGTACATGCCTGCTAAGCATTTTCAGTCTCAATAAATCAGCATTTTTTAACAAAAACTCACTTTGTCAGAAAATTCCTGAACAGCTCCATTCCCAAGTATATTCTGGTTTTGGGACACTCTCTTATCTTGTGCAAATCATTTCCATTAGCAGAGAGGGAGGATGACGTTATTTGATGTTGGAGCAAGCAAACAATGGAACTTAGTGCCTTTTCTTTTCATAAGCTATTTAAATGGTCTTTCTGTGAACACCATTACATTTCTCTGTAGTGAAAAGCTGTTGATTCCATTAATTTGGTTCACAATCTCATATACTATGAGCAAAATCTTCCCTGTGTCAAAAAGCTGCTGTGCAAAAGACCATGTGAACTCAGGGTAACAAGCTCCTGGTTCAGGGACCTAGAGACAATGGAGTAAGAAAGTGATCAGGTAAAGGAAGGTTCAGAATGGAAACAGACTAAATTATCCAAAATAACTGGGGTCTTGCAAAAAATCTGTTGTGTGAAAGGGTTACATTTGCACCAGAAGCCAGCTCGGCACCTTCTGCTCCCACTTCCTAGGTGATGTTTGTGGGCGCAGGGAAAGCCAGATGCTTTCCCCACTGAAACCAATGGCGAGAGAGCCAGAATTTGGCCCAACAGACCTGACTTTCCACTGGCTTGCTCTTGGGCTGTGCACAAAGTAGATGTAAGACCCTAGAAAATCAAATTTCCCCCTCACTGTGCTCTCATGTAGCACTAGAGTAAAAGGATGGCACAATACAAGTGCAAGGCAGGGGGGATCAGGCCCAATACATTCATGTTGTGTGGGCTGTAGGTTGATGAATGATGGGGATGGTATTTGTCTTAGAGGGCTTTTTATTTTGAGAAACTGCAGTTTGGGGAATAGATACAATGGAAATGATAGGGTCACAATGATGTAGGAGCTATTGTTGGCAAAGAAAGATAAGGCCTGCATTTGTCTGACATCTCTCGAAGGGTTTAGGCAAGGAATCAAGACGCAGACAGCTCTAGGAATGCTGAGCACAACTGCATCCATATCAGATGGGCTGCTAGTAGTAGCAGATGAGAGAGGCAGCAGAGTTTACTACTACTCCACAGCAGGAATGGCTAACTAGAAAGGCTGGAACAAAGACAGCAGTATACAGGTGGACAGGCAGCAGGAGCTCAGCACCCTCCCTGAGCCAGATGAACTAACCCTTGGCACCCTTCTGTGTTGACATGCCACTAAAGAGCCATCTGTGAGCATGTGTGCACAAATATACTTCCACATGTGAGCAGCAAGCAGCTGCCTCCAAGAACATCCAGCAGTTTGCAAATAATCTGCAAGCCTCTTCCACCACAGCACCGTTTGTGGAGCATGGGGAGTTGGTAAAAACTACACAGCCCCCAGCTCCTGGAAATCAGCCTCAGGACAGGACCACAGCTGTCAGAATTCAGTTATGAGCGGAATAATGATGGTCTCTGAGAGATGTGTGTGTGCCCACCACCAGGTAGATTTGAACCTGGGACCTCTGGAGCTGAGTATAGGAGCCTCTACCCTCTGAGCTAAAAACCAGCTGACTCCCAGCTCCTGCTGTAGAGGTCTCTTGATCTTAACTGTTGCTGTGGTCTAGGTACCACTTGCATTGCTCAGTAATCACACTAGGTGTGTGGGTTACACAGGGATCCCCTTTCCTAGCCCTTGGAGGCACCGAGCCAAATGCTGCTCTGATATAAGCATCTCTGCTGAAGCCGGAGAGGTTGTGCCTTATTATACTAGTGCCGAATTCAGTTCATGATGATTTAAAAAGGCTTATTGCCCCTTCTACAGCATTTGGGCACACTCGTGCTGTTCCTCAGCTTCCCTTCATGGCTATGATTTGGCTTATAGGCCCTGGGATTTTCACTTTTAGAGTAGCTGTTTGTGCAGGTCCCAAGGACAGACACCATTTATAATGATGTAGCTTACTTCCATTTCAAACCAGGGTGCAATACCCTAGGCTAAATAGTGCCCTCACTAAGGGTTTGCTTTGGTATGGGGGCAACCCTGGTTCAAATCCCAGGCGAGACAAGGCCTTAGTGCTGTGTTATTGTCACAAAGTGACTGGCCCCTTATGGAGAGATGGGACTCGCTTCTATGCCCTGCCTCAGGCAAGGCTAATGAAGATTGTGACTGGTAGGTCAGGTGACCTAATCAGACTTCTTTTTACCAGAGAGGGTTGCCAGCCTTCCCAGTTTTATGAGAAGTCTCCTGGAATCAAGCTCAACTTCCCAGAGGCTCCTGAAGCCAAATCAAGAGATTGGCCACCAAAAGTCCAGAGGCACAGTGGGGCTAAGGCAGATTCCCCGCCTGCTCCCTGGCCCCATGCTACTCCTGGAAGTGAAGCAACCAGCACATCCCTTCCTGTGGGCCCTTGGCTAGGGCAAGGAGGTTCTCCGTGCACTGTCCCCACCACAGCTCCCATTGGCCAAGAACTGGCCAGTGGAGCTTCAGAGGCAGTGACTGCAGGCAGGGGCAATTTGCAGAGCCACTTGGCCCCCTTGCGTAGGGTGCAGGGGTGTGATGTCCACCTCTGAGAGCGGTGTGGGACCAAGACAGGCAAGAAGCCTGCCTTAGCCCTGCAGTGCTAATGACTGGGACTCAGCGTTACCCAAGATAAGTGTCGCCTTGAAGGCCAATGTGTATAAGGATGAAATGACCTGGATCTCTGAAGGGGAATATTTTAATTACCTTTTGGACTGTGATGTGGAGTTCTTGAAGACCCCCAAGAAGGGAAATTAAGAAGGGTGCTGCAGGGTGACCTCCACCCACCCAGAGGCACATTAGAGGTGGTCACTCTTACAGTCAGACACAAGACTTAATACAGGGGGCAAGTGCGGGAGCCACATTGGATAATATGGATCACTGCCTCAAGTGTCAAAATGACTATTGAGACTCAGTGAAGTGTTCTGATAGGTGCCAAAAAGCTGATTTGAGTGCCCAGGTTTGAAAATTGGACTCTGAAAGCCAGATCATACCCTCACTTACACATCTGCCATCATACGGACTTTAGTAGAGTT